>NC_064637.1:141941109-142566109 GCF_023864275.1 Schistocerca cancellata
TACGTTGATGCAATCGGCCAGGAAGAAGAGCTACATTTCAAGTTTTAGTTATCGATTAATGAATTATTGGGCGGTTTGGTGCCTTGGACCAGACCGAGGACCTTAAGATTTTGCATGAACCGAGGACTGGCAGCCAGGTAACACGAGAAATTGTGTAAAGTGTTAATATGTAGTAAAAACCTAAGAAAATCTCCCGTTTCCGTCATTTACTATCGAATCGACATAACGCCAGATCGTCACAGTGGTCGCTTTTCTCTCTGAAACGGTTACATTTATCGTCTGCAAGCCCTTGTCGCGTGATGCGGTATGCAGACACAGTACAAGCAGCACACTAGAACACAGAATAAGAAACTACGTTGATGCAATCGGCCAGTAAGAAGAGCTACATTTCAAGTTTTAGTTATCGATTAATGAATTATTGGGCGGTTTGGTGCCTTGGACCAGACCGAGGACCTTAAGATATTGCATGAACCGAGGACTGGCAGCCAGGTAACACGAGAAATTGTGTAAAGTGTTAATATGTAGTAAAAACCTAAGAAAATCTCCCGTTTCCGTCATTTACTATCGAATCGTCATAACGCCAGATCGTCACAGTGGTCGCTTTCCTCTCTGAAACGGTTACATTTATCGTCTGCAAGCCCTTGTCGCGTGATGCGGTATGCAGACACAGTACAAGCAGCACACTAGAACACAGAATAAGAATCTACGTTGATGCAATCGGCCAGTAAGAAGAGCTACATTTCAAGTTTTAGTTATCGATTAATGAATTATTGGGCGGTTTGGTGCCTTGGACCAGACCGAGGACCTTAAGATTTTGCATGAACCGAGGACTGGCAGCCAGGTAACACGAGAAATTGTGTAAAGTGTTAATATGTAGTAAAAACCTAAGAAAATCTCCCGTTTCCGTCATTTACTATCGAATCGACATAACGCCAGATCGTCACAGTGGTCGCTTTTCTCTCTGAAACGGTTACATTTATCGTCTGCAAGCCCTTGTCGCGTGCTGCGGTATGCAGACACAGTACAAGCAGCACACTAGAACACAGAATAAGAATCTACGTTGATGCAATCGACCAGGAAGAAGAGCTACATTTCAAGTTTTAGTTATCGATTAATGAATTATTGGGCGGTTTGGTGCCTTGGGCCAGACCGAGGACCTTAAGATTTTGCATGAACCGAGGACTGGCAGCCAGGTAACACGAGAAATTGTGTAAAGTGTTAATATGTAGTAAAAACCTAAGAAAATCTCCCGTTTCCGTCATTTACTATCGAATCGACATAACGCCAGATCGTCACAGTGGTCGCTTTTCTCTCTGAAACGGTTACATTTATCGTCTGCAAGCCCTTGTCGCGTGATGCGGTATGCAGACACAGTACAAGCAGCACACTAGAACACAGAATAAGAATCTACGTTGATGCAATCGGCCAGTAAGAAGAGCTACATTTCAAGTTTTAGTTATCGATTAATGAATTATTGGGCGGTATGGTGCCTTGGACCAGACCGAGGACCTTAAGATTTTGCATGAACCGAGGACTGGCAGCCAGGTAACACGAGAAATTGTGTAAAGTGTTAATATGTAGTAAAAACCTAAGAAAATCTCCCGTTTCCGTCATTTACTATCGAATCGACATAACGCCAGATCGTCACAGTGGTCGCTTTTCTCTCTGAAACGGTTACATTTATCGTCTGCAAGCCCTTGTCGCGTGATGCGGTATGCAGAGTCACTACAAGCGGCATAGTAGAACACTGAAGAAGCATCTACGTTTATGCAATCGGCCAGTAAGAAGAGCTACATTTCAAGTTTTAGTTATCGATTAATGAATTATTGGGCGGTTTGGTGCCTTGGACCAGACCGAGGACCTTAAGATTTTGCATGAACCGAGGACGGGCAGCCAGGTAACACGAGAAATTGTGTAAAGTGTTAATATGTAGTAAAAACCTAAGAAAATCTCCCGTTTCCGTCATTTACTATCGAATCGACATAACGCCAGATCGTCACAGTGGTAGCTTTTCTCTCTGAAACGGTTACATTTATCGTCTGCAAGCCCTTGTCGCGTGATGCGGTATGCAGACACAGTACAAGCAGCACACTAGAACACAGAATAAGAATCTACGTTGATGCAATCGGCCAGGAAGAAGAGCTACATTTCAAGTTTTAGTTATCGATTAATGAATTATTGGGCGGTTTGGTGCCTTGGACCAGACCGAGGACCTTAAGATTTTGCATGAACCGAGGACTGGCAGCCAGGTAACACGAGAAATTGTGTAAAGTGTTAATATGTAGTAAAAACCTAAGAAAATCTCCCGTTTCCGTCATTTACTATCGAATCGACATAACGCCAGAGCGTCACATTGGTCGCTTTTCTCTCTAAAACGGTTACATTTATCGTCTGCAAGCCCTTGTCGCGTGATGCGGTATGCAGACACAGTACAAGCAGCACACTAGAACACAGAATAAGAATCTACGTTGATGCAATCGGCCAGTAAGAAGAGCTACATTTCAAGTTTTAGTTATCGATTAATGAATTATTGGGCGGTTTGGTGCCTTGGACCAGACCGAGGACCTTAAGATTTTGCATGAACCGAGGACTGGCAGCCAGGTAACACGAGAAATTGTGTAAAGTGTTAATATGTAGTAAAAACCTAAGAAAATCTCCCGTTTCCGTCATTTACTATCGAATCGACATAACGCCAGATCGTCACAGTGGTCGCTTTTCTCTCTGAAACAGTTGCATTTATCGTCTGCAAGCCCTTGTCGCGTGATGCGGTATGCAGAGTCACTACAAGCGGCATAGTAGAACACTGAAGTAGCATCTAAGTTTATGCAATCGCCCAGTAAGAAGAGCTACATTTCAAGTTTTAGTTATCGATTAATGAATTATTGGGCCGTTTGGTGCCTTGGACCAGACCGAGGACCTTAAGATTTTGCATGAACCGAGGACTGGCAGCCAGGTAACACGAGAAATTGTGTAAAGTGTTAATATGTAGTAAAAACCTAAGAAAATCTCCCGTTTCCGTCATTTACTATCGAATCGACATAACGCCAGATCGTCACAGTGGTCGCTTTTCTCTCTGAAACGGTTACATTTATCGTCTGCAAGCCCTTGTCGCGTGATGCGGAATGCAGAGTCACTACAAGCGGCATAGTAGAACACTGAAGAAGCATCTAAGTTTATGCAATCGCCCAGTAAGAAGAGCTACATTTCAAGTTTTAGTTATCGATTAATGAATTATTGGGCGGTTTGGTGCCTTGGACCAGACCGAGGTCCTTAAGATTTTGCATGAACCGAGGACTGGCAGCCAGGTAACACGAGAAATTGTGTAAAGTGTTATTATGTAGTAAAAACCTAAGAAAATCTCCCGTTTCCGTCATTTACTATCGAATCGACATAACGCCAGATCGTCACAGTGGTCGCTTTTCTCTCTGAAACGGTTACATTTATCGTCTGCAAGCCCTTGTCGCGTGATGCGGTATGCAGACACAGTACAAGCAGCACACTAGAACACAGAATAAGAATCTACGTTGATGCAATCGGCCAGTAAGAAGAGCTACATTTCAAGTTTTAGTTATCGATTAATGAATTATTGGGCGGTTTGGTGCCTTGGACCAGACCGAGGACCTTAAGATTTTGCATGAACCGAGGACTGGCAGCCTGGTAACACGAGAAATTGTGTAAAGTGTTAATATGTAGTAAAAACCTAAGAAAATCTCCCGTTTCCGTCATTTACTATCGAATCGACATAACGCCAGATCGTCACAGTGGTCGCTTTTCTCTCTGAAACGGTTACATTTATCGTCTGCAAGCCCTTGTCGCGTGATGCGGTATGCAGACACAGTACAAGCAGCACACTAGAACACAGAATAAGAATCTACGTTGATGCAATCGGCCAGTAAGAAGAGCTACATTTCAAGTGTTAGTTATCGATTAATGAATTATTGGGCGGTTTGGTGCCTTGGACCAGACCGAGAACCTTAAGATTTTGCATGAACCGAGGACTGGCTGCCAGGTAACACGAGAAATTGTGTAAAGTGTTAATATGTAGTAAAAACCTAAGAAAATCTCCCGTTTCCGTCATTTACTATCGAATCGACATAACGCCAGATCGTCACAGTGGTCGCTTTTCTCTCTGAAACGGTTACATTTATCGTCTGCAAGCCCTTGTCGCGTGATGCGGTATGCAGACACAGTACAAGCAGCACACTAGAACACAGAATAAGAATCTACGTTGATGCAATCGGCCAGTAAGAAGAGCTACATTTCAAGTTTTAGTTATCGATTAATGAATTATTGGGCGGTTTGGTGCCTTGGACCAGACCGAGGACCTTAAGATTTTGCATGAACCGAGGACTGGCAGCCTGGTAACACGAGAAATTGTGTAAAGTGTTAATATGTAGTAAAAACCTAAGAAAATCTCCCGTTTCCGTCATTTACTATCGAATCGACATAACGCCAGATCGTCACAGTGGTCGCTTTTCTCTCTGAAACGGTTACATTTATCGTCTGCAAGCCCTTGTCGCGTGATGCGGTATGCAGACACAGTACAAGCAGCACACTAGAACACAGAATAAGAATCTACGTTGATGCAATCGGCCAGTAAGAAGAGCTACATTTCAAGTTTTAGTTATCGATTAATGAATTATTGGGCGGTTTGGTGCCTTGGACCAGACCGAGAACCTTAAGATTTTGCATGAACCGAGGACTGGCAGCCAGGTAACACGAGAAATTGTGTAAAGTGTTAATATGTAGTAAAAACCTAAGAAAATCTCCCGTTTCCGTCATTTACTATCGAATCGACATAACGCCAGATCGTCACAGTGGTCGCTTTTCTCTCTGAGACGGTTACTTTTATCGTCTGCAAGCCCTTGTCGCGTGATGCGGTATGCAGAGTCACTACAAGCGGCATAGTAGAACACTGAAGAAGCATCTAAGATTATGCAATCGCCCAGTAAGAAGAGCTACATTTCAAGTTTTAGTTATCGATTAATGAATTATTGGGCGGTTTGGTGCCTTGGACCAGACCGAGGTCCTTAAGATTTTGCATGAACCGAGGACTGGCAGCCAGGTAACACGAGAAATTGTGTAAAGTGTTATTATGTAGTAAAAACCTAAGAAAATCTCCCGTTTCCGTCATTTACTATCGAATCGACATAACGCCAGATCGTCACAGTGGTAGCTTTTCTCTCTGAAACGGTTACATTTATCGTCTGCAAGCCCTTGTCGCGTGATGCGGTATGCAGACACAGTACAAGCAGCACACTAGAACACAGAATAAGAATCTACGTTGATGCAATCGGCCAGGAAGAAGAGCTACATTTCAAGTTTTAGTTATCGATTAATGAATTATTGGGCGGTTTGGTGCCTTGGACCAGACCGAGGACCTTAAGATTTTGCATGAACCGAGGACTGGCAGCCAGGTAACACGAGAAATTGTGTAAAGTGTTAATATGTAGTAAAAACCTAAGAAAATCTCCCGTTTACGTCATTTACTATCGAATCGACATAACGCCAGATAGTCACAGTGGTCGCTTTTCTCTCTGAAACGGTTACATTTATCGTCCGCAAGCCCTTCTCGCGTGATGCGGTATGCGGAGTCACTACAAGCGGCATAGTAGAACACTTAAGAAGCATCTAAGTTTATGCAATCGCCCAGTAAGAAGAGCTACATTTCAAGTTTTAGTTATCGATTAATGAATTATTGGGCGGTTTGGTGCCTTGGACCAGACCGAGGACCTTAAGATTTTGCATGAACCGAGGACTGGCAGCCTGGTAACACGAGAAATTGTGTAAAGTGTTAATATGTAGTAAAAACCTAAGAAAATCTCCCGTTTCCGTCATTTACTATCGAATCGACATAACGCCAGATCGTCACAGTGGTCGCTTTTCTTTCTGAAACGGTTACATTTATCGTCTGCAAGCCCTTGTCGCGTGATGCGGTATGCAGACACAGTACAAGCAGCACACTAGAACACAGAATAAGAATCTACGTTGATGCAATCGGCCAGTAAGAAGAACTACATTTCAAGTTTTAGTTATCGATTAATGAATTATTGGGCGGTTTGGTGCCTTGGACCAGACCGAGGACCTTAAGATTTTGCATGAACCGAGGACTGGCAGCCAGGTAACACGAGAAATTGTGTAAAGTGTTAATATGTAGTAAAAACCTAAGAAAATCTCCCGTTTCCGTCATTTACTATCGAATCGACATAACGCCACATCGTCACAGTGGTCGCTTTTCTCTCTGAAACGGTTACATTTATCGTCTGCAAGCCCTTGTCGCGTGATGCGGTATGCAGACACAGTACAAGCAGCACACTAGAACACAGAATAAGAATCTACGTTGATGCAATCGGCCAGTAAGAAGAGCTACATTTCAAGTTTTAGTTATCGATTAATGAATTATTGGGCGGTTTGGTGCCTTGGACCAGACCGAGAACCTTAAGATTTTGCATGAACCGAGGACTGGCAGCCAGGTAACACGAGAAATTGTGTAAAGTGTTAATATGTAGTAAAAACCTAAGAAAATCTCCCGTTTCCGTCATTTACTATCGAATCGACATAACGCCAGATCGTCACAGTGGTCGCTTTTCTCTCTGAAACGGTTACATTTATCGTCTGCAAGCCCTTGTCGCGTGATGCGGTATGCAGACACAGTACAAGCAGCACACTAGAACACAGAATAAGAATCTACGTTGATGCAATCGGCCAGTAAGAAGAGCAACATTTCAAGTTTTAGTTATCGATTAATGAATTATTGGGCGGTTTGGTGCCTTGGACCAGACCGAGGACCTTAAGATTTTGCATGAACCGAGGACTGGCAGCCAGGTAACACGAGAAATTGTGTAAAGTGTTAATATGTAGTAAAATCCTAAGAAAATCTCCCGTTTCCGTCATTTACTATCGAATCGACATAACGCCAGATCGTCACAGTGGTCGCTTTTCTCTCTGAAACGGTTACATTTATCGTCTGCAAGACCTTGTCGCGTGATGCGGTATGCAGAGTCACTACAAGCGGCATAGTAGAACACTGAAGAAGCATCTAAGTTTATGCATTCGCCCAGTAAGAAGAGCTACATTTCAAGTATTAGTTATCGATTAATGAATTATTGGGCGGTTTGGTGCCTTGGACCAGACCGAGGACCTTAAGATTTTGCATGAACCGAGGACTGGCAGCCAGGTAACACGAGCAATTGTGTAAAGTGTTAATATGTAGTAAAAACCTAAGAAAATCTCCCGTTTCCGTCATTTACTATCGAATCGACATAACGCCAGATCGTCACAGTGGTCGCTTTTCTCTCTGAAACGGTTACATTTATCGTCTGCAAGCCCTTGTCGCGTGATGCGGTATGCAGAGTGACTACAAGCGGCATAGTAGAACACTGAAGAAGCATCTAAGTTTATGCAATCGCCCAGTAAGAAGAGCTACATTTCAAGTTTTAGTTATCGATTAATGAATTATTGGGCGGTTTGGTGCCTTGGACCAGACCGAGGACCTTAAGATTTTGCATGAACCGAGGACTGGCAGCCAGGTAACACGAGAAATTGTGTAAAGTGTTAATATGTAGTAAAAACCTAAGAAAATCTCCCGTTTCCGTCATTTACTATCGAATCGACATAACGCCAGATCGTCACAGTGGTCGCTTTTCTCTCTGAAACGGTTACATTTATCGTCTGCAAGCCCTTGTCGCGTGATGCGGTATGCAGACACAGTACAAGCAGCACACTAGAACACAGAATAAGAATCTACGTTGATGCAATCGGCCAGTAAGAAGAGCTACATTTCAAGTTTTAGTTATCGATTAATGAATTATTGGGCGGTTTGGTGCCTTGGACCAGACCGAGGACCTTAAGATTTTGCATGAACCGAGGACTGGCAGCCAGGTAACACGAGAAATTGTGTAAAGTGTTAATATGTAGTAAAAACCTAAGAAAATCTCCCGTTTCCGTCATTTACTATTGAATCGACATAACGCCAGATCGTCACAGTGGTCGCTTTTCTCTCTGAAACGGTTACATTTATCGTCTGCAAGCCCTTGTCGCGTGATGCGGTATGCAGAGTCACTACAAGCGGCATAGTAGAACACTTAAGAAGCATCTAAGTTTATGCAATCGCCCAGTAAGAAGAGCTACATTTCAAGTTTTAGTTATCGATTAATGAATTATTGGGCGGTTTGGTGCCTTGGACCAGACCGAGGACCTTAAGATTTTGCATGAACCGAGGACTGGCAGCCAGGTAACACGAGAAATTGTGTAAAGTGTTAATATGTAGTAAAAACCCAAGAAATCTCCCGTTTCCGTCATTTACTATCGAATCGACATAACGCCAGGTCGTCACAGTGGTCGCTTTTCTCTCTGAAACGGTTACATTTATCGTCTGCAAGCCCTTGTCGCGTGATGCGGTATGCAGACACAGTACAAGCAGCACACTAGAACACAGAATAAGAATCTACGTTGATGCAATCGGCCAGGAAGAAGAGCTACATTTCAAGTTTTAGTTATCGATTAATGAATTATTGGGCGGTTTGGTGCCTTGGACCAGACCGAGGACCTTAAGATTTTGCATGAACCGAGGACTGGCAGCCAGGTAACACGAGAAATTGTGTAAAGTGTTAATATGTAGTAAAAACCTAAGAAAATCTCCCGTTTCCGTCATTTACTAACGAATCGACATAACGCCAGATCGTCACAGTGGTCACTTTTCTCTCTGAAACGGTTACATTTATCGTCTGCAAGCCCTTGTCGCGTGATGCGGTATGCAGAGTCACTACAAGCGGCATAGTAGAACACTGAAGAAGCATCTAAGTTTATGCATTCGCCCAGTAAGAAGGGCTACATTTCAAGTTTTAGTTATCGATTAATGAATTATTGGGCGGTTTGGTGCTTTGGACCAGACCGAGGACCTTAAGATTTTGCATGAACCGAGGACTGGCAGCCAGGTAACACGAGAAATTGTGTAAAGTGTTAATATGTAGGAAAAACCTAAGAAAATCTCCCGTTTCCGTCATTTACTATCGAATCAACATAACGCCAGATCGTCACAGTGGTCGCTTTTCTCTCTGAAACGGTTACATTTATCGTCTGCAAGCCCTTGTCGCGTGATGCGGTATGCAGACACAGTACAAGCAGCACACTAGAACACAGAATAAGAATCTACGTTGAAGCAATCGGCCAGTAAGAAGAGCTACATTTCACGTTTTATTTATCGATTAATGAATTATTGGGCGGTTTGGTGCCTTGGACCAGACCGAGGACCTTAAGATTTTGCATGAACCGAGGACTGGCAGCCAGGTAACACGAGAAATTGTGTAAAGTGTTAATATATAGTAAAAACCTAAGAAAATCTCCCGTTTCCGTCATTTACTATCGAATCGACATAACGCCAGATCGTCACAGTGGTCGCTTTTCTCTCTGAAACGGTTACATTTATCGTCTGCAAGCCCTTGTCGCGTGATGCGGTATGCAGACACAGTACAAGCAGCACACTAGAACTCAGAATAAGAATCTACGTTGATGCAATCGGCCAGTAAGAAGAGCTACATCTCAAGTTTTAGTTATCGATTAATGAATTATTGGGCGGTTTGGTGCCTTGGACCAGACCGAGGACCTTAAGATTTTGCATGAACCGAGGACTGGCAGCCAGGTAACACGAGAAATTGTGTAAAGTGTTAATATGTAGTAAAAACCCAAGAAAATCTCCCGTTTCCGTCATTTACTATCGAATCGACATAACGCCAGGTCGTCACAGTGGTTGCTTTTCACTCTGAAACGGTTACATTTATCGTCTGCAAGCCCTTGTCGCGTGATGCGGTATGCAGACACAGTACAAGCAGCACACTAGAACACAGAATAAGAATCTACGTTGAAGCAATCGGCCAGTAAGAAGAGCTACATTTCACGTTTTATTTATCGATTAATGAATTATTGGGCGGTTTGGTGCCTTGGACCAGACCGAGGACCTTAAGATTTTGCATGAACCGAGGACTGGCAGCCAGGTAACACGAGAAATTGTGTAAAGTGTTAATATGTAGTAAAAACCTAAGAAAATCTCCCGTTTCGGTCATTTACTATCGAATCGACATAACGCCAGATCGTCACAGTGGTCGCTTTTCTCTCTGAAACGGTTACATTTATCGTCTGCAAGCCCTTGTCGCGTGATGCGGTATGCAGAGTCACTACAAGCGGCATAGTAGAACACTGAAGAAGCATCTACGTTTATGCAATCGGCCAGTAAGAAGAGCTACATTTCAAGTTTTAGTTATCGATTAATGAATTATCGGGCGGTTTGGTGCCTTGGACCAGACCGAGGACCTTAAGATTTTGCATGAACCGAGGACTGGCAGCCAGGTAACACGAGACATTGTGTAAAGTGTTAATATGTAGTAAAAACCCAAGAAAATCTCCCGTTTCCGTCATTTACTATCGATTCGACATAACGCCAGATCGTCACAGTGGTCGTTTTTCTCTCTGAAACGGTTACATTTATCGTCTGCATGCCCTTGTCGCGTGATGCGGTATGCAGAGTCACTACATGCGGCATAGTAGAACACTGTAGAAGCATCTAAGTTTATGCAATCGCCCAGTAAGAAGAGCTACATTTCAAGTTTTAGTTATCGATTAATGAATTATTGGGCGGTTTGGTGCCTTGGACCAGACCAAGGACCTTAAGATTTTGCATGAACCGAGGACTGGCAGCCAGGTAACACGAGAAATTGTGTAAAGTGTTAATATGTAGTAAAAACCTAAGAAAATCTCCCGTTTCCGTCATTTACTATCGAATCGACATAACGCCAGATCGTCACAGTGGTCGCTTTTCTCTCTGAAACGGTTACATTTATCGTCTGCAAGCCCTTGTCGCGTGATGCGGTATGCAGAGTCACTACAAGCGGCATAGTAGAACACTGAAGAAGCATCTAAGTTTATGCAATCGCCCAGTAAGAAGAGCTACATTTCAAGTTTTAGTTATCGATTAATGAATTATTGGGCGGTTTGGTGCCTTGGACCAGACCGAGGACCTTAAGATTTTGCATGAACTGAGGACTGGCAGCCAGGTAACACGAGAAATTGTGTAAAGAGTTAGTATGTGGTAAAAACCTAAGAAAATCTCCCGTTTCCGTCATTTACTATCGAATCGACATAACGCCAGATCGTCACAGTGGTCGCTTTTCTCTCTGAAACGGTTACATTTCTCGTCTGCAAGCCCTTGTCGCGTGATGCGGTATGCAGAGTCACTACAAGCGGCATAGTAGAACACTGAAGAAGCATCTAAGTTTATGCAATCGCCCAGTAAGAAGAGCTACGTTTCAAGTTTTAGTTATCGATTAATGAATTATAGGGCGGTTTGGTGCCTTGGACCAGACCGAGGACCTTCAGATTTTGCATGAACCGAGGACTGGCAGCCAGGTAACACGGGAAATTGTGTAAAGTGTTAATATGTAGTAAAAACCTAAGAAAATCTCCCGTTTCCGTCATTTACTATCGAATCGACATAACGGCAGATCGTCACAGTGGTCGCTTTTCTCTCTGAAACGGTTACATTTATCGTCTGCAAGCCCTTGTCGCGTGATGCGGTATGCAGAGGCACTACAAGCGGCATAGTAGAACACTGAAGAAGCATCTAAGTTTATGCAATCGGCCAGTAAGAAGAGCTACATTTCAAGTTTTAGTTATCGATTAATGAATTATTGGGCGGTATGGTGCCTTGGACCAGACCGAGGACCTTAAGATTTTGCATGAACCGAGGACTGGCAGCCAGGTAACACGAGAAATTGTGTAAAGTGTTAATACGTAGTAAAAACCCAAGAAAATCTCCCGTTTCCGTCATTTACTATCGAATCGACATAACGCCAGATCGTCACAGTGGTCGCTTTTCTCTCTGAAACGGTTACATTTATCGGTTGCAAGCACTTGTCGCGTGATGCGAATGCAGACACAGTACAAGCAGCACACTAGAACACAGAATAAGAATCTACGTTGATGCAATCGGCCAGTAAGAAGAGCTACATTTCAAGTTTTAGTTATCGATTAATGAATTATTGGGCGGTTTGGTGCCTTGGACCAGACCGAGGACCTTAAGATTTTGCATGAACCGAGAACTGGCAGCCAGGTAACACGAGAAATTGTGTAAAGTGTTAATATGTAGTAAAAACCTAAGAAAATCTCCCGTTTCCGTCATTTACTATCGAATCGACATATCGCCAGATCGTCACATTGGTCGCTTTTCTCTCTGAAACGGTTACATTTATCGTCTGCAAGCCCTTGTCGCGTGATGCGGTATGCAGACACAGTACAAGCAGCACACTAGAACACAGAATAAGAATCTACGTTGATGCAATCGCCCAGTAAGAAGAGCTACATTTCAAGTTTTAGTTATCGATTAATGAATTATTGGGCGGTTTGGTGCCTTGGACCAGACCGAGGACCTTAAGATTTTGCATGAACCGAGGACTGGCAGCCAGGTAACACGAGAAATTGTGTAAAGTGTTAATATGTAGTAAAAACCTAAGAAAATCTCCCGTTTCCGTCATTTACTATCGAATCGACACAACGCCAGATCGTCACATTGGTCGCTTTTCTCTCTGAAACGGTTACATTTATCGTCTGCAAGCCCTTGTCGCGTGATGCGGTATGCAGACACAGTACAAGCAGCACACTAGAACACAGAATAAGAATCTACGTTGATGCAATCGGCCAGTAAGAAGAGCTACATTTCAAGTTTTAGTTATCGATTAATGAATTATTGGGCGGTTTGGTGCCTTGGACCAGACCGAGGACCTTAAGATTTTGCATGAACCGAGGACTGGCAGCCAGGTAACACGAGAAATTGTGTAAAGTGTTAATATGTAGTAAAAACCTAAGAAAATCTCCCGTTTCCGTCATTTACTATCGAATCGACATAACGCCAGATCGTCACAGTGGTCGCTTTTCTCTCTGAAACGGTTACATTTATCGACTGCATGCCCTTGTCGCGTGATGCGGTATGCAGAGTTACTACATGCGGCATAGTAGAACACTGTAGAAGCATCTAAGTTTATGCAATCGCCCAGTAAGACGAGCTACATTTCAAGGTTTAGTTATCGATTAATGAATTATTGGGCGGTTTGGTGCCTTGGACCAGACCGAGGACCTTAAGATTTTGCATGAACCGAGGACTGGCAGCCAGGTAACACGAGAAATTGTGTAAAGTGTTAATATGTAGTAAAAACCTAAGAAAATCTCCCGTTTCCGTCATTTACTATCGAATCGACATAACGCCAGATCGTCACAGTGGTCGCTTTTCTCTCTGAAACGGTTACATTTATCGACTGCATGCCCTTGTCGCGTGATGCGGTATGCAGAGTTACTACATGCGGCATAGTAGAACACTGTAGAAGCATCTAAGTTTATGCAATCGCCCAGTAAGACGAGCTACATTTCAAGTTTTAGTTATCGATTAATGAATTATTGGGCGGTTTGGTGCCTTGGACCAGACCGAGGACCTTAAGATTTTGCATGAACCGAGGACTGGCAGCCAGGTAACACGAGAAATTGTGTAAAGTGTTAATATGTAGTAAAAACCCAAGAAAATCTCCCGTTTCCGTCATTTACTATCGAATCGACATAACGCCAGATCGTCACAGTGGTCGCTTTTCTCTCTGAAACGGTTACATTTATCGTCTGCAAGCCCTTGTCGCGTGATGCGGTATGCAGACACAGTACAAGCAGCACACTAGAACACAGAATAAGAATCTACGTTGATGCAATCGGCCAGTAAGAAGAGCTACATCTCAAGTTTTAGTTATCGATTAATGAATTATTGGGCGGTTTGGTGCCTTGGACCAGACCGAGGACCTTAAGATTTTGCATGAACCGAGGACTGGCAGCCAGGTAACACGAGAAATTGTGTAAAGTGTTAATATGTAGTAAAAACCCAAGAAAATCTCCCGTTTCCGTCATTTACTATCGAATCGACATAACGCCAGGTCGTCACAGTGGTTGCTTTTCACTCTGAAACGGTTACATTTATCGTCTGCAAGCCCTTGTCGCGTGATGCGGTATGCAGACACAGTACAAGCAGCACACTAGAACACAGAATAAGAATCTACGTTGAAGCAATCGGCCAGTAAGAAGAGCTACATTTCACGTTTTATTTATCGATTAATGAATTATTGGGCGGTTTGGTGCCTTGGACCAGACCGAGGACCTTAAGATTTTGCATGAACCGAGGACTGGCAGCCAGGTAACACGAGAAATTGTGTAAAGTGTTAATATGTAGTAAAAACCTAAGAAAATCTCCCGTTTCGGTCATTTACTATCGAATCGACATAACGCCAGATCGTCACAGTGGTCGCTTTTCTCTCTGAAACGGTTACATTTATCGTCTGCAAGCCCTTGTCGCGTGATGCGGTATGCAGAGTCACTACAAGCGGCATAGTAGAACACTGAAGAAGCATCTACGTTTATGCAATCGGCCAGTAAGAAGAGCTACATTTCAAGTTTTAGTTATCGATTAATGAATTATCGGGCGGTTTGGTGCCTTGGACCAGACCGAGGACCTTAAGATTTTGCATGAACCGAGGACTGGCAGCCAGGTAACACGAGACATTGTGTAAAGTGTTAATATGTAGTAAAAACCCAAGAAAATCTCCCGTTTCCGTCATTTACTATCGATTCGACATAACGCCAGATCGTCACAGTGGTCGTTTTTCTCTCTGAAACGGTTACATTTATCGTCTGCATGCCCTTGTCGCGTGATGCGGTATGCAGAGTCACTACATGCGGCATAGTAGAACACTGTAGAAGCATCTAAGTTTATGCAATCGCCCAGTAAGAAGAGCTACATTTCAAGTTTTAGTTATCGATTAATGAATTATTGGGCGGTTTGGTGCCTTGGACCAGACCAAGGACCTTAAGATTTTGCATGAACCGAGGACTGGCAGCCAGGTAACACGAGAAATTGTGTAAAGTGTTAATATGTAGTAAAAACCTAAGAAAATCTCCCGTTTCCGTCATTTACTATCGAATCGACATAACGCCAGATCGTCACAGTGGTCGCTTTTCTCTCTGAAACGGTTACATTTATCGTCTGCAAGCCCTTGTCGCGTGATGCGGTATGCAGAGTCACTACAAGCGGCATAGTAGAACACTGAAGAAGCATCTAAGTTTATGCAATCGCCCAGTAAGAAGAGCTACATTTCAAGTTTTAGTTATCGATTAATGAATTATTGGGCGGTTTGGTGCCTTGGACCAGACCGAGGACCTTAAGATTTTGCATGAACTGAGGACTGGCAGCCAGGTAACACGAGAAATTGTGTAAAGAGTTAGTATGTGGTAAAAACCTAAGAAAATCTCCCGTTTCCGTCATTTACTATCGAATCGACATAACGCCAGATCGTCACAGTGGTCGCTTTTCTCTCTGAAACGGTTACATTTCTCGTCTGCAAGCCCTTGTCGCGTGATGCGGTATGCAGAGTCACTACAAGCGGCATAGTAGAACACTGAAGAAGCATCTAAGTTTATGCAATCGCCCAGTAAGAAGAGCTACGTTTCAAGTTTTAGTTATCGATTAATGAATTATAGGGCGGTTTGGTGCCTTGGACCAGACCGAGGACCTTCAGATTTTGCATGAACCGAGGACTGGCAGCCAGGTAACACGGGAAATTGTGTAAAGTGTTAATATGTAGTAAAAACCTAAGAAAATCTCCCGTTTCCGTCATTTACTATCGAATCGACATAACGGCAGATCGTCACAGTGGTCGCTTTTCTCTCTGAAACGGTTACATTTATCGTCTGCAAGCCCTTGTCGCGTGATGCGGTATGCAGAGGCACTACAAGCGGCATAGTAGAACACTGAAGAAGCATCTAAGTTTATGCAATCGGCCAGTAAGAAGAGCTACATTTCAAGTTTTAGTTATCGATTAATGAATTATTGGGCGGTATGGTGCCTTGGACCAGACCGAGGACCTTAAGATTTTGCATGAACCGAGGACTGGCAGCCAGGTAACACGAGAAATTGTGTAAAGTGTTAATACGTAGTAAAAACCCAAGAAAATCTCCCGTTTCCGTCATTTACTATCGAATCGACATAACGCCAGATCGTCACAGTGGTCGCTTTTCTCTCTGAAACGGTTACATTTATCGGTTGCAAGCACTTGTCGCGTGATGCGAATGCAGACACAGTACAAGCAGCACACTAGAACACAGAATAAGAATCTACGTTGATGCAATCGGCCAGTAAGAAGAGCTACATTTCAAGTTTTAGTTATCGATTAATGAATTATTGGGCGGTTTGGTGCCTTGGACCAGACCGAGGACCTTAAGATTTTGCATGAACCGAGAACTGGCAGCCAGGTAACACGAGAAATTGTGTAAAGTGTTAATATGTAGTAAAAACCTAAGAAAATCTCCCGTTTCCGTCATTTACTATCGAATCGACATATCGCCAGATCGTCACATTGGTCGCTTTTCTCTCTGAAACGGTTACATTTATCGTCTGCAAGCCCTTGTCGCGTGATGCGGTATGCAGACACAGTACAAGCAGCACACTAGAACACAGAATAAGAATCTACGTTGATGCAATCGCCCAGTAAGAAGAGCTACATTTCAAGTTTTAGTTATCGATTAATGAATTATTGGGCGGTTTGGTGCCTTGGACCAGACCGAGGACCTTAAGATTTTGCATGAACCGAGGACTGGCAGCCAGGTAACACGAGAAATTGTGTAAAGTGTTAATATGTAGTAAAAACCTAAGAAAATCTCCCGTTTCCGTCATTTACTATCGAATCGACACAACGCCAGATCGTCACATTGGTCGCTTTTCTCTCTGAAACGGTTACATTTATCGTCTGCAAGCCCTTGTCGCGTGATGCGGTATGCAGACACAGTACAAGCAGCACACTAGAACACAGAATAAGAATCTACGTTGATGCAATCGGCCAGTAAGAAGAGCTACATTTCAAGTTTTAGTTATCGATTAATGAATTATTGGGCGGTTTGGTGCCTTGGACCAGACCGAGGACCTTAAGATTTTGCATGAACCGAGGACTGGCAGCCAGGTAACACGAGAAATTGTGTAAAGTGTTAATATGTAGTAAAAACCTAAGAAAATCTCCCGTTTCCGTCATTTACTATCGAATCGACATAACGCCAGATCGTCACAGTGGTCGCTTTTCTCTCTGAAACGGTTACATTTATCGACTGCATGCCCTTGTCGCGTGATGCGGTATGCAGAGTTACTACATGCGGCATAGTAGAACACTGTAGAAGCATCTAAGTTTATGCAATCGCCCAGTAAGACGAGCTACATTTCAAGTTTTAGTTATCGATTAATGAATTATTGGGCGGTTTGGTGCCTTGGACCAGACCGAGGACCTTAAGATTTTGCATGAACCGAGGACTGGCAGCCAGGTAACACGAGAAATTGTGTAAAGTGTTAATATGTAGTAAAAACCCAAGAAAATCTCCCGTTTCCGTCATTTACTATCGAATCGACATAACGCCAGATCGTCACAGTGGTCGCTTTTCTCTCTGAAACGGTTACATTTATCGTCTGCAAGCCCTTGTCGCGTGATGCGGTATGCAGACACAGTACAAGCAGCACACTAGAACACAGAATAAGAATCTACGTTGATGCAATCGGCCAGTAAGAAGAGCTACATTTCCAGTTTTAGTTATCGATTAATGAATTATTGGGCGGTTTGGTGCCTTGGACCAGACCGAGGACCTTAAGATTTTGCATGAACCGAGGACTGGCAGCCAGGTAACACGAGAAATTGTGTAAAGTGTTAATATGTAGTAAAAACCTAAGAAAATCTCCAGTTTCCGTCATTTACTATCGATTCGACATATCGCCAGATCGTCACATTGGTCGCTTTTCTCTCTGAAACGGTTACATTTATCGTCTGCAAGCCCTTGTCGCGTGATGCGGTATGCAGACACAGTACAAGCAGCACACTAGAACACAGAATAAGAATCTACGTTGATGCAATCGGCCAGTAAGAAGAGCTACATTTCAAGTTTTAGTTATCGATTAATGAATTATTGGGCGGTTTGGTGCCTTGGACCAGACCGAGGACCTTAAGATTTTGCATGAACCGAGGACTGGCAGCCAGGTAACACGAGAAATTGTGTAAAGTGTTAATATGTAGTAAAAACCTAAGAAAATCTCTCGTTTCCGTCATTTACTATCGAATCGACATAACGCCAGATCGTCACATTGGTCGCTTTTCTCTCTGAAACGGTTACATTTATCGTCTGCAAGCCCTTGTCGCGTGATGCGGTATGCAGACACAGTACAAGCAGCACACTAGAACACAGAATAAGAATCTACGTTGATGCAATCGGCAGAGTAAGAAGAGCTACATTTCAAGTTTTAGTTATCGATTAATGAATTATTGGGCGGTTTGGTGCCTTGGACCAGACCGAGGACCTTAAGATTTTGCATGAACCGAGGACTGGCAGCCAGGTAACACGACAAATTGTGTAAAGTGTTAATATGTAGTAAAAACCTAAGAAAATCTCCCGTTTCCGTCATTTACTATCGAATCGACATAACGCCAGATCGTCACAGTGGTCGCTTTTCTCTCTGAAACGGTTACATTTATCGTCTGCAAGCCCTTGTCGCGTGATGCGGTATGCAGAGTCACTACAAGCGGCATAGTAGAACACTGAAGAAGCATCTAAGTTTATGCAATCGGCCAGTAAGAAGAGCTACATTTCAAGTTTTAGTTATCGATTAATGAATTATTGGGCGGTTTGGTGCCTTGGACCAGACCGAGGACCTTAAGATTTTGCATGAACCGAGGACTGGCAGCCAGGTAACACGAGAAATTGTGTAAAGTGTTAATATGTAGTAAAAACCTAAGAAAATCTCCCGTTTCCGTCATTTACTATCGAATCGACATAACGCCAGATCGTCACAGTGGTCGCTTTTCTCTCTGAAACGGTTACATTTATCGTCTGCAAGCCCTTGACGCGTGATGCGGTATGCAGACACAGTACAAGCAGCACACTAGAACACAGAATAAGAATCTACGTTGATGCAATCGGAAAGTAAGAAGAGCTACATTTCAAGTTTTAGTTATCGATTAATGAATTATTGGGCGGTTTGAAGCCTTGGACCAGACCGAGGACCTTAAGATTTTGCATGGACCGAGGACTGGCAGCCAGATAACACGAGAAATTGTGCAAAGTGTTAATATGTAGTAAAAACCTAAGAAAATCTCCCGTTTCCGTCATTTACTATCGAATCGACATAACGCCAGATCGTCACATTGGTCGCTTTTCTCTCTGAAACGGTTACATTTATCGTTTGCAAGCCCTTGTCGCGTGATGCGGTATGCAGACACAGTACAAGCAGCACACTAGAACACAGAATAAGAATCTACGTTGATGCAATCGGCCAGTAAGAAGAGCTACATTTCAAGTTTTAGTTATCGATTAATGAATTATTGGGCGGTTTGGTGCCTTGGACCAGACCGAGGACCTTAAGATTTTGCATGAACCGAGGACTGGCAGCCAGGTAACACGAGAAATTGTGTAAAGTGTTAATATGTAGTAAAAACCTAAGAAAATCTCCCGTTTCCGTCATTTACTATCGAATCGACATAACGCCAGATCGTCACAGTGGTCGCTTTTCTCTCTGAAACGGTTACATTTATCGTCTGCAAGCCCTTGTCGCGTGATGCGGTATGCAGAGTCACTACAAGCGGCATAGTAGAACACTGAAGAATCATCTAAGTTTATGCAATCGCCCAGTAAGAAGAGCTACATTTCAAGTTTTAGTTATCGATTAATGAATTATTGGGCGGTTTGGTGCCTTGGACCAGACCGAGGACCTTAAGATTTTGCATGAACCGAGGACTGGCAGCCAGGTAACACGAGAAATTGTGTAAAGTGTTAATATGTAGTAAAAACCTAAGAAAATCTCCCGTTTCCGTCATTTACTATCGAATCGACATAACGCCAGATCGTCACAGTGGTCGCTTTTCTCTCTGAAACGGTTACATTTATCTTCTGCAAGCCCTTGTCGCGTGATGCGGTATGCAGAGTCACTACAAGCAGCATAGTAGAACACTGAAGAAGCATCTAAGTTTATGCAATCGCCCAGTAAGAAGAGCTGCAGTTCAAGTTATAGTTATCGATTAATGAATTATTGGGCGGTTTGGTGCCTTGGACCAGACCGAGGACCTTAAGATTTTGCATGAACCGAGGACTGGCAGCCAGGTAACACGAGAAATTGTGTAAAGTGTTAATATGTAGTAAAAACCTAAGAAAATCTCCCGTTTCCGACATTTACTATCGAATCGACATAACGCCAGATCGTCACATTGGTCGCTTTTCTCTCTGAAACGGTTACATTTATCGTCTGCAAGCCCTTGTCGCGTGATGCGGTATGCAGACACAGTACAAGCAGCACACTAGAACACAGAATAAGAATCTACGTTGATGCAATCGGCCAGTAAGAGGAGCTACATTTCAAGTTTTAGTTATCGATTAATGAATTATTGGGCGGTTTGGTGCCTTGGACCAGACCGAGGACCTTAAGATTTTGCATGAACCGAGGACTGGCAGCCAGGTAACACGAGAAATTGTGTAAAGTGTTAATATGTAGTAAAAACCTAAGAAAATCCCCCGTTTCCGTCATTTACTATCGAATCGACATAACGCCAGATCGTCACATTGGTCGCTTTTCTCTCTGAAACGGTTACATTTATCGTCTGCAAGCCCTTGTCGCGTGATGCGTTATGCAGACACAGTACAAGCAGCACACTAGAACACAGAATAAGAATCTACGTTGATGCAATCGGCCAGTAAGAAGAGCTACATTTCAAGTTTTAGTTATCGATTAATGAATTATTGGGCGGTTTGGTGCCTTGGACCAGACCGAGGACCTTAAGATTTTGCATGAACCGAGGACTGGCAGCCAGGTAACACGAGAAATTGTGTAAAGTGTTAATATGTAGTAAAAACCTAAGAAAATCTCCCGTTTCCGTCATTTACTATCGAATCGACATAACGCCAGATCGTCACAGTGGTCGCTTTTCTCTCTGAAACGGTTACATTTATCGTCTGCAAGCCCTTGTCGCGTGATGCGGTATGCAGACACAGTACAAGCAGCACACTAGAACTCAGAATAAGAATCTACGTTGATGCAATCGGCCAGTAAGAAGAGCTACATCTCAAGTTTTAGTTATCGATTAATGAATTATTGGGCGGTTTGGTGCCTTGGACCAGACCGAGGACTTTAAGATTTTGCATGAACCGAGGACTGGCAGCCAGGTAACACGAGAAATTGTGTAAAGTGTTAATATGTAGTAAAAACCTAAGAAAATCTCCCGTTTCCGTCATTTACTATCGAATCGACATAACGCCAGATCGTCACAGTGGTCGCTTATCTCTCTGAAACGGTTACATTTATCGTCTGCAAGCCCTTGTCGCGTGATGCGGTATGCAGAGTCACTACAAGCGGCATAGTAGAACACTGAAGAAGCATCTAAGTTTATGCAATCGCCCAGTAAGAAGAGCTACATTTCAAGTTTTAGTTATCGATTAATGAATTATTGGGCGGTTTGGTGCCTTGGACCAGACCGAGGACCTTAAGATTTTGCATGAACCGAGGGCTGGCAGCCAGGTAACACGAGAAATTGTGTAAAGTGTTAATATGTAGTAAAAACCTAAGAAAATCTCCCGTTTCCGTCATTTACTATCGAATCGACATAACGCCAGATCGTCACAGTGGTCGCTTTTCTCTCTGAAACGGTTACATTTATCGTCTGCAAGCCCTTGTCGCGTGATGCGGTATGCAGAGTCACTACAAGCGGCATAGTAGAACACTGAAGAAGCATCTACGTTTATGCAATCGAACAGTAAGACGAGCTACATTTCAAGTTTTAGTTATCGATTAATGAATTATTGGGCGGTTTGGTGCCTTGGACCAGACCGAGGACCTTAAGATTTTGCATGATCCGAGGACTGGCAGCCAGGTAACACGAGAAATTGTGTAAAGTGTTAATATGTAGTAAAAACCTAAGAAAATCTCCCGTTTCCGTCATTTACTATCGAATCGACATAACGCCAGATCGTCACAGTAGTCGCTTTTCTCTCTGAAACGGTTACATTTATCGTCTGCAAGCCCTTGTCGCAAGATGCGGTATGCAGACACAGTACAAGCAGCACACTAGAACACAGAATAAGAATCTACGTTGATGCAATCGGCCAGTAAGAAGAGCTACATTTCCAGTTTTAGTTATCGATTAATGAATTATTGGGCGGTTTGGTGCCTTGGACCAGACCGAGGACCTTAAGATTTTGCATGAACCGAGGACTGGCAGCCAGGTAACACGAGAAATTGTGTAAAGTGTTAATATGTAGTAAAAACCTAAGAAAATCTCCCGTTTCCGTCAATTACTATCGAATCGACATAACGCCAGATCGTCACAGTGGTCGTTTTTCTCTCTTAAACGGTTACATTTATCGTCTGCAAGCCCTTGTCGCGTGATGCGGTATGCAGACACAGTACAAGCAGCACACTAGAACACAGAATAAGAATCTACGTTGATGCAATCGGCCAGTAAGAAGAGCTACATTTCAAGTTTTAGTTATCGATTAATGAATTATTGGGCGGTTTGGTGCCTTGGACCAGACCGAGGACCTTAAGATTTTGCATGAACCGAGGACTGGCATCCACGTAACACGAGAAATTGTGTAAAGTGTTAATATGTAGTAAAAACCTAGGAAAATCATCGGTTTCCGTCATTTACTATCGAATCGACATAACGCCATATCGTCACAGTGGTCGCTTTTCTCTCTGAAACGCTTACTTTTATCGTCTGCAAGCCCTTGTCGCGTGATGCGGTATGCAGAGCCACTACAAGCGGCATAGTAGAACACTGAAGAAGCATTTAAGTTTATGCAATCGCCCAGTAAGAAGAGCTACATTTCAAGTTTTAGTTATCGATTAATGAATTATTGGGCGGTTTGGTGCCTTGGACCAGACCGAGGACCTTAAGATTTTGCATGAACCGAGGACTGGCAGCCAGGTAACACGAGAAATTGTGTAAAGTGTTAATATGTAGTAAAAACCTAAGAAAATCTCCCGTTTCCGTCATTTACTATCGAATCGACATAACGCCAGATCGTCACAGTAGTCGCTTTTCTCTCTGAAACGGTTACATTTATCGTCTGCAAGCCCTTGTCGCAAGATGCGGTATGCAGACACAGTACAAGCAGCACACTAGAACACAGAATAAGAATCTACGTTGATGCAATCGGCCAGTAAGAAGAGCTACATTTCAAGTTTTAGTTATCGATTAATGAATTATTGGGCGGTTTGGTGCCTTGGACCAGACCGAGAACCTTAAGATTTTGCATGAACCGAGGACTGGCAGCCAGGTAACACGAGAAATTGTGTAAAGTGTTAATATGTAGTAAAAACCTAAGAAAATCTCCCGTTTCCATCATTTACTATCGAATCGACATAACGCCAGATCGTCACAGTGGTCGTTTTTCTCTCTGAAACGGTTACACTTATCGTCTGCAAGCCCTTGTCGCGTGATGCGGTATGCAGACACAGTACAAGCAGCACACTAGAACACAGAATAAGAATCTACGTTGATGCAATCGGCCAGTAAGAAGAGCTACATTTCAAGTTTTAGTTATCGATTAATGAATTATTGGGCGGTTTGGTGCCTTGGACCAGACCGAGGACCTTAAGATTTTGCATGAACCGAGGACTGGCAGCCAGGTAACACGAGAAATTGTGTAAAGTGTTAATATGTAGTAAAAACCTAAGAAAATCTCCCGTTTCCGTCATTTACTATCGAATCGACATAACGCCAGATCGTCACAGTGGTCGCTTTTCTCTCTGAAACGGTTACATTTATCGTCTGCAAGCCCTTGTCGCGTGATGCGGTATGCAGACACAGTACAAGCAGCACACTAGAACACAGAATAAGAATCTACGTTGATGCAATCGGCCAGTAAGAAGAGCTACATTTCAAGTTTTAGTTATCGATTAATGAATTATTGGGCGGTTTGGTGCCTTGGACCAGACCGAGGACCTTAAGATTTTGCATGAACCGAGGACTGGCAGCCAGGTAACACGAGAAATTGTGTAAAGTGTTAATATGTAGTAAAAACCTAAGAAAATCTCCCGTTTCCGTCATTTACTATCGAATCGACATAACGCCAGATCGTCACAGTGGTCGCTTTTCTCTCTGAAACGGTTACATTTATCGTCTGCAAGCCCTTGTCGCGTGATGCGGTATGCAGAGCCACTACAAGCGGCATAGTAGAACACTGAAGAAGCATCTAAGTTTATGCAATCGCCCAGTAAGAAGAGCTACATTTCAAGTTTTAGTTATCGATTAATGAATTATTGGGCGGTTTGGTGCCTTGGACCAGACCGAGGACCTTAAGATTTTGCATGAACCGAGGACTGGCAGCCAGGTAACACGAGAAATTGTGTAAAGTGTTAATATGTAGTAAAAACCTAAGAAAATCTCCCGTTTCCGTCATTTACTATCGAATCGACATAACGCCAGATCGTCACAGTAGTCGCTTTTCTCTCTGAAACGGTTACATTTATCGTCTGCAAGCCCTTGTCGCAAGATGCGGTATGCAGACACAGTACAAGCAGCACACTAGAACACAGAATAAGAATCTACGTTGATGCAATCGGCCAGTAAGAAGAGCTACATTTCAAGTTTTAGTTATCGATTAATGAATTATTGGGCGGTTTGGTGCCTTGGACCAGACCGAGGACCTTAAGATTTTGCATGAACCGAGGACTGGCAGCCAGGTAACACGAGAAATTGTGTAAAGTGTTAATATGTAGTAAAAACCTAAGAAAATCTCCCGTTTCCATCATTTACTATCGAATCGACATAACGCCAGATCGTCACAGTGGTCGTTTTTCTCTCTGAAACGGTTACACTTATCGTCTGCAAGCCCTTGTCGCGTGATGCGGTATGCAGACACAGTACAAGCAGCACACTAGAACACAGAATAAGAATCTACGTTGATGCAATCGGCCAGTAAGAAGAGCTACATTTCAAGTTTTAGTTATCGATTAATGAATTATTGGGCGGTTTGGTGCCTTGGACCAGACCGAGGACCTTAAGATTTTGCATGAACCGAGGACTGGCAGCCAGGTAACACGAGAAATTGTGTAAAGTGTTAATATGTAGTAAAAACCTAAGAAAATCTCCCGTTTCCGTCATTTACTATCGAATCGACATAACGCCAGATCGTCACAGTGGTCGCTTTTCTCTCTGAAACGGTTACATTTATCGTCTGCAAGCCCTTGTCGCGTGATGCGGTATGCAGACACAGTACAAGCAGCACACTAGAACACAGAATAAGAATCTACGTTGTTGCAATCGGCCAGTAAGAAGAGCTACATTTCAAGTTTTAGTTATCGATTAATAAATTATTGGGCGGTTTGGTGCCTTGGACCAGACCGAGGACCTTAAGATTTTGCATGAACCGAGGACTGGCAGCCAGGTAACACGAGAAATTGTGTAAAGTGTTAATATGTAGTAAAAACCTAAGAAAATCTCCCGTTTCCGTCATTTACTATCGAATCGACATAACGCCAGATCGTCACAGTAGTCGCTTTTCTCTCTGAAACGGTTACATTTATCGTCTGCAAGCCCTTGTCGCAAGATGCGGTATGCAGACACAGTACAAGCAGCACACTAGAACACAGAATAAGAATCTACGTTGATGCAATCGGCCAGTAAGAAGAGCTACATTTCAAGTTTTAGTTATCGATTAATGAATTATTGGGCGGTTTGGTGCCTTGGACCAGACCGAGGACCTTAAGATTTTGCATGAACCGAGGACTGGCAGCCAGGTAACACGAGAAATTGTGTAAAGTGTTAATATGTAGTAAAAACCTAAGAAAATCTCCCGTTTCCGTCAATTACTATCGAATCGACATAACGCCAGATCGTCACAGTGGTCGTTTTTCTCTCTTAAACGGTTACATTTATCGTCTGCAAGCCCTTGTCGCGTGATGCGGTATGCAGACACAGTACCAGCAGCACACTAGAACACAGAATAAGAATCTACGTTGATGCAATCGGCCAGTAAGAAGAGCTACATTTCAAGTTTTAGTTATCGATTAATGAATTATTGGGCGGTTTGGTGCCTTGGACCAGACCGAGGACCTTAAGATTTTGCATGAACCGAGGACTGGCATCCACGTAACACGAGAAATTGTGTATAGTGTTAATATGTAGTAAAAACCTAGGAAAATCTCCCGTTTCCGTCATTTACTATCGAATCGACATAACGCCATATCGTCACAGTGGTCGCTTTTCTCTCTGAAACGGTTACATTTATCGTCTGCAAGCCCTTGTCGCGTGATGTGGTATGCAGAGCCACTACAAGCGGCATAGTAGAACACTGAAGAAGCATCTAAGTTTATGCAATCGCCCAGTAAGAAGAGCTAAATTTCAAGTTTTAGTTATCGATTAATGAATTATTGGGCGGTTTGGTGCCTTGGACCAGACCGAGGACCTTAAGATTTTGCATGAACCGAGGACTGGCAGCCATGTAACACGAGAAATTGTGTAAAGTGTTAATATGTAGTAAAAACCTAAGAAAATCTCCCGTTTCCGTCATTTACTATCGAATCGACATAACGCCAGATCGTCACAGTAGTCGCTTTTCTCTCTGAAACGGTTACATTTATCGTCTGCAAGCCCTTGTCGCAAGATGCGGTATGCAGACACAGTACAAGCAGCACACTAGAACACAGAATAAGAATCTACGTTGATGCAATCGGCCAGTAAGAAGAGCTACATTTCAAGTTTTAGTTATCGATTAATGAATTATTGGGCGGTTTGGTGCCTTGGACCAGACCGAGGACCTTAAGATTTTGCATGAACCGAGGAATGGCAGCCAGGTAACACGAGAAATTGTGTAAAGTGTTAATATGTAGTAAAAACCTAAGAAAATCTCCAGTTTCCGTCAATTACTATCGAATCGACATAACGCCAGATCGTCACAGTGGTCGTTTTTCTCTCTGAAACGGTTACATTTATCGTCTGCAAGCCCTTGTCGCGTGATGCGGTATGCAGACACAGTACAAGCAGCACACTAGAACACAGAATAAGAATCTACGTTGATGCAATCGGCCAGTAAGAAGAGCTACATTTCAAGTTTTAGTTATCGATTAATGAATTATTGGGCGGTTTGGTGCCTTGGACCAGACCGAGGACCTTAAGATTTTGCATGAACCGAGGACTGGCAGCCAGGTAACACGAGAAATTGTGTAAAGTGTTAATATGTAGTAAAAACCTAAGAAAATCTCCCGTTTCCGTCATTTACTATCGAATCGACATAACGCCAGATCGTCACAGTGGTCGTTTTTCTCTCTGAAACGGTTACACTTATCGTCTGCAAGCCCTTGTCGCGTGATGCGGTATGCAGACACAGTACAAGCAGCACACTAGAACACAGAATAAGAATCTACGTTGATGCAATCGGCCAGTAAGAAGAGCTACATTTCAAGTTTTAGTTATCGATTAATGAATTATTGGGCGGTTTGGTGCCTTGGACCAGACCGAGGACCTTAAGATTTTGCATGAACCGAGGACTGGCTGCCAGGTAACACGAGAAATTGTTTAAAGTGTTAATACGTAGTAAAAACCTAAGAAAATCTCCCGTTTCCGTCATTTACTATCGAATCGACATAACGCCAGATCGTCACAGTGGTCGCTTTTCTCTCTGAAACGGTTACATTTATCGTCTGCAAGCCCTTGTCGCGTGATGCGGTATGCAGACACAGTACAAGCAGCACACTAGAACACAGAATAAGAATCTACGTTGTTGCAATCGGCCAGTAAGAAGAGCTACATTTCAAGTTTTAGTTATCGATTAATGAATTATTGGGCGGTTTGGTGCCTTGGACCAGACCGAGGACCTTAAGATTTTGCATGAACCGAGGACTGGCAGCCAGGTAACACGAGAAATTGTGTAAGGTGTTAATTTGTGTTAAAAACCTAAGAAAATCTCCCGTTTCCGTCATTTACTATCGAATCGACATAACGCCAGATCGTCACATTGGTCGCTTTTCTCTCTGAAACGGTTACATTTATCGTCTGCAAGCCCTTGTCGCGTGATGCGGTATGCAGAGCCACTACAAGCGGCATAGTAGAACACTGAAGAAGCATCTAAGTTTATGCAATCGCCCAGTAAGAAGAGCTACATTTCAAGTTTTAGTTATCGATTAATGAATTATTGGGCGGTTTGGTGCCTTGGACCAGACCGAGGACCTTAAGATTTTGCATGAACCGAGGACTGGCAGCCAGGTAACACGAGAAATTGTGTAAAGTGTTAATATGTAGTAAAAACCTAAGAAAATCTCCTGTTTCCGTCATTTACTATCGAATCGACATAACGCCAGATCGTAACAGTAGTCGCTTTTCTCTCTGAAACGGTTACATTTATCGTCTGCAAGCCCTTGTCGCGTGATGCGGTATGCAGACACAGTACAAGCAGCACACTAGAACACAGAATAAGAATCTACGTTGATGCAATCGGCCAGTAAGAAGAGCTACATTTCAAGTTTTAGTTATCGATTAATGATTTATTGGGCGGTTTGGTGCCTTGGACCAGACCGAGGACCTTAAGAATTTGCATGAACCGAGGACTGGCAGCCAGGTAACACGAGAAATTGTGTAAAGTGTTAATATGTAGTAAAAACCTAAGAAAATCTCCCGTTTCCGTCATTTACTATCGAATCGACATAACGCCAGATCGTCACAGTGGTCGTTTTCCTCTCTTAAACGGTTACATTTATCGTCTGCAAGCCCTTGTCGCGTGATGCGGTATGCAGACACAGTACAAGCAGCACACTAGAACACAGAATAAGAATCTACGTTGATGCAATCGGCCAGTAAGAAGAGCTACATTTCAAGTTTTAGTTATCGATTAATGAATTATTGGGCGGTTTGGTGCCTTGGACCAGATCGAGGACCTTAAGATTTTGCATGAACCGAGGACTGGCAGCCAGGTAACACGAGAAATTGTGTAAAGTGTTAATATGTAGTAAAAACCTAAGAAAATCTCCCGTTTCCGTCATTTACTATCGAATCGACATAACGCCAGATCGTCACATTGGTCGCTTTTCTCTCTGAAACGGTTACATTTATCGTCTGCAAGCCCTTGTCGCGTGATGCGGTATGCAGAGTCACTACAAGCGGCACAGTAGAACACTGAAGAAGCATCTAAGTTTATGCAATCGGCCAGTAAGAAGAGCTACATTTCAAGTTTTAGTTATCGATTAATGAATTATTGGGCGGTTTGGTGCCTTGGACCAGACCGAGGACCTTAAGATTTTGCATGAACCGAGGACTGGCAGCCAGGTAACACGAGAAATTGTGTAAAGTGTTAATATGTAGTAAAAACCTAAGAAAATCTCCCGTTTCCGTCATTTACTATCGAATCGACATAACGCCAGATCGTCACAGTGGTCGCTTTTCTCTCTGAAACGGTTACATTTATCGTCTGCAAGCCCTTGGCGCTTGATGCGGTATGCAGAGTCACTACAAGCGGCATAGTAGAACACTGAAGAAGCATCTAAGTTTATGCAATCGCCCAGGAAGAAGAGCTACATTTCAAGTTTTAGTTATCGATTAATGAATTATTGGGCGGTTTGGTGCCTTGGACCAGACCGAGGACCTTAAGATTTTGCATGAACCGAGGACTGGCAGCCAGGTAACACGAGAAATTGTGTAAAGTGTTAATATGTAGTAAAAACCTAAGAAAATCTCCCGTTTCCTTCATTTTTTATCGAATCGACATAACGCCAGATCGTCACAGTGGTCGCTTTTCCCTCTGAAACGGTTACATTTATCGTCTGCAAGCCCTTGTCGCGTGATGCGGTATGCAGAGTCACTACAAGCGGCATAGTAGAACACTGAAGAAGCATCTAAGTCTATGCAATCGGCCAGTAAGAAGAGCTACATTTCAAGTTTTTGTTATCGATTAATGAATTATTGGGCGGTTTGGTGCCTTGGACCAGACCGAGGACCTTAAGATTTTGCATGAACCGAGGACTGGCAGCCAGGTAACACGAGAAATTGTGTAAAGTGTTAATATGTAGTAAAAACCTAAGAAAATCTCCCGTTTCCGTCATTTACTATCGAATCGACATAACGCCAGATCGTCACAGTTTTCGCTTTTCTCTCTGAAACGGTTACATTTATCGTCTGCAAGCCCTTGTCGCGTGATGCGGTATGCAGAGTCACTACAAGCGGAATAGTAGAACACTGAAGAAGCATCTAAGTTTATGCAATCGTCCAGTAAGAAGAGCTACATTTCAAGATTTAGTTATCGATTAATGGTTTATTGGGCGGTTTGGTGCCTTGGACCAGACCGAGGACCTTAAGATTTTGCATGGCAGCCAGGTAACACGAGAAATTGTGTAAAGTGTTAATATGTAGTAAAAACCTAAGAAAATCTCCCGTTTCCGTCATTTACTATCGAATCGACATAACGCCAGATCGTCACAGTGGTCGCTTTTCTCTCTGAAACGGTTACATTTATCGACTGCAAGCCCTTGTCGCGTGATGCGGTATGCAGAGCCACTACAAGCGGCATAGTAGAACACTGAAGAAGCATCTAAGTTTATGCAATCGCCCAGTAAGAAGAGCTACTTTTCAAGTTTTAGTTATCGATTAATGAATTATTGGGCGGTTTGGTGCCTTGGACCAGACCGAGAACCTTAAGATTTTGCATGAACCGAGGACTGGCAGCCAGGTAAAACGAGAAATTGTGTAAAGTGTTAATATGTAGTAAAAACCTAAGAAAATCTCCCGTTTCCGTCATTTACTATCGAATCGACATAACGCCAGATCGTCACAGTAGTCGCTTTTCTCTCTGAAACGGTTACATTTATCGTCTGCAAGCCCTTGTCGCAAGATGCGGTATGCAGACACAGTACAAGCAGCACACTACAACACAGAATAAGAAACTACGTTGATGCAATCGGCCAGTAAGAAGAGCTACATTTCAAGTTTTAGTTATCGATTAATGAATTATTGGGCGGTTTGGTGCCTTGGACCAGACCGAGGACCTTAAGATTTTGCATGAACCGAGGACTGTTAGCCAGGTAACACGAGAAATTGTGTAAAGTGTTAATATGTAGTAAAAACCTAAGAAAATCTCCCGTTTCCGTCAATTACTATCGAATCGACATATCGCCAGATCGTCACAGTGGTCGTTTTTCTCTCTGAAACGGTTACATTTATCGTCTGCAAGCCCTTGTCGCGTGATGCGGTATGCAGACACAGTACAAGCAGCACACTAGAACACAGAATAAGAATCTACGTTGATGCAATCGGCCAGTAAGAAGAGCTACATTTCAAGTTTTAGTTATCGATTAATGAATTATTGGGCGGTTTGGTACCTTGGACCAGACCGAGGACCTTAAGATTTTGCATGAACTGAGGACTGTTAGCCAGGTAACACGAGAAATTGTGTAAAGTGTTAATATGTAGTAAAAACCTAAGAAAATCTCCCGTTTCCGTCATTTACTATCGAATCGACATAACGCCAGATCGTCACAGTGGTCGCTTTTCTCTCTGAAACGGTTACATTTATCGCCTGCAAGCCCTTGTCGCGTGATGCGGTATGCAGACACAGTACAAGCAGCACACTAGAACACAGAATAAGAATCTACGTTGTTGCAATCGGCCAGTAAGAAGAGCTACATTTCAAGTTTTAGTTATCGATTAATGAATTATTGGGCGGTTTGGTGCCTTGGACCAGACCTAGGACCTTAAGATTTTGCATGAACCGAGGACTGGCAGGCAGGTAACACGAGAAATTGTGTAAAGTGTTAATTTGTGTTAAAAACCTAAGAAAATCTCCCGTTTCCGTCATTTACTATCGAATCGACATAACGCCAGATCGTCACATTGGTCGCTTTTCTCTCTGAAACGGTTACATTTATCGTCTGCAAGCCCTTGTCGCGTGATGCGGTATGCAGACACAGTACAAGCAGCACACTAGAACACAGAATAAGAATCTACGTTGATGCAATCGGCCAGTAAGAAGAGCTACATTTCAAGTTTTAGTTATCGATTAATGAATTATTGGGCGGTTTGGTGCCTTGGACCAGACCGAGTACCTTAAGATTTTGCATGAACCGAGGACTGGCATCCACGTAACACGAGAAATTGTGTAAAGTGTTAATATGTAGTAAAAACCCAGGAAAATCTCCCGATTGCGTCATTTACTATCGAATCGACATAACGCCAGATCGTCACAGTGGTCGCTTTTCTCTCTGAAACGGTTACATTTATCATCTGCAAGCCCTTGTCGCGTGATGCGGTATGCAGAGCCACTACAAGCGGCATAGTAGAACACTGAAGAAGCATCTAAGTTTATGCAATCGCCCAGTAAGAAGAGCTACATTTCAAGTTTTAGTTATCGATTAATGAATTATTGGGCGGTTTGGTGCCTTGGACCAGACCGAGGACCTTAAGATTTTGCATGAACCGAGGACTGGTAGCCAGGTAACACGAGAAATTGTGTAAAGTGTTAATATGTAGTAAAAACCTAAGAAAATCTCCCGTTTCCGTCATTTACTATCGAATCGACATAACGCCAGATCGTAACAGTAGTCGCTTTTCTCTCTGAAACGGTTACATTTATCGTCTGCAAGCCCTTGTCGCGTGATGCGGTATGCAGACACAGTACAAGCAGCACACTAGAACACAGAATAAGAATCTACGTTGATGCAATCGGCCAGTAAGAAGAGCTACATTTCAAGTTTTAGTTATCGATTAATGATTTATTGGGCGGTTTGGTGCCTTGGACCAGACCGAGGACCTTAAGATTTTGCATGAACCGAGGACTGGCAGCCAGGTAACACGAGAAATTGTGTAAAGTGTTAATATGTAGTAAAAACCTAAGAAAATCTCCCGTTTCCGTCATTTACTATCGAATCGACATAACGCCAGATCGTCACAGTGGTCGTTTTCCTCTCTGAAACGGTTACATTTATCGTCTGCAAGCCCTTGTCGCGTGATGCGGTATGCAGACACAGTACAAGCAGCACACTAGAACACAGAATAAGAATCTACGTTGATGCAATCGGCCAGTAAGAAGAGCTACATTTCAAGTTTTAGTTATCGATTAATGAATTATTGGGCGGTTTGGTGCCTTGGACCAGATCGAGGACCTTAAGATTTTGCATGAACCGAGGACTGGCAGCCAGGTAACACGAGAAATTGTGTAAAGTGTTAATATGTAGTAAAAACCCAAGAAAATCTCCCGTTTCCGTCATTTACTATCGAATCGACATAACGCCAGATCGTCACAGTGGTCGCTTTTCTCTCTGAAACGGTTACATTTATCGTCTGTAAGCCCTTGTCGCGTGATGCGGTATGCAGACACAGTACAAGCAGCACACTAGAACACAGAATAAGAATCTACGTTGATGCAATCGGCCAGTAAGAAGAGCTACATTTCAAGTTTTAGTTATCGATTAATGAATTATTGGGCGGTTTGGTGCCTTGGACCAGACCGAGGACCTTAAGATTTTCCATGAACTGAGGACTGGCAGCCAGGTAACACAAGAAATTGTGTAAAGTGTTAATATGTAGTAAAAACCTAAGAAAATCTCCCGTTTCCGTCATTTACTATCGAATCGACATAACGCCAGATCGCCACAGTGGTCGCGTTTCTCTCTGAAACGGTTACATTTATCGTCTGCAAGCCCTTGTCGCGTGATGCGGTATGCAGAGTCACTACAAGCGGCATAGTAGAACACTGAAGAAGCATCTAAGTTTATGCAATCGGCCAGTAAGAAGAGCTACATTTCAAGTTTTAGTTATCGATTAATGAATTATTGGGCGGTTTGGTGCCTTGGACCAGACCGAGGACCTTAAGATTTTGCATGAACCGAGGACTGGCAGCCAGGTAACACGAGAAATTGTGTAAAGTGTTAATATGTAGTAAAAACCTAAGAAAATCTCCCGTTTCCGTCATTTACTATAGAATCGACATAACGCCAGATCGTCACATTGGTCGCTTTTCTCTCTGAAACGGTTACATTTATCGTCTGCAAGCCCTTGTCGCGTGATGCGGTATGCAGACATAGTACAAGCAGCACACTAGAACACAGAATAAGAATCTACGTTGATGCAATCGGCCAGTAAGAAGAGCTACATTTCAAGTTTTAGTTATCGATTAATGAATTATTGGGCGGTTTGGTGCCTTGGACCAGACCGAGGACCTTAAGATTTTGCATGAACCGAGGACTGGCAGCCAGGTAACACGAGAAATTGTGTAAAGTGATAATATGTAGTAAAAACCTAAGAAAATCTCCCGTTTCCGTCATTTACTATCGAATCGACATAACGCCAGATCGTCACAGTGGTCGTTTTTCTCTCTGAAACGGTTACATTTATCGTCTGCAAGCCCTTGTCGCGTGATGTGGTATGCAGAGTCACTACAAGCGGCATAGTAGAACACAGAAAGAAGCATCTAAGTTTATGCAATCGCCCAGTAAGAAGAGCTACATTTCAAGTTTTAGTTATCGATTAATGAATTATTGGGCGGTTTGGTGCCTTGGACCAGACCGAGGACCTTAAGATTTTGCATGAACCGAGGACTGGCAGCCAGGTAACACGAGAAATTGTGTAAAGTGTTAATATGTAGTAAAAACCTAAGAAAATCTCCCGTTTCCGTCATCTACTATCGAATCGACATAACGAAAGATCGTCACATTGGTCGCTTTTCTCTCTGAATCGGTTACATTTATCGTCTGCAAGCCCTTGTCGTGTGATGCGGTATGCAGAGTCACTACAAGCGGCATAGTAGAACACTGAAGAAGCATCTAAGTTTATGCAATTGCCCAGTAAGAAGAGCTCCATTTCAAGTTTTGGTTATCGATTAATGAATTATTGGGCGGTTTGGTGCCTTGGACCAGACCGAGGACCTTAAGATTTTGCATGAACCGAGGACTGGCTGCCAGGTAACACGAGAAATTGTGTAAAGTGTTAATATGTAGTAAAAACCTAAGAAAATCTCCCGTTTCCGTCATTTACTATCGAATCGACATAACGCCAGATCGTCACAGTGGTCGCTTTTCTCTCTGAAACGGTTACATTTATCGTCTGCAAGCCCTTGTCGCGTGATGCGGTATGCAGACACAGTACAAGCAGCACACTAGAACACAGAATAAGAATCTACGTTGATGCAATCGGCCAGTAAGGAGAGCTACATTTCAAGTTTTAGTTATCGATTAATGAATTATTGGGCGGTTTGGTGCCTTGGACCAGACCGAGGACCTTAAGATTTTGCATGAACCGAGGACTGGCAGCCAGGTAACACGAGAAATTGTGTAAAGTGTTAATATGTAGTAAAAATCTAAGAAAATCTCCCGTTTCCGTAATTTACTATCGAATCGTCATAACGCCAGATAGTCACAGTGGTCGCTTTTCTCTCTGAAACGGTTACATTTATCGTCTGCAAGCCCTTGTCGCGTGATGCGGTATGCAGAGTCACTACAAGCGGCATAGAAGAACACTGAAGAAGCATCTAAGTTTATGCAATCGCCCAGTAAGAAGAGCTACATTTCAAGTTTTAGTTATCGATTAATGAATTATTGGGCGGTTTGGTGACTTGGACCAGACCGAGGACCTTAAGATTTTGCATGAGCCGAGGACTGGCAGCCAGGTAACACGAGAAATTGTGTAAAGTGTTAATATGTAGTAAAAACCTAAGAAAATCTCCCGTTTCCGTCATTTACTATCGAATCGCCATAACGCCAGATCGTCACATTGGTCGCTTTTCTCTCTGAAACGGTTACATTTATCGTCAGCAAGCCCTTGTCGCGTGATGCGGTATGCAGACACAGTACAAGCAGCACACTAGAACACAGAATGAGAATCTACGTTGATGCAATCGGCCAGTAAGAAGAGCTACATTTCAAGTTTTAGTTATCGATTAATGAATTATTGGGCGGTTTGGTGCCTTGGACCAGACCGAGGACCTTAAGATTTAGCATGAACCGAGGAGTGGCAGCCAGGTAACACGAGAAATTGTGTAAAGTGTTAATATGTAGTAAAAACCTAAGAAAATCTCCCGTTTCCGTCATTTACTATCGAATCGACATTACGCCAGATCGTCACAGTGGTCGCTTTTCTCTCTGAAACGGTTACATTTATCGTCTGCAAGCCCTTGTCGCGTGATGCGGTATGCAGAGCCACTACAAGCGGCATAGTAGAACACTGAATAAGCATCTAAGTTTATGCAATCGCCCAGTAAGAAGAGCTACATTTCAAGTTTTAGTTATCGATTAATGAATTATTGGGCGGTTTGGTGCCTTGGACCAGACCGAGGACCTTAAGATTTTGCATGAACCGAGGACTGGCAGCCAGGTAACACGAGAAATTGTGTAAAGTGTTAATATGTAGTAAAAACCTAAGAAAATCTCCCGTTTCCTTCATTTTTTATCGAATCGACATAACGCCAGATCGTCACAGTGGTCGCTTTTCTCTCTGAAACGGTTACATTTATCGTCTGCAAGCCCTTGTCGCGTGATGCGGTATGCAGAGTCACTACAAGCGGCATAGTAGAACACTGAAGAAGCATCTAAGTTTATGCAATCGGCCAGTAAGAAGAGCTACATTTCAAGTTTTTGTTATCGATTAATGATTTATTTTGCGGTTTGGTGCCTTGGACCAGACCGAGGACCTTAAGATTTTGCATGGACCTAGGACTGGCAGCCAGGTAACACGAGAAATTGTGTAAAGTGTTAATATGTAGTAAAAACCTAAGAAAATCTCCCGTTTCCGTCATTTACTATCGAATCGACATAACGCCAGATCGTCACAGTGGTCGCTTTTCTCTCTGAAACGGTTACATTTATCGTCTGCAAGCCCTTGTCGCGAGATGCGGTATGCAGACACAGTACAAGCAGCACACTAGAACACAGAATAAGAATCTACGTTGATGCAATCGGCCAGTGAGAAGAGCTACATTTCAAGTTTTAGTTATCGATTAATGAATTATTGGGCGGTTTGGTGCCTTGGACCAGACCGAGGACCTTAAGATTTTGCATGAACCGAGGAGTGGCAGCCAGGTAACACGAGAAATTGTGTAAGGTGTTAATATGTAGTAAAAACCTAAGAAAATCTCCCGTTTCCGTCATTTACTATCGAATCGACATAACGCCAGATCGTCACAGTGGTCGCTTTTCTCTCTGAAACGGTTACATTTATCGTCTGCAAGCCCTTGTCCGTGATGCAGTATGCAGACACAGTACAAACAGCACACTAGAACACAGAATAAGAATCTACGTTGATGCAATCGGCCAGGAAGAAGAGCTACATTTCAAGTTTTAGTTATCGATTAATGTATTATTGGGCGGTTTGGTGCCTTGGACCAGACCGAGGACCTTAAGATTTTGCATGAACCGAGGACTGGCAGCCAGGTAACACGAGAAATTGTGTAAAGTGTTAATATGTAGTAAAAACCTAAGAAAATCTCCCGTTTCCGTCATTTACTATCGAATCGACATAACGCCAGATCGCCACAGTGGTCGCGTTTCTCTCTGAAACGGTTACATTTATCGTCTGCAAGCCCTTGTCGCGTGATGCGGTATGAAGAGTCACTACAAGCGGCATAGTAGAATACTGAAGAAGCATCTAAGTTTATGCAATCGCCCAGTAAGAAGAGCTACATTTCAAGTTTTGGTTATCGATTAATGAATTATTGGGCGGTTTGGTGCCTTGGACCAGACCGAGGACCTTAAGATTTTGTATGAACCGAGGACTGGCAGCCAGGTAACACGAGAAATTGTGTAAAGTGTTAATATGTAGTAAAAACCTAAGAAAATCTCCCGTTTCCGTCATTTACTATCGAATCGACATAACGCCAGATCGTCACAGTGGTCGCTTTTCTCTCTGAAACGGTTACATTTATCGTCTGCAAGCCTTTGTCGCGTGATGCGGTACGCAGAGTCACTACAAGCGGCATAGTAGAACACAGAATAAGAATCTACGTTGATGCAATCGGCCAGTAAGAAGAGCTACATTTCAAGTTTTAGTTATCGATTAATGAATTATTGGGCGGTTTGGTGCCTTGGACCAGACCGAGGACCTTAAGATTTTCCATGAACCGAGGACTGGCAGCCAGGTAACACGACAAATTGTGTAAAGTGTTAATATGTAGTAAAAACCTAAGAAAATCTCCCGTTTCCGTCATTTACTATCGAATCGACATAACGCCAGATCGTCACAGTGGTCGCTTTTCTCTCTGAAACGGTTACATTTATCGTCTGCAAGCCCTTGTCGCGTGATGCAGTATGCAGAGTCACTACAAGCGGCATAGTAGATCACTGAAGAAGCATCTAAGTTTATGCAATCGGCCAGCAAGAAGAGCTACATTTCAAGTTTTAGTTATCGATTAATGAATTATTGGGCGGTTTGGTGCCTTGGACCAGACCGAGGACCTTAAGATTTTGCATGAACCGAGGACTGGCAGCCAGGTAACACGAGAAATTGTGTAAAGTGTTAATATGTAGTAAAAACCTAAGAAAATCTCCCGTTTCCGTCATTTACTATCGAATCGACATAACGCCAGATCGTCACATTGGTCGCTTTTCTCTCTGAAACGGTTACATTTATCGTCTGCAAGCCCTTGTCGTGTGATGCGGTATGCAGACACAGTACAAGCAGCACACTAGAACACAGAAGAAGAATCTACGTTGATGCAATCGGCCAGTAAGAAGAGCTACATTTCAAGTTTTAGTTATCGATTAATGAATTATTGGGCGGTTTGGTGCCTTGGACCAGACCGAGGACCTTAAGATTTTGCATGAACCGAGGACTGGCAGCCAGGTAACACGAGAAATTGTGTAAGGTGTTAATATGTAGTAAAAACCTAAGAAAATCTCCCGTTTCCGTCATTTACTGTCGAATCGACATAACGCCAGATCGTCACATTGGTCGCTTTTCTCTCTGAAACGGTTACATTTATCGTCTGCAAGCCCTTGTCGCGAGATGCGGTATGCAGACACAGTACAAGCAGCACACTAGAACACAGAATAAGAATCTACGTTGATGCAATCGGCCAGTGAGAAGAGCTACATTTCAAGTTTTAGTTATCGATTAATGAATTATTGGGCGGTTTGGTGCCTTGGACCAGACCGAGGACCTTAAGATTTTGCATGAACCGAGGAGTGGCAGCCAGGTAACACGAGAAATTGTGTAAAGTGTTAATATGTAGTAAAAACCTAAGAAAATCTCCCGTTTCCGTCATTTACTATCGAATCGACATAACGCCAGATCGTCACAGTGGTCGCTTTTCTCTCTGAAACGGTTACATTTATCGTCTGCAAGCCCTTGTCGCGTGATGCGGTATGCAGAGTCACTACAAGCGGCATAGTAGAACACTGAAGAAGCATCTAAGTTTATGCAATCGGCCAGTAAGAAGAGCTACATTTCAAGTTATTGTTATCGACTAATGATTTATTGGGCGATTTGGTGCCTTGGACCAGACCGAGGACCTTAAGATTTTGCATGGACCGAGGACTGGCAGCCAGGTAACACGAGAAATTGTGTAAAGTGTTAATATGTAGTAAAAACCTAAGAAAATCTCCCGTTTCCGTCATTTACTATCGAATCGACATAACGCCAGATCGTCACAGTGGTCGCTTTTCTCTCTGAAACGGTTACATTTATCGTCTGCAAGCCCTTGTCGCGTGATGCGGTATGCAGACACAGTACAAACAGCACACTAGAACACAGAATAAGAATCTACGTTGATGCAATCGGCCAGGAAGAAGAGCTACATTTCAAGTTTAAGTTATCGATTAATGAATTATTGGGCGGTTTGGTGCCTTGGACCAGACCGAGGACCTTAAGATTTTGCATGAACCGAGGACTGGCAGCCAGGTAACACGAGAAATTGTGTAAAGTGTTAATATGTAGTAAAAACCTAAGAAAATCTGCCGTTTCCGTCATTTACTATCGAATCGACATAACGCCAGATCGCCACAGTGGTCGCGTTTCTCTCTGAAACGGTTACATTTATCGTCTGCAAGCCCTTGTCGCGTGATGCGGTATGCAGAGTCACTACAAGCGGCATAGTAGAACACTGAAGAAGCATCTAAGTTTATGCAATCGCCCAGTAAGAAGAGCTACATTTCAAGGTTTGGTTATCGATTAATGAATTATTGGGCGGTTTGTTGCCTTGGACCAGACCGAGGACCTTAAGATTTTGCATGAACCGAGGACTGGCAGCCAGGTAACACGAGAAATTGTGTAAAGTGTTAATATGTAGTAAAAACCTAAGAAAATCTCCCGTTTCCGTCATTTACTATCGAATCGACATAACGCCAGATCGTCACAGTGGTCGCTTTTCTCTCTGAAACGGTTACATTTATCGTCTGCAAGCCCTTGTCGCGTGATGCGGTACGCAGAGTCACTACAAGCGGCATAGTAGAACACAGAATAAGAATCTACGTTGATGCAATCGGCCAGGAAGAAGACCTACATTTCAAGTTTTAGTTATCGATTAATGAATTATTGGGCGGTTTGGTGCCTTGGACCAGACCGAGGACCTTAAGATTTTGCATGAACCGAGGACTGGCAGCCAGGTAACACGAGAAATTGTGTAAAGTGTTAATATGTAGTAAAAACCTAAGAAAATCTCCCGTTTCCGTCATTTACTATGGAATCGACATAACGCCAGATCGTCACAGTGGTCGCTTTTCTCTCTGAAACGGTTACATTTATCGTCTGCAAGCCCTTGTCGCGTGATGCGGTATGCAGAGTCACTACAAGCGGCATAGTAGAACACTGAAGAAGCATCTAAGTTTATGCAATCGGCCAGCAAGAAGAGCTACATTTCAAGTTTTAGTTATCGATTAATGAATTATTGGGCGGTTTGGTGCCTTGGACCAGACCGAGGACCTTAAGATTTTGCATGAACCGAGGACTGGCAGCCAGGTAACACGAGAAATTGTGTAAAGTGTTAATATGTAGTAAAAACCTAAGAAAATCTCCCGTTTCCGTCATTTACTATCGAATCGACATAACGCCAGATCGTCACATTGGTCGCTTTTCTCTCTGAAACGGTTACATTTATCGTCTGCAAGCCCTTGTCGCGTGATGCGGTATGCAGACACAGTACAAGCAGCACACTAGAACACAGAATAAGAATCTACGTTGATGCAATCGGCCAGTAAGAAGAGCTACATTTCAAGTTTTAGTTATCGATTAATGAATTATTGGGCTGTTTGGTGCCTTGGACCAGACCGAGGACCTTAAGATTTTGCATGAACCGAGGACTGGCAGCCAGGTAACACGAGAAATTGTGTAAGGTGTTAATATGTAGTAAAAACCTAAGAAAATCTCCCGTTTCCGTCATTTACTGTCGAATCGACATAACGCCAGATCGTCACATTGGTCGCTTTTCTCTCTGAAACGGTTACATTTATCGTCTGCAAGCCCTTGTCGCGAGATGCGGTATGCAGACACAGTACAAGCAGCACACTAGAACACAGAATAAGAATCTACGTTGATGCAATCGGCCAGTGAGAAGAGCTACATTACTAGTTTTAGTTATCGATTAATGAATTATTGGGCGGTTTGGTGCCTTGGACCAGACCGAGGACCTTAAGATTTTGCATGAACCGAGGAGTGGCAGCCAGGTAACACGAGAAATTGTGTAAAGTGTTAATATGTAGTAAAAACCTAAGAAAATCTCCCGTTTCCGTCATTTACTATCGAATCGACATAACGCCAGATCGCCACAGTGGTCGCGTTTCTCTCTGAAACGGTTACATTTATCGTCTGCAAGCCCTTGTCGCGTGATGCGGTATGAAGAGTCACTACAAGCGGCATAGTAGAATACTGAAGAAGCATCTAAGTTTATGCAATCGCCCAGTAAGAAGAGCTACATTTCAAGTTTTGGTTATCGATTAATGAATTATTGGGCGGTTTGGTGCCTTGGACCAGACCGAGGACCTTAAGATTTTGTATGAACCGAGGACTGGCAGCCAGGTAACACGAGAAATTGTGTAAAGTGTTAATATGTAGTAAAAACCTAAGAAAATCTCCCGTTTCCGTCATTTACTATCGAATCGACATAACGCCAGATCGTCACAGTGGTCGCTTTTCTCTCTGAAACGGTTACATTTATCGTCTGCAAGCCCTTGTCGCGTGATGCGGTACGCAGAGTCACTACAAGCGGCATAGTAGAACACAGAATAAGAATCTACGTTGATGCAATCGGCCAGTAAGAAGAGCTACATTTCAAGTTTTAGTTATCGATTAATGAATTATTGGGCGCTTTGGTGCCTTGGACCAGACCGAGGACCTTAAGATTTTCCATGAACCGAGGACTGGCAGCCAGGTAACACGACAAATTGTGTAAAGTGTTAATATGTAGTAAAAACCTAAGAAAATCTCCCGTTTCCGTCATTTACTATCGAATCGACATAACGCCAGATCGTCACAGTGGTCGCTTTTCTCTCTGAAACGGTTACATTTATCGTCTGCAAGCCCTTGTCGCGTGATGCAGTATGCAGAGTCACTACAAGCGGCATAGTAGATCACTGAAGAAGCATCTAAGTTTATGCAATCGGCCAGCAAGAAGAGCTACATTTCAAGTTTTAGTTATCGATTAATGAATTATTGGGCGGTTTGGTGCCTTGGACCAGACCGAGGACCTTAAGATTTTGCATGAACCGAGGACTGGCAGCCAGGTAACACGAGAAATTGTGTAAAGTGTTAATATGTAGTAAAAACCTAAGAAAATCTCCCGTTTCCGTCATTTACTATCGAATCGACATAACGCCAGATCGTCACATTGGTCGCTTCTCTCTCTGAAACGGTTACATTTATCGTCTGCAAGCCCTTGTCGCGTGATGCGGTATGCAGACACAGTACAAGCAGCACACTAGAACACAGAAGAAGAATCTACGTTGATGCAATCGGCCAGTAAGAAGAGCTACATTTCAAGTTTTAGTTATCGATTAATGAATTATTGGGCGGTTTGGTGCCTTGGACCAGACCGAGGACCTTAAGATTTTGCATGAACCGAGGACTGTCAGCCAGGTAACACGAGAAATTGTGTAAGGTGTTAATATGTAGTAAAAACCTAAGAAAATCTCCCGTTTCCGTCATTTACTGTCGAATCGACATAACGCCAGATCGTCACATTGGTCGCTTTTCTCTCTGAAACGGTTACATTTATCGTCTGCAAGCCCTTGTCGCGAGATGCGGTATGCAGACACAGTACAAGCAGCACACTAGAACACAGAATAAGAATCTACGTTGATGCAATCGGCCAGTGAGAAGAGCTACATTTCAAGTTTTAGTTATCGATTAATGAATTATTGGGCGGTTTGGTGCCTTGGACCAGACCGAGGACCTTAAGATTTTGCATGAACCGAGGAGTGGCAGCCAGGTAACACGAGAAATTGTGTAAAGTGTTAATATGTAGTAAAAACCTAAGAAAATCTCCCGTTTCCGTCATTTACTATCGAATCGACATAACGCCAGATCGTCACAGTGGTCGCTTTTCTCTCTGAAACGGTTACATTTATCGTCTGCAAGCCCTTGTCGCGTGATGCGGTATGCAGAGTCACTACAAGCGGCATAGTAGAACACTGAAGAAGCATCTAAGTTTATGCAATCGGCCAGTAAGAAGAGCTACATTTCAAGTTATTGTTATCGATTAATGATTTATTGGGCGATTTGGTGCCTTGGACCAGACCGAGGACCTTAAGATTTTGCATGGACCGAGGACTGGCAGCCAGGTAACACGAGAAATTGTGTAAAGTGTTAATATGTAGTAAAAACCTAAGAAAATCTCCCGTTTCCGTCATTTACTATCGAATCGACATAACGCCAGATCGTCACAGTGGTCGCTTTTCTCTCTGAAACGGTTACATTTATCGTCTGCAAGCCCTTGTCGCGTGATGCGGTATGCAGACACAGTACAAACAGCACACTAGAACACAGAATAAGAATCTACGTTGATGCAATCGGCCAGGAAGAAGAGCTACATTTCAAGTTTAAGTTATCGATTAATGAATTATTGGGCGGTTTGGTGCCTTGGACCAGACCGAGGACCTTAAGATTTTGCATGAACCGAGGACTGGCAGCCAGGTAACACGAGAAATTGTGTAAAGTGTTAATATGTAGTAAAAACCTAAGAAAATCTGCCGTTTCCGTCATTTACTATCGAATCGACATAACGCCAGATCGCCACAGTGGTCGCGTTTCTCTCTGAAACGGTTACATTTATCGTCTGCAAGCCCTTGTCGCGTGATGCGGTATGCAGAGTCACTACAAGCGGCATAGTAGAACACTGAAGAAGCATCTAAGTTTATGCAATCGCCCAGTAAGAAGAGCTACATTTCAAGGTTTGGTTATCGATTAATGAATTATTGGGCGGTTTGTTGCCTTGGACCAGACCGAGGACCTTAAGATTTTGCATGAACCGAGGACTGGCAGCCAGGTAACACGAGAAATTGTGTAAAGTGTTAATATGTAGTAAAAACCTAAGAAAATCTCCCGTTTCCGTCATTTACTATCGAATCGACATAACGCCAGATCGTCACAGTGGTCGCTTTTCTCTCTGAAACGGTTACATTTATCGTCTGCAAGCCCTTGTCGCGTGATGCGGTACGCAGAGTCACTACAAGCGGCATAGTAGAACACAGAATAAGAATCTACGTTGATGCAATCGGCCAGGAAGAAGACCTACATTTCAAGTTTTAGTTATCGATTAATGAATTATTGGGCGGTTTGGTGCCTTGGACCAGACCGAGGACCTTAAGATTTTGCATGAACCGAGGACTGGCAGCCAGGTAACACGAGAAATTGTGTAAAGTGTTAATATGTAGTAAAAACCTAAGAAAATCTCCCGTTTCCGTCATTTACTATGGAATCGACATAACGCCAGATCGTCACAGTGGTCGCTTTTCTCTCTGAAACGGTTACATTTATCGTCTGCAAGCCCTTGTCGCGTGATGCGGTATGCAGAGTCACTACAAGCGGCATAGTAGAACACTGAAGAAGCATCTAAGTTTATGCAATCGGCCAGCAAGAAGAGCTACATTTCAAGTTTTAGTTATCGATTAATGAATTATTGGGCGGTTTGGTGCCTTGGACCAGACCGAGGACCTTAAGATTTTGCATGAACCGAGGACTGGCAGCCAGGTAACACGAGAAATTGTGTAAAGTGTTAATATGTAGTAAAAACCTAAGAAAATCTCCCGTTTCCGTCATTTACTATCGAATCGACATAACGCCAGATCGTCACATTGGTCGCTTTTCTCTCTGAAACGGTTACATTTATCGTCTGCAAGCCCTTGTCGCGTGATGCGGTATGCAGACACAGTACAAGCAGCACACTAGAACACAGAATAAGAATCTACGTTGATGCAATCGGCCAGTAAGAAGAGCTACATTTCAAGTTTTAGTTATCGATTAATGAATTATTGGGCTGTTTGGTGCCTTGGACCAGACCGAGGACCTTAAGATTTTGCATGAACCGAGGACTGGCAGCCAGGTAACACGAGAAATTGTGTAAGGTGTTAATATGTAGTAAAAACCTAAGAAAATCTCCCGTTTCCGTCATTTACTGTCGAATCGACATAACGCCAGATCGTCACATTGGTCGCTTTTCTCTCTGAAACGGTTACATTTATCGTCTGCAAGCCCTTGTCGCGAGATGCGGTATGCAGACACAGTACAAGCAGCACACTAGAACACAGAATAAGAATCTACGTTGATGCAATCGGCCAGTGAGAAGAGCTACATTACTAGTTTTAGTTATCGATTAATGAATTATTGGGCGGTTTGGTGCCTTGGACCAGACCGAGGACCTTAAGATTTTGCATGAACCGAGGAGTGGCAGCCAGGTAACACGAGAAATTGTGTAAAGTGTTAATATGTAGTAAAAACCTAAGAAAATCTCCCGTTTCCGTCATTTACTATCGAATCGACATAACGCCAGATCGTCACAGTGGTCGCTTTTCTCTCTGAAACGGTTACATTTATCGTCTGCAAGCCCTTGTCGCGTGATGCGGTATGCAGAGTCACTACAAGCGGCATAGTAGAACACTGAAGAAGCATCTAAGTTTATGCAATCGGCCAGTAAGAAGAGCTACATTTCAAGTTATTGTTATCGATTAATGATTTAATGGGCGATTTGGTGCCTTGGACCAGACCGAGGACCTTAAGATTTTGCATGGACCGAGGACTGGCAGCCAGGTAACACGAGAAATTGTGTAAAGAGTTAATATGCAGTAAAAACCTAAGAAAATCTCCCGTTTCCGTCATTTACTATCGAATCGACATAACGCCAGATCGTCACAGTTTTCGCTTTTCTCTCTGAAACGGTTACATTTATCGTCTGCAAGCCCTTGTCGTGTGATGCGGTATGCAGAGTCACTACAAGCGGCATAGTAGAACACGGAAGAAGCATCTAAGTTTATGCAATCGCCCAGTAAGAAGAGCTACATTTCAAGATTTAGTTATCGATTAATGAATTATTGGGCGGTTTGGTGCCTTGGACCAGACCGAGGACCTTAAGATTTTGCATGGCAGCCAGGTAACACGACAAATTGTGTAAAGTGTTAATATGTAGTAAAAACCTAAGAAAATCTCCCGTTTCCGTCATTTACTATCGAATCGACATAACGCCAGATCGTCACAGTGGTTGCTTTTCTCTCTGAAACGGTTACATTTATCGTCTGCAAGCCCTTGTCGCGTGATGCGGTATGCAGACACAGTACAAGCAGCACACTAGAACACAGAATAAGAATCTACGTTGATGCAATAGGCCAGTAAGAAGAGCTACATTTCAAGTTTTAGTTATCGATTAATGAATTATTGGGCGGTTTGGTGCCTTGGACCAGATCGAGGACCTTAAGATTTTGCATGAACCGAGGACTGGCAGCCAGGTAACACGAGAAATTGTGTAAAGTGTTAATATGTAGTAAAAACCTAAGAAAATCTCCCGTTTCCGTCATTTACTATCGAATCGACATAACGCCAGATAGCCACAGTGGTCGCGTTTCTCTCTGAAACGGTTACATTTATCGTCTGCAAGCCCTTGTCGCGTGATGCGGTATGCAAAGTCACTACAAGCGGCATAGTAGAACACTGAAGAAGCATCTAAGTTTATGCAATCGGCCAGTAAGAAGAGCTACATTTCAAGTTTTAGTTATCGATTAATGAATTATTGGGCGGTTTGGTGCCTTGGAATAGACCAAGGACCTTAAGATTTTGCATGAACCGAGGACTGGCAGCCAGGTAACACAAGAAATTGTGTAAAGTGTTAATATGTAGTAAAAACCTAAGAAAATCTCCCGTTTCCGTCATTTACTATCGAATCGACATAACGCCAGATCGTCACATTGGTCGCTTTTCTCTCTGAATCGGTTACATTTATCGTCTGCAAGCCCTTGTCGCGTGATGCGGTATGCAGAGTCACTACAAGCGGCATAGTAGAACACTGAAGAAGCATCTAAGTTTATGCAATCGCCCAGTAAGAAGAGCTACATTTCAAGTTTTGGTTATGGATTAATGAATTATTGGGCGGTTTGGTGCCTTGGACCAGACCGAGGACCTTAAGATTTTGCATGAACCGAGGACTGGCAGCCAGGTAACACGAGAAATTGTGTAAAGTGTTAATATGTAGTAAAAACCTAAGAAAATCTCCCGTTTCCGTCATTTACTATCGAATCGACATAACGCCAGATCGTCACAGTGGTCGCATTTCTCTCTGAAACGGTTACATTTATCGTCTGCAAGCCCTTGTCGCGTGATGCGGTATGCAGAGTCACTACAAGCGGCATAGTAGAACACAGAATAAGAATCTACGTTGATGCAATCGGCCAGGAAGAAGAGCTACATTTCAAGTTTTAGTTATCGATTAATGAATTATTGGGCGGTTTGGTGCCTTGGACCAGACCGAGGACCTTAAGATTTTGCATGAACCGAGGACTGGCAGCCAGGTAACACGAGAAATTGTGTAAAGTGTTAATATGTAGTAAAAACCTAAGAAAATCTCCCGTTTCCGTCATTTACTATCGAATCGACATAACGCCAGATCGTCACAGTGGTCGCTTTTCTCTCTGAAACGGTTACATTTATCGTCTGCAAGCCTTTGTCGCGTGATGCGGTATGCAGAGTCACTACAAGCGGCATAGTAGAACACTGTAGAAGCATCTAAGTTTATGCAATCGGCCAGCAAGAAGAGCTACATTTCAAGTTTTAGTTATCGATTAATGAATTATTGGGCGGTTTGGTGCCTTGGACCAGACCGAGGACCTTAAGATTTTGCATGAACCGGGGACTGGCAGCCAGGTAACACGAGAAATTGTGTAAAGTGTTAATATGTAGTAAAAACCTAAGAAAATCTCCCGTTTCCGTCATTTACTATCGAATCGACATAACGCCAGATCGTCACATTGGTCGCTTTTCTCTCTGAAACGGTTACATTTATCGTCTGCAAGCCCTTGTCGCGTGATGCGGTATGCAGACACAGTACAAGCAGCACACTAGAACACAGAATAAGAATCTACGTTGATGCAATCGGCCAGTAAGAAGAGCTACATTTCAAGTTTTAGTTATCGATTAATGAATTATTGGGCGGTTTGGTGCCTTGGACCAGACCGAGGACCTTAAGATTTTGCATGAACCGAGGACTGGCAGCCAGGTAACACGAGAAATTGTGTATGGTGTTAATATGAAGTAAAAACCTAAGAAAATCTCCCGTTTCCGTCATTTACTGTCGAATCGACATAACGCCAGATCGTCACATTGGTCGCTTTTCTCTCTGAAACGGTTACATTTATCGTCTGCAAGCCCTTGTCGCGAGATGCGGTATGCAGACACAATACAAGCAGCACACTAGAACACAGAATAAGAATCTACGTTGATGCAATCGGCCAGTGAGAAGAGCTACATTTCAAGTTTTAGTTATCGATTAATGAATTATTGGGCGGTTTGGTGCCTTTGACCAGACCGAGGACCTTAAGATTTTGCATGAACCGAGGAGTGGCAGCCAGGTAACACGAAAAATTGTGTAATGTGTTAATATGTAGTAAAAACCTAAGAAAATCTCCCGTTTCCGTCATTTACTATCGAATCGACTTAACGCCAGATCGTCACAGTGGTCGCTTTTCTCTCTGAAACGGTTACATTTATCGTCTGCAAGCCCTTGTCGCGTGATGCGGTATGCAGAGCCACTACAAGCGGCATAGTAGAACACTGAATAAGCATCTAAGTTTATGCAATCGCCCAGTAAGAAGAGCTACATTTCAAGTTTTAGTTATCGATTAATGAATTATTGGGCGGTTTGGGGCCTTGGACCAGACCGAGGACCTTAAGATTTTGCATGAACCGAGGACTGGCAGCCAGGTAACACGAGAAATTGTGTAAAGTGTTAATATGTAGTAAAAACCTAAGAAAATCTCCCGTTTCCGTCATTTACTATCGAATCGACATAACGCCAGATCGTCACAGTAGTCGCTTTTCTCTCTGAAACGGTTACATTTATCGTCTGCAAGCCCTTGTCGCGTGATGCGGTATGCAGACACAGTACAAGCAGCACACTAGAACACAGAATAAGAATCTACGTTGATGCAATCGGCCAAAAAGAAGAGCTACATTTCAAGTTTTAGTTATCGATTAATGAATTATTGGGCGGTTTGGTGCCTTGGGCCAGACCGAGGACCTTAAGATTTTGCATGAACCGAGGACTGGCAGCCAGGTAACACGAGAAATTGTGTAAAGTGTTAATAAGTAGTAAAAACCTAAGAAAATCTCCCGTTTCCGTCATTTACTATCGAATCGACATAACGCCAGATCGTCACAGTGGTCGCTTTTCTCTCTGAAACGGTTACATTTATCGTCTGCAAGCCCTTGGCGCGTGATGCGGTATGCAGAGTCACTACAAGCGGCATAGTAGAACACTGAAGAAGCATCTAAGTTTATGCAATCGCCCAGTAAGAAGAGCTACATTTCAAGTTTTAGTTATCGATTAATGAATTATTGGGCGGTTTGGTGCCTTGGACCAGACCGAGGACCTTAAGATTTTGCATGAACCGAGGAGTGGCAGCCAGGTAACACGAGAAATTGTGTAAAGTGTTAATATGTAGTAAAAACCTAAGAAAATCTCCCGTTTCCGTCATTTACTATCGAATCGACATAACGCCAGATAGCCACAGTGGTCGCGTTTCTCTCTGAAACGGTTACATTTATCGTCTGCAAGCCCTTGTCGCGTGATGCGGTATGCAGAGCCACTACAAGCGGCATAGTAGAACACTGAATAAGCATCTAAGTTTATGCAATCGCCCAGTAAGAAGAGCTACATTTCAAGTTTTAGTTATCGATTAATGAATTATTGGGCGGTTTGGTGCCTTGGACCAGACCGAGGACCTTAAGATTTTGCATGAACCGAGGACTGGCAGCCAGGTAACACGAGAAATTGTGTAAAGTGTTAATATGTAGTAAAAACCTAAGAAAATCTCCCGTTTCCTTCATTTTTTATCGAATCGACATAACGCCAGATCGTCACAGTGGTCGCTTTTCTCTCTGAAACGGTTACATTTATCGTCTGCAAGCCCTTGTCGCGTGATGCGGTATGCAGAGTCACTACAAGCGGCATAGTAGAACACTGAAGAAGCATCTAAGTTTATGCAATCGGCCAGTAAGAAGAGCTACATTTCAAGTTTTTGTTATCGATTAATGAATTATTGGGCGGTTTGGTGCCTTGGACCAGATCGAGGACCTTAAGATTTTGCATGGACCGAGGACTGGCAGCCAGGTAACACGAGAAATTGTGTAAAGTGTTAATATGTAGTAAAAACCTAAGAAAATCTCCCGTTTCCGTCATTTACTATCGAATCGACATAACGCCAGATCGTCACAGTGGTCGCTTTTCTCTCTGAAACGGTAACATTTATCGTCTGCAAGCCCTTGTCGCGAGATGCGGTATGCAGACACAGTACAAGCAGCACACTAGAACACAGAATAAGAATCTACGTTGATGCAATCGCCCAGTGAGAAGAGCTACATTTCAAGTTTTAGTTATCGATTAATGAATTATTGGGCGGTTTGGTGCCTTGGACCAGACCGAGGACCTTAAGATTTTGCATGAACCGAGGACTGGCAGCCAGGTAACACGAGAAATTGTGTAAAGTGTTAATATGTAGCAAAAACCTAAGAAAATCTCCCGTTTCCGTCATTTACTATCAAATCGACATAACGCCAGATCGTCACAGTGGTCGCTTTTCTCTCTGAAACGGTTACATTTATCGTCTGCAAGCCCTTGTCGCGTGATGCGGTATGCAGAGTCACTACAAGCGGCATAGTAGAACACAGAATAAAAATCTACGTTGATTCAATCGGCCAGTAAGAAGAGCTACATTTCAAGTTTTAGTTATCGATTAATGAATTATTGGGCGGTTTGGTGCCTTGGACCAGACCGAGGACCTTAAGATTTTGCATGGATCGAGGACTGGCAGCCAGGTAACACGAGAAATTGTGTAAAGTGTTAATATGTAGTAAAAACCTAAGAAAATCTCCCGTTTCCGTCATTTACTATCGAATCGACATAACGCCAGATCGTCACAGTGGTCGCTTTTCTCTCTGAAACGGTTACATTTATCGTCTGCAAGCCCTTGTCGCGTGATGCGGTATGCAGACACAGTACAAGCAGCACACTAGAACACAGAATAAGAATCTACGTTGATGCAACCGTCCAGTAAGAAGAGCTACATTTCAAGTTTTAGTTATCGATTAATGAATTATTGGGCGGATTGGTGCCTTGGACCAGACCGAGGACCTTAAGATTTTGCATGAACCGTGGACTGGCAGCCAGGTAACACGAGAAATTGTGTAAAGTGTTAATATGTAGTAAAAACCTAAGAAAATCTCCCGTTTCCGTCATTTACTATCGAATCGACATAACGCCAGATCGTCTCAGTGGTCGCTTTTCTCTCTGAAACGGTTACATTTATCGTCTACAAGCCCTTGTCGCGTGATGCGGTATGCAGAGTCACTACAAGCGGCATAGTAGAACACAGAATAAGAATCTACGTTGATGCAATCGGCCAGGAAGAAGAGCTACATTTCAAGTTTTAGTTATCGATTAATGAATTATTGGGCGGTTTGGTGCCTTGGACCAGACCGAGGACCTTAAGATTTTGCATGAACCGAGGACTGGCAGCCAGGTAACACGAGAAATTGTGTAAAGTGTTAATATGTAGTAAGAACCTAAGAAAATCTCCTGTTTCCGTCATTTACTATCGAATCGACATAACGCCAGATCGTCACAGTGGTCGCTTTTCTCTCTGAAACGGTTACATTTATCGTCTGCAAGCCCTTGTCGCGTGATGCGGTATGCACAGACACTACAAGCGGCATAGTAGAACACTGAAGAAGCATCTAAGTTTATGCAATCGCCCAGTAAGAAGAGCTACATTTCAAGTTTTAGTTATCGATTAATGAATTATTGGGCGGTTTGGTGCCTTGGACCAGACCGAGGACCTTAAGATTTTGCATGAACCGAGGACTGGCAGCCAGGTAACACGAGAAATTGTGTAAAGTGTTAATATGTAGTAAAAACCTAAGAAAATCTCCCGTTTCCGTCATTTACTATCGAATCGACATAACGCCAGATCGTCACAGTGGTCGCTTTTCTCTCTGAAACGGTTACATTTATCATCTGCAAGCCCTTGTCGCATGATGCGGTATGCAGACACAGTACAAGCAGCACACTAGAACACAGAATAGGAATCTACGTTGATGCATCGGCCAGTAAGAAGAGCTACATTTCAAGTTTTAGTTATCGATTAGTGAATTATTGGGCGGTTTGGTGCCTTGGACCAGACCGAGGACCTTAAGATTTTGCATGAACCGAGGACTGGCAGCCAGGTAACACGAGAAATTGTGTAAAGTGTTAATATGTAGTAAAAACCCAAGGAAATCTCCCGTTTCCGTCATTTACTATCGAATCGACATAACGCCAGATCGTCACAGTGGTCGCTTTTCTCTCTGAAACGGTTACATTTATCGTCTGCAAGCCCTTGTCGCGTGATGCGGTATGCAGACACAGTACAAGCAGCACACTAGAACACAGAATAAGAATCTACGTTGATGCAATCGGCCAGGAAGAAGAGCTACATTTCAAGTTTTAGTTATCGATTAATGAATTATTGGGCGGTTTGGTGCCTTGGACCAGACCGAGGACCTTAAGATTTTGCATGGACCGAGGACTGGCAGCCAGGTAACACGAGAAATTGTGTAAAGTGTTAATATGTAGTAAAAACCTAAGAAAATCTCCCGTTTCCGTCATTTACTATCGAATCGACATAACGCCAGATCGTCACAGTTTTCGCTTTTCTCTCTGAAACGGTTACATTTATCGTCTGCAAGCCCTTGTCGCGTGATGCGGTATGCAGAGTCACTACAAGCGACATAGTAGAACACGGAAGAAGCATCTAAGTTTATGCAATCGCCCAGTAAGAAGAGCTACATTTCAAGATTTAGTTATCGATTAATGAATTATTGGGCGGTTTGGTGCCTTGGACCAGACCGAGGACCTTAAGATTTTGCATGGCAGCCAGGTAACACGACAAATTATGTAAAGTGTTAATATGTAGTAAAAACCTAAGAAAATCTCCCGTTTCCGTCATTTACTGTCGAATCGACATAACGCCAGATCGTCACAGTGGTCGCTTTTCTCTCTGAAACGGTTACATTTATCGTCTGCAAGCCCTTGTCGCGTGATGCGGTATGCAGACACAGTACAAGCAGCACACTAGAACACAGAATAAGAATCTACGTTGATGCAATCGGCCAGTAAGAAGAGCTACATTTCAAGTTTTAGTTATCGATTAATGAATTATTGGGCGGTTTGGTGCCTTGGACCAGATCGAGGACCTTAAGATTTTGCATGAACCGAGGACTGGCAGCCAGGTAACACGAGAAATTGTGTAAAGTGTTAATATGTAGTAAAAACCTAAGAAAATCTCCGGTTTCCGTCATTTACTATCGAATCGACATAACGCCAGATAGCCACAGTGGTCGCGTTTCTCTCTGAAACGGTTACATTTATCGTCTGCAAGCCCTTGTCGCGTGATGCGGTATGCAGAGTCACTACAAGCGGCATAGTAGAACACTGAAGAAGCATCTAAGTTTATGCAATCGGCCAGTAGGAAGAGCTACATTTCAAGTTTCAGTTATCGATTAATGAATTATTGGCGGTTTGGTGCCTTGGAATAGAACAAGGACCTTAAGATTTTGCATGAACCGAGGACTGGCAGCCAGGTAACACGAGAAATTGTGTAAAGTGTTAATATGTAGTAAAAACCTAAGAAAATCTCCCGTTTCCGTCATTTACTATCGAATCGACATAACGCCAGATCGTCACATTGGTCGCTTTTCTCTCTGAATCGGTTACATTTACCGTCTGCAAGCCCTTGTCGCGTGATGCGGTATGCAGAGTCACTACAAGCGGCATAGTAGAACACTGAAGAAGCATCTAAGTTTATGCAATCGCCCAGTAAGAAGAGCTACATTTCAAGTTTTGGTAATCGATTAATGAATTATTGGGCGGTTTGGTGCCTTGGACCAGACCGAGGACCTTAAGATTTTGCATGAACCGAGGACTGGCAGCCAGGTAACACGAGAAATTGTGTAAAGTGTTAATATGTAGTAAAAACCTAAGAAAATCTCCCGTTTCCGTCACTTACTATCGAATCGTCATAACGCCAGATCGTCACAGTGGTCGCTTTTCTCTCTGAAACGGTTACATTTATCGTCTGCAAGCCCTTGTCGCGTGATGCGGTATGCGGAGTCACTACAAGCGGCATAGTAGAACACTGTAGAAGCATCTAAGTTTATGCAATCGGCCAGCAAGAAGAGCTACATTTCAAGTTTTAGTTATCGATTAATGAATTATTGGGCGGTTTGGTGCCTTGGACCAGACCGAGGACCTTAAGATTTTGCATGAACCGGGGACTGGCAGCCAGGTAACACGAGAAATTGTGTAAAGTGTTAATATGTAGTAAAAACCTAAGAAAATCTCCCGTTTCCGTCATTTACTATCGAATCGACATAACGCCAGATCGTCACATTGGTCGCTTTTCTCTCTGAAACGGTTACATTTATCGTCTGCAAGCCCTTGTCGCGTGATGCGGTATGCAGACACAGTACAAGCAGCACACTAGAACACAGAATAAGAATCTACGTTGATGCAATCGGCCAGTAAGAAGAGCTACATTTCAAGTTTTAGTTATCGATTAATGAATTATTGGGCGGTTTGGTGCCTTGGACCAGACCGAGGACCTTAAGATTTTGCATGAACCGAGGACTGGCAGCCAGGTAACACGAGAAATTGTGTAAGGTGTTAATATGTAGTAAAAACCTAAGAAAATCTCCCGTTTCCGTCATTTACTGTCGAATCGACAGAACGCCAGATCGTCACATTGGTCGCTTTTCTCTCTGAAACGGTTACATTTATCGTCTGCAAGCCCTTGTCGCGAGATGCGGTATGCAGACACAGTACAAGCAGCACACTAGAACACAGAATAAGAATCTACGTTGATGCAATCGGCCAGTGAGAAGAGCTACATTTCAAGTTTTAGTTATCGATTAATGAATTATTGGGCGGTTTGGTGCCTTGGACCAGACCGAGGACCTTAAGATTTTGCATGAACCGAGGAGTGGCAGCCAGGTAACACGAGAAATTGTGTAATGTGTTAATATGTAGTAAAAACCTAAGAAAATCTCCCGTTTCCGTCATTTACTATCGAATCGACATAACGCCAGATCGTCACAGTGGTCGCTTTTCTCTCTGAAACGGTTACATTTATCGTCTGCAAGCCCTTGTCGCGTGATGCGGTATGCAGAGCCACTACAAGCGGCATAGTAGAACACTGAATAAGCATCTAAGTTTATGCAAGCGCCCAGTAAGAAGAGCTACATTTCAAGTTTTAGTTATCGATTAATGAATTATTGGGCGGTTTGGTGCCTTGGACCAGACCGAGGACCTTAAGATTTTGCATGAACCGAGGACTGGCAGCCAGGTAACACGAGAAATTGTGTAAAGTGTTAATATGTAGTAAAAACCTAAGAAAATCTCCCGTTTCCGTCATTTACTATCGAATCGACATAACGCCAGATCGTCACAGTGGTCGCTTTTCTCTCTGAAACGGTTACATTTATCGTCTGCAAGCCCTTGTCGCGTGATGCGGTATGCAGAGTCACTGCAAGCGGCATAGTAGAACACTGAAGAAGCATCTAAGTTTATGCAATCGCCCAGTAAGAAGAGCTACATTTCAAGTTTTAGTTATCGATTAATGAATTATTGGGCGGTTTGGTGCCTTGGACCAGACCGAGGACCTTAAGATTTTGCATGAACCGAGGACTGGCAGCCAGGTAACACGAGAAATTGTGTAAAGTGTTAATATATAGTAAAAACCCAAGAAAATCTCCCGTTTCCGTCATTTACTATCGAATCGACATAACGCCAGATCGTCACAGTGGTCGCTTTTCTCTCTGAAACGGTTACATTTATCGTCTGCAAGCCCTTGTCGCGTGATGCGGTATGCAGACACAGTACAAGCAGCACACTAGAACACAGATTAAGAATCTACGTTGATGCAATCGGCCAGGAAGAAGAGCTACATTTCAAGTTTTAGTTATCGATTAATGAATTATTGGGCGGTTTGGTGCCTTGGACCAGACCGAGGACCTTAAGATTTTGCATGGACCGAGGACTGGCAGCCAGGTAACACGAGAAATTGTGTAAAGTGTTAATATGTAGTAAAAACCTAAGAAAATCTCCCGTTTCCGTCATTTACTATCGAATCGACATAACGCCAGATCGTCACAGTTTTCGCTTTTCTCTCTGAAACGGTTACATTTATCGTCTGCAAGCCCTTGTCGCGTGATGCGGTATGCAGAGTCACTACAAGCGGCATAGTAGAACACGGAAGAAGCATCTAAGTTTATGCAATCGCCCAGTAAGAAGAGCTACATTTCAAGATTTAGTTATCGATTAATGAATTATTGGGGGGTTTGGTGCCTTGGACCAGACCGAGGACCTTAAGATTTTGCATGGCAGCCAGGTAACACGACAAATTGTGTAAAGTGTTAATATGTAGTAAAAACCTAAGAAAATCTCCCGTTTCCGTCAATTACTATCGAATCGACATAACGCCAGATCGTCACAGTGGTCGCTTTTCTCTCTGAAACGGTTACATTTATCGTCTGCAAGCCCTTGTCGCGTGATGCGGTATGCAGACACAGTACAAGCAGCACACTAGAACACAGAATAAGAATCTACGTTGATGCAATCGGGCAGTAAGAAGAGCTACATTTCAAGTTTTAGTTATCGATTAATGAATTATTGGGCGGTTTGGTGCCTTGGACCAGACCGAGGACCTTAAGATTTTGCATGAACCGGGGACTGGCAGCCAGGTATTACGAGAAATTGTGTAAAGTGTTAATATGTAGTAAAAACCTAAGAAAATCTCCCGTTTCCGTCATTTACTATCGAATCGACATAACGCCAGATCGTCACATTGGTCGCTTTTCTCTCTGAAACGGTTACATTTATCGTCTGCAAGCCCTTGTCGCGTGATGCGGTATGCAGACACAGTACAAGCAGCACACTAGAACACAGAATAAGAATCTACGTTGATGCAATCGGCCAGTAAGAAGAGCTACATTTCAAGTTTTAGTTATCGATTAATGAATTATTGGGCGGTTTGGTGCCTTGGACCAGACCGAGGACCTTAAGATTTTGCATGAACCGAGGACTGGCAGCCAGGTAACACGAGAAATTGTGTAAGGTGTTAATATGTAGTAAAAACCTAAGAAAATCTCCCGTTTCCGTCATTTACTGTCGAATCGACATAACGCCAGATCGTCACATTGGTCGCTTTTCTCTCTGAAACGGTTACATTTATCGTCTGCAAGCCCTTGTCGCGAGATGCGGAATGCAGACACAGTACAAGCAGCACACTAGAACACAGAATAAGAATCTACGTTGATGCAATCGGCCAGTGAGAAGAGCTACATTTCAAGTTTTAGTTATCGATTAATGAATTATTGGGCGGATTGGTGCCTTGGACCAGACCGAGGACCTTAAGATTTTGCATGAACCGAGGAGTGGCAGCCAGGTAACACGAGAAATTGTGTAATGTGTTAATATGTAGTAAAAACCTAAGAAAATCTCCCGTTTCCGTCATTTACTATCGAATCGACATAACGCCAGATCGTCACAGTGGTCGCTTTTCTCTCTGAAACGGTTACATTTATCGTCTGCAAGCCCTTGTCGCGTGATGCGGTATGCAGAGCCACTACAAGCGGCATAGTAGAACACTGAATAAGCATCTAAGTTTATGCAATCGCCCAGTAAGAAGAGCTACATTTCAAGTTTTAGTTATCGATTAATGAATTATTGGGCGGTTTGGGGCCTTGGACCAGACCGAGGACCTTAAGATTTTGCATGAACCGAGGACTGGCAGCCAGGTAACACGAGAAATTGTGTAAAGTGTTAATATGTAGTAAAAACCTAAGAAAATCTCCCGTTTCCGTCATTTACTATCGAATCGACATAACGCCAGATCGTCACAGTAGTCGCTTTTCTCTCTGAAACGGTTACATTTATCGTCTGCAAGCCCTTGTCGCGTGATGCGGTATGCAGACACAGTACAAGCAGCACACTAGAACACAGAATAAGAATCTACGTTGATGCAATCGGCCAGTAAGAGGAGCTACATTTCAAGTTTTAATTATCGATTAATGAATTATTGGGCGGTTTGGTGCCTTGGACCAGACCGAGGACCTTAAGATTTTGCATGAACCGAGGACTGGCAGCCAGGTAACACGAGAAATTGTGTAAAGTGTTAATATGTAGTAAAAACCTAAGAAAATCTCCCGTTTCCGTCATTTACTATCGAATCGACATAACGCCAGATCGTCACAGTGGTCGCTTTTCTCTCTGAAACGGTTACATTTATCGTCTGCAAGCCGTTGTCGCGTGATGCGGTATGCAGACACAGTACAAGCAGCACACTAGAACACAGAATAAGAATCTACGTTGATGCAATCGGCCAGTAAGAAGAGCTACATTTCAAGTTTTAGTTATCGATTAATGAATTATTGGGCGGTTTGGTGCCTTGGGCCAGACCGAGGACCTTAAGATTTTGCATGAACCGAGGACTGGCAGCCAGGTAACACGAGAAATTGTGTAAAGTGTTAATATGTAGTAAAAACCTAAGAAAATCTCCCGTTTCCGTCATTTACTATCGATTCGACATAACGCCAGATCGTCACAGTGGTCGCTTTTCTCTCTGAAACGGTTACATTTATCGTCTGCAAGCCGTTGTCGCGTGATGCGGTATGCAGACACAGTACAAGCAGCACACTAGAACACAGAATAAGAATCTACGTTGATGCAATCGGCCAGTAAGAAGAGCTACATTTCAAGTTTTAGTTATCGATTAATGAATTATTGGGCGGTTTGGTGCCTTGGACCAGACCGAGGACCTTAAGATTTTGCATGAACCGAGGACTGGCAGCCACGTAACACGAGAAATTGTGTAAAGTGTTAATATGTAGTAAAAACCTAAGAAAATCTCCTGTTTCCGTCATTTACTATCGAATCGACATAACGCCAGATCGTCACAGTGGTCGCTTTTCTCTCTGAAACGGTTACATTTATCGTCTGCAAGCCCTTGGCGCGTGATGCGGTATGCAGAGTCACTACAAGCGGCATAGTAGAACACTGAAGAAGCATCTAAGTTTATGCAATCGCCCAGTAAGAAGAGCTACATTTCAAGTTTTAGTTATCGATTAATGAATTATTGGGCGGTTTGGTGCCTTGGACCAGACCGAGGACCTTAAGATTTTGCATGAACCGAGGAGTGGCAGCCAGGTAACACGAGAAATTGTGTAAAGTGTTAATATGTAGTAAAAACCTAAGAAAATCTCCCGTTTCCGTCATTTACTATCGAATCGACATAACGCCAGATCGTCACAGTGGTCGCTTTTCTCTCTGAAACGGTTACATTTATCGTCTGCAAGCCCTTGTCGCGTGATGCGGTATGCAGAGCCACTACAAGCGGCATAGTAGAACACTGAATAAGCATCTAAGTTTATGCAATCGCCCAGTAGGAAGAGCTACATTTCAAGTTTTAGTTATCGATTAATGAATTATTGGGCGGTTTGGTGCCTTGGACCAGACCGAGGCCCTTAAGATTTTGCATGAACCGAGGACTGGCAGCCAGGTAACACGAGAAATTGTGTAAAGTGTTAATATGTAGTAAAAACCCAAGAAAATCTCCCGTTTCCTTCATTTTTTATCGAATCGACATGACGCCAGATCGTCACAGTGGTCGCTTTTCTCTCTGAAACGGTTACATTTATCGTCTGCAAGCCCTTGTCGCGTGATGCGGTATGCAGAGTCACTACAAGCGGCATAGTAGAACACAGAATAAGAATCTACGTTGATTCATTCGGCCAGTAAGAAGAGCTACATTTCAAGTTTTAGTTATCGATTAATGAATTATTGGGCGGTTTGGTGCCTTGGACCAGACCGAGGACCTTAAGATTTTGCATGGATCGAGGACTGGCAGCCAGGTAACACGAGAAATTGTGTAAAGTGTTAATATGTAGTAAAAACCTAAGAAAATCTCCCGTTTCCGTCATTTACTATCGAATCGACATAACGCCAGATCGTCACAGTGGTCGCTTTTCTCTCTGAAACGGTTACATTTATCGTCTGCAAGCCCTTGTCGCGTGATGCGGTATGCAGACACAGTACAAGCAGCACACTAGAACACAGAATAAGAATCAACGTTGATGCAATCGTCCAGTAAGAAGAGCTACATTTCAAGTTTTAGTTATCGATTAATGAATTATTGGGCGGATTGGTGCCTTGGACCAGACCGAGGACCTTAAGATTTTGCATGAACCGAGGACTGGCAGCCAGGTAACACGAGAAATTGTGTAAAGTGTTAATATGTAGTAAAAACCTAAGAAAATCTCCCGTTTCCGTCATTTACTATCGAATCGACATAACGCCAGATCGTCTCAGTGGTCGCTTTTCTCTCTGAAACGGTTACATTTATCGTCTGCAAGCCCTTGTCGCGTGATGCGGTATGCAGAGTCACTACAAGCGGCATAGTAGAACACAGAATAAGAATCTACGTTGATGCAATCGGCCAGGAAGAAGAGCTACATTTCAAGTTTTAGTTATCGATTAATGAATTATTGGGCGGTTTGGTGCCTTGGACCAGACCGAGGACCTTAAGATTTTGCATGAACCGAGGACTGGCAGCCAGGTAACACGAGAAATTGTGTAAAGTGTTAATATGTAGTAAGAACCTAAGAAAATCTCCTGTTTCCGTCATTTACTATCGAATCGACATAACGCCAGATCGTCACAGTGGTCGCTTTTCTCTCTGAAATGGTTACATTTATCGTCTGCAAGCCCTTGTCGCGTGATGCGGTATGCAGAGTCACTACAAGCGGCATAGTAGAACACTGAAGAAGCATCTAAGTTTATGCAATCGCCCAGTAAGAAGAGTTACTTTTCAAGTTTTAGTTATCGATTAATGAATTATTGGGCGGTTTGGTGCCTTGGACCAGACCGAGGACCTTAAGATTTTGCATGAACCGAGGACTGGCAGCCAGGTAACACGAGAAATTGTGTAAAGTGTTAATATGTAGTAAAAACCCAAGAAAATCTCCCGTTTCCGTCATTTACTATCGAATCGACATAACGCCAGATCGTCACAGTGGTCGCTTTTCTCTCTGAAACGGTTACATTTATCGTCTGCAAGCCCTTGTCGCGTGATGCGGTATGCAGACACAGTACAAGCAGCACACTAGAACACAGAATAAGAATCTACGTTGATGCAATCGGCCAGGAAGAAGAGCTACATTTCAAGTTTTAGTTATCGATTAATGAATTATTGGGCGGTTTGGTGCCTTGGACCAGACCGAGGACCTTAAGATTTTGCATGGACCGAGGACTGGCAGCCAGGTAACACGAGAAATTGTGTAAAGTGTTAATATGTAGTAAAAACCTAAGAAAATCTCCCGTTTCCGTCATTTACTATCGAATCGACATAACGCCAGATCGTCACAGTGGTCGCTTTTCTCTCTGAAACGGTTACATTTATCATCTGCAAGCCCTTGTCGCATGATGCGGTATGCAGACACAGTACAAGCAGCACACTAGAACACAGAATAAGAATCTACGTTGATGCAATCGGCCAGTAAGAAGAGCTACATTTCAAGTTTTAGTTATCGATTAGTGAATTATTGGGCGGTTTGGTGCCTTGGACCAGACCGAGGACCATAAGATTTTGCATGAACCGAGGACTGGCAGCCAGGTAACACGAGAAATTGTGTAAAGTGTTAATATGTAGTAAAAACCCAAGAAAATCTCCCGTTTCCGTCATTTACTATCGAATCGACATAACGCCAGATAGTCACAGTGGTCGCTTTTCTCTCTGAAACGGTTACATTTATCGTCTGCAAGCCCTTGTCGCGTGATGAGGTATGCAGACACAGTACAAGCAGCACACTAGAACACAGAATAAGAATCTACGTTGATGCAATCGGCCAGTAAGAAGAGCTACATTTCAAGTTTTAGTTATCGATTAATGAATTATTGGGCGGTTTGGTGCCTTGGACCAGACCGAGGACCTTAAGATTTTGCATGAACCGAGGACTGGCAGCCAGGTAACACGAGAAATTGTGTAAAGTGTTAATATGTAGTAAAAACCCAAGAAAATCTCCCGTTTCCGTCATTTACTATCGAATCGACAAACGCCAGATCGTCACAGTGGTCGTTTATCTCTCTGAAACAGTTACATTTATCGTCTGCAAGCCCTTGTCACGTGATGACGTATGCAGACACAGTACAAGCAGCACACTAGAACACAGAATAAGAATCTACGTTGATGCAATCGGCCAGTAAGAAGAGCTACATTTCAAGTTTTAGTTATCGATTAATGAATTATTGGGCGGTTTGGTGCCTTGGACCAGACCGAGGACCTTAAGATTTTGCATGAACCGAGGACTGGCAGCCAGGTAACACGAGAAATTGTGTAAAGTGTTAATATGTAGTAAAAACCTAAGAAAATCTCCCGTTTCCGTCATTTACTATCGAATCGACATAACGCCAGATAGTCACAGTGGTCGCTTTTCTCTCTGAAACGGTTACATTTATCGTCTGCAAGCCCTTGTCGCGTGATGCGGTATGCAGAGTCACTACAAGCGGCATAGTAGAACACTGAAGAATCATCTAAGTTTATGCAATCGCCCAGTAGGAAGAGCTACATTTCAAGTTTTAGTTATCGATTAATGAATTATTGGGCGGTTTGGTGCCTTGGACCAGACCGAGGACCTTAAGATTTTGCATGAACCGAGGACTGGCAGCCAGGTAACACGAGAAATTGTGTAAAGTGTTAATATGTAGTAAAAACCTAAGAAAATCTCCCGTTTCCGTCATTTACTATCGAATCGACATAACGCCAGATCGTCACAGTGGTCGCTTTTCTCTCTGAAACGGTTACATTTATCGTCTGCAAGCCCTTGTCGCGTGATGCGGTATGCAGACACAGTACAAGCATCAACTTAGATGCTTCTTCAGTGTTCTACTATGCCGCTTGTAGTGACTCTGCATACCGCATCACGCGACAAGGGCTTGCAGACGATAAATGTAACTGTTTCAGAGAGAAAAGCGACCACTGTGACGATCTGGCGTTATGTCGATTCGATAGTAAATGACGGAAACGGGAGATTTTCTTAGGTTTTTACCACATATTATCACTTTACACAATTTCTCGTGTTACCTGGCTGCCAGTCCTCGGTTCATGCAAAATCTTAAGGTCCTCGGTCTGGTCCAAGGCACCAAACCGCCCAATAATTCATTAATCGATAACTAAAACTTGAAATGTAGCTCTTCTTACTGGCCGATTGCATCAACGTAGATTCTTATTCTGTGTTCTAGTGTGCTGCTTGTACTGTGTCTGCATACCGCATCACGCGACAAGGGCTTGCAGACGATAAATGTAACCGTTTCAGAGAGAAAAGCGACCAATGTGACGATCTGGCGTTATGTCGATTCGATAGTAAATGAGGGAAACGGGAGATTTTCTTAGGTTTTTACTACATATTAACACTTTACACAATTTCTCGTGTTACCTGGCTGCCAGTCCTCGGTTCATGCAAAATCTTAAGGTCCTCGGTCTGGTCCAAGGCACCAAACCGCCCAATAATTCATTAATCAATAACTAAAACTTGAAATGTAGCTCTTCTTACTGGCCGATTGCATCAACGTAGATTTTTATTCTGTGTTCTACTATGCCGCTTGTAGTGACTCTGCATACCGCATCACGCGACAAGGGCTTGTAGACGATAAATGTAACCGTTTCAGAGAGAAAAGCGACAACTGTGACGATCTGGCGTTATGTCGATTCGATAGTAAATGACGGAAACGGGAGATTTTCTTAGGTTTTTACTACATATTAACACTTTACACAATTTCTCGTGTTACCTGGCTGCCAGTCCTCGGTTCATGCAAAATCTTAAGGTCCTCGGTCTGGTCCAAGGCACCAAACCGCCCAATAATTCATTAATCGACAACTAAAACTTGAAATGTAGCTCTTCTTACTGGCCGATTGCATCAACGTAGTTTCTTTTTCTGTGTTCTAGTGTGCTGCATGTACTGTGTCTGCATACCGCATCACGCGACAAGGGCTTGCAGACGATAAATGTAACCGTTTCAGAGATAAAAGCGACCAATGTGACGATCTGGCGTTATGTCGATTCGATAGTAAATGACGGAAACGGGAGATTTTCTTAGGTTTTTACTACATATTAACACTTTACACAATTTCTCGTGTTACCTGGCTGCCAGTCCTCGGTTCATGCAAAATCTTAAGGTCCTCGGTCTGGTCCAAGGCACCAAACCGCCCAATAATTCATTAATCGATAACTAAAACTTGAAATGTAGCTCTTCTTACTGGCCGATTGCATCAACGTAGATTCTTATTCTGTGTTCTACTATGCCGCTTGTAATGACTCTGCATACCGAATCACGCGACAAGGGCTTGCAGACGATAAATGTAACCGTTTCAGAGAGAAAAGCGACCAATGTGACGATCTGGCGTTATGTCGATTCGATAGTAAATGACGGAAACGGGAGATTTTCTTAGGTTTTTACTACATATTAACACTTTACACAATTTCTCGTGTTACCTGGCTGCCAGTCCTCGGCTCATGCAAAATCTTAAGGTCCTCGGTCTGGTCCAAGGCACCAAACCGCCCAATAATTCATTAATCGACAACTAACACTTGAAATGTAGCTCTTCTTACTGGTCGATTGCATCAACGTAGATTCTTATTCTGTGTTCTAGTGTGTTGCTTGTACTGTGTCTGCATACCGCATTACGCGACAAGGGCTTGCAGACGATAAATGTAACCGTTCCAGAGAGAAAAGCGACCAATGTGACGATCTGGCGTTATGTCGATTCGATAGTAAATGACGGAAACGGGAGATTTTCTTAGGTTTTTACTACATATTAACACTTCACACAATTTCTCGTGTTACCTGGCTGCCAGTCCTCGGTTCATGCAAAGTCGTAAGGTCCTCGGTCTTGTCCAAGGCACCAAACCGCCCAATAATTCATTAATCGATAACTAAAACTTGAAATGTAGCTCGTCCTACTGGCCGATTGCATCAACGTAGATTCTTATTCTGTGTTCTAGTGTGCTGCTTGTACTGTGTCTGCATACCGCATTACGCGACAAGGGCTTGCAGACGATAAATGTAACCATTTCAGAGAGAAAAGCGACCACTGTGACGATCTGGCGTTATGTCGATTCATTAGTAAATGACGGAAACGGGAGATTTTCTTGGGTTTTTACTACATATTAACACTTTACACAATTTCTCGTGTTACCTGGCTGCCAGTCCTCGGTTCATGCAAAATCTTAAGGTCCTCGGTCTGGTCAAAGGCACCATGACTAGAACACAGAATAAGAATCTACGTTGATGCAATCGGCCAGTAAGAAGAGTTACATTTCAAGTTTTAGTTATCGATTAATGAATTATTGGGCGGTTTGGTGCCTTGGACCAGACCGAGGACCTTAAGATTTTGCCTGAACTGAGGACTGGCAGCCAGGTAACATGAGAAATTGTGTAAAGTGTTAATATGTAGTAAAAACCTAAGAAAATCTCCCGTTTCCGTCATTTACTATCGAATCGACATAACGCCAGATCGTCACAGTGGTCGCTTTTCTCTCTGAAACGGTTACATTTATCGTTTGCAAGCCCTTGTCGCGTGATGCAGTATGCAGAGTCACTACACGCGGCATAGTAGAACACTGAAGAAGCATCTAAGTTTATGCAATCGCCCAGTAAGAAGAGCTACATTTCAAGTTTTAGTTATCGATTAATGAATTATTGGGCGGTTTGGTGCCTTGGACCAGACCGAGGACCTTAAGATTTTGCATGAACCGAGGACTGGCAGCCAGGTAACACGAGAGATTGTGTAAAGTGTTAATATGTAGTAAAAACCTAAGAAAATCTCCCGTTTCCGTCATTTACTATCGAATCGACATAACGCCAGATCGTCACATTGGTCGCTTTTCTCTCTGAAACGGTTACATTTATCGTCTGCAAGCCCTTGTTGTGTGATGCGGTATGCAGACACAGTACAAGCAGCACACTAGAACACAGAATAAGAATCTACGTTGATGCAATCGGCCAGTAAGAAGAGTTACATTTCAAGTTTTAGTTATCGATTAATGAATAATTGGGCGGTTTGGTGCCTTGGACCACACCGAGGACCTTAAGATTTTGCATGAACCGAGGACTGGCAGCCAGATAACACGAGAAATTGTGTAAAGTGTTAATATGTAGTAACAACCGAAGAAAATCTCCCGTTTCCGTCATTTACTATGGAATCGACATAACGCCAGATCGTCACAGTGGTCGCTTTACTCTCTGAAACGGTTACATTTATCGTCTGCAAGCCCTGGTCGCGTGATGCGGTATGCAGACACAGTACAAGCAGCACACTAGAACACAGAATAAGAATCTACGTTGATGCAATCGGCCAGTATGAAGAGCTACATTTCAAGTTTTAGTTATCGATTAATGAATTATTGGGCGGTTTGGTGCCTTGGACCAGACCGAGGACCTTAAGATATTGCATGACCCGAGGACTAGCAGCCACGTAACACGAGAAATTGTGTAAAGTGTTAATATGTAGTAAAAACCTAAGAAAATCTCCCGTTTCCGTCATTTACTATCGAATCGACATAACGCCAGATCGTCACAGTGGTCGCTTTTCTCTCTGAAACAGTTACATTTATCGTCTGCAAGCCCTTGTCGCGTGATGCGGTATGCAGAGTCATTGCAAGCGGCATAGTAGAACACTGAAAAAGCATCTAAGTTTATGCAATCGCCCAGTAAGAAGAGCTACATTTCAAGTTTTAGTTATCGATTAATGAATTATTGGGCGGTTTGGTGCCTTGGACCAGACCGAGGACCTTAAGATTTTGCATGAACCGAGGACTGGCAGCCAGGTAACACGAGAAATTGTGTAAAGTGTTAATATGTAGTAAATACCTAAGAAAATCTCCCGTTTCCGTCATTTACTATCGAATCGACATAACGCCAGATCGTCACATTGGTCGCTTTTCTCTCTGAAACGGTTACAATTATCGTCTGCAAGCCCTTGTCGCGTGATGCGGTATGCAGACACAGTACAAGCAGCACACTAGAACACAGAATAAGAATCTACGTTGATGCAATCGGCCAGTAAGAAGAGCTACATTTCAAGTTTTAGTTATCGATTAATGAATTATTGGGCGGTTTGGTGCCTTGGACCAGACCGAGGACCTTAAGATTTTGCATGAACCGAGGACTGGCAGCCAGGTAACACGAGAGATTGTGTAAAGTGTTAATATGTAGTAAAAACCTAAGAAAATCTCCCGTCTCCGTCATTTACTATCGAATCGACATAACGCCAGATCGTCACAGTGGTCGCTTTTCTCTCTGAAACGGTTACATTTATCGTCTGCAAGCCCTTGTCGCGTGATGCGGTATGCAGAGTCACTACAAGCGGCATAGTAGAACACTGAAGAAGCATCTAAGTTTATGCAATCGCCCAGTAAGAAGAGCTACATTTCAAGTTTTAGTTATCGATTAATGAATTATTGGGCGGTTAGGTGCCTTGGACCAGACCGAGGACCTTAAGATTTTGCATGAACCGAGGACTGGCAGCCAGGTAACACGAGAAATTGTGTAAAGTGTTAATATGTAGTAAAAACCGAAGAAAATCTCCCGTTTCCATCATTTACTATCGAATCGACATAACGCCAGATCGTCACAGTGGTCGCTTTTCTCTCTGAAACGGTTACATTTATCGTCTGCAAGCCCTTGTCGCGTGATGCGGCATGCAGAAACAGTACAAGCAGCACACTAGAACACAGAATAAGAATCTACGTTGATGCAATCGGCCAGTATGAAGAGCTACATTTCAAGTTTTAGTTATCGATTAATGAATTATTGGGCGGTTTGGTGCCTTGGACCAGACCGAGGACCTTAAGATTTTGCATGAACCGAGGACTAGCAGCCACGTAACACGAGAAATTGTGTAAAGTGTTAATATGTAGTAAAAACCTAAGAAAATCTCCCGTTTCCGTCATTTACTATCGAATCGACATAACGCCAGATCGCCACAGTGGTCGCTTTTCGCTCTGAAACGGTTACATTTATCGTCTGCAAGCCCTTGTCGCGTGATGCGGTATGCAGAGTCATTACAAGCGGCATAGTAGAACACTGAAGAAGCATCTAAGTTTATGCAATCGCCCAGTAAGAAGAGCTACATTTCAAGTTTTAGTTATCGATTAATGAATTATTGGGCGGTTTGGTGCCTTGGACCAGACCGAGGACCTTAAGATTTTGCATGAACCGAGGACTGGCAGCCAGGTAACACGAGAAATTGTGTAAAGTGTTAATATGTAGTAAAAACCCAAGAAAATCTCCCGTTTCCGTCATTTACTATCGAATCGACAAACGCCAGATCGTCACAGTGGTCGTTTATCTCTCTGAAACAGTTACATTTATCGTCTGCAAGCCCTTGTCACGTGATGACGTATGCAGACACAGTACAAGCAGCACACTAGAACACAGAATAAGAAGCTACGTTGATGCAATCGGCCAGTAAGAAGAGCTACATTTCAAGTTTTAGTTATCGATTAAAGAATTATTGGGCGGTTTGGTGCCTTGGACCAGACCGAGGACCTTAAGATTTTGCATGAACCGAGGACTGGCAGCCAGGTAACACGAGAAATTGGGTAAAGTGTTAATATGTAGTAAAAACCCAAGAAAATCTCCCGTTTCCGTCATTTACTATCGAATCGACATAACGCCAGATAGTCACAGTGGTCGCTTTTCTCTCTGAAACGGTTACTTTTATCGTCTGCAAGCCCTTGTCGCGTAATGCGGTATGCAGAGTCACTACAAGCGGCATAGTAGAACACTGAAGAATCATCTAAGTTTATGCAATCGCCCAGTAAGAAGAGCTACATTTCAAGTTTTAGTTATCGATTAATGAATTTTTGGGCGGTCTGGTGCCTTGGACCAGACCGAGGACCTTAAGATTTTGCATGAACCGAGGACTGGCAGCCAGGTAACACGAGAAATTGTGTAAAGTGTTAATATGTAGTAAAAACCTAAGAAAATCTCCCGTTTCCGTCATTTACTATCGAATCGACATAACGCCAGATCGTCACAGTGGTCGCTTTTCTCTCTGAAACGGTTACATTTATCGTCTGCAAGCCCTTGTCGCGTGATGCGGTATGCAGACACAGTACAAGCATCAACTTAGATGCTTCTTTAGTGTTCTACTATGCCGCTTGTAGTGACTCTGCATACCGCATCACGCGACAAGGGCTTGCAGACGATAAATGTAACTGTTTCAGAGAGAAAAGCGACCACTGTGACGATCTGGCGTTATGTCGATTCGATAGTAAATGACGGAAACGGGAGATTTTCTTAGGTTTTTACTACATATTAACTCTTTACACAATTTCTCGTGTTACCTGGCTGCCAGTCCTCGGTTCATGCAAAATCTTAAGGTCCTCGGTCTGGTCCAAGGCACCAAACCGCCCAATAATTCATTAATCGATAACTAAAACTTGAAATGTAGCTCTTCTTACTGGCCGATTGCATCAACGTAGATTCTTATTCTGTGTTCTAGTGTGCTGCTTGTACTGTGTCTGCATACCGCATCACGCGACAAGGGCTTGCAGACGATAAATGTAACCGTTTCAGAGAGAAAAGCGACCAATGTGACGATCTGGCGTTATGTCGATTCGATAGTAAATGAGGGAAACGGGAGATTTTCTTAGGTTTTTACTACATATTAACACTTTACACAATTTCTCGTGTTACCTGGCTGCCAGTCCTCGGTTCATGCAAAATCTTAAGGTCCTCGGTCTGGTCCAAGGCACCAAACCGCCCAATAATTCATTAATCAATAACTAAAACTTGAAATGTAGCTCTTCTTACTGGCCGATTGCATCAACGTAGATTCTTATTCTGTGTTCTACTATGCCGCTTGTAGTGACTCTGCATACCGCATCACGCGACAAGGGCTTGTAGACGATAAATGTAACCGTTTCAGAGAGAAAAGCGACAACTGTGACGATCTGGCGTTATGTCGATTCGATAGTAAATGACGGAAACGGGAGATTTTCTTGGGTTTTTACTACATATTAACACTTTACACAATTTCTCGTGTTACCTGGCTGCCAGTCCTCGGTTCATGCAAAATCTTAAGGTCCTCGGTCTGGTCCAAGGCACCAAACCGCCCAATAATTCATTAATCGACAACTAAAACTTGAAATGTAGCTCTCCTTACTGGCCGATTGCATCAATGTAGATTCTTTTTCTGTGTTCTAGTGTGCTGCATGTACTGTGTCTGCATACCGCATCACGCGACAAGGGCTTGCAGACGATAAATGTAACCGTTTCAGAGAGAAAAGCGACCAATGTGACGATCTGGCGTTATGTCGATTCGATAGTAAATGACGGAAACGGGAGATTTTCTTAGGTTTTTACTACATATTAACACTTTACACAATTTCTCGTGTTACCTGGCTGCCAGTCCTCGGTTCATGCAAAATCTTAAGGTCCTCGGTCTGGTCCAAGGCACCAAACCGCCCAATAATTCATTAATCGATAACTAAAACTTGAAATGTAGCTCTTCTTACTGGCCGATTGCATCAACGTAGATTCTTATTCTGTGTTCTACTATGCCGCTTGTAATGACTCTGCATACCGAATCACGCGACAAGGGCTTGCAGACGATAAATGTAAACGTTTCAGAGAGAAAAGCGACGCCTGTGACGATCTGGCGTTATGTCGATTCGATAGTAAATGACGGAAACGGGAGATTTTCTTAGGTTTTTACTACATATTAACACTTTACACAATTTCTCGTGTTACCTGGCTGCCAGTCCTCGGTTCATGCAAAATCTTAAGGTCCTCGGTCTGGTCCAAGGCACCAAACCGCCCAATAATTCATTAATCGACAACTAAAACTTGAAATGTAGCTCTTCTTACTGGCCGATTGCATCAACGTAGATTCTTATTCTGTGTTCTAGTGTGCTGCTTGTACTGTGTCTGCATACCGCATTACGCGACAAGGGCTTGCAGACGATAAATGTAACCGTTCCAGAGAGAAAAGCGACCAATGTGACGATCTGGCGTTATGTCGATTCGATAGTAAATGACGGAAACGGGAGATTTTCTTAGGTTTTTACTACATATTAACACTTTACACAATTTCTCGTGTTACCTGGCTGCCAGTCCTCGGTTCATGCAAAATCGTAAGGTCCTCGGTCTTGTCCAAGGCACCAAACCGCCCAATAATTCATTAATCGATAACTAAAACTTGAAATGTAGCTCTTCTTACTGGCCGATTGCATCAACGTAGATTCTTATTCTGTGTTCTAGTGTGCTGCTTGTACTGTGTCTGCATACCGCATTACGCGACAAGGGCTTGCAGACGATAAATGTAATCATTTCAGAGAGAAAAGCGACCACTGTGACGATCTGGCGTTATGTCGATTCATTAGTAAATGACGGAAACGGGAGATTTTCTTGGGTTTTTACTACATATTAACACTTTACACAATTTCTCGTGTTACCTGGCTGCCAGTCCTCGGTTCATGCAAAATCTTAAGGTCCTCGGTCTGGTCAAAGGCATCATGACTAGAACACAGAATAAGAATCTACGTTGATGCAATCGGCCAGTAAGAAGAGTTACATTTCAAGTTTTAGTTATCGATTAATGAATTATTGGGCGGTTTGGTGCCTTGGACCAGACCGAGGACCTTAAGATTTTGCCTGAACCGAGGACTGGCAGCCAGGTAACACGAGAAATTGTGTAAAGTGTTAATATGTAGTAAAAACCTAAGAAAATCTCCCGTTTCCGTCATTTACTATCGAATCGACATAACGCCAGATCGTCACAGTGGTCGCTTTTCTCTCTGAAACGGTTACATTTATCGTTTGCAAGCCCTTGTCGCGTGATGCAGTATGCAGAGTCACTACAAGCGGCATAGTAGAACACTGAAGAAGCATCTAAGTTTATGCAATCGCCCAGTAAGAAGAGCTACATTTCAAGTTTTAGTTATCGATTAATGAATTATTGGGCGTTTTGGTGCCTTGGACCAGACCGAGGACCTTAAGATTTTGCATGAACCGAGGACTGGCAGCCAGGTAACACGAGAGATTGTGTAAAGTGTTAATATGTAGTAAAAACCTAAGAAAATCTCCCGTTTCCGTCATTTACTATCGAATCGACATAACGCCAGATCGTCACATTGGTCGCTTTTCTCTCTGAAACGGTTACATTTATCGTCTGCAAGCCCTTGTCGTGTGATGCGGTATGCAGACACAGTACAAGCAGCACACTAGAACACAGAATAAGAATCTAGGTTGATGCAATCGGCCAGTAAGAAGAGTTACATTTCAAGTTTTAGTTATCGATTAATGAATTATTGGGCGGTTTGGTGCCTTGGACCACACCGAGGACCTTAAGATTTTGCATGAACCGAGGACTGGCAGCCAGGTAACACGAGAAATTGTGTAAAGTGTTAATATGTAGTAACAACCGAAGTAAATCTCCCGTTTCCGTCATTTACTATGGAATCGACATAACGCCAGATCGTCACAGTGGTCGCTTTTCTCTCTGAAACGGTTACATTTATCGTCTGCAAGCCCTGGTCGCGTGATGCGGTATGCAGACACAGTACAAGCAGCACACTAGAACACAGAATAAGAATCTACGTTGATGCAATCGGCCAGTATGAAGAGCTACATTTCAAGTTTTAGTTATCGATTAATGAATTATTGGGCGGTTTGGTGCCTTGGACCAGACCGAGGACCTTAAGATATTGCATGACCCGAGGACTAGCAGCCACGTAACACGAGAAATTGTGTAAAGTGTTAATATGTAGTAAAAACCTAAGAAAATCTCCCGTTTCCGTCATTTACTATCGAATCGACATAACGCCAGATCGTCACAGTGGTCGCTTTCGCTCTGAAACGGTTACATTTATCGTCTGCAAGCCCTTGTCGCGTGATGCGGTATGCAGAGTCATTACAAGCGGCATAGTAGAACACTGAAGAAGCATCTAAGTTTATGCAATCGCCCAGTAAGAAGAGCTACATTTCAAGTTTTAGTTATCGATTAATGAATTATTGGGCGGTTTGGTGCCTTGGACCAGACCGAGGACCTTAAGATTTTGCATGAACCGAGGACTGGCAGCCAGGTAACACGAGAAATTGTGTAAAGTGTTAATATGTAGTAAAAACCCAAGAAAATCTCCCGTTTCCGTCATTTACTATCGAATCGACAAACGCCAGATCGTCACAGTGGTCGTTTATCTCTCTGAAACAGTTACATTTATCGTCTGCAAGCCCTTGTCACGTGATGACTTATGCAGACACAGTACAAGCAGCACACTAGAACACAGAATAAGAATCTACGTTGATGCAATCGGCCAGTAAGAAGAGCTACATTTCAAGTTTTAGTTATCGATTAAAGAATTATTGGGCGGTTTGGTGCCTTGGACCAGACCGAGGACCTTAAGATTTTGCATGAACCGAGGACTGGCAGCCAGGTAACACGAGAAATTGTGTAAAGTGTTAATATGTAGTAAAAACCCAAGAAAATCTCCCGTTTCCGTCATTTACTATCGAATCGACATAACGCCAGATAGTCACAGTGGTCGCTTTTCTCTCTGAAACGGTTACTTTTATCGTCTGCAAGCCCTTGTCGCGTGATGCGGTATGCAGAGTCACTACAAGCGGCATAGTAGAACACTGAAGAATCATCTAAGTTTATGCAATCGCCCAGTAAGAAGAGCTACATTTCAAGTTTTAGTTATCGATTAATGAATTATTGGGCGGTTTGGTGCCTTGGACCAGACCGAGGACCTTAAGATTTTGCATGAACCGAGGACTGGCAGCCAGGTAACACGAGAAATTGTGTAAAGTGTTAATATGTAGTAAAAACCTAAGAAAATCTCCCGTTTCCGTCATTTACTATCGAATCGACATAACGCCAGATCGTCACAGTGGTCGCTTTTCTCTCTGAAACGGTTACATTTATCGTCTGCAAGCCCTTGTCGCGTGATGCGGTATGCAGAGTCACTACAAGCGGCATAGTATAACACTGAAGAAGCATCTAAGTTTATGCAATCGCCCAGTAAGAAGAGCTACATTTCAAGTTTTAGTTATCGATTAATGAATTATTGGGCGGTTTTGTGCCTTGGACCAGACCGAGGACCTTAAGATTTTGCATGAACCGAGGACTGGCAGCCAGGTAACACGAGAAATTGTGTAAAGTTTTAATATGTAGTAAAAACCTAAGAAAATCTCCCGTTTCCGTCATTTACTATCGAATCGACATAACGCCAGATCGTCACAGTGGTCGCTTTTCTCTCTGAAACGGTTACATTTATCGTCCGCAAGCCCTTGTCGCGTGATGCGGTATGCAGAGTCACTACAAGCGGCATAGTAGAACACTGAAGAAGCATCTAAGTTTATGCAATCGCCCAGTAAGAAGAGCTACATTTCAAGTTTTAGTTATCGATTAATGAATTATTGGGCGGTTTGGTGCCTTGGACCAGACCGAGGACCTTAAGATTTTGCATGAACCGAGGACTGGCAGCCAGGTAACACGAGATATTGTGTAAAGTGTTAATAAGTAGCAAAAACCTAAGAAAATCTCCCGTTTCCGTCATTTACTATCGAATCGACATAACGCCAGATCGTCACAGTGGCCGCTTTTCTCTCTGAAACGGTTACATTTATCGTCCGCAAGCCCTTGTCGCGTGATGCGGTATGCAGAGTCACTACAAGCGGCATAGTAGAACACTGAAGAAGCATCTAAGTTTATGCAATCGCCCAGTAAGAAGAGCTACATTTCAAGTTTTAGTTATCGATTAATGAATTATTGGGCGGTTTGGTGCCTTGGACCAGACCGAGGACCTTAAGATTTTGCATGAACCGAGGACTGGCAGCCAGGTAACACGAGAAATTGTGTAAAGTGTTAATGTGTATTAAAAACCTAAGAAAATCTCCCGTTTCCGTCATTTACAATCGAATCGACATAACGCCAGATCGTCACAGTGGTCGCTTTTCTCTCTAAAACGGTTACATTTATCGTCTGCAAGCCCTTGTCGCGTGATGCGGTATGCAGAGTCACTACAAGCGGCATAGTAGAACACTGAAGAAGCATCTAAGTTTATGCAATCGGCCAGTAAGAAAAGCTACATTTCAAGTTTTAGTTATCGATTACTGAATTATTGGGCGGTTTGGTGCCTTGGACCAGACCGAGGACCTTAAGATTTTGCATGAACCGAGGACTGGCAGCCAGGTAACACGAGAAATTGTGTAAAGTGTTAATATGTAGTAAAAACCTAAGAAAATCTCCCGTTTCCGTCATTTACTATCGAATCGACATAACGCCAGATCGTCACAGTGGTCGCTTTTCTCTCTGAAACGGTTACATTTATCGTCCGCAAGCCCTTGTCGCGTGATGCGGTATGCAGAGTCACTACAAGCGGCATAGTAGAACACTGAAGAAGCATCTAAGTTTATGCAATCGCCCAGTAAGAAGAGCTACATTTCAAGTTTTAGTTATCGATTAATGAATTATTGGGCGGTTTGGTGCCTTGGACCAGACCGAGGACCTTAAGATTTTGCATGAACCGAGGACTGGCAGCCAGGTAACACGAGAAATTGTGTAAAGTGTTAATATGTAGTAAAAACCTAAGAAAATCTCCCGTTTCCGTCATTTACTATCGAATCGACATAACGCCTGATCGTCACATTGGTCGCTTTTCTCTCTGAAACGCTTACATTTATCGTCTGCAAGCCCTTGTCGCGTGATGCGGTATGCAGACACAGTACAAGCAGCACACTAGAACACAGAATAAGAAGCTACGTTGATGCAATCGGCCAGTAAGAAGAGCTACATTTCAAGTTTTAGTTATCGATTAATGAATTATTGGGCGGTTTGGTGCCTTGGACCAGACCGAGGACCTTAAGATTTTGCATGAACCGAGGACTGGCAGCCACGTAACACGAGAAATTGTGTAAAGTGTTAATATGTAGCAAAAACCTAAGAAAATCTCCCGTTTCCGTCATTTACTATCGAATCGACATAACGCCAGATCGTCACAGTGGTCGCTTTTCTCTCTGAAACGGTTACATTTATCGTCTGCAAGCCCTTGTCGCGTGATGCGGTATGCAGAGTCACTACAAGCGTCATAGTAGAACACTGAAGAAGCATCTAAGTTTATGCAATCGCCCAGTAAGAAGAGCTACATTTCAAGTTTTAGTTATCGAATAATGAATTATTGGGCGGTTTGGTGCCTTGGACCAGACCGAGGACCTTAAGATTTTGCATGAACCGAGGACTGGCAGCCAGGTAACACGAGAAATTGTGTAAAGTGTTAATATGTAGTAAAAACCTAAGAAAATCTCCCGTTTCCGTCATTTACCACCGAATCGACATAACGCCAGATCGTCACATTGGTCGCTTTTCTCTCTGAAACGGTTACATTTATCGTCTGCAAGCCCTTGTCGCGTGATGCGGTATGCAGACACAGTACAAGCAGCACACTAGAACACAGAATAAGAATCTACGATGATGCAATCGGCCAGTAAGAAGAGCTACATTTCAAGTTTTAGTTATCGATTAATGAATTATTGGGCGGTTTGGTGCCTTGGACCAGACCGAGGACCTTAAGATTTTGCATGAACCGAGGACTGGCAGCCACGTAACACGAGAAATTGTGTAAAGTGTTAATATGTAGTAAAAACCTAAGAAAATCTCCCGTTTCCGTCATTTACTATCGAATCGACATAACGCCAGATCGTCACAGTGGTCGCTTTTCTCTCTGAAACGGTTACATTTATCGTCTGCAAGCCCTTGTCGCGTGATGCGGTATGCAGAGTCACTACAAGCGGCATAGTAGAACACTGAAGAAGCATCTAAGTTTATGCAATCGCCCAGTAAGAAGAGCTACATTTCAAGTTTTAGTTGTCGATTAATGAATTATTGGGCGGTTTGGTGCTTTGGACCAGACCGAGGACCTTAAGATTTTGCATGAACCGAGGACTGGCAGCCAGGTAACACGAGATATTGTGTAAAGTGCTAATAAGTAGTAAAAACCTAAGAAAATCTCCCGTTTCCGTCATTTACTATCGAATCGACATAACGCCAGATCGTCACATTGGTCGCTTTTCTCTCTGAAACGGTTACATTTATCGTCTGCAAGCCCTTGTCGCGTGATGCGGTATGCAGACACAGTACAAGCAGCACACTAGAACACAGAATAAGAATCTACGTTGATGCAATCGGCCAGGAAGAAGAGCTACATTTCAAGTTTTAGTTATCGTTAATGAATTATTGGGCGGTTTGGTGCCTTGGACCAGACCGAGGACCTTAAGATTTTGCATGAACCGAGGACTGGCAGCCAGGTAACACGAGAAATTGTGTAAAGTGTTAATATGTAGTAAAAATCTAAGAAAAACTCCCGTTTCCGTCATTTACTATCGAACGTCATAACGCCAGATCGTCACAGTGGTCGCTTTTCTCTCTGAAACGGTTACATTTATCGTCTGCAAGCCCTTGTCGCGTGATGCGGTATGCAGAGTCACTACAAGCGGCATAGTAGAACACTGAAGAAGCATCTAAGTTTATGCAATCGCCCTGTAAGAAGAGCTACATTTCAAGATTTAGTTATCGATTAATGAATTATTGGGCGGTTTGGTGCCTTGGACCAGACCGAGGACCTTAAGATTTTGCATGAACCGAGGACTGGCAGCCAGGTAACACGAGAAATTGTGTAAAGTGTTAATATATAGTAAAAACCTAAGAAAATCTCCCGTTTCCGTCATTTACTATCGAATCGACATAACGCCAGATCGTCACAGTGGCCGCTTTTCTCTCTGAAACGGTTACATTTATCGTCCGCAAGCCCTTGTCGCGTGATGCGGTATGCAGAGTCACTACAAGCGGCATAGTAGATTACTGAAGAAGCATCTACGTTTATGCAATCGCCCAGTAAGAAGAGCTACATTTCAAGTTTTAGTTATCGATTAATGAATTATTGGGCGGTTTGGTGCCTTGGACCAGACCGAGGACCTTAAGATTTTGCATGAACCGAGGACTGGCAGCCAGGTAACACGAGAAATTGTGTAAAGTGTTAGTATGTAGTAAAAACCTAAGAGAATCTCCCGTTTCCGTCATTTACTATCGAATCGACATAACGCCAGATCGTCACAGTGGTCGCTTTTCTCTCTGAAACGGTTACATTTATCGTCTGCAAGCCCTTGTCGCGAGATGCGGTATGCAGAGTCACTACAAGCGGCATAGTAGAACACTGAAGAAGCATGTAAGTTTATGCAATCGGCCAGTAAGAAGAGCTACATTTCAAGTTTTAGTTATCGATTAATGAATTATTGGGCGGTTTGGTGCCTTGGACCAGACCGAGGACCTTAAGATTTTGCATGAACCGAGGACTGGCAGCCAGGTAACACGAGAAATTGTGTAAAGTGTTAATATGTAGTAAAAACCTAAGAAAATCTCCCGTTTCCGTCATTTACTATCGAATCGACATAACGCCAGATCGTCACAGTGGTCGCTTTTCTCTCTGAAACGGTTACATTTATCGTCTGCAAGCCCTTGTCGCGTGATGCGGTATGCAGAGTCACTACAAGCGGCATAGTAGAACACTGAAGAAGCATCTAAGTTTATGCAATCGCCCAGTAAGAAGAGCTACATTTCAAGTTTTAGTTATCGATTAATGAATTATTGGGCGGTTTGGTGCCTTGGACCAGACCGAGGACCTTAAGATTTTGCATGAACCGAGGACTGGCAGCCAGGTAACACGAGAAATTGTGTAAAGTGTTAATATGTAGTAAAAACCTAAGAAAATCTCCCGTTTCCGTCATTTAATATCGAATCGACATATCGCCAGATCGTCACAGTGGTCGCTTTTCTCTCTGAAACGGTTACATTTATCGTCTGCAAGCCCTTGTCGCGTGATGCGGTATGCAGAGTCACTACAAGCGGCATAGTATAACACTGAAGAAGCATCTAAGTTTATGCAATCGCCCAGTAAGAAGAGCTACATTTCAAGTTTTAGTTATCGATTAATGAATTATTGGGCGGTTTTGTGCCTTGGACCAGACCGAGGACCTTAAGATTTTGCATGAACCGAGGACTGGCAGCCAGGTAACACGAGAAATTGTGTAAAGTTTTAATATGTAGTAAAAACCTAAGAAAATCTCCCGTTTCCGTCATTTACTATCGAATCGACATAACGCCAGATCGTCACAGTGGTCGCTTTTCTCTCTGAAACGGTTACATTTATCGTCCGCAAGCCCTTGTCGCGTGATGCGGTATGCAGAGTCACTACAAGCGGCATAGTAGAACACTGAAGAAGCATCTAAGTTTATGCAATCGCCCAGTAAGAAGAGCTACATTTCAAGTTTTAGTTATCGATTAATGAATTATTGGGCGGTTTGGTGCCTTGGACCAGACCGAGGACCTTAAGATTTTGCATGAACCGAGGACTGGCAGCCAGGTAACACGAGATATTGTGTAAAGTGTTAATAAGTAGCAAAAACCTAAGAAAATCTCCCGTTTCCGTCATTTACTATCGAATCGACATAACGCCAGATCGTCACAGTGGCCGCTTTTCTCTCTGAAACGGTTACATTTATCGTCTGCAAGCCCTTGTCGCGTGATGCGGTATGCAGAGTCACTACAAGCGGCATAGTAGAACACTGAAGAAGCATCTAAGTTTATGCAATCGCCCAGTAAGAAGAGCTACATTTCAAGTTTTAGTTATCGATTAATGAATTATTGGGCGGTTTGGTGCCTTGGACCAGACCGAGGACCTTAAGATTTTGCATGAACCGAGGACTGGCAGCCAGGTAACACGAGAAATTGTGTAAAGTGTTAATATGTAGTAAAAACCTAAGAAAATCTCCCGTTTCCGTCATTTACTATCGAATCGACATAACGCCAGATCGTCACATTGGTCGCTTTTCTCTCTGAAACGGTTACATTTATCGTCTGCAAGCCCTTGTCGCGTGATGCGGTATGCAGACACAGTACAAGCAGCACCCTAGAACACAGAATAAGAATCTACGTTGATGCAATCGGCCAGTAAGAAAAGCTACATTTCAAGTTTTAGTTATCGATTAATGAATTATTGGGCGGTTTGGTGCCTTGGACCAGACCGAGGACCTTAAGATTTTGCATGAACCGAGGACTGGCAGCCAGGTAACACGAGAAATTGTGTAAAGTGTTAATGTGTATTAAAAACCTAAGAAAATCTCCCGTTTCCGTCATTTACAATCGAATCGACATAACGCCAGATCGTCACAGTGGTCGCTTTTCTCTCTGAAACGGTTACATTTATCGTCTGCAAGCCCTTGTCGCGTGATGCGGTATGCAGAGTCACTACAAGCGGCATAGTAGAACACTGAAGAAGCATCTAAGTTTATGCAATCGGCCAGTAAGAAGAGCTACATTTCAAGTTTTAGTTATCGATTACCGAATTATTGGGCGGTTTGGTGCCTTGGACCAGACCGAGGACCTTAAGATTTTGCATGAACCGAGGACTGGCAGCCAGGTAACACGAGAAATTGTGTAAAGTGTTAATATGTAGTAAAAACCTAAGAAAATCTCCCGTTTCCGTCATTTACTATCGAATCGACATAACGCCAGATCGTCACAGTGGTCGCTTTTCTCTCTGAAACGGTTACATTTATCGTCCGCAAGCCCTTGTCGCGTGATGCGGTATGCAGAGTCACTACAAGCGGCATAGTAGAACACTGAAGAAGCATCTAAGTTTATGCAATCGCCCAGTAAGAAGAGCTACATTTCAAGTTTTAGTTATCGATTAATGAATTATTGGGCGGTTTGGTGCCTTGGACCAGACCGAGGACCTTAAGATTTTGCATGAACCGAGGACTGGCAGCCAGGTAACACGAGAAATTGTGTAAAGTGTTAATATGTAGTAAAAACCTAAGAAAATCTTTCGTTTCCGTCATTTACTATCGAATCGACATAACGCCTGATCGTCACATTGGTCGCTTTTCTCTCTGAAACGCTTACATTTATCGTCTGCAAGCCCTTGTCGCGTGATGCGGTATGCAGACACAGTACAAGCAGCACACTAGAACACAGAATAAGAATCTACGTTGATGCAATCGGCCAGTAAGAAGAGCTACATTTCAAGTTTTAGTTATCGATTAATGAATTATTGGGCGGTTTGGTGCCTTGGACCAGACCGAGGACCTTAAGATTTTGCATGAACCGAGGACTGGCAGCCAGGTAACAAGTGAAATTGTGTAAAGTGTTAATATGTAGTAAAAACATTAGAAAATCTCCCGTTTCCGTCATTTACTATCGAATCGACATAACGCCAGATCGTCACAGTGGTCGCTTTTCTCTCTGAAACGGTTACATTTATCGTCTGCAAGCCCTTGTCGCGTGATGCGGTACGCAGAGTCACTACAAGCGGCATAGTAGAACACTGAAGAAGCATCTAAGTTTATGCAATCGCCCAGTAAGAAGAGCTACATTTCAAGTTTTAGTTATCGATTAATGAATTATTGGGCGGTTTGGTGCCTTGGACCAGACCGAGGACCTTAAGATTTTGCATGAACCGAGGACTGGCAGCCAGGTAACACGAGAAATTGTGTAAAGTGTTAATATGTAGTAAAAAACTAAGAAAATCTCCCGTTTCCGTCATTTACTATCGAATCGACATAACGCCAGATCGTCACAGTGGTCGCTTTTCTCTCTGAAACGGTTACATTTATCGTCTGCAAGCCCTTGTCGCGTGATGCGGTATGCAGACACAGTACAAGCAGCACACTAGAACACAGAATAAGAATCTACGTTGATGCAATCGGCCAGTAAGAAGAGCTACATTTCAAGTTTTAGTTATCGATTAATGAATTATTGGGCGGTTTGGTGCCTTGGACCAGACCGAGGACCTTAAGATTTTGCATGAACCGAGGACTGGCAGCCAGGTAACACGAGAAATTGTGTAAAGTGTTAATATGTAGTAAAAACCTAAGAAAATCTCCCGTTTCCGTCATTTACTATCGAATCGACATAACGCCAGATCGTCACAGTGGTCGCTTTTCTCTCTGAAACGGTTACATTTATCGTCTGCAAGCCCTTGTCGCGTGATGCGGTATGCAGAGTCACTACAAGCGGCATAGTAGAACACTGAAGAAGCATCTAAGTTTATGCAATCGCCCTGTAAGAAGAGCTACATTTCAAGATTTAGTTATCGATTAATGAATTATTGGGCGGTTTGGTGCCTTGGACCAGACCGAGGACCTTAAGATTTTGCATGAACCGAGGACTGGCAGCCAGGTAACACGAGAAATTGTGTAAAGTGTAAATATATAGTAAAAACCTAAGAAAATCTCCCGTTTCCGTCATTTACTATCGAATCGACATAACGCCAGATCGTCACAGTGGCCGCTTTTCTCTCTGAAACGGTTACATTTATCGTCCGCAAGCCCTTGTCGCGTGATGCGGTATGCAGAGTCACTACAAGCGGCATAGTAGATTACTGAAGAAGCATCTACGTTTATGCAATCGCCCAGTAAGAAGAGCTACATTTCAAGTTTTAGTTATCGATTAATGAATTATTGGGCGGTTTGGTGCCTTGGACCAGACCGAGGACCTTAAGATTTTGCATGAACCGAGGACTGGCAGCCAGGTAACACGAGAAATTGTGTAAAGTGTTAGTATGTAGTAAAAACCTAAGAGAATCTCCCGTTTCCGTCATTTACTATCGAATCGACATAACGCCAGATCGTCACAGTGGTCGCTTTTCTCTCTGAAACGGTTACATTTATCGTCTGCAAGCCCTTGTCGCGAGATGCGGTATGCAGAGTCACTACAAGCGGCATAGTAGAACACTGAAGAAGCATGTAAGTTTATGCAATCGGCCAGTAAGAAGAGCTACATTTCAAGTTTTAGTTATCGATTAATGAATTATTGGGCGGTTTGGTGCCTTGGACCAGACCGAGGACCTTAAGATTTTGCATGAACCGAGGACTGGCAGCCAGGTAACACGAGAAATTGTGTAAAGTGTTAATATGTAGTAAAAACCTAAGAAAATCTCCCGTTTCCGTCATTTACTATCGAATCGACATAACGCCAGATCGTCACAGTGGTCGCTTTTCTCTCTGAAACGGTTACATTTATCGTCTGCAAGCCCTTGTCGCGTGATGCGGTATGCAGAGTCACTACAAGCGGCATAGTAGAACACTGAAGAAGCATCTAAGTTTATGCAATCGCCCAGTAAGAAGAGCTACATTTCAAGTTTTAGTTATCGATTAATGAATTATTGGGCGGTTTGGTGCCTTGGACCAGACCGAGGACCTTAAGATTTTGCATGAACCGAGGACTGGCAGCCAGGTAACACGAGAAATTGTGTAAAGTGTTAATATGTAGTAAAAACCTAAGAAAATCTCCCGTTTCCGTCATTTAATATCGAATCGACATATCGCCAGATCGTCACAGTGGTCGCTTTTCTCTCTGAAACGGTTACATTTATCGTCTGCAAGCCCTTGTCGCGTGATGCGGTATGCAGAGTCACTACAAGCGGCATAGTATAACACTGAAGAAGCATCTAAGTTTATGCAATCGCCCAGTAAGAAGAGCTACATTTCAAGTTTTAGTTATCGATTAATGAATTATTGGGCGGTTTTGTGCCTTGGACCAGACCGAGGACCTTAAGATTTTGCATGAACCGAGGACTGGCAGCCAGGTAACACGAGAAATTGTGTAAAGTTTTAATATGTAGTAAAAACCTAAGAAAATCTCCCGTTTCCGTCATTTACTATCGAATCGACATAACGCCAGATCGTCACAGTGGTCGCTTTTCTCTCTGAAACGGTTACATTTATCGTCCGCAAGCCCTTGTCGCGTGATGCGGTATGCAGAGTCACTACAAGCGGCATAGTAGAACACTGAAGAAGCATCTAAGTTTATGCAATCGCCCAGTAAGAAGAGCTACATTTCAAGTTTTAGTTATCGATTAATGAATTATTGGGCGGTTTGGTGCCTTGGACCAGACCGAGGACCTTAAGATTTTGCATGAACCGAGGACTGGCAGCCAGGTAACACGAGATATTGTGTAAAGTGTTAATAAGTAGCAAAAACCTAAGAAAATCTCCCGTTTCCGTCATTTACTATCGAATCGACATAACGCCAGATCGTCACAGTGGCCGCTTTTCTCTCTGAAACGGTTACATTTATCGTCTGCAAGCCCTTGTCGCGTGATGCGGTATGCAGAGTCACTACAAGCGGCATAGTAGAACACTGAAGAAGCATCTAAGTTTATGCAATCGCCCAGTAAGAAGAGCTACATTTCAAGTTTTAGTTATCGATTAATGAATTATTGGGCGGTTTGGTGCCTTGGACCAGACCGAGGACCTTAAGATTTTGCATGAACCGAGGAAGGCAGCCAGGTAACACGAGAAATTGTGTAAAGTGTTAATATGTAGTAAAAACCTAAGAAAATCTCCCGTTTCCGTCATTTACTATCGAATCGACATAACGCCAGATCGTCACATTGGTCGCTTTTCTCTCTGAAACGGTTACATTTATCGTCTGCAAGCCCTTGTCGCGTGATGCGGTATGCAGACACAGTACAAGCAGCACCCTAGAACACAGAATAAGAATCTACGTTGATGCAATCGGCCAGTAAGAAAAGCTACATTTCAAGTTTTAGTTATCGATTAATGAATTATTGGGCGGTTTGGTGCCTTGGACCAGACCGAGGACCTTAAGATTTTGCATGAACCGAGGACTGGCAGCCAGGTAACACGAGAAATTGTGTAAAGTGTTAATGTGTATTAAAAACCTAAGAAAATCTCCCGTTTCCGTCATTTACAATCGAATCGACATAACGCCAGATCGTCACAGTGGTCGCTTTTCTCTCTGAAACGGTTACATTTATCGTCTGCAAGCCCTTGTCGCGTGATGCGGTATGCAGAGTCACTACAAGCGGCATAGTAGAACACTGAAGAAGCATCTAAGTTTATGCAATCGGCCAGTAAGAAGAGCTACATTTCAAGTTTTAGTTATCGATTACCGAATTATTGGGCGGTTTGGTGCCTTGGACCAGACCGAGGACCTTAAGATTTTGCATGAACCGAGGACTGGCAGCCAGGTAACACGAGAAATTGTGTAAAGTGTTAATATGTAGTAAAAACCTAAGAAAATCTCCCGTTTCCGTCATTTACTATCGAATCGACATAACGCCAGATCGTCACAGTGGTCGCTTTTCTCTCTGAAACGGTTACATTTATCGTCCGCAAGCCCTTGTCGCGTGATGCGGTATGCAGAGTCACTACAAGCGGCATAGTAGAACACTGAAGAAGCATCTAAGTTTATGCAATCGCCCAGTAAGAAGAGCTACATTTCAAGTTTTAGTTATCGATTAATGAATTATTGGGCGGTTTGGTGCCTTGGACCAGACCGAGGACCTTAAGATTTTGCATGAACCGAGGACTGGCAGCCAGGTAACACGAGAAATTGTGTAAAGTGTTAATATGTAGTAAAAACCTAAGAAAATCTTTCGTTTCCGTCATTTACTATCGAATCGACATAACGCCTGATCGTCACATTGGTCGCTTTTCTCTCTGAAACGCTTACATTTATCGTCTGCAAGCCCTTGTCGCGTGATGCGGTATGCAGACACAGTACAAGCAGCACACTAGAACACAGAATAAGAATCTACGTTGATGCAATCGGCCAGTATGAAGAGCTACATTTCAAGTTTTAGTTATCGATTAATGAATTATTGGGCGGTTTGGTGCCTTGGACCAGACCGAGGACCTTAAGATTTTGCATGAACCGAGGACTGGCAGCCAGGTAACAAGTGAAATTGTGTAAAGTGTTAATATGTAGTAAAAACATTAGAAAATCTCCCGTTTCCGTCATTTACTATCGAATCGACATAACGCCAGATCGTCACAGTGGTCGCTTTTCTCTCTGAAACGGTTACATTTATCGTCTGCAAGCCCTTGTCGCGTGATGCGGTACGCAGAGTCACTACAAGCGGCATAGTAGAACACTGAAGAAGCATCTAAGTTTATGCAATCGCCCAGTAAGAAGAGCTACATTTCAAGTTTTAGTTATCGATTAATGAATTATTGGGCGGTTTGGTGCCTTGGACCAGACCGAGGACCTTAAGATTTTGCATGAACCGAGGACTGGCAGCCAGGTAACACGAGAAATTGTGTAAAGTGTTAATATGTAGTAAAAAACTAAGAAAATCTCCCGTTTCCGTCATTTACTATCGAATCGACATAACGCCAGATCGTCACAGTGGTCGCTTTTCTCTCTGAAACGGTTACATTTATCGTCTGCAAGCCCTTGTCGCGTGATGCGGTATGCAGACACAGTACAAGCAGCACACTAGAACACAGAATAAGAATCTACGTTGATGCAATCGGCCAGTAAGAAGAGCTACATTTCAAGTTTTAGTTATCGATTAATGAATTATTGGGCGGTTTGGTGCCTTGGACCAGACCGAGGACCTTAAGATTTTGCATGAACCGAGGACTGGCAGCCAGGTAACACGAGAAATTGTGTAAAGTGTTAATATGTAGTAAAAACCTAAGAAAATCTCCCGTTTCCGTCATTTACTATCGAATCGACATAACGCCAGATCGTCACAGTGGTCGCTTTTCTCTCTGAAACGGTTACATTTATCGTCTGCAAGCCCTTGTCGCGTGATGCGGTATGCAGAGTCACTACAAGCGGCATAGTAGAACACTGAAGAAGCATCTAAGTTTATGCAATCGCCCAGTAAGAAGAGCTACATTTCAAGTTTTAGTTATCGATTAATGAATTATTGGGCGGTTTGGTGCCTTGGACCAGACCGAGGACCTTAAGATTTTGCATGAACCGAGGACTGGCAGCCAGGTAACACGAGAAATTGTGTAAAGTGTTAATATGTAGTAAAAAACTAACAAAATCTCCCGTTTCCGTCGTTTACTATCGAATCGACATAACGCCAGATCGTCACAGTGGTCGCTTTTCTCTCTGAAACGGTTACATTTATCGTCTGCAAGCCCTTGTCGCGTGATGCGGTATGCAGACACAGTACAAGCAGCACACTAGAACACAGAATAAGAATCTACGTTGATGCAATCGGCCAGTAAGAAGAGCTACATTTCAAGTTTTAGTTATCGATTAATGAATTATTGGGCGGTTTGGTGCCTTGGACCAGACCGAGGACCTTAAGATTTTGCATGAACCGAGGACTGGCAGCCAGGTAACACGAGAAATTGTGTAAAGTGTTAATATGTAGTAAAAACCTAAGAAAATCTCCCGTTTCCGTCATTTACTATCGAATCGACATAACGCCAGATCGTCACAGTGGTCGCTTTTCTCTCTGAAACGGTTACATTTATCGTCTGCAAGCCCTTGTCGCGTGATGCGGTTATCAGAGTCACTACAAGCGGCATAGTAAAACACTGAAGAAGCATCTAAGTTTATGCAATCGCCCAGTAAGAAGAGCTACATTTCAAGTTTTAGTTATCGATTAATGAATTATTGGGCGGTTTGGTGCCTTGGACCAGACCGAGGACCTTAAGATTTTGCATGAACCGAGGACTGGCAGCCAGGAAACACGAGAAATTGTGTAAAGTGTTAATATGTAGTAAAAATCTAAGAAAATCTCCCGTTTCCGTCATTTACTATCGAATCGACATAACGCCAGATCGTCACACTGGTCGCTTTTCTCTCTGAAACGGTTACATTTATCGTCTGCAAGCCCTTGTCGCGTGATGCGGTATGCAGAGTCACTACAAGCAGCACACTAGAACACAGAATAAGAATCTACGTTGATGCAATCGGCCAGTAAGAAGAGCTACATTTCAAGTTTTAGTTATCGATTAATGAATTATTGGGCGGTTTGGTGCTTTGGACCATACTGAGGACCTTAAGATTTTGCATGAACCGAGGACTGGCAGCCAGGTAACACGAGAAATTGTGTAAAGTGTTAATATGTAGTAAAAACCTAAGAAAATCTCCCGTTTCCGTCATTTACTATCGAATCGACATAACGCCAGATCGTCATATTGGTCGCTTTTCTCTCTGAAACGGTTACATTTATCGTCTGCAAGCCCTTGTCGCGTGATGCGGTATGCAGACAAAGTACAAGCAGCACACTAGAACACAGATTAAGAATCTACGTTGATGCAATCGGCCAGTAAGAAGAGCTACATTTCAAGATTTAGTTATCGATTAATGAATTATTGGGCGGTTTGGTGCCTTGGACCAGACCGAGGACCTTAAGATTTTGCATGAACCGAGGACTGGCAGCCAGGTAACACGAGAAATTGTGTAAAGTGTTAATATGTAGTAAAAATCTAAGAAAATCTCCCGTTTCCGTAATTTACTATCGAATCGTCATAACGCCAGATAGTCACAGTGCTCGCTTTTCTCTCTGAAACGGTTACATTTATCGTCTGCAAGCCCTTGTCGCGTGATGCGGTATGCAGAGTCACTACAAGCGGCATAGTAGAACACTGAAGAAGCATCTAAGTTTATGCAATCGCCCAGTAAGAAGAGCTACATTTCAAGTTTTAGTTATCGATTAATGAATTATTGGGCGGTTTGGTGACTTGGACCAGACCGAGGACCTTAAGATTTTGCATGAACCGAGGACTGGCAGCCAGGTAACACGAGATATGGTGTAAAGTGTTAATATGTAGTAAAAACCTAAGAAAATCTCCCGTTTCCGTCATTTACTATCGAATCGACATAACGCCAGATCGTCACAGTGGTCGCTTATCTCTCTGAAACGGTTACATTTATCGTCTGCAAGCACTTGTCGCGTGATGCGGTATGCAGAGTCACTACAAGCGGCATAGTAGAACACTGAAGAAGCATCTAAGTTTATGCAATCGCCCAGTAAGAAGAGCTGCATTTCAAGTTTTAGTTATCGATTAATGAATTATTGGGCGGTTTGGTGCCTTGGACCTGACCGAGGACCTTAAGATATTGCATGAACCGAGGACTGGCAGCCAGGTAACACGAGAAATTGTGTAAAGTGTTAATATGTAGTAAAAACCTAAGAAAATCTCCCGATTCCGTCATTTACTATCGAATCGACATAACGCCAAATCGTCACAGTGGTCGCTTTTCTCTCTGAAACGGTTACATTTATCGTCTGCAAGCCCTTGTCGCGTGATGCGGTATGCAGACACAGTACAAGCAGCACACTAGAACACAGAATAAGAATCTACGTTGATGCAATCGGCCAGTAAGAAGAGCTACATTTCAAGTTTTAGTTATCGATTAATGAATTATTGGGCGGTTTGGTGCCTTGGACCAGACCGAGGACCTTAAGATTTTGCATGAACCGAGGACTGGCAGCCAGGTAACACGAGAAATTGTGTAAAGTGTTAATATGTAGTAAAAACCTAAGAAAATCTCCCGTTTCCGTCATTTACTATCGAATCGACATAACGCCAGATAGTCACAGTGGTCGCTGTTCTCTCTGAAACGGTTACATTTATCGTCTGCAAGCCCTTCTCGCGTGATGCGGTATGCGGAGTCACTACAAGCGGCATAGTAGAACACTGAAGAAGCATCTAAGTTTATGCAATCGCCCAGTAAGAAGAGCTACATTTCAAGTTTTAGTTATCGATTAATGAATTATTGGGCGGTTTGGTGCCTTGGACCAGACCGAGGACCTTAAGATTTTGCATGAACCGAGGACTGGCAGCCAGGTAACACGAGAAATTGTGTAAAGTGTTAATATGTAGTAAAAACCTAAGAAAATCTCCCGTTTCCGTCATTTACTATCGAATCGACATAACGCCAGATCGTCACAGTGGTCGCTTTTCTCTCTGAAACGGTTACATTTATCGTCTGCAAGCCCTTGTCGCGTGATGCGGTATGCAGAGTCACTACAAGCGGCATAGTAGAACACTGAAGAAGCATCTAAGTTTATGCAATCGCCCAGTAAGAAGAGCTACATTTCAAGTTTTAGTTATCGATTAATGAATTATTGGGCGGTTTGGTGCCTTGGACCAGACCGAGGACCTTAAGATTTTGCATGAACCGAGGACTGGCAGCCAGGTAACACGAGAAATTGTGTAAAGTGTTAATATGTAGCAAAACCTAAGAAAATCTCCCGTTTCCGTCATTTACTATCGAATCGACATAACGCCAGATCGTCACAGTGGTCGCTTTTCTCTCTGAAACGGTTACATTTATCGTCTGCAAGCCCTTGTCGCGTGATGCGGTATGCAGACACAGTACAAGCAGCACACTAGAACACAGAATAAGAATCTACGTTGATGCAATCGGCCAGTAAGAAGAGCTACATTTCAAGTTTTAGTTATCGATTAATGAATTATTGGGCGGTTTGGTGCCTTGGACCAGACCGAGGACCTTAAGATTTTGCATGAACCGAGGACTGGCAGCCAGGTAACACGAGAAATTGTGTAAAGTGTTAATATGTAGTAAAAACCTAAGAAAATCTCCCGTTTCCGTCATTTACTATCGAATCGACATAACGCCAGATCGTCACAGTGGTCGCTTTTCTCTCTGAAACGGTTACATTTATCGTCTGCAAGCCCTTGTCGCGTGATGCGGTATGCAGAGTCACTACAAGCGGCATAGTAGAACACTGAAGAAGCATCTAAGTTTATGCAATCGCCCAGTAAGAAGAGCTACATTTCAAGTTTTAGTTATCGATTAATGAATTATTGGGCGGTTTGGTGCCTTAGACCAGACCGAGGACATTAAGATTTTGCATGAACCGAGGACTGGCAGCCAGGTAACACGAGAAATTGTGTAAAGTGTTAATATGTAGTAAAAAACTAACAAAATCTCCCGTTTCCGTCATTTACTATCGAATCGACATAACGCCAGATCGTCACAGTGGTCGCTTTTCTCTCTGAAACGGTTACATTTATCGTCTGCAAGCCCTTGTCGCGTGATGCGGTATGCAGACACAGTACAAGCAGCACACTAGAACACAGAATAAGAATCTACGTTGATGCAATCGGCCAGTAAGAAGAGCTACATTTCAAGTTTTAGTTATCGATTAATGAATTGTTGGGCGGTTTGGTGCCTTGGACCAGACCGAGGACCTTAAGATTTTGCATGAACCGAGGACTGGCAGCCAGGTAACACGAGATATTGTGTAAAGTGTTAATATGTAGTAAAAACCTAAGAAAATCTCCCGTTTCCGTCATTTACTATCGAATCGACATAACGCCAGATCGTCACAGTGGTCGCTTTTCTCTCTGAAACGGTTACATTTATCGTCTGCAAGCCCTTGTCGCGTGATGCGGTATGCAGAGTCACTACAAGCGGCATAGTATAACACTGAAGAAGCATCTAAGTTTATGCAATCGCCCAGTAAGAAGAGCTACATTTCAAGTTTTAGTTATCGATTAATGAATTATTGGGCGGTTTTGTGCCTTGGACCAGACCGAGGACCTTAAGATTTTGCATGAACCGAGGACTGGCAGCCAGGTAACACGAGAAATTGTGTAAAGTGTTAATATGTAGTAAAAAACTAAGAAAATCTCCCGTTTCCGTCATTTACTATCGAATCGACATAACGCCAGATCGTCACAGTGGTCGCTTTTCTCTCTGAAACGGTTACATTTATCGTCTGCAAGCCCTTGTCGCGTGATGCGGTATGCAGACACAGTGCAAGCAGCACACTAGAACACAGAATAAGAATCTACGTTGATGCAATCGGCCAGTAAGAAGAGCTACATTTCAAGTTTTAGTTATCGATTAATGAATTATTGGGCGGTTTAGTGCCTTGGACCAGACCGAGGACCTTAAGATTTTGCATGAACCGAGGACTGGCAGCCAGGTAACACGAGAAATTGTGTAAAGTGTTAATATGTAGTAAAAACCTAAGAAAATCTCCCGTTTCCGTCATTTACTATCGAATCGACATAACGCCAGATCGTCACAGTGGTCGCTTTTCTCTCTGAAACGGTTACATTTATCGTCTGCAAGCTCTTGTCGCGTGATGCGGTATGCAGAGTCACTACAAGCGGCATAGTAGAACACTGAAGAAGCATCTAAGTTTATGCAATCGCCCAGTAAGAAGAGCTACATTTCAAGTTTTAGTTATCGATTAATGAATTATTGGGCGGTTTGGTGCCTTGGACCAGACCGAGGACCTTAAGATTTTGCATGAACCGAAGACTGGCAGCCAGGTAACACGAGAAATTGTGTAAAGTGTTAATATGTAGTAAAAAACTAACAAAATCTCCCGTTTCCGTCATTTACTATCGAATCGACATAACGCCAGATCGTCATATTGGTCGCTTTTCTCTCTGAAACGGTTACATTTATCGTCTGCAAGCCCTTGTCGCGTGATGCGGTATGCAGACACAGTACAAGCAGCACACTAGAACACAGAATAAGAATCTACGTTGATGCAATCGGCCAGTAAGAAGAGCTACATTTCAAGTTTTAGTTATCGATTAATGAATTATTGGGCGGTTTGGTGCCTTGGACCAGACCGAGGACCTTAAGATTTTGCATGAACCGAGGACTGGCAGCCAGGTAACACGAGAAATTGTGTAAAGTGTTATTATGTAGTAAAAACCTAAGAAAATCTCCCGTTTCCGTCATTTACTATCGAATCGACATAACGCCAGATCGTCACAGTGGTCGCTTTTCTCTCTGAAACGGTTACATTTATCGTCTGCAAGCCCTTGTCGCGTGATGCGGTTATCAGAGTCACTACTAGCGGCATAGTAGAACACTGAAGAAGCATCTAAGTTTATGCAATCGGCCAGTAAGAAGAGCTACATTTCAAGTTTTAGTTATCGATTAATGAATTATTGGGCGGTTTGGTGCCTTGGACCAGAACGAGGACCTTAAGATTTTGCATGAACCGAGGACTGGCAGCCAGGAAACACGAGAAATTGTGTAAAGTGTTAATATGTAGTAAAAATCTAAGAAAATCTCCCGTTTCCGTCATTTACTATCGAATCGACATAACGCCAGATCGTCACAGTGGTCGCTTTTCTCTCTGAAACGGTTACATTTATCGTCTGCAAGCCCTTGTCGCGTGATGCGGTATGCAGAGTCACTACAAGCAGCACACTAGAACACAGAATAAGAATCTACGTTGATGCAATCGCCCAGTAAGAAGAGCTACATTTCAAGTTTTAGTTATCGATTAATGAATTATTGGGCGGTTTGGTGCTTTGGACCATACTGAGGACCTTAAGATTTTGCATGAACCGAGGACTGGCAGCCAGGTAACACTAGAAATTGTGTAAAGTGTTAATATGTAGTAAAAACGTAAGAAAATCTCCCGTTTCCGTCATTTACTATCGAATCGACATAACGCCAGATCGTCATATTGGTCGCTTTTCTCTCTGAAACGGTTACATTTATCGTCTGCAAGCCCTTGTCGCGTGATGCGGTATGCAGACACAGTACAAGCAGCACACTAGAACACAGAATAAGAATCTACGTTGATGCAATCGGCCAGTAAGAAGAGCTACATTTCAAGTTTTAGTTATCGATTAATGAATTATTGGGCGGTTTGGTGCCTTGGACCAGACCGAGGACCTTAAGATTTTGCATGAACCGAGGACTGGCAGCCAGGTAACACGAGAAATTGTGTAAAGTGTTAATATGTAGTAAAAACCTAAGAAAATCTCCCGTTTCCGTCATTTACTATCGAATCGACATAACGCCAGATAGTCACAGTGGTCGCTTTTCTCTCTGAAACGGTTACATTTATCGTCTGCAAGCCCTTGTCGCGTGATGCGGTATGCAGAGTCACTACAAGCGGCATAGAAGAACACTGAAGAAGCATCTAAGTTTATGCAATCGCCCAGTAAGAAGAGCTACATTTCAAGTTTTAGTTATCGATTAATGAATTATTGGGCGGTTTGGTGACTTGGACCAGACCGAGGACCTTAAGATTTTGCATGAGCCGAGGACTGGCATCCAGGTAACACGAGAAATTGTGTAAAGTGTTAATATGTAGTAAAAACCTAAGAAAATCTCCCGTTTCCGTCATTTACTATCGAATCGACATAACGCCAGATCGTCACATTGGTCGCTTTTCTCTCTGAAACGGTTACATTTATCGTCAGCAAGCCCTTGTCGCGTGATGCGGTATGCAGACACAGTACAAGCAGCACACTAGAACACAGAATAAGAATCTACGTTGATGCAATCGGCCAGTAAGGAGAGCTACATTTCAAGTTTTAGTTATCGATTAATGAATTGTTGGGCAGTTTGGTGCCTTGGACCAGACCGAGGACCTTAAGATTTTGCATGAACCGAGGACTGGCAGCCAGGTAACACGAGATATGGTGTAAAGTGTTAATATGTAGTAAAAACCTAAGAAAATCTCCCGTTTCCGTCATTTACTATCGAATCGACATAACGCCAGATCGTCACAGTGGTCGCTTATCTCTCTGAAACGGTAACATTTATCGTCTGCAAGCCCTTGTCGCGTGATGCGGTATGCAGAGTCACTACAAGCGGCATAGTAGAACACTGAAGAAGCATCTAAGTTTATGCAATCGCCCAGTAAGAAGAGCTACATTTCAAGTTTTAGTTATCGATTAATGAATTATTGGGCAGTTTGGTGCCTTGGACCAGACCGAGGACCTTAAGATATTGCATGAACCGAGGACTGGCAGCCAGGTAACACGAGAAATTGTGTAAAGTGTTAATATGTAGTAAAAACCTAAGAAAATCTCCCGTTTCCGTCATTTACTATCGAATCGACATAACGCCAGATCGTCACAGTGGTCGCTTTTCTCTCTGAAACGGTTACATTTATCGTCTGCAAGCCCTTGTCGCGTGATGCGGTATGCAGACACAGTACAAGCAGCACACTAGAACACAGAATAAGAATCTACGTTGATGCAATCGGCCAGTAAGAAGAGCTACATTTCAAGTTTTAGTTATCGATTAATGAATTATTGGGCGGTTTGGTGCCTTGGACCAGACCGAGGACCTTAAGATTTTGCATGAACCGAGGACTGGCAGCCAGGTAACACGAGAAATTGTGTAAAGTGTTAATATGTAGTAAAAACCTAAGAAAATCTCCCGTTTCCGTCATTTACTATCGAATCGACATAACGCCAAATAGTCACAGTGGTCGCTTTTCTCTCTGAAACGGTTACATTTATCGTCTGCAAGCCCTTGTCGCGTGATGCGGTATGCAGAGTCACTACAAGCGGCATAGAAGAACACTGAAGAAGCATCTAAGTTTATGCAATCGCCCAGTAAGAAGAGCTACATTTCAAGTTTTAGTTATCGATTAATGAATTATTGGGCGGTTTGGTGACTTGGACCAGACCGAGGACCTTAAGATTTTGCATGAGCCGAGGACTGGCAGCCAGGTAACACGAGAAATTGTGTAAAGTGTTAATATGTAGTAAAAACCTAAGAAAATCTCCCGTTTCCGTCATTTACTATCGAATCGACATAACGCCAGATCGTCACATTGGTCGCTTTTCTCTCTGAAACGGTTACATTTATCGTCAGCAAGCCCTTGTCGCGTGATGCGGTATGCAGACACAGTACAAGCAGCACACTAGAACACAGAATAAGAATCTACGTTGATGCAATCGGCCAGTAAGGAGAGCTACATTTCAAGTTTTAGTTATCGATTAATGAATTGTTGGGCAGTTTGGTGCCTTGGACCAGACCGAGGACCTTAAGATTTTGCATGAACCGAGGACTGGCAGCCAGGTAACACGAGATATGGTGTAAAGTGTTAATATGTAGTAAAAACCTAAGAAAATCTCCCGTTTCCGTCATTTACTATCGAATCGACATAACGCCAGATCGTCACAGTGGTCGCTTATCTCTCTGAAACGGTTACATTTATCGTCTGCAAGCCCTTGTCGCGTGATGCGGTATGCAGAGTCACTACAAGCGGCATAGTAGAACACTGAAGAAGCATCTAAGTTTATGCAATCGCCCAGTAAGAAGAGCTACATTTCAAGTTTTAGTTATCGATTAATGAATTATTGGGCAGTTTGGTGCCTTGGACCAGACCGAGGACCTTAAGATATTGCATGAACCGAGGACTGGCAGCCAGGTAACACGAGAAATTGTGTAAAGTGTTAATATGTAGTAAAAACCTAAGAAAATCTCCCGTTTCCGTCATTTACTATCGAATCGACATAACGCCAGATCGTCACAGTGGTCGCTTTTCTCTCTGAAACGGTTACATTTATCGTCTGCAAGCCCTTGTCGCGTGATGCGGTATGCAGACACAGTACAAGCAGCACACTAGAACACAGAATAAGAATCTACGTTGATGCAATCGGCCAGTAAGGAGAGCTACATTTCAAGTTTTAGTTATCGATTAATGAATTGTTGGGCAGTTTGGTGCCTTGGACCAGACCGAGGACCTTAAGATTTTGCATGAACCGAGGACTGGCAGCCAGGTAACACGAGATATGGTGTAAAGTGTTAATATGTAGTAAAAACCTAAGAAAATCTCCCGTTTCCGTCATTTACTATCGAATCGACATAACGCCAGATCGTCACAGTGGTCGCTTATCTCTCTGAAACGGTTACATTTATCGTCTGCAAGCCCTTGTCGCGTGATGCGGTATGCAGAGTCACTACAAGCGGCATAGTAGAACACTGAAGAAGCATCTAAGTTTATGCAATCGCCCAGTAAGAAGAGCTACATTTCAAGATTTAGTTATCGATTAATGAATTATTGGGCGGTTTGGTGCCTTGGACCAGACCGAGGACCTTAAGATTTTGCATGAACCGAGGACTGGCAGCCAGGTAACACGAGAAATTGTGTAAAGTGTTAATATGTAGTAAAAACCTAAGCAAATCTCCCGTTTCCGTCATTTACTATCGAATCGACATAACGCCAGATCGTCACAGTGGTCGCTTTTCTCTCTGAAACGGTTACATTTATCGTCCGCAAGCCCTTGTCGCGTGATGCGGTATGCAGAGTCACTACAAGCGGCATAGTAGAACACTGAAGAAGCATCTAAGTTCATGCAATCGCCCAGTAAGAAGAGCTACATTTCAAGTTTTAGTTATCGATTAATGAATTATTGGGCGGTTTGGTGCCTTGGACCAGACCGAGGACCTTAAGATTTTGCATGAACCGAGGACTGGCAGCCAGGTAACACGAGAAATTGTGTAAAGTGTTAATATGTAGTAAAAACCTAAGAAAATCTCCCGTTTCCGTCATTTACTATCGAATCGACATAACGCCAGATCGTCACAGTGGTCGCTTTTCTCTCTGAAACGGTTACATTTATCGTCTGCAAGCCCTTGTCGCGTGATGCGGTATGCAGACACAGTACAAGCAGCACACTAGAACACAGAATAAGAATCTACGTTGATGCAATCGGCCAGTAAGAAGAGCTACATTTCAAGTTTTAGTTATCGATTAATGAATTATTGGGCGGTTTGGTGCCTTGGACCAGACCGAGGACCTTAAGATTTTGCATGAACCGAGGACTGGCAGCCAGGTAACACGAGAAATTGTGTAAAGTGTTAATATGTAGTAAAAACCTAAGAAAATCTCCCGTTTCCGTCATTTACTATCGAATCGACATAACGCCAGATCGTCACAGTGGTCGCTTTTCTCTCTGAAACGGTTACATTTATCGTCTGCAAGCCCTTGTCGCGTGATGCGGTATGCAGAGTCACTACAAGCGGCATAGTAGAACACTGAAGAAGCATCTAAGTTTATGCAATCGCCCAGTAAGAAGAGCTACATTTCAAGTTTTAGTTATCGATTAATGAATTATTGGGCGGTTTGGTGCCTTGGACCAGAACGAGGACCTTAAGATTTTGCATGAACCGAGGACTGGCAGCCACGAAACACGAGAAATTGTGTAAAGTGTTAATATGTAGTAAAAATCTAAGAAAATCTCCCGTTTCCGTCATTTACTATCGAATCGACATAACGCCAGATCGTCACAGTGGTCGCTTTTCTCCCTGAAACGGTTACATTTATCGTCTGCAAGCCCTTGTCGCGTGATGCGGTATGCAGAGTCACTACAAGCAGCACACTAGAACACAGAATAGGAATCTACGTTGATGCAATCGCCCAGTAAGAAGAGCTACATTTCAAGTTTTAGTTATCGATTAATGAATTATTGGGCGGTTTGGTGCTTTGGACCATACTGAGGACCTTAAGATTTTGCATGAACCGAGGACTGGCAGCCAGGTAACACGAGAAATTGTGTAAAGTGTTAATATGTAGTAAAAACCTAAGAAAATCTCCCGTCTCCGTCATTTACTATCGAATCGACATAACGCCAGATCGTCATATTGGTCGCTTTTCTCTCTGAAACGGTTACATTTATCGTCTGCAAGCCCTTGTCGCGTGATGCGGTATGCAGACACAGTACAAGCAGCACACTAGAACACAGAATAAGAATCTACGTTGATGCAATCGGCCAGTAAGGAGAGCTACATTTCAAGTTTTAGTTATCGATTAATGAATTATTGGGCGGTTTGGTGCCTTGGACCAGACCGAGGACCTTAAGATTTTGCATGAACCGAGGACTGGCAGCCAGGTAACACGAGAAATTGTGTAAAGTGTTAATATGTAGTAAAAATCTAAGAAAATCTCCCGTTTCCGTAATTTACTATCGAATCGTCATAACGCCAGATAGTCACAGTGGTCGCTTTTCTCTCTGAAACGGTTACATTTATCGTCTGCAAGCCCTTGTCGCGTGATGCGGTATGCAGAGTCACTACAAGCGGCATAGAAGAACACTGAAGAAGCATCTAAGTTTATGCAATCGCCCAGTAAGAAGAGCTACATTTCAAGTTTTAGTTATCGATTAATGAATTATTGGGCGGTTTGGTGACTTGGACCAGACCGAGGACCTTAAGATTTTGCATGAGCCGAGGACTGGCAGCCAGGTAACACGAGAAATTGTGTAAAGTGTTAATATGTAGTAAAAACCTAAGAAAATCTCCCGTTTCCGTCATTTACTATCGAATCGCCATAACGCCAGATCGTCACATTGGTCGCTTTTCTCTCTGAAACGGTTACATTTATCGTCAGCAAGCCCTTGTCGCGTGATGCGGTATGCAGACACAGTACAAGCAGCACACTAGAACACAGAATGAGAATCTACGTTGATGCAATCGGCCAGTAAGAAGAGCTACATTTCAAGTTTTAGTTATCGATTAATGAATTGTTGGGCGGTTTGGTGCCTTGGACCAGACCGAGGACCTTAAGATTTTGCATGAACCGAGGACTGGCAGCCAGGTAACACGAGATATGGTGTAAAGTGTTAATATGTAGTAAAAACCTAAGAAAATCTCCCGTTTCCGTCATTTACTATCGAATCGACATAACGCCAGGTCGTCACAGTGGTCGCTTATCTCTCTGAAACGGTTACATTTATCGTCTGCAAGCCCTTGTCGCGTGATGCGGTATGCAGAGTCACTACAAGCGGCATAGTAGAACACTGAAGAAGCATCTAAGTTTATGCAATCGCCCAGTAAGAAGAGCTACATTTCAAGTTTTAGTTATCGATTAATGAATTATTGGGCGGTTTGGTGCCTTGGACCAGACCGAGGACCTTAAGATATTGCATGAACCGAGGACTGGCAGCCAGGTAACACGATAAATTGTGTAAAGTGTTAATATGTAGTAAAAACCTAAGAAAATCTCCCGTTTCCGTCATTTACTATCGAATCGACATAACGCCAGATCGTCACAGTGGTCGCTTTTCTCTCTGAAACGGTTACATTTATCGTCTGCAAGCCCTTGTCGCGTGATGCGGTATGCAGACACAGTACAAGCAGCACACTAGAACACTGAATAAGAATCTACGTTGATGCAATCGGCCAGTAAGAAGAGCTACATTTCAAGTTTTAGTTATCGATTAATGAATTATTGGGCGGTTTGGTGCCTTGGACCAGACCGAGGACCTTAAGATTTTGCATGAACCGAGGACTGGCAGCCAGGTAACACGAGAAATTGTGTAAAGTGTTAATATGTAGTAAAAACCCAAGGAAATCTCCCGTTTCCGTCATTTACTATCGAATCGACATAACGCCAGATCGTCACAGTGGACGCTTTTCTCTCTGAAACGGTTACATTTATCGTCTGCAAGCCCTTGTCGCGTGATGCGGTATGCAGAGTCACTACAAGCGGCATAGTAGAACACTGAAGAAGCATCTAAGTTTATGCAATCGCCCAGTAAGAAGAGCTACATTTCAAGATTTAGTTATCGATTAATGAATTATTGGGCGGTTTGGTGCCTTGGACCAGACCGAGGACCTTAAGATTTTGCATGAACCGAGGACTGGCAGCCAGGTAACACGAGAAATTGTGTAAAGTGTTAATATGTAGTAAAAACCTAAGAAAATCTCCCGTTTCCGTCATTTACTATCGAATCGACATAACGCCAGATCGTCACAGTGGTCGCTTTTCTCTCTGAAACGGTTACATTTATCGTCCGCAAGCCCTTGTCGCGTGATGCGGTATGCAGAGTCACTACAAGCGGCATAGTAGAACACTGAAGAAGCATCTAAGTTTATGCAATCGCCCAGTAAGAAGAGCTACATTTCAAGTTTTAGTTATCGATTAATGAATTATTGGGCGGTTTGGTGCCTTGGACCAGACCGAGGACCTTAAGATTTTGCATGAACCGAGGACTGGCAGCCAGGTAACACGAGAAATTGTGTAAAGTGTTAATATGTAGTAAAAACCTAAGAAAATCTCCCGTTTCCGTCATTTACTATCGAATCGACATAACGCCAGATCGTCACAGTGGTCGCTTTTCTCTCTGAAACGGTTACATTTATCGTCTGCAAGCCCTTGTCGCGTGCTGCGGTATGCAGACACAGTACAAGCAGCACACTAGAACACAGAATAAGAATCTACGTTGATGCAATCGGCCAGGAAGAAGAGCTACATTTCAAGTTTTAGTTATCGATTAATGAATTATTGGGCGGTTTGGTGCCTTGGACCAGACCGAGGACCTTAAGATTTTGCATGAACCAAGGACTGGCAGCCAGGTAACACGAGAAATTGTGTAAAGTGTTAATATGTAGTAAAAACCTAAGAAAATCTCCCGTTTCCGTCATTTACTATCGAATCGACATAACGCCAGATCGTCACAGTGGTCGCTTTTCTCTCTGAAACGGTTACATTTATCGTCTGCAAGCCCTTGTCGCGTGATGCGGTATGCAGAGTCACTACAAGCGGCATAGTAGAACACTGAAGAAGCATCTAAGTTTATGCAATCGCCCAGTAAGAAGAGCTACATTTCAAGTTTTAGTTATCGATTAATGAATTATTGGGCGGTATGGTGCCTTGGACCAGACCGAGGACCTTAAGATTTTGCATGAACCGAGGACTGGCAGCCAGGTAACACGAGAAATTGTGTAAAGTGTTAATATGTAGTAAAAACATAAGAAAATCTCCTGTTTCCGTCATTTACTATCGAATCGACATAACGCCAGATCGTCACAGTGGTCGCTTTTCTCTCTGAAACGGTTACATTTATCGTCTGCAAGCCCTTGTCGCGTGATGCGGTATGCAGACACAGTACAAGCAGCACACTAGAACACAGAATAAGAATCTACGTTGATGCAATCGGCCAGTAAGAAGAGCTATATTTCAAGTTTTAGTTATCGATTAATGAATTGTTGGGCTGTTTGGTGCCTTGGACCAGACCAAGGACCTTAAGAATTTGCATGAACCGAGGACTGGCAGCCAGGTAACACGAGATATGGTGTAAAGTGTTAATATGTAGTAAAAACCTAAGAAAATCTCCCGTTTCCGTCATTTACTATCGAATCGACATAACGCCAGATCGTCACAGTGGTCGCTTTTCTCTCTGAAACGGTTACATTTATCGTCTGCAAGCCCTTGTCGCGTGATGCGGTATGCAGAGTCACTACAAGCGGCATAGTAGAACACTGAAGAAGCATCTAAGTTTATGCAATCGCCCAGTAAGAAGAGCTACATTTCAAGATTTAGTTATCGATTAATGAATTATTGGGCGGTTTGGTGCCTTGGACCAGACCGAAGACCTTAAGATTTTGCATGAACCGAGGACTGGCAGCCAGGTAACACGAGAAATTGTGTAAAGTGTTAATATGTAGTAAAAACCTAAGAAAATCTCCCGTTTCCGTCATTTACTATCGAATCGACATAACGCCAGATCGTCACAGTGGTCGCTTTTCTCTCTGAAACGGTTACATTTATCGTCCGCAAGCCCTTGTCGCGTGATGCGGTATGCAGAGTCACTACAAGCGGCATAGTAGAACACTGAAGAAGCATCTAAGTTTATGCAATCGCCCAGTAAGAAGAGCTACATTTCAAGTTTTAGTTATCGATTAATGAATTATTGGGCGGTTTGGTGCCTTGGACCAGACCGAGGACCTTAAGATTTTGCATGAACCGAGGACTGGCAGCCAGGTAACACGAGAAATTGTGTAAAGTGTTAATATGTAGCAAAACCTAAGAAAATCTCCCGTTTCCGTCATTTACTATCGAATCGACATAACGCCAGATCGTCACGGTGGTCGCTTTTCTCGCTGAAACGGTTACATTTATCGTCTGTAAGCCCTTGTCGCGTGATGCGGTATGCAGACACAGTACAAGCAGCACACTAGAACACAGAATAAGAATCTACGTTGATGCAATCGGCCAGTAAGAAGAGCTACATTTCAAGTTTTAGTTATCGATTAAAGAATTATTGGGCGGTTTGGTGCCTTGGACCAGACCGAGGACCTTAAGATTTTGCATGAACCGAGGACTGGCAGCCAGGTAACACGAGAAATTGTGTAGAGTGTTAATATGTAGTAAAAACCCAAGGAAATCTCCCGTTTCCGTCATTTACTATCGAATCGACATAACGCCAGATCGTCACAGTGGACGCTTTTCTCTCTGAAACGGTTACATTTATCGTCTGCAAGCCCTTGTCGCGTGATGCGGTATGCAGAGTCACTACAAGCGGCATAGTATAACACTGAAGAAGCATCTAAGTTTATGCAATCGCCCAGTAAGAAGAGCTACATTTCAAGATTTAGTTATCGATTAATGTATTATTGGGCGGTATTGTGCCTTGGAACAGACCGAGGACCTTAAGATTTTGCATGAACCGAGGACTGGCAGCCAGGTAACACGAGAAATTGTGTAAAGTGTTAATATGTAGTAAAAACCTAAGAAAATCTCCCGTTTCCGTCATTTACTATCGAATCGACATAACGCCAGATCGTCACAGTGGTCGCTTTTCTCTCTGAAACGGTTACATTTATCGTCTGCAAGCCCTTGTCGCGTGATGCGGTATGCAGAGTCACTACAAGCGGCATAGTAGAACACTGAAGAAGCATCTAAGTTTATGCAATCGCCCAGTAAGAAGAGCTACATTTCAAGTTTTAGTTATCGATTAATGAATTATTGGGCGGTTTGGTGCCTTGGACCAGACCGAGGACCTTAAGATTTTGCATGAACCGAGGACTGGCAGCCAGGTAACACGAGAAATTGTGTAAAGTGTTAATATGTAGTAAAAAACTAAAAAAATCTCCCGTTTCCGTCATTTACTATCGAATCGACATAACGCCAGATCGTCACAGTGGTCGCTTTTCTCTCTGAAACGGTAACATTTATCGTCTGCAAGCCCTTGTCGCGTGATGCGGTATGCAGACACAGTACAAGCAGCACACTAGAACACAGAATAAGAATCTACGTTGATGCAATCGGCCAGGAAGAAGAGCTACATTTCAAATTTTAGTTATCGATTAATGAATTATTGGGCGGTTTGGTGCCTTGGACCAGACCGAGGACCTTAAGATTTTGCATGAACCGAGGACTGGCAGCCAGGTAACACGAGAAATTGTGTAAAGTGTTAATATGTAGTAAAAACCTAAGAAAATCTCCCGTTTCCGTCATTTACTATCGAATCGACATAACGCCAGATCGTCACAGTGGTCGCTTTTCTCTCTGAAACGGTTACATTTATCGTCTGCAAGCCCTTGTCGCGTGATGCGGTTATCAGAGTCACTACAAGCGGCATAGTAGAACACTGAAGAAGCATCTAAGTTTATGCAATCGCCCAGTAAGAAGAGCTACATTTCAAGTTTTAGTTATCGATTAATGAATTATTGGGCGGCTTGGTGCCTTGGACCAGAACGAGGACCTTAAGATTTTGCATGAACCGAGGACTGGCAGCCAGGAAACACGAGAAATTGTGTAAAGTGTTAATATGTAGTAAAAATCTAAGAAAATCTCCCGTTTCCGTCATTTACTATCGAATCGACATAACGCCAGATCGTCACAGTGGTCGCTTTTCTCCCTGAAACGGTTACATTTATCGTCTGCAAGCCCTTGTCGCGTGATGCGGTATGCAGAGTCACTACAAGCAGCACACTAGAACACAGAATAAGAATCTACGTTGATGCAATCGCCCAGTAAGAAGAGCTACATTTCAAGTTTTAGTTATCGATTAATGAATTATTGGGCGGTTTGGTGCTTTGGACCATACTGAGGACCTTAAGATTTTGCATGAACCGAGGACTGGCAGCCAGGTAACACGAGAAATTGTGTAAAGTGTTAATATGTAGTAAAAACCTAAGAAAATCTCCCGTTTCCGTCATTTACTATCGAATCGACATAACGCCAGATCGTCATATTGGTCGCTTTTCTCTCTGAAACGGTTACATTTATCGTCTGCAAGCCCTTGTCGCGTGATGCGGTATGCAGACACAGTACAAGCAGCACACTAGAACACAGAATAAGAATCTACGTTGATGCAATCGGCCAGTAAGAAGAGCTACATTTCAAGTTTTAGTTATCGATTAATGAATTATTGGGCGGTTTGGTGCCTTGGACCAGACCGAGGACCTTAAGATTTTGCATGAACCGAGGACTGGCAGCCAGGTAACACGAGAAATTGTGTAAAGTGTTAATATGTAGTAAAAATCTAAGAAAATCTCCCGTTTCCGTAATTTACTATCGAATCGTCATAACGCCAGATAGTCACAGTGGTCGCTTTTCTCTCTGAAACGGTTACATTTATCGTCTGCAAGCCCTTGTCGCGTGATGCGGTATGCAGAGTCACTACAAGCGGCATAGAAGAACACTGAAGAAGCATCTAAGTTTATGCAATCGCCCAGTAAGAAGAGCTACATTTCAAGTTTTAGTTATCGATTAATGAATTATTGGGCGGTTTGGTGACTTGGACCAGACCGAGGACCTTAAGATTTTGCATGAGCCGAGGACTGGCAGCCAGGTAACACGAGAAATTGTGTAAAGTGTTAATATGTAGTAAAAACCTAAGAAAATCTCCCGTTTCCGTCATTTACTATCGAATCGACATAACGCCAGATCGTCACATTGGTCGCTTTTCTCTCTGAAACGGTTACATTTATCGTCAGCAAGCCCTTGTCGCGTGATGCGGTATGCAGACACAGTACAAGCAGCACACTAGAACACAGAATAAGAATCTACGTTGATGCAATCGGCCAGTAAGAAGAGCTACATTTCAAGTTTTAGTTATCGATTAATGAATTGTTGGGCGGTTTGGTGCCTTGGACCAGACCGAGGACCTTAAGATTTTGCATGAACCGAGGACTGGCAGCCAGGTAACACGAGATATGGTGTAAAGTGTTAATATGTAGTAAAAACCTAAGAAAATCTCCCGTTTCCGTCATTTACTATCGAATCGACATAACGCCAGATCGTCACAGTGGTCGCTTATCTCTCTGAAACGGTTACATTTATCGTCTGCAAGCCCTTGTCGCGTGATGCGGTATGCAGAGTCACTACAAGCGGCATAGTAGAACACTGAAGAAGCATCTAAGTTTATGCAATCGCCCAGTAAGAAGAGCTACATTTCAAGTTTTAGTTATCGATTAATGAATTATTGGGCGGTTTGGTGCCTTGGACCAGACCGAGGACCTTAAGATATTGCATGAACCGAGGACTGGCAGCCAGGTAACACGAGAAATTGTGTAAAGTGTTAATATGTAGCAAAACCTAAGAAAATCTCCCGTTTCCGTCATTTACTATCGAATCGACATAACGCCAGATCGTCACAGTGGTCGCTTTTCTCTCTGAAACGGTTACATTTATCTTCTGCAAGCCCTTGTCGCGTGATGCGGTATGCAGACACAGTACAAGCAGCACACTAGAACACTGAATAAGAATCTACGTTGATGCAATCGGCCAGTAAGAAGAGCTACATTTCAAGTTTTAGTTATCGATTAATGAATTATTGGGCGGTATGGTGCCTTGGACCAGACCGAGGACCTTAAGATTTTGCATGAACCGAGGACTGGCAGCCAGGTAACACGAGAAATTGTGTAAAGTGTTAATATGTAGTAAAAACCCAAGGAAATCTCCCGTTTCCGTCATTTACTATCGAATCGACATAACGCCAGATCGTCACAGTGGACGCTTTTCTCTCTGAAACGGTTACATTTATCGTCTGCAAGCCCTTGTCGCGTGATGCGGTATGCAGAGTCACTACAAGCGGCATAGTAGAACACTGAAGAAGCATCTAAGTTTATGCAATCGCCCAGTAAGAAGAGCTACATTTCAAGTTTTAGTTATCGATTAATGAATTATTGGGCGGTTTGGTGCCTTGGACCAGACCGAGGACCTTAAGATTTTGCATGAACCGAGGACTGGCAGCCAGGTAACACGAGAAATTGTGTAAAGTGTTAATATGTAGCAAAACCTAAGAAAATCTCCCGTTTCCGTCATTTACTATCGAATCGACATAACGCCAGATCGTCACAGTGGTCGCTTTTCTCTCTGAAACGGTTACATTTATCGTCTGCAAGCCCTTGTCGCGTGATGCGGTATGCAGACACACTACAAGCAGCACACTAGAACACAGAATAAGAATCTACGTTGATGCAATCGGCCAGTAAGAAGAGCTACATTTCAACTTTTAGTTATCGATTAAAAAATTATTGCCGGTTTGGTGCCTTGGACATGACCGAGGACCTTAAGATTTTGCATGAATCGAGGCCTGGCAGCCACGTAACACGAGAAATTGTGTAAAGTGTTAATATGTAGTAAAAACCTAAGAAAATCTCCCGTTTCCGTCATTTACTATCGAATCGACATAACGCCAGATCGTCACAGTGGTCGCTTTTCTCTCTGAAACGGTTACATTTATCGTCTGCAAGCCCTTGTCGCGTGCTGCGGTATGCAGACACAGTACAAGCAGCACACTAGAACACAGAATAAGAATCTACGTTGATGCAATCGGCCAAAAAGAAGAGCTACACTTCAAATTTTAGTTATCGAAAATTGAATTATTGGCCGGTTTAATGCCTTTGACATGACCGAGGACCTTAAGATTTTGCATGAACCGTGGACTGGCAGCCACGTAACACGAGAAAATGTGGAAAGTGTTAATATGTAGTAAAAATATAAGAAAATCTCCCGTTTCCGTCATTTACTATCGAATCGACATAACGCCAGATCGTCACAGTGGTCGCTTTTCTCTCTGAAACGGTTACATTTATCGTCTGCAAGCCGTTGTCGCGTGATGCGGTATGCAGACACAGTACAAGCAGCACACTAGAACACAGAATAAGAATCTACGTTGATGCAATCGGCCAGTAAGAAGAGCTACATTTCAAGTTTTAGTTATCGATTAATGAATTATTGGGCGGTTTGGTGCCTTGGACCAGACCGAGGACCTTAAGATTTTGCATGAACCGAGGACTGGCAGCCAGGTAACACGAGAAATTGTGTAAAGTGTTAATATGTAGTAAAAACCTAAGATAATCTCCCGTTTCCGTCATTTACTATCGAATCGACATAACGCCAGATCGTCACAGTGGTCGCTTTTCTCTCTGAAACGGTTACATTTATCGTCTGCAAGCCCTTGTCGCGTGATGCGGTATGCAGACACAGTACAAGCAGCACACTAGAACACTGAATAAGAATCTCCGTTGATGCAATCGGCCAGTAAGAAGAGCTACATTTCAAGTTTTAGTTATCGATTAATGAATTATTGGGCGGTTTGGTGCCTTGGACCAGACCGAGGACCTTAAGATTTTGCATGAACCGAGGACTGGCAGCCAGGTAACACGAGAAATTGTGTAAAGTGTTAATATGTAGTAAAAACCCAAGGAAATCTCCCGTTTCCGTCATTTACTATCGAATCGACATAACGCCAGATCGTCACAGTGGACGCTTTTCTCTCTGAAACGGTTACATTTATCTTCTGCAAGCCCTTGTCGCGTGATGCGGTATGCAGACACAGTACAAGCAGCACACTAGAACACTGAATAAGAATCTACGTTGATGCAATCGGCCAGTAAGAAGAGCTACATTTCAAGTTTTAGTTATCGATTAATGAATTATTGGGCGGTATGGTGCCTTGGACCAGACCGAGGACCTTAAGATTTTGCATGAACCGAGGACTGGCAGCCAGGTAACACGAGAAATTGTGTAAAGTGTTAATATGTAGTAAAAACCCAAGGAAATCTCCCGTTTCCGTCATTTACTATCGAATCGACATAACGCCAGATCGTCACAGTGGACGCTTTTCTCTCTGAAACGGTTACATTTATCGTCTGCAAGCCCTTGTCGCGTGATGCGGTATGCAGAGTCACTACAAGCGGCATAGTAGAACACTGAAGAAGCATCTAAGTTTATGCAATCGCCCAGTAAGAAGAGCTACATTTCAAGTTTTAGTTATCGATTAATGAATTATTGGGCGGTTTGGTGCCTTGGACCAGACCGAGGACCTTAAGATTTTGCATGAACCGAGGACTGGCAGCCAGGTAACACGAGAAATTGTGTAAAGTGTTAATATGTAGCAAAACCTAAGAAAATCTCCCGTTTCCGTCATTTACTATCGAATCGACATAACGCCAGATCGTCACAGTGGTCGCTTTTCTCTCTGAAACGGTTACATTTATCGTCTGCAAGCCCTTGTCGCGTGATGCGGTATGCAGACACACTACAAGCAGCACACTAGAACACAGAATAAGAATCTACGTTGATGCAATCGGCCAGTAAGAAGAGCTACATTTCAACTTTTAGTTATCGATTAAAAAATTATTGCCGGTTTGGTGCCTTGGACATGACCGAGGACCTTAAGATTTTGCATGAATCGAGGCCTGGCAGCCACGTAACACGAGAAATTGTGTAAAGTGTTAATATGTAGTAAAAACCTAAGAAAATCTCCCGTTTCCGTCATTTACTATCGAATCGACATAACGCCAGATCGTCACAGTGGTCGCTTTTCTCTCTGAAACGGTTACATTTATCGTCTGCAAGCCCTTGTCGCGTGCTGCGGTATGCAGACACAGTACAAGCAGCACACTAGAACACAGAATAAGAATCTACGTTGATGCAATCGGCCAAAAAGAAGAGCTACACTTCAAATTTTAGTTATCGAAAACTGAATTATTGGCCGGTTTAATGCCTTTGACATGACCGAGGACCTTAAGATTTTGCATGAACCGTGGACTGGCAGCCACGTAACACGAGAAAATGTGGAAAGTGTTAATATGTAGTAAAAATATAAGAAAATCTCCCGTTTCCGTCATTTACTATCGAATCGACATAACGCCAGATCGTCACAGTGGTCGCTTTTCTCTCTGAAACGGTTACATTTATCGTCTGCAAGCCGTTGTCGCGTGATGCGGTATGCAGACACAGTACAAGCAGCACACTAGAACACAGAATAAGAATCTACGTTGATGCAATCGGCCAGTAAGAAGAGCTATATTTCAAGTTTTAGTTATCGATTAATGAATTATTGGGCGGTTTGGTGCCTTGGACCAGACCGAGGACCTTAAGATTTTGCATGAACCGAGGACTGGCAGCCAGGTAACACGAGAAATTGTGTAAAGTGTTAATATGTAGTAAAAACCTAAGATAATCTCCCGTTTCCGTCATTTACTATCGAATCGACATAACGCCAGATCGTCACAGTGGTCGCTTTTCTCTCTGAAACGGTTACATTTATCGTCTGCAAGCCCTTGTCGCGTGATGCGGTATGCAGACACAGTACAAGCAGCACACTAGAACACTGAATAAGAATCTACGTTGATGCAATCGGCCAGTAAGAAGAGCTACATTTCAAGTTTTAGTTATCGATTAATGAATTATTGGGCGGTTTGGTGCCTTGGACCAGACCGAGGACCTTAAGATTTTGCATGAACCGAGGACTGGCAGCCAGGTAACACGAGAAATTGTGTAAAGTGTTAATATGTAGTAAAAACCCAAGGAAATCTCCCGTTTCCGTCATTTACTATCGAATCGACATAACGCCAGATCGTCACAGTGGACGCTTTTCTCTCTGAAACGGTTACATTTATCGTCTGCAAGCCCTTGTCGCGTGATGCGGTATGCAGAGTCACTACAAGCGGCATAGTAGAACACTGAAGAAGCATCTAAGTTTATGCAATCGCCCAGTAAGAAGAGCTACATTTCAAGATTTAGTTATCGATTAATAAATTATTGGGCGGTTTGGTGCCTTGGACCAGACCGAGGACCTTAAGATTTTGCATGAACCGAGGACTGGCAGCCAGGTAACACGAGAAATTGTGTAAAGTGTTAATATGTAGTAAAAACCTAAGAAAATCTCCCGTTTCCGTCATTTACTATCGAATCGACATAACGCCAGATCGTCACAGTGGTCGCTTTTCTCTCTGAAACGGTTACATTTATCGTCCGCAAGCCCTTGTCGCGTGATGCGGTATGCAGAGTCACTACAAGCGGCATAGTAGAACACTGAAGAAGCATCTAAGTTTATGCAATCGCCCAGTAAGAAGAGCTACATTTCAAGTTTTAGTTATCGATTAATGAATTATTGGGCGGTTTGGTGCCTTGGACCAGACCGAGGACCTTAAGATTTTGCATGAACCGAGGACTGGCAGCCAGGTAACACGAGAAATTGTGTAAAGTGTTAATATGTAGCAAAACCTAAGAAAATCTCCCGTTTCCGTCATTTACTATCGAATCGAGATAACGCCAGATCGTCACAGTGGTCGCTTTTCTCTCTGAAACGGTTACATTTATCGTCTTCAAGCCCTTGTCGCGTGATGCGGTATGCAGACACACTACAAGCAGCACACTGGAACACAGAATAAGAATCTACGTTGATGCAATCGGCCAGTAAGAAGAGCTACATTTCAACTTTTAGTTATCGATTAAAAAATTATTGCCGGTTTGGTGCCTTGGACATGACCGAGGACCTTAAGATTTTGCATGAATCGAGGCCTGGCAGCCACGTAACACGAGAAATTGTGTAAAGTGTTAATATGTAGTAAAAACCTAAGAAAATCTCCCGTTTCCGTCATTTACTATCGAATCGACATAACGCCAGATCGTCACAGTGGTCGCTTTTCTCTCTGAAACGGTTACATTTATCGTCTGCAAGCCCTTGTCGCGTGCTGCGGTATGCAGACACAGTACAAGCAGCACACTAGAACACAGAATAAGAATCTACGTTGATGCAATCGGCCAAAAAGAAGAGCTACACTTCAAATTTTAGTTATCGAAAATTGAATTATTGGCCGGTTTAATGCCTTTGACATGACCGAGGACCTTAAGATTTTGCATGAACCGTGGACTGGCAGCCACGTAACACGAGAAAATGTGGAAAGTGTTAATATGTAGTAAAAATATAAGAAAATCTCCCGTTTCCGTCATTTACTATCGAATCGACATAACGCCAGATCGTCACAGTGGTCGCTTTTCTCTCTGAAACGGTTACATTTATCGTCTGCAAGCCGTTGTCGCGTGATGCGGTATGCAGACACAGTACAAGCAGCACACTAGAACACAGAATAAGAATCTACGTTGATGCAATCGGCCAGTAAGAAGAGCTACATTTCAAGTTTTAGTTATCGATTAATGAATTATTGGGCGGTTTGGTGCATTGGACCAGACCGAGGACCTTAAGATTTTGCATGAACCGAGGACTGGCAGCCAGGTAACACGAGAAATTGTGTAAAGTGTTAATATGTAGTAAAAACCTAAGAAAATCTCCCGTTTCCGTCATTTACTATCGAATCGACATAACGCCAGATCGTCACAGTGGTCGCTTTTCTCTCTGAAACGGTTACATTTATCGTCTGCAAGCCCTTGTCGCGTGATGCGGTATGCAGAGTCACTACAAGCGGCATAGTAGAACACTGAAGAAGCATCTAAGTTTATGCAATCGCCCAGTAAGAAGAGCTACATTTCAAGTTTTAGTTATCGATTAATGAATTATTGGGCGGTTTGGTGCCTTGGACCAGACCGAGGACCTTAAGATTTTGCATGAACCGAGGACTGGCAGCCAGGTAACACGAGAAATTGTGTAAAGTGTTAATATGTAGTAAAAAACTAACAAAATCTCCCGTTTCCGTCATTTACTATCGAATCGACATAACGCCAGATCGTCACAGTGGTCGCTTTTCTCTCTGAAACGGTTACATTTATCGTCTGCAAGCCCTTGTCGCGTGATGCGGTATGCAGACACAGTACAAGCAGCACACTAGAACACAGAATAAGAATCTACGTTGATGCAATCGGCCAGTAAGAAGAGCTACATTTCAAGTTTTAGTTATCGATTAATGAATTATTGGGCGGTTTGGTGCCTTGGACCAGACCGAGGACCTTAAGATTTTGCATGAACCGAGGACTGGCAGCCAGGTAACACGAGAAATTGTGTAAAGTGTTAATATGTAGTAAAAAACTAACAAAATCTCCCGTTTCCGTCATTTACTATCGAATCGACATAACGCCAGATCGTCACAGTGGTCGCTTTTCTCTCTGAAACGGTTACATTTATCGTCTGCAAGCCCTTGTCGCGTGATGCGGTATGCAGACACAGTACAAGCAGCACACTAGAACACAGAATAAGAATCTACGTTGATGCAATCGCCCAGTAAGAAGAGCTACATTTCAAGTTTTAGTTATCGATTAATGAATTATTGGGCGGTTTGGTGCCTTGGACCAGAACGAGGACCTTAAGATTTTGCATGAACCGAGGACTGGCAGCCAGGTAACACGAGAAATTGTGTAAAGTGTTAATATGTAGTAAAAATCTAAGAAAATCTCCCGTTTCCGTCATTTACTATCGAATCGACATAACGCCAGATCGTCACAGTGGTCGCTTTTCTCCCTGAAACGGTTACATTTATCGTCTGCAAGCCCTTGTCGCGTGATGCGGTATGCAGAGTCACTACAAGCAGCACACTAGAACACAGAATAAGAATCTACGTTGATGCAATCGCCCAGTAAGAAGAGCTACATTTCAAGTTTTAGTTATCGATTAATGAATTATTGGGCGGTTTGGTGCCTTGGACCAGACCGAGGACCTTAAGATTTTGCATGAACCGAGGACTGGCAGCCAGGTAACACGAGAAATTGTGTAAAGTGTTAATATGTAGTAAAAACCCAAGGAAATCTCCCGTTTCCGTCATTTACTATCGAATCGACATAACGCCAGATCGTCACAGTGGACGCTTTTCTCTCTGAAACGGTTACATTTATCTTCTGCAAGCCCTTGTCGCGTGATGCGGTATGCAGACACAGTACAAGCAGCACACTAGAACACTGAATAAGAATCTACGTTGATGCAATCGGCCAGTAAGAAGAGCTACATTTCAAGTTTTAGTTATCGATTAATGAATTATTGGGCGGTATGGTGCCTTGGACCAGACCGAGGACGTTAAGATTTTGCATGAACCGAGGACTGGCAGCCAGGTAACACGAGAAATTGTGTAAAGTGTTAATATGTAGTAAAAACCCAAGGAAATCTCCCGTTTCCGTCATTTACTATCGAATCGACATAACGCCAGATCGTCACAGTGGACGCTTTTCTCTCTGAAACGGTTACATTTATCTTCTGCAAGCCCTTGTCGCGTGATGCGGTATGCAGACACAGTACAAGCAGCACACTAGAACACTGAATAAGAATCTACGTTGATGCAATCGGCCAGTAAGAAGAGCTACATTTCAAGTTTTAGTTATCGATTAATGAATTATTGGGCGGTATGGTGCCTTGGACCAGACCGAGGACCTTAAGATTTTGCATGAACCGAGGACTGGCAGCCAGGTAACACGAGAAATTGTGTAAAGTGTTAATATGTAGTAAAAACCCAAGGAAATCTCCCGTTTCCGTCATTTACTATCGAATCGACATAACGCCAGATCGTCACAGTGGACGCTTTTCTCTCTGAAACGGTTACATTTATCGTCTGCAAGCCCTCGTCGCGTGATGCGGTATGCAGAGTCACTACAAGCGGCATAGTAGAACACTGAAGAAGCATCTAAGTTTATGCAATCGCCCAGTAAGAAGAGCTACATTTCAAGTTTTAGTTATCGATTAATGAATTATTGGGCGGTTTGGTGCCTTGGACCAGACCGAGGACCTTAAGATTTTGCATGAACCGAGGACTGGCAGCCAGGTAACACGAGAAATTGTGTAAAGTGTTAATATGTAGCAAAACCTAAGAAAATCTCCCGTTTCCGTCATTTACTATCGAATCGACATAACGCCAGATCGTCACAGTGGTCGCTTTTCTCTCTGAAACGGTTACATTTATCGTCTGCAAGCCCTTGTCGCGTGATGCGGTATGCAGACACACTACAAGCAGCACACTAGAACACAGAATAAGAATCTACGTTGATGCAATCGGCCAGTAAGAAGAGCTACATTTCAACTTTTAGTTATCGATTAAAAAATTATTGCCGGTTTGGTGCCTTGGACATGACCGAGGACCTTAAGATTTTGCATGAATCGAGGCCTGGCAGCCACGTAACACGAGAAATTGTGTAAAGTGTTAATATGTAGTAAAAACCTAAGAAAATCTCCCGTTTCCGTCATTTACTATCGAATCGACATAACGCCAGATCGTCACAGTGGTCGCTTTTCTCTCTGAAACGGTTACATTTATCGTCTGCAAGCCCTTGTCGCGTGCTGCGGTATGCAGACACAGTACAAGCAGCACACTAGAACACAGAATAAGAATCTACGTTGATGCAATCGGCCAAAAAGAAGAGCTACACTTCAAATTTTAGTTATCGAAAATTGAATTATTGGCCGGTTTAATGCCTTTGACATGACCGAGGACCTTAAGATTTTGCATGAACCGTGGACTGGCAGCCACGTAACACGAGAAAATGTGGAAAGTGTTAATATGTAGTAAAAATATAAGAAAATCTCCCGTTTCCGTCATTTACTATCGAATCGACATAACGCCAGATCGTCACAGTGGTCGCTTTTCTCTCTGAAACGGTTACATTTATCGTCTGCAAGCCGTTGTCGCGTGATGCGGTATGCAGACACAGTACAAGCAGCACACTAGAACACAGAATAAGAATCTACGTTGATGCAATCGGCCAGTAAGAAGAGCTACATTTCAAGTTTTAGTTATCGATTAATGAATTATTGGGCGGTTTGGTGCCTTGGACCAGACCGAGGACCTTAAGATTTTGCATGAACCGAGGACTGGCAGCCAGGTAACACGAGAAATTGTGTAAAGTGTTAATATGTAGTAAAAACCTAAGATAATCTCCCGTTTCCGTCATTTACTATCGAATCGACATAACGCCAGATCGTCACAGTGGTCGCTTTTCTCTCTGAAACGGTTACATTTATCGTCTGCAAGCCCTTGTCGCGTGATGCGGTATGCAGACACAGTACAAGCAGCACACTAGAACACTGAATAAGAATCTACGTTGATGCAATCGGCCAGTAAGAAGAGCTACATTTCAAGTTTTAGTTATCGATTAATGAATTATTGGGCGGTTTGGTGCCTTGGACCAGACCGAGGACCTTAAGATTTTGCATGAACCGAGGACTGGCAGCCAGGTAACACGAGAAATTGTGTAAAGTGTTAATATGTAGTAAAAACCCAAGGAAATCTCCCGTTTCCGTCATTTACTATCGAATCGACATAACGCCAGATCGTCACAGTGGACGCTTTTCTCTCTGAAACGGTTACATTTATCGTCTGCAAGCCCTTGTCGCGTGATGCGGTATGCAGAGTCACTACAAGCGGCATAGTAGAACACTGAAGAAGCATCTAAGTTTATGCAATCGCCCAGTAAGAAGAGCTACATTTCAAGATTTAGTTATCGATTAATAAATTATTGGGCGGTTTGGTGCCTTGGACCAGACCGAGGACCTTAAGATTTTGCATGAACCGAGGACTGGCAGCCAGGTAACACGAGAAATTGTGTAAAGTGTTAATATGTAGTAAAAACCTAAGAAAATCTCCCGTTTCCGTCATTTACTATCGAATCGACATAACGCCAGATCGTCACAGTGGTCGCTTTTCTCTCTGAAACGGTTACATTTATCGTCCGCAAGCCCTTGTCGCGTGATGCGGTATGCAGAGTCACTACAAGCGGCATAGTAGAACACTGAAGAAGCATCTAAGTTTATGCAATCGCCCAGTAAGAAGAGCTACATTTCAAGTTTTAGTTATCGATTAATGAATTATTGGGCGGTTTGGTGCCTTGGACCAGACCGAGGACCTTAAGATTTTGCATGAACCGAGGACTGGCAGCCGGGTAACACGAGAAATTGTGTAAAGTGTTAATATGTAGCAAAACCTAAGAAAATCTCCCGTTTCCGTCATTTACTATCGAATCGAGATAACGCCAGATCGTCACAGTGGTCGCTTTTCTCTCTGAAACGGTTACATTTATCGTCTGCAAGCCCTTGTCGCGTGATGCGGTATGCAGACACACTACAAGCAGCACACTGGAACACAGAATAAGAATCTACGTTGATGCAATCGGCCAGTAAGAAGAGCTACATTTCAACTTTTAGTTATCGATTAAAAAATTATTGCCGGTTTGGTGCCTTGGACATGACCGAGGACCTTAAGATTTTGCATGAATCGAGGCCTGGCAGCCACGTAACACGAGAAATTGTGTAAAGTGTTAATATGTAGTAAAAACCTAAGAAAATCTCCCGTTTCCGTCATTTACTATCGAATCGACATAACGCCAGATCGTCACAGTGGTCGCTTTTCTTTCTGAAACGGTTACATTTATCGTCTGCAAGCCCTTGTCGCGTGCTGCGGTATGCAGACACAGTACAAGCAGCACACTAGAACACAGAATAAGAATCTACGTTGATGCAATCGGCCAAAAAGAAGAGCTACACTTCAAATTTTAGTTATCGAAAATTGAATTATTGGCCGGTTTAATGCCTTTGACATGACCGAGGACCTTAAGATTTTGCATGAACCGTGGACTGGCAGCCACGTAACACGAGAAAATGTGGAAAGTGTTAATATGTAGTAAAAATATAAGAAAATCTCCCGTTTCCGTCATTTACTATCGAATCGTCATAACGCCAGATCGTCACAGTGGTCGCTTTTCTCTCTGAAACGGTTACATTTATCGTCTGCAAGCCGTTGTCGCGTGATGCGGTATGCAGACACAGTACAAGCAGCACACTAGAACACAGAATAAGAATCTACGTTGATGCAATCGGCCAGTAAGAAGAGCTACATTTCAAGTTTTAGTTATCGATTAATGAATTATTGGGCGGTTTGGTGCCTTGGACCAGACCGAGGACCTTAAGATTTTGCATGAACCGAGGACTGGCAGCCAGGTAACACGAGAAATTGTGTAAAGTGTTAATATGTAGTAAAAACCTAAGAAAATCTCCCGTTTCCGTCATTTACTATCGAATCGACATAACGCCAGATCGTCACAGTGGTCGCTTTTCTCTCTGAAACGGTTACATTTATCGTCTGCAAGCCCTTGTCGCGTGATGCGGTATGCAGAGTCACTACAAGCGGCATAGTAGAACACTGAAGAAGCATCTAAGTTTATGCAATCGCCCAGTAAGAAGAGCTACATTTCAAGTTTTAGTTATCGATTAATGAATTATTGGGCGGTTTGGTGCCTTGGACCAGACCGAGGACCTTAAGATTTTGCATGAACCGAGGACTGGCAGCCAGGTAACACGAGAAATTGTGTAAAGTGTTAATATGTAGTAAAAAACTAACAAAATCTCCCGTTTCCGTCATTTACTATCGAAACGACATAACGCCAGATCGTCACAGTGGTCGCTTTTCTCTCTGAAACGGTTACATTTATCGTCTGCAAGCCCTTGTCGCGTGATGCGGTATGCAGACACAGTACAAGCAGCACACTAGAACACAGAATAAGAATCTACGTTGATGCAATCGGCCAGTAAGAAGAGCTACATTTCAAGTTTTAGTTATCGATTAATGAATTATTGGGCGGTTTGGTGCCTTGGACCAGACCGAGGACCTTAAGATTTTGCATGAACCGAGGACTGGCAGCCAGGTAACACGAGAAATTGTGTAAAGTGTTAATATGTAGTAAAAAACTAACAAAATCTCCCGTTTCCGTCATTTACTATCGAATCGACATAACGCCAGATCGTCACAGTGGTCGCTTTTCTCTCTGAAACGGTTACATTTATCGTCTGCAAGCCCTTGTCGCGTGATGCGGTATGCAGACACACTACAAGCAGCACACTAGAACACAGAATAAGAATCTACGTTGATGCAATCGCCCAGTAAGAAGAGCTACATTTCAAGTTTTAGTTATCGATTAATGAATTATTGGGCGGTTTGGTGCCTTGGACCAGAACGAGGACCTTAAGATTTTGCATGAACCGAGGACTGGCAGCCAGGTAACACGAGAAATTGTGTAAAGTGTTAATATGTAGTAAAAATCTAAGAAAATCTCCCGTTTCCGTCATTTACTATCGAATCGACATAACGCCAGATCGTCACAGTGGTCGCTTTTCTCCCTGAAACGGTTACATTTATCGTCTGCAAGCCCTTGTCGCGTGATGCGGTATGCAGAGTCACTACAAGCAGCACACTAGAACACAGAATAAGAATCTACGTTGATGCAATCGCCCAGTAAGAAGAGCTACATTTCAAGTTTTAGTTATCGATTAATGAATTATTGGGCGGTTTGGTGCTTTGGACCATACTGATTACTTTAAGATTTTGCATGAACCGAGGACTGGCAGCCAGGTAACACGAGAAATTGTGTAAAGTGTTAATATGTAGTAAAAACCTAAGAAAATCTCCCGTTTCCGTCATTTACTATCGAATCGACATAACGCCAGATCGTCATATTGGTCGCTTTTCTCTCTGAAACGGTTACATTTATCGTCTGCAAGCCCTTGTCGCGTGATGCGGTATGCAGACACAGTACAAGCAGCACACTAGAACACAGAATAAGAATCTACGTTGATGCAATCGGCCAGTAAGAAGAGCTACATTTCAAGTTTTAGTTATCGATTAATGAATTATTGGGCGGTTTGGTGCCTTGGACCAGACCGAGGACCTTACGATTTTGCATGAACCGAGGACTGGCAGCCAGGTAACACGAGAAATTGTGTAAAGTGTTAATATGTAGTAAAAATCTAAGAAAATCTCCCGTTTCCGTCATTTACTATCGAATCGTCATAACGCCAGATAGTCACAGTGGTCGCTTTTCTCTCTGAAACGGTTACATTTATCGTCTGCAAGCCCTTGTCGCGTGATGCGGTATGCAGAGTCACTACAAGCGGCATAGAAGAACACTGAAGAAGCATCTAAGTTTATGCAATCGCCCAGTAAGAAGAGCTACATTTCAAGTTTTAGTTATCGATTAATGAATTATTGGGCGGTTTGGTGACTTGGACCAGACCGAGGACCTTAAGATTTTGCATGAGCCGAGGACTGGCAGCCAGGTAACACGAGAAATTGTGTAAAGTGTTAATATGTAGTAAAAACCTAAGAAAATCTCCCGTTTCCGTCATTTACTATCGAATCGACATAACGCCAGATCGTCACATTGGTCGCTTTTCTCTCTGAAACGGTTACATTTATCGTCAGCAAGCCCTTGTCGCGTGATGCGGTATGCAGACACAGTACAAGCAGCACACTAGAACACAGAATAAGAATCTACGTTGATGCAATCGGCCAGTAAGAAGAGCTACATTTCAAGTTTTAGTTATCGATTAATGAATTGTTGGGCGGTTTGGTGCCTTGGACCAGACCGAGGACCTTAAGATTTTGCATGAACCGAGGACTGGCAGCCAGGTAACACGAGATATGGTGTAAAGTGTTAATATGTAGTAAAAACCTAAGAAAATCTCCCGTTTCCGTCATTTACTATCGAATCGACATAACGCCAGATCGTCACAGTGGTCGCTTATCTCTCTGAAACGGTTACATTTATCGTCTGCAAGCCCTTGTCGCGTGATGCGGTATGCAGAGTCACTACAAGCGGCATAGTAGAACACTGAAGAAGCATCTAAGTTTATGCAATCGCCCAGTAAGAAGAGCTACATTTCAAGTTTTAGTTATCGATTAATGAATTATTGGGCGGTTTGGTGCCTTGGACCAGACCGAGGACCTTAAGATATTGCATGAACCGAGGACTGGCAGCCAGGTAACACGAGAAATTGTGTAAAGTGTTAATATGTAGCAAAACCTAAGAAAATCTCCCGTTTCCGTCATTTACTATCGAATCGACATAACGCCAGATCGTCACAGTGGTCGCATTTCTCTCTGAAACGGTTACATTTATCGTCTGCAAGCCCTTGTCGCGTGATGCGGTATGCAGACACAGTACAAGCAGCACACTAGAACACTGAATAAGAATCTACGTTGATGCAATCGGCCAGTAAGAAGAGCTACATTTCAAGTTTTAGTTATCGATTAATGAATTTTTGGGCGGTTTGGTGCCTTGGACCAGACCGAGGACCTTAAGATTTTGCATGAACCGAGGACTGGCAGCCAGGTAACACGAGAAATTGTGTAAAGTGTTAATATGTAGTAAAAACCTAAGAAAATCTACCGTTTCCGTCATTTACTATCGAATCGACATAACGCCAGATCGTCACAGTGGACGCTTTTCTCTCTGAAACGGTTACATTTATCGTCTGCAAGCCCTTGTCGCGTGATGCGGTATGCAGAGTCACTACAAGCGGCATAGTAGAACACTGAAGAAGCATCTAAGTTTATGCAATCGCCCAGTAAGAAGAGCTACATTTCAAGATTTAGTTATCGATTAATGAATTATTGGGCGGTTTGGTGCCTTGGACCAGACCGAGGACCTTAAGATTTTGCATGAACCGAGGACTGGCAGCCAGGTAACACGAGAAATTGTGTAAAGTGTTAATATGTAGCAAAACCTAAGAAAATCTCCCGTTTCCGTCATTTACTATCGAATCGACATAACGCCAGATCGTCACAGTGGTCGCTTTTCTCTCTGAAACGGTTACATTTATCGTCTGCAAGCCCTTGTCGCGTGATGCGGTATGCAGACACACTACAAGCAGCACACTAGAACACAGAATAAGAATCTACGTTGATGCAATCGGCCAGTAAGAAGAGCTACATTTCAACTTTTAGTTATCGATTAAAAAATTATTGCCGGTTTGGTGCCTTGGACATGACCGAGGACCTTAAGATTTTGCATGAATCGAGGCCTGGCAGCCACGTAACACGAGAAATTGTGTAAAGTGTTAATATGTAGTAAAAACCTAAGAAAATCTCCCGTTTCCGTCATTTACTATCGAATCGACATAACGCCAGATCGTCACAGTGGTCGCTTTTCTCTCTGAAACGGTTACATTTATCGTCTGCAAGCCCTTGTCGCGTGATGCGGTATGCAGAGTCACTACAAGCGGCATAGTAGAACACTGAAGAAGCATCTAAGTTTATGCAATCGCCCAGTAAGAAGAGCTACATTTCAAGTTTTAGTTATCGATTAATGAATTATTGGGCGGTTTGGTGCCTTGGACCAGACCGAGGACCTTAAGATTTTGCATGAACCGAGGACTGGCAGCCAGGTAACACGAGAAATTGTGTAAAGTGTTAATATGTAGTAAAAAACTAACAAAATCTCCCGTTTCCGTCATTTACTATCGAAACGACATAACGCCAGATCGTCACAGTGGTCGCTTTTCTCTCTGAAACGGTTACATTTATCGTCTGCAAGCCCTTGTCGCGTGATGCGGTATGCAGACACAGTACAAGCAGCACACTAGAACACAGAATAAGAATCTACGTTGATGCAATCGGCCAGTAAGAAGAGCTACATTTCAAGTTTTAGTTATCGATTAATGAATTATTGGGCGGTTTGGTGCCTTGGACCAGACCGAGGACCTTAAGATTTTGCATGAACCGAGGACTGGCAGCCAGGTAACACGAGAAATTGTGTAAAGTGTTAATATGTAGTAAAAAACTAACAAAATCTCCCGTTTCCGTCATTTACTATCGAATCGACATAACGCCAGATCGTCACAGTGGTCGCTTTTCTCTCTGAAACGGTTACATTTATCGTCTGCAAGCCCTTGTCGCGTGATGCGGTATGCAGACACACTACAAGCAGCACACTAGAACACAGAATAAGAATCTACGTTGATGCAATCGCCCAGTAAGAAGAGCTACATTTCAAGTTTTAGTTATCGATTAATGAATTATTGGGCGGTTTGGTGCCTTGGACCAGAACGAGGACCTTAAGATTTTGCATGAACCGAGGACTGGCAGCCAGGTAACACGAGAAATTGTGTAAAGTGTTAATATGTAGTAAAAATCTAAGAAAATCTCCCGTTTCCGTCATTTACTATCGAATCGACATAACGCCAGATCGTCACAGTGGTCGCTTTTCTCCCTGAAACGGTTACATTTATCGTCTGCAAGCCCTTGTCGCGTGATGCGGTATGCAGAGTCACTACAAGCAGCACACTAGAACACAGAATAAGAATCTACGTTGATGCAATCGCCCAGTAAGAAGAGCTACATTTCAAGTTTTAGTTATCGATTAATGAATTATTGGGCGGTTTGGTGCTTTGGACCATACTGATTACTTTAAGATTTTGCATGAACCGAGGACTGGCAGCCAGGTAACACGAGAAATTGTGTAAAGTGTTAATATGTAGTAAAAACCTAAGAAAATCTCCCGTTTCCGTCATTTACTATCGAATCGACATAACGCCAGATCGTCATATTGGTCGCTTTTCTCTCTGAAACGGTTACATTTATCGTCTGCAAGCCCTTGTCGCGTGATGCGGTATGCAGACACAGTACAAGCAGCACACTAGAACACAGAATAAGAATCTACGTTGATGCAATCGGCCAGTAAGAAGAGCTACATTTCAAGTTTTAGTTATCGATTAATGAATTATTGGGCGGTTTGGTGCCTTGGACCAGACCGAGGACCTTACGATTTTGCATGAACCGAGGACTGGCAGCCAGGTAACACGAGAAATTGTGTAAAGTGTTAATATGTAGTAAAAATCTAAGAAAATCTCCCGTTTCCGTCATTTACTATCGAATCGTCATAACGCCAGATAGTCACAGTGGTCGCTTTTCTCTCTGAAACGGTTACATTTATCGTCTGCAAGCCCTTGTCGCGTGATGCGGTATGCAGAGTCACTACAAGCGGCATAGAAGAACACTGAAGAAGCATCTAAGTTTATGCAATCGCCCAGTAAGAAGAGCTACATTTCAAGTTTTAGTTATCGATTAATGAATTATTGGGCGGTTTGGTGACTTGGACCAGACCGAGGACCTTAAGATTTTGCATGAGCCGAGGACTGGCAGCCAGGTAACACGAGAAATTGTGTAAAGTGTTAATATGTAGTAAAAACCTAAGAAAATCTCCCGTTTCCGTCATTTACTATCGAATCGACATAACGCCAGATCGTCACATTGGTCGCTTTTCTCTCTGAAACGGTTACATTTATCGTCAGCAAGCCCTTGTCGCGTGATGCGGTATGCAGACACAGTACAAGCAGCACACTAGAACACAGAATAAGAATCTACGTTGATGCAATCGGCCAGTAAGAAGAGCTACATTTCAAGTTTTAGTTATCGATTAATGAATTGTTGGGCGGTTTGGTGCCTTGGACCAGACCGAGGACCTTAAGATTTTGCATGAACCGAGGACTGGCAGCCAGGTAACACGAGATATGGTGTAAAGTGTTAATATGTAGTAAAAACCTAAGAAAATCTCCCGTTTCCGTCATTTACTATCGAATCGACATAACGCCAGATCGTCACAGTGGTCGCTTATCTCTCTGAAACGGTTACATTTATCGTCTGCAAGCCCTTGTCGCGTGATGCGGTATGCAGAGTCACTACAAGCGGCATAGTAGAACACTGAAGAAGCATCTAAGTTTATGCAATCGCCCAGTAAGAAGAGCTACATTTCAAGTTTTAGTTATCGATTAATGAATTATTGGGCGGTTTGGTGCCTTGGACCAGACCGAGGACCTTAAGATATTGCATGAACCGAGGACTGGCAGCCAGGTAACACGAGAAATTGTGTAAAGTGTTAATATGTAGCAAAACCTAAGAAAATCTCCCGTTTCCGTCATTTACTATCGAATCGACATAACGCCAGATCGTCACAGTGGTCGCATTTCTCTCTGAAACGGTTACATTTATCGTCTGCAAGCCCTTGTCGCGTGATGCGGTATGCAGACACAGTACAAGCAGCACACTAGAACACTGAATAAGAATCTACGTTGATGCAATCGGCCAGTAAGAAGAGCTACATTTCAAGTTTTAGTTATCGATTAATGAATTATTGGGCGGTTTGGTGCCTTGGACCAGACCGAGGACCTTAAGATTTTGCATGAACCGAGGACTGGCAGCCAGGTAACACGAGAAATTGTGTAAAGTGTTAATATGTAGTAAAAACCTAAGAAAATCTACCGTTTCCGTCATTTACTATCGAATCGACATAACGCCAGATCGTCACAGTGGACGCTTTTCTCTCTGAAACGGTTACATTTATCGTCTGCAAGCCCTTGTCGCGTGATGCGGTATGCAGAGTCACTACAAGCGGCATAGTAGAACACTGAAGAAGCATCTAAGTTTATGCAATCGCCCAGTAAGAAGAGCTACATTTCAAGATTTAGTTATCGATTAATGAATTATTGGGCGGTTTGGTGCCTTGGACCAGACCGAGGACCTTAAGATTTTGCATGAACCGAGGACTGGCAGCCAGGTAACACGAGAAATTGTGTAAAGTGTTAATATGTAGTAAAAACCTAAGAAAATCTCCCGTTTCCGTCATTTACTATCGAATCGACATAACGCCATATCGTCACAGTGGTCGCTTTTCTCTCTGAAACGGTTACATTTATCGTCCGCAAGCCCTTGTCGCGTGATGCGGTATGCAGAGTCACTACAAGCGGCATAGTAGAACACTGAAGAAGCATCTAAGTTTATGCAATCGCCCAGTAAGAAGAGCTACATTTCAAGTTTTAGTTATCGATTAATGAATTATTGGGCGGTTTGGTGCCTTGGACCAGACCGAGGACCTTAAGATTTTGCATGAACCGAGGACTGGCAGCCAGGTAACACGAGAAATTGTGTAAAGTGTTAATATGTAGCAAAACCTAAGAAAATCTCCCGTTTCCGTCATTTACTATCGAATCGACATAACGCCAGATCGTCACAGTGGTCGCTTTTCTCTCTGAAACGGTTACATTTATCGTCTGCAAGCCCTTGTCGCGTGATGCGGTATGCAGACACACTACAAGCAGCACACTAGAACACAGAATAAGAATCTACGTTGATGCAATCGGCCAGTAAGAAGAGCTACATTTCAACTTTTAGTTATCGATTAAAAAATTATTGCCGGTTTGGTGCCTTGGACATGACCGAGGACCTTAAGATTTTGCATGAATCGAGGCCTGGCAGCCACGTAACACGAGAAATTGTGTAAAGTGTTAATATGTAGTAAAAACCTAAGAAAATCTCCCGTTTCCGTCATTTACTATCGAATCGACATAACGCCAGATCGTCACAGTGGTCGCTTTTCTCTCTGAAACGGTTACATTTATCGTCTGCAAGCCCTTGTCGCGTGATGCGGTATGCAGAGTCACTACAAGCGGCATAGTAGAACACTGAAGAAGCATCTAAGTTTATGCAATCGCCCAGTAAGAAGAGCTACATTTCAAGTTTTAGTTATCGATTAATGAATTATTGGGCGGTTTGGTGCCTTGGACCAGACCGAGGACCTTAAGATATTGCATGAACCGAGGACTGGCAGCCAGGTAACACGAGAAATTGTGTAAAGTGTTAATATGTAGTAAAAACCTAAGAAAATCTCCCGTTTCCGTCATTTACTATCGAATCGACATAACGCCAGATCGTCACAGTGGTCGCTTTTCTCTCTGAAACGGTTACATTTATCGTCTGCAAGCCCTTGTCGCGTGATGCGGTATGCAGACACAGTACAAGCAGCACACTAGAACACAGAATAAGAATCTACGTTGATGCAATCGGCCAGTAAGAAGAGCTACATTTCAAGTTTTAGTTATCGATTAATGAATTGTTGGGCGGTTTGGTGCCTTGGACCAGACCGAGGACCTTAAGATTTTGCATGAACCGAGGACTGGCAGCCAGGTAACACGAGATATTGTGTAAAGTGTTAATATGTAGTAAAAACCTAAGAAAATCTCCCGTTTCCGTCATTTACTATCGAATCGACATAACGCCAGATCGTCACAGTGGTCGCTTTTCTCTCTGAAACGGTTACATTTATCGTCTGCAAGCCCTTGTCGCGTGATGCGGTATGCAGAGTCACTACAAGCGGCATAGTAGAACACTGAAGAAGCATCTAAGTTTATGCAATCGCCCAGTAAGAAGAGCTACATTTCAAGATTTAGTTATCGATTAATGAATTATTGGGCGGTTTGGCGCCTTGGACCAGACCGAGGACCTTAAGATTTTGCATGAGCCGAGGACTGGCAGCCAGGTAACACGAGAAATTGTGTAAAGTGTTAATATGTAGTAAAAACCTAAGAAAATCTCCCGTTTCCGTCATTTACTATCGAATCGACATAACGCCAGATCGTCACAGTGGTCGCTTTTCTCTCTGAAACGGTTACATTTATCGTCCGCAAGCCCTTGTCGCGTGATGCGGTATGCAGAGTCACTACAAGCGGCATAGTAGAACACTGAAGAAGCATCTAAGTTTATGCAATCGCCCAGTAAGAAGAGCTACATTTCAAGTTTTAGTTATCGATTAATGAATTATTGGGCGGTTTGGTGCCTTGGACCAGACCGAGGACCTTAAGATTTAGCATGAACCGAGGACTGGCAGCCAGGTAACACGAGAAATAGTGTAAAGTGTTAATATGTAGTAAAAACCCAAGGAAATCTCCCGTTTCCGTCATTTACTATCGAATCGACATAACGCCAGATCGTCACAGTGGACGCTTTTCTCTCTGAAACGGTTACATTTATCGTCTGCAAGCCCTTGTCGCGTGATGCGGTATGCAGAGTCACTACAAGCGGCATAGTAGAACACTGAAGAAGCATCTAAGTTTATGCAATCGGCCAGTAAGAAGAGCTACATTTCAAGATTTAGTTATCGATTAATGAAATATTGGGCGGTTTGGTGCCTTGGACCAGACCGAGGACCTTAAGATTTTGCATGAACCGAGGACTGGCAGCCAGGTAACACGAGAAATTGTGTAACGTGTTAATATGTAGTAAAAACCTAAGAAAATCTCCCGTTTCCGTCATTTACTATCGAATCGACATAACGCCAGATCGTCACAGTGGTCGCTTTTCTCTCTGAAACGGTTACATTTATCGTCCGCAAGCCCTTGTCGCGTGATGCGGTATGCAGAGTCACTACAAGCGGCATAGTAGAACACTGAAGAAGCATCTAAGTTTATGCAATCGCCCAGTAAGAAGAGCTACATTTCAAGTTTTAGTTATCGATTAATGAATTATTGGGCGGTTTGGTGCCTTGGACCAGACCGAGGACCTTAAGATTTTGCATGAACCGAGGACTGGCAGCCAGGTAACACGAGAAATTGTGTAAAGTGTTAATATGTAGTAAAAACCTAAGAAAATCTCCCGTTTCCGTCATTTACTATCGAATCGACATAACGCCAGATCGTCACGGTGGTCGCTTTTCTCTCTGAAACGGTTACATTTATCGTCTGCAAGCCCTTGTCGCGTGATGCGGTATGCAGACACAGTACAAGCAGCACACTAGAACACAGAATAAGAATCTACGTTGATGCAATCGGCCAGTAAGAAGAGCTACATTTCAAGTTTTAGTTATCGATTAATGAATTATTGGGCGGTTTGGTGCCTTGGACCAGACCGAGGACCTTAAGATTTTGCATGAACCAAGGACTGGCAGCCAGGTAACACGAGAAATTGTGTAAAGTGTTAATATGTAGTAAAAACCTAAGAAAATCTCCCGTTTCCGTCATTTACTATCGAATCGACATAACGCCAGAACGTCACAGTGGTCGCTTTTCTCTCTGAAACGGTTACATTTATCGTCTGCAAGCCCTTGTTGCGTGATGCGGTATGCAGAGTCACTACAAGCGGCATAGTAGAACACTGAAGAAGCATCTAAGTTTATGCAATCGCCCAGTAAGAAGAGCTACATTTCAAGTTTTAGTTATCGATTAATGAATTATTGGGCGGTATGGTGCCTTGGACCAGACCGAGGACCTTAAGATTTTGCATGAACCGAGGACTGGCAGCCAGGTAACACGAGAAATTGTGTAAAGTGTTAATATGTAGTAAAAACATAAGAAAAACTCCTGTTTCCGTCATTTACTATCGAATCGACATAACGCCAGATCGTCACAGTGGTCGCTTTTCTCTCTGAAACGGTTACATTTATCGTCTGCAAGCCCTTGTCGCGTGATGCGGTATGCAGACACAGTACAAGCAGCACACTAGAACACAGAATAAGAATCTACGTTGATGCAATCGGCCAGTAAGAAGAGCTACATTTCAAGTTTTAGTTATCGATTAATGAATTGTTGGGCTGTTTGGTGCCTTGGACCAGACCGAGGACCTTAAGATTTTGCATGAACCGAGGACTGGCAGCCAGGTAACACGAGATATGGTGTAAAGTGTTAATATGTAGTAAAAACCTAAGAAAATCTCCCGTTTCCGTCATTTACTATCGAATCGACATAACGCCAGATCGTCACAGTGGTCGCTTTTCTCTCTGAAACGGTTACATTTATCGTCTGCAAGCCCTTGTCGCGTGATGCGGTATGCAGAGTCACTACAAGCGGCATAGTAGAACACTGAAGAAGCATCTAAGTTTATGCAATCGCCCAGTAAGAAGAGCTACATTTCAAGTTTTAGTTATCGATTAATGAATTATTGGGCGGTTTGGTGCCTTGGACCAGACCGAGGACCTTAAGATATTGCATGAACCGAGGACTGGCAGCCAGGTAACACGAGAAATTGTGTAAAGTGTTAATATGTAGTAAAAACCTAAGAAAATCTCCCGTTTCCGTCATTTACTATCGAATCGACATAACGCCAGATCGTCACAGTGGTCGCTTTTCTCTCTGAAACGGTTACATTTATCGTCTGCAAGCCCTTGTCGCGTGATGCGGTATGCAGACACAGTACAAGCAGCACACTAGAACACAGAATAAGAATCTACGTTGATGCAATCGGCCAGTAAGAAGAGCTACATTTCAAGTTTTAGTTATCGATTAATGAATTGTAGGGCGGTTTGGTGCCTTGGACCAGACCGAGGACCTTAAGATTTTGCATGAACCGAGGACTGGCAGCCAGGTAACACGAGATATTGTGTAAAGTGTTAATATGTAGTAAAAACCTAAGAAAATCTCCCGTTTCCGTCATTTACTATCGAATCGACATAACGCCAGATCGTCACAGTGGTCGCTTTTCTCTCTGAAACGGTTACATTTATCGTCTGCAAGCCCTTGTCGCGTGATGCGGTATGCAGAGTCACTACAAGCGGCATAGTAGAACACTGAAGAAGCATCTAAGTTTATGCAATCGCCCAGTAAGAAGAGCTACATTTCAAGATTTAGTTATCGATTAATGAATTATTGGGCGGTTTGGTGCCTTGGACCAGACCGAGGACCTTAAGATTTTGCATGAACCGAGGACTGGCAGCCAGGTAACACGAGAAATTGTGTAAAGTGTTAATATGTAGTAAAAACCTTAGAAAATCTCCCGTTTCCGTCATTTACTATCGAATCGACATAACGCCAGATCGTCACAGTGGTCGCTTTTCTCTCTGAAACGGTTACATTTATCGTCCGCAAGCCCTTGTCGCGTGATGCGGTATGCAGAGTCACTACAAGCGGCATAGTAGAACACTGAAGAAGCATCTAAGTTTATGCAATCGCCCAGTAAGAAGAGCTACATTTCAAGTTTTAGTTATCGATTAATGAATTATTGGGCGGTTTGGTGCCTTGGACCAGATCGAGGACCTTAAGATTTTGCATGAACCGAGGACTGGCAGCCAGGTAACACGAGAAATTGTGTAAAGTGTTAATATGTAGCAAAACCTAAGAAAATCTCCCGTTTCCGTCATTTACTATCGAATCGACATAACGCCAGATCGTCACGGTGGTCGCTTTTCTCTCTGAAACGGTTACATTTATCGTCTGCAAGCCCTTGTCGCGTGATGCGGTATGCAGACACAGTACTAGCAGCACACTAGAACACAGAATAAGAATCTACGTTGATGCAATCGGCCAGTAAGAAGAGGTACATTTCAAGTTTTAGTTATCGATTAATGAATTATTGGGCGGTTTGGTGCCTTGGACCAGCCCGAGGACTTTAAGATTTTGCATGAACCGAGGACTGGCAGCCAGGTAACACGAGAAATTGTGTAAAGTGTTAATATGTAGTAAAAACCCAAGGAAATCTCCCGTTTCCGTCATTTACTATCGAATCGACATAACGCCAGATCGTCACAGTGGACGCTTTTCTCTCTGAAACGGTTACATTTATCGTCTGCAAGCCCTTGTCGCGTGATGCGGTATGCAGAGTCACTACAAGCGGCATAGTAGAACACTGAAGAAGCATCTAAGTTTATGCAATCGCCCAGTAAGAAGAGCTACATTTCAAGATTTAGTTATCGATTAATGAAATATTGGGCGGTTTGGTGCCTTGGACCAGACCGAGGACCTTAAGATTTTGCATGAACCGAGGACTGGCAGCCAGGTAACACGAGAAATTGTGTAAAGTGTTAATATGTAGTAAAAACCTAAGAAAATCTCCCGTTTCCGTCATTTACTATCGAATCGACATAACGCCAGATCGTCACAGTGGTCGCTTTTCTCTCTGAAACGGTTACATTTATCGTCCGCAAGCCCTTGTCGCGTGATGCGGTATGCAGAGTCACTACAAGCGGCATAGTAGAACACTGAAGAAGCATCTAAGTTTATGCAATCGCCCAGTAAGAAGAGCTACATTTCAAGTTTTAGTTATCGATTAATGAATTATTGGGCGGTTTGGTGCCTTGGACCAGACCGAGGACCTTAAGATTTTGCATGAACCGAGGACTGGCAGCCAGGTAACACGAGAAATTGTGTAAAGTGTTAATATGTAGCAAAACCTAAGAAAATCTCCCGTTTCCGTCATTTACTATCGAATCGACATAACGCCAGATCGTCACAGTGGTCGCTTTTCTCTCTGGACCGGTTACATTTATCGTCTGCAAGCCCTTGTCGCGTGATGCGGTATGCAGACACAGTACAAGCAGCACACTAGAACACAGAATAAGAATCTACGTTGATGCAATCGGCCAGTAAGAAGAGCTACATTTCAACTTTTAGTTATCGATTAAAAAATTATTGCCGGTTTGGTGCCTTGGACATGACCGAGGACCTTAAGATTTTGCATGAATCGAGGCCTGGCAGCCACGTAACACGAGAAATTGTGTAAAGTGTTAATATGTAGTAAAAACCTAAGAAAATCTCCCGTTTCCGTCATTTACTATCGAATCGACATAACGCCAGATCGTCACATTGGTCGCTTTTCTCTCTGAAACGGTTACATTTATCGTCTGCAAGCCCTTGTCGCGTGCTGCGGTATGCAGACACAGTACAAGCAGCACACTAGAACACAGAATAAGAATCTACGTTGATGCAATCGGCCAAAAAGAAGAGCTACACTTCAAATTTTAGTTATCGAAAATTGAATTATTGGCCGGTTTAATGCCTTTGACATGACCGAGGACCTTAAGATTTTGCATGAACCGAGGACTGGCAGCCACGTAACACGAGAAAATGTGGAAAGTGTTAATATGTAGTAAAAATATAAGAAAATCTTCCGTTTCCGTCATTTACTATCGAATCGACATAACGCCAGATCGTCACAGTAGTCGCTTTTCACTCTGAAACACTTACATTTATCGTCTGCAAGCCCTTGTCGCGTGATGCGGTATGCAGAGTCACTACAAGCGGCATAGTAGAACACTGAAGAAGCATCTAAGTTTATGCAATCGCCCAGTAAGAAGAGCTACATTTCAAGTTTTAGTTATCGATTAATGAATTATTGGGCGGTTTGGTGCCTTGGACCAGACCGAGGACCTTAAGATTTTGCATGAACCGAGGACTGGCAGCCAGGTAACAGGAGAAATTGTGTAAAGTGTTAATATGTAGTAAAAACCTAAGAAAATCTCCCGTTTCCGTCATTTACTATCGAATCGACATAACGCCAGATCGTCACAGTGGTCGCTTTTCTCTCTGAAACGGTTACATTTATCGTCTGCAAGCCCTTGTCGCGTGATGCGGTATGCAGACACAGTACAAGCAGCACACTAGAACACAGAATAAGAATCTACGTTGATGCAATCGGCCAGTAAGAAGAGCTACATTTCAAGTTTTAGTTATCGATTAATGAATTATTGGGCGGTTTGGTGCCTTGGACCAGACCGAGGACCTTAAGATTTTGCATGAACCGAGGACTGGCAGCCAGGTAACACGAGAAATTGTGTAAAGTGTTAATATGTAGCAAAACCTAAGAAAATCTCCCGTTTCCGTCATTTACTATCGAATCGACATAACGCCAGATCGTCACAGTGGTCGCTTTTCTCTCTGAAACGGTTACATTTATCGTCTGCAAGCCCTTGTCGCGTGATGCGGTATGCAGACACAGTACAAGCAGCACACTAGAACACAGAATAAGAATCTACGTTGATGCAATCGGCCAGTAAGAAGAGCTACATTTCAAGTTTTAGTTATCGATTAATGAATTATTGGGCGGTTTGGTGCCTTGGACCAGACCGAGGTCCTTAAGATTTTGCATGAACCGAGGACTGGCAGCCAGGTAACACGAGAAATTGTGTAAAGTGTTAATATGTAGGAAAAACCTAAGAAAATCTCCCGTTTCCGTCATTTACTATCGAATCGTCATAACGCCAGATCGTCACAGTGGTCGCTTTCCTCTCTGAAACGGTTACATTTATCGTCTGCAAGCCCTTGTCGCGTGATGCGGTATGCAGACACAGTACAAGCAGCACACTAGAACACAGAATAAGAATCTACGTTGATGCAATCGGCCAGGAAGAAGAGCTACATTTCAAGTTTTAGTTATCGATTAATGAATTATTGGGCGTTTAGGTGCCTTGGACCAGACCGAGGACCTTAAGATTTTGCATGAACCGAGGACTGGCAGCCAGGTAACACGAGAAATTGTGTAAAGTGTTAATATGTAGTAAAAACCTAAGAAAATCTCCCGTTTCCGTCATTTACTATCGAATCGACATAACGCCAGAGCGTCACATTGGTCGCTTTTCTCTCTGAAACGGTTACATTTATCGTCTGCAAGCCCTTGTCGCGTGATGCGGTATGCAGACACAGTACAAGCAGCACACTAGAACACAGAATAAGAATCTACGTTGATGCAAACGGCCAGTAAGAAGAGCTACATTTCAAGTTTTAGTTATCGATTAATGAATTATTGGGCGGTTTGGTGCCTTGGACCAGACCGAGGACCTTAAGATTTTGCATGAACCGAGGACTGGCAGCCAGGTAACACGAGAAATTGTGTAAAGTGTTAATATGTAGTAAAAACCTAAGAAAATCTCCCGTTTCCGTCATTTACTATCGAATCGACATAACGCCAGATCGTCACAGTGGTCGCTTTTCTCTCTGAAACAGTTGCATTTATCGTCTGCAAGCCCTTGTCGCGTGATGCGGTATGCAGAGTCACTACAAGCGGCATAGTAGAACACTGAAGAAGCATCTAAGTTTATGCAATCGCCCAGTAAGAAGAGCTACATTTCAAGTTTTAGTTATCGATTAATGAATTATTGGGCGGTTTGGTGCCTTGGACCAGACCGAGGACCTTAAGATTTTGCATGAACCGAGGACTGGCAGCCAGGTAACACGAGAAATTGTGTAAAGTGTTAATATGTAGTAAAAACCTAAGAAAATCTCCCGTTTCCGTCATTTACTATCGAATCGACATAACGCCAGATCGTCACAGTGGTCGCTTTTCTCTCTGAAACGGTTACATTTATCGTCCGCAAGCCCTTGTCGCGTGATGCGGTATGCAGAGTCACTACAAGCGGCATAGTTGAACACTGAAGAAGCATCTAAGTTTATGCAATCGCCCAGTAAGAAGAGCTACATTTCAAGTTTTAGTTATCGATTAATGAATTATTGGGCGGTTTGGTGCCTTGGACCAGACCGAGGACCTTAAGATTTTGCATGAACCGAGGACTGGCAGCCAGGTAACACGAGAAATTGTGTAAAGTGTTAATATGTAGCAAAACCTAAGAAAATCTCCCGTTTCCGTCATTTACTATGGAATCGACATAACGCCAGATCGTCACAGTGGTCGCTTTTCTCTCTGAAACGGTTACATTTATCGTCTGCAAGCCCTTGTCGCGTGATGCGGTATGCAGACACAGTACAAGCAGCACACTAGAACACAGAATAAGAATCTACGTTGATGCAATCGGCCAGTAAGAAGAGCTACATTTCAAGTTTTAGTTATCGATTAATGAATTATTGGGCGGTTTGGTGCCTTGGACCAGACCGAGGACCTTAAGATTTTGCATGAACCGAGGACTGGCAGCCAGGTAACACGAGAAATTGTGTAAAGTGTTAATATGTAGTAAAAACCCAAGGAAATCTCCCGTTTCCGTCATTTACTATCGAATCGACATAACGCCAGATCGTCACAGTGGACGCTTTTCTCTCTCAAACGGTTACATTTATCGTCTGCAAGCCCTTGTCGCGTGATGCGGTATGCAGAGTCACTACAAGCGGCATAGTAGAACACTGAAGAAGGATCTAAGTTTATGCAATCGCCCAGTAAGAAGAGCTACATTTCAAGATTTAGTTATCGATTAATGAATTATTGGGCGGTTTGGTGCCTTGGACCAGACGGAGGACCTTAAGATTTTGCATGAACCGAGGACTGGCAGCCAGGTAACACGAGAAATTGTGTAAAGTGTTAATATGTAGTAAAAACCTAAGAAAATCTCCCGTTTGCGTCATTTACTATCGAATCGACATAACGCCAGATCGTCACATTGGTCGCTTTTCTCTCTGAAACGGTTACATTTATCGTCCGCAAGCCCTTGTCGCGTGATGCGGTATGCAGAGTCACTACAAGCGGCATAGTAGAACACTGAAGAAGCATCTAAGTTTATGCAATCGCCCAGTAAGAAGAGCTACATTTCAAGTTTTAGTTATCGATTAATGAATTATTGGGCGGTTTGGTGCCTTGGACCAGACCGAGGACCTTAAGATTTTGCATGAACCGAGGACTGGCAGCCAGGTAACACGAGAAATTGTGTAAAGTGTTAATATGTAGCAAAACCTAAGAAAATCTCCCGTTTCCGTCATTTACTATCGAATCGACATAACGCCAGATCGTCACAGTGGTCGCTTTTCTCTCTGAAACGGTTACATTTATCGTCTGCAAGCCCTTGTCGCGTGATGCGGTATGCAGACACAGTACAAGCAGCACACTAGAACACAGAATAAGAATCTACGTTGATGCAATCGGCCAGTAAGAAGAGCTCCATTTCAACTTTTAGCTATCGATTAAAAAATTATTGCCGGTTTGGTGCCTTGGACATGACCGAGGACCTTAAGATTTTGCATGAATCGAGGCCTGGCAGCCACGTAACACGAGAAATTGTGTAAAGTGTTAATATGTAGTAAAAACCTAAGAAAATCTCCCGTTTCCGTCATTTACTATCGAATCGACATAACGCCAGATCGTCACATTGGTCGCTTTTCTCTCTGAAACGGTTACATTAATCGTCTGCAAGCCCTTGTCGCGAGCTGCGGTATGCAGACACAGTACAAGCAGCACACTAGAACACAGAATAAGAATCTACGTTGATGCAATCGGCCAAAAAGAAGAGCTACACTTCAAATTTTAGTTATCGAAAATTGAATTATTGGCCGGTTTAATGCCTTTGACATGACCGAGGACCTTAAGATTTTCCATGAACCGAGGACTGGCAGCCACGTAACACGAGAAAATGTGGAAAGTGTTAATATGTAGTAAAAATATAAGAAAATCTCCCGTCATTTACTATCGAATCGACATAACGCCAGATCGTCACAGTGGTCGCTTTTCTCTCTGAAACATTTACATTTATCGTCTGCAAGCCCTTGTCGCGTGATGCGGTATGCAGAGTCACTACAAGCGGCATAGTAGAACACTGAAGTAGCATCTAAGTTTATGCAATCGGCCAGTAAGAAGAGCTACATTTCAAGTTTTAGTTATCGATTAATGAATTATTGGGCGGTTTGGTGCCTTGGACCAGACCGAAGACCTTAAGATTTTGCATGAACCGAGGACTGGCAGCCAGGTAACAGGAGAAATTGTGTAAAGTGTTAATATGTAGTAAAAACCTAAGAAAATCTCCCGTTTCCGTCATTTACTATCGAATCGACATAACGCCAGATCGTCACAGTGGTCGCTTTTCTCTCTGAAACGGTTACATTTATCGTCTGCAAGCCCTTGTCGCGTGATGCGGTATGCAGACACAGTACAAGCAGCACACTAGAACACAGAATAAGAATCTACGTTGATGCAATCGGCCAGTAAGAAGAGCTACATTTCAAGTTTTAGTTATCGATTAATGAATTATTGGGCGGTTTGGTGCCTTGGACCAGACCGAGGACCTTAAGATTTTGCATGAACCGAGGACTGGCAGCCAGGTAACACGAGAAATTGTGTAAAGTGTTAATATGTAGTAAAAACCTAAGAAAATCTCCCGTTTCCGTCATTTACTATCGAATCGACATAACGCCAGATCGTCACAGTGGTCGCTTTTCTCTCTGAAACGGTTACATTTATCGTCTGCAAGCCCTTGTCGCGTGATGCGGTATGCAGACACAGTACAAGCAGCACACTAGAACACAGAATAAGAATCTACGTTGATGCAATCGGCCAGTAAGAAGAGCTACATTTCAAGTTTTAGTTATCGATTAATGAATTATTGGGCGGTTTGGTGCCTTGGACCAGACCGAGGACCTTAAGATTTTGCATGAACCGAGGACTGGCAGCCAGGTAACACGAGAAATTGTGTAAAGTGTTAATATGTAGTAAAAACCCAAGGAAATCTCCCGTTTCCGTCATTTACTATCGAATCGACATAACGCCAGATCGTCACAGTGGACGCTTTTCTCTCTGAAACGGTTACATTTATCGTCTGCAAGCCCTTGTCGCGTGATGCGGTATGCAGAGTCTTTACAAGCGGCATAGTAGAACACTGAAGAAGCATCTAAGTTTATGCAATCACCCAGTAAGAAGAGCTACATTTCAAGATTTAGTTATCGATTAATGAATTATTGGGCGGTCTGGTGCCTTGGACCAGACCGAGGACCTTAAGATTTTGCATGAACCGAGGACTGGCAGCCAGGTAACACGAGAAATTGTGTAAAGTGTTAATATGTAGTAAAAACCTAAGAAAATCTCCCGTTTCCGTCATTTACTATCGAATCGACATAACGCCAGATCGTCACAGTGGTCGCTTTTCTCTCTGAAACGGTTACATTTATCGTCCGCAAGCCCTTGTCGCGTGATGCGGTATGCAGAGTCACTACAAGCGGCATAGTAGAACACTGAAGAAGCATCTAAGTTTATGCAATCGGCCAGTAAGAAGAGCTACATTTCAAGTTTTAGTTATCGATTAATGAATTATTGGGCGGTTTGGTGCCTTGGACCAGACCGAGGACCTTAAGATTTTGCATGAACCGAGGACTGGCAGCCAGGTAACACGAGAAATTGTGTAAAGTGTTAATATGTAGCAAAACCTAAGAAAATCTCCCGTTTCCGTCATTTACTATCGAATCGACATAACGCCAGATCGTCACAGTGGTCGCTTTTCTCTCTGAAACGGTTACATTTATCGTCTGCAAGCCCTTGTCGCGTGATGCGGTATGCAGACACAGTACAAGCAGCACACTAGAACACAGAATAAGAATCTACGTTGATGCAATCGGCCAGTAAGAAGAGGTACATTTCAAGTTTTAGTTATCGATTAATGAATTATTGGGCGGTTTGGTGCCTTGGACCAGACCGAGGACCTTAAGATTTTGCATGAACCGAGGACTGGCAGCCAGGTAACACGAGAAATTGTGTAAAGTGTTAATATGTAGTAAAAACCTAAGAAAATCTCCCGTTTCCGTCATTTACTATCGAATCGACATAACGCCACATCGTCACAGTGGTCGCTTTTCTCTCTGAAACGGTTACATTTATCGTCAGCAAGCCCTTGTCGCGTGATGCGGTATGCAGACACAGTACAAGCAGCACACTAGAACACAGAATAAGAAACTACGTTGATGCAATCGGCCAGTAAGAAGAGCTACATTTCAAGTTTTAGTTATCGATTAATGAATTATTGGGCGGTTTGGTGCCTTGGACCAGACCGAGGACCTTAAGATTTTGCATGAACCGAGGACTGGCAGCCAGGTAACACGAGAAATTGTGTAAAGTGTTAATATGTAGTAAAAACCTAAGAAAATCTCCCGTTTCCGTCATTTACTATCGAATCGTCATAACGCCAGATCGTCACAGTGGTCGCTTTCCTCTCTGAAACGGTTACATTTATCGTCTGCAAGCCCTTGTCGCGTGATGCGGTATGCAGACACAGTACAAGCAGCACACTAGAGCACAGAATAAGAATCTACGTTGATGCAATCGGCCAGTAAGAAGAGCTACATTTCAAGTTTTAGTTATCGATTAATGAATTATTGGGCGGTTTGGTGCCTTGGACCAGACCGAGGACCTTAAGATTTTGCATGAACCGAGGACTGGCAGCCAGGTAACACGAGAAATTGTGTAAAGTGTTAATATGTAGTAAAAACCTAAGAAAATCTCCCGTTTCCGTCATTCACTATCGAATCGACATAACGCCAGATCGTCACAGTGGTCGCTTTTCTCTCTGAAACGGTTACATTTATCGTCTGCAAGCCCTTGTCGCGTGCTGCGGTATGCAGACACAGTACAAGCAGCACACTAGAACACAGAATAAGAATCTACGTTGATGCAATCGGCCAGGAGGAAGAGCTACATTTCAAGTTTTAGTTATCGATTAATGAATTATTGGGCGGTTTGGTGCCTTGGACCAGACCGAGGACCTTAAGATTTTGCATGAACCGAGGACTGGCAGCCAGGTAACACGAGAAATTGTGTAAAGTGTTAATATGTAGTAAAAACCTAAGAAAATCTCCCGTTTCCGTCATTTACTATCGAATCGACATAACGCCAGATCGTCACAGTGGTCGCTTTTCTCTCTGAAACGGTTACATTTATCGTCTGCAAGCCCTTGTCGCGTGATGCGGTATGCAGACACAGTACAAGCAGCACACTAGAACACAGAATAAGTATCTACGTTGATGCAATCGGCCAGTAAGAAGAGCTACATTTCAAGTTTTAGTTATCGATTAATGAATTATTGGGCGGTATGGTGCCTTGGACCAGACCGAGGACCTTAAGATTTTGCATGAACCGAGGACTGGCAGCCAGGTAACACGAGAAATTGTGTAAAGTGTTAATATGTAGTAAAAACCTAAGAAAATCTCCCGTTTCCGTCATTTACTATCGAATCGACATAACGCCAGATCGTCACAGTGGTCGCTTTTCTCTCTGAAACGGTTACATTTATCGTCTGCAAGCCCTTGTCGCGTGATGCGGTATGCAGAGTCACTACAAGCGGCATAGTAGAACACTGAAGAAGCATCTACGTTTATGCAATCGGCCAGTAAGAAGAGCTACATTTCAAGTTTTAGTTATCGATTAATGAATTATTGGGCGGTTTGGTGCCTTGGACCAGACCGAGGACCTTAAGATTTTGCATGAACCGAGGACTGGCAGCCAGGTAACACGAGAAATTGTGTAAAGTGTTAATATGTAGTAAAAACCTAAGAAAATCTCCCGTTTCCGTCATTTACTATCGAATCGACATAACGCCAGATCGTCACAGTGGTAGCTTTTCTCTCTGAAACGGTTACATTTATCGTCTGCAAGCCCTTGTCGCGTGATGCGGTATGCAGACACACTACAAGCAGCACACTAGAACACAGAATAAGAATCTACGTTGATGCAATCGGCCAGTAAGAAGAGCTACATTTCAAGTTTTAGTTATCGATTAATGAATTATTGGGCGGTTTGGTGCCTTGGACCAGACCGAGGACCTTAAGATTTTGCATGAACCGAGGACTGGCAGCCAGGTAACACGAGAAATTGTGTAAAGTGTTAATATGTAGTAAAAACCTAAGAAAATCTCCCGTTTCCGTCATTTACTATCGAATCGACATAACGCCAGATCGTCACAGTGGTCGCTTTTCTCTCTGAAACGGTTACATTTATCGTCTGCAAGCCCTTGTCGCGTGATGCGGTATGCAGACACAGTACAAGCAGCACACTAGAACACAGAATAAGAAACTACGTTGATGCAATCGGCCAGTAAGAAGAGCTACATTTCAAGTTTTAGTTATCGATTAATGAATTATTGGGCGGTCTGGTGCCTTGGACCAGACCGAGGACCTTAAGATATTGCATGAACCGAGGACTGGCAGCCAGGTAACACGAGAAATTGTGTAAAGTGTTAATATGTAGTAAAAACCTAAGAAAATCTCCCGTTTCCGTCATTTACTATCGAATCGACATAACGCCAGATCGTCACAGTGGTCGCTTTTCTCTCTGAAACGGTTACATTTATCGTCTGCAAGCCCTTGTCGCGTGATGCGGTATGCAGACACAGTACAAGCAGCACACTAGAACACAGAATAAGAATCTACGTTGATGCAATCGGCCAGTAAGAAGAGCTACATTTCAAGTTTTAGTTATCGATTAATGAATTGTTGGGCGGTTTGGTGCCTTGGACCAGACCGAGGACCTTAAGATTTTGCATGAACCGAGGACTGGCAGCCAGGTAACACGAGATATTGTGTAAAGTGTTAATATGTAGTAAAAACCTAAGAAAATCTCCCGTTTCCGTCATTTACTATCGAATCGACATAACGCCAGATCGTCACAGTGGTCGCTTTTCTCTCTGAAACGGTTACATTTATCGTCTGCAAGCCCTTGTCGCGTGCTGCGGTATGCAGACACAGTACAAGCAGCACACTAGAACACAGAATAAGAATCTACGTTGATGCAATCGGCCAGGAAGAAGAGCTACATTTCAAGTTTTAGTTATCGATTAATGAATTATTGGGCGGTTTGGTGCCTTGGACCAGACCGAGGACCTTAAGATTTTGCATGAACCGAGAACTGGCAGCCAGGTAACACGAGAAATTGTGTAAAGTGTTAATATGTAGTAAAAACCTAAGAAAATCTCCCGTTTCCGTCATTTACTATCGAATCGACATAACGCCAGATCGTCACAGTGGTCGCTTTTCTCTCTGAAACGGTTACATTTATCGTCTGCAAGCCCTTGTCGCGTGATGCGGTATGCAGACACAGTACAAGCAGCACACTAGAACACAGAATAAGAATCTACGTTGATGCAATCGGCCAGTAAGAAGAGCTACATTTCAAGTTTTAGTTATCGATTAATGAATTATTGGGCGGTATGGTGCCTTGGACCAGACCGAGGACCTTAAGATTTTGCATGAACCGAGGACTGGCAGCCAGGTAACACGAGAAATTGTGTAAAGTGTTAATATGTAGTAAAAACCTAAGAAAATCTCCCGTTTCCGTCATTTACTATCGAATCGACATAACGCCAGATCGTCACAGTGGTCGCTTTTCTCTCTGAAACGGTTACATTTATCGTCTGCAAGCCCTTGTCGCGTGATGCGGTATGCAGAGTCACTACAAGCGGCATAGTAGAACACTGAAGAAGCATCTACGTTTATGCAATCGGCCAGTAAGAAGAGCTACATTTCAAGTTTTAGTTATCGATTAATGAATTATTGGGCGGTTTGGTGCCTTGGACCAGACCGAGGAGCTTAAGATTTTGCATGAACCGAGGACGGGCAGCCAGGTAACACGAGAAATTGTGTAAAGTGTTAATATGTAGTAAAAACCTAAGAAAATCTCCCGTTTCCGTCATTTACTATCGAATCGACATAACGCCAGATCGTCACAGTGGTAGCTTTTCTCTCTGAAACGGTTACATTTATCGTCTGCAAGCCCTTGTCGCGTGATGCGGTATGCAGACACAGTACAAGCAGCACACTAGAACACAGAATAAGAATCTACGTTGATGCAATCGGCCAGGAAGAAGAGCTACATTTCAAGTTTTAGTTATCGATTAATGAATTATTGGGCGGTTTGGTGCCTTGGACCAGACCGAGGACCTTAAGATTTTGCATGAACCGAGGACTGGCAGCCAGGTAACACGAGAAATTGTGTAAAGTGTTAATATGTAGTAAAAACCTAAGAAAATCTCCCGTTTCCGTCATTTACTATCGAATCGACATAACGCCAGAGCGTCACATTGGTCGCTTTTCTCTCTAAAACGGTTACATTTATCGTCTGCAAGCCCTTGTCGCGTGATGCGGTATGCAGACACAGTACAAGCAGCACACTAGAACACAGAATAAGAATCTACGTTGATGCAATCGGCCAGTAAGAAGAGCTACATTTCAAGTTTTAGTTATCGATTAATGAATTATTGGGCGGTTTGGTGCCTTGGACCAGACCGAGGACGTTAAGATTTTGCATGAACCGAGGACTGGCAGCCAGGTAACACGAGAAATTGTGTAAAGTGTTAATATGTAGTAAAAACCTAAGAAAATCTCCCGTTTCCGTCATTTACTATCGAATCGACATAACGCCAGATCGTCACAGTGGTCGCTTTTCTCTCTGAAACAGTTGCATTTATCGTCTGCAAGCCCTTGTCGCGTGATGCGGTATGCAGAGTCACTACAAGCGGCATAGTAGAACACTGAAGTAGCATCTAAGTTTATGCAATCGCCCAGTAAGAAGAGCTACATTTCAAGTTTTAGTTATCGATTAATGAATTATTGGGCCGTTTGGTGCCTTGGACCAGACCGAGGACCTTAAGATTTTGCATGAACCGAGGACTGGCAGCCAGGTAACACGAGAAATTGTGTAAAGTGTTAATATGTAGTAAAAACCTAAGAAAATCTCCCGTTTCCGTCATTTACTATCGAATCGACATAACGCCAGATCGTCACAGTGGTCGCTTTTCTCTCTGAAACGGTTACATTTATCGTCTGCAAGCCCTTGTCGCGTGATGCGGTATGCAGAGTCACTACAAGCGGCATAGTAGAACACTGAAGAAGCATCTAAGTTTATGCAATCGCCCAGTAAGAAGAGCTACATTTCAAGTTTTAGTTATCGATTAATGAATTATTGGGCGGTTTGGTGCCTTGGACCAGACCGAGGTCCTTAAGATTTTGCATGAACCGAGGACTGGCAGCCAGGTAACACGAGAAATTGTGTAAAGTGTTATTATGTAGTAAAAACCTAAGAAAATCTCCCGTTTCCGTCATTTACTATCGAATCGACATAACGCCAGATCGTCACAGTGGTCGCTTTTCTCTCTGAAACGGTTACATTTATCGTCTGCAAGCCCTTGTCGCGTGATGCGGTATGCAGACACAGTACAAGCAGCACACTAGAACACAGAATAAGAATCTACGTTGATGCAATCGGCCAGTAAGAAGAGCTACATTTCAAGTTTTAGTTATCGATTAATGAATTATTGGGCGGTTTGGTGCCTTGGACCAGACCGAGGACCTTAAGATTTTGCATGAACCGAGGACTGGCAGCCTGGTAACACGAGAAATTGTGTAAAGTGTTAATATGTAGTAAAAACCTAAGAAAATCTCCCGTTTCCGTCATTTACTATCGAATCGACATAACGCCAGATCGTCACAGTGGTCGCTTTTCTCTCTGAAACGGTTACATTTATCGTCTGCAAGCCCTTGTCGCGTGATGCGGTATGCAGACACAGTACAAGCAGCACACTAGAACACAGAATAAGAATCTACGTTGATGCAATCGGCCAGTAAGAAGAGCTACATTTCAAGTTTTAGTTATCGATTAATGAATTATTGGGCGGTTTGGTGCCTTGGACCAGACCGAGAACCTTAAGATTTTGCATGAACCGAGGACTGGCTGCCAGGTAACACGAGAAATTGTGTAAAGTGTTAATATGTAGTAAAAACCTAAGAAAATCTCCCGTTTCCGTCATTTACTATCGAATCGACATAACGCCAGATCGTCACAGTGGTCGCTTTTCTCTCTGAAACAGTTGCATTTATCGTCTGCAAGCCCTTGTCGCGTGATGCGGTATGCAGAGTCACTACAAGCGGCATAGTAGAACACTGAAGTAGCATCTAAGTTTATGCAATCGCCCAGTAAGAAGAGCTACATTTCAAGTTTTAGTTATCGATTAATGAATTATTGGGCCGTTTGGTGCCTTGGACCAGACCGAGGACCTTAAGATTTTGCATGAACCGAGGACTGGCAGCCAGGTAACACGAGAAATTGTGTAAAGTGTTAATATGTAGTAAAAACCTAAGAAAATCTCCCGTTTCCGTCATTTACTATCGAATCGACATAACGCCAGATCGTCACAGTGGTCGCTTTTCTCTCTGAAACGGTTACATTTATCGTCTGCAAGCCCTTGTCGCGTGATGCGGTATGCAGAGTCACTACAAGCGGCATAGTAGAACACTGAAGAAGCATCTAAGTTTATGCAATCGCCCAGTAAGAAGAGCTACATTTCAAGTTTTAGTTATCGATTAATGAATTATTGGGCGGTTTGGTGCCTTGGACCAGACCGAGGTCCTTAAGATTTTGCATGAACCGAGGACTGGCAGCCAGGTAACACGAGAAATTGTGTAAAGTGTTATTATGTAGTAAAAACCTAAGAAAATCTCCCGTTTCCGTCATTTACTATCGAATCGACATAACGCCAGATCGTCACAGTGGTCGCTTTTCTCTCTGAAACGGTTACATTTATCGTCTGCAAGCCCTTGTCGCGTGATGCGGTATGCAGACACAGTACAAGCAGCACACTAGAACACAGAATAAGAATCTACGTTGATGCAATCGGCCAGTAAGAAGAGCTACATTTCAAGTTTTAGTTATCGATTAATGAATTATTGGGCGGTTTGGTGCCTTGGACCAGACCGAGGACCTTAAGATTTTGCATGAACCGAGGACTGGCAGCCTGGTAACACGAGAAATTGTGTAAAGTGTTAATATGTAGTAAAAACCTAAGAAAATCTCCCGTTTCCGTCATTTACTATCGAATCGACATAACGCCAGATCGTCACAGTGGTCGCTTTTCTCTCTGAAACGGTTACATTTATCGTCTGCAAGCCCTTGTCGCGTGATGCGGTATGCAGACACAGTACAAGCAGCACACTAGAACACAGAATAAGAATCTACGTTGATGCAATCGGCCAGGAAGAAGAGCTACATTTCAAGTTTTAGTTATCGATTAATGAATTATTGGGCGGTTTGGTGCCTTGGACCAGACCGAGGACCTTAAGATTTTGCATGAACCGAGGACTGGCAGCCAGGTAACACGAGAAATTGTGTAAAGTGTTAATATGTAGTAAAAACCTAAGAAAATCTCCCGTTTCCGTCATTTACTATCGAATCGACATAACGCCAGAGCGTCACATTGGTCGCTTTTCTCTCTAAAACGGTTACATTTATCGTCTGCAAGCCCTTGTCGCGTGATGCGGTATGCAGACACAGTACAAGCAGCACACTAGAACACAGAATAAGAATCTACGTTGATGCAATCGGCCAGTAAGAAGAGCTACATTTCAAGTTTTAGTTATCGATTAATGAATTATTGGGCGGTTTGGTGCCTTGGACCAGACCGAGGACCTTAAGATTTTGCATGAACCGAGGACTGGCAGCCAGGTAACACGAGAAATTGTGTAAAGTGTTAATATGTAGTAAAAACCTAAGAAAATCTCCCGTTTCCGTCATTTACTATCGAATCGACATAACGCCAGATCGTCACAGTGGTCGCTTTTCTCTCTGAAACAGTTGCATTTATCGTCTGCAAGCCCTTGTCGCGTGATGCGGTATGCAGAGTCACTACAAGCGGCATAGTAGAACACTGAAGTAGCATCTAAGTTTATGCAATCGCCCAGTAAGAAGAGCTACATTTCAAGTTTTAGTTATCGATTAATGAATTATTGGGCCGTTTGGTGCCTTGGACCAGACCGAGGACCTTAAGATTTTGCATGAACCGAGGACTGGCAGCCAGGTAACACGAGAAATTGTGTAAAGTGTTAATATGTAGTAAAAACCTAAGAAAATCTGCCGTTTCCGTCATTTACTATCGAATCGACATAACGCCAGATCGTCACAGTGGTCGCTTTTCTCTCTGAAACGGTTACATTTATCGTCTGCAAGCCCTTGTCGCGTGATGCGGTATGCAGAGTCACTACAAGCGGCATAGTAGAACACTGAAGAAGCATCTAAGTTTATGCAATCGCCCAGTAAGAAGAGCTACATTTCAAGTTTTAGTTATCGATTAATGAATTATTGGGCGGTTTGGTGCCTTGGACCAGACCGAGGTCCTTAAGATTTTGCATGAACCGAGGACTGGCAGCCAGGTAACACGAGAAATTGTGTAAAGTGTTATTATGTAGTAAAAACCTAAGAAAATCTCCCGTTTCCGTCATTTACTATCGAATCGACATAACGCCAGATCGTCACAGTGGTCGCTTTTCTCTCTGAAACGGTTACATTTATCGTCTGCAAGCCCTTGTCGCGTGATGCGGTATGCAGACACAGTACAAGCAGCACACTAGAACACAGAATAAGAATCTACGTTGATGCAATCGGCCAGTAAGAAGAGCTACATTTCAAGTTTTAGTTATCAATTAATGAATTATTGGGCGGTTTGGTGCCTTGGACCAGACCGAGGACCTTAAGATTTTGCATGAACCGAGGACTGGCAGCCTGGTAACACGAGAAATTGTGTAAAGTGTTAATATGTAGTAAAAACCTAAGAAAATCTCCCGTTTCCGTCATTTACTATCGAATCGACATAACGCCAGATCGTCACAGTGGTCGCTTTTCTCTCTGAAACGGTTACATTTATCGTCTGCAAGCCCTTGTCGCGTGATGCGGTATGCAGACACAGTACAAGCAGCACACTAGAACACAGAATAAGAATCTACGTTGATGCAATCGGCCAGTAAGAAGAGCTACATTTCAAGTTTTAGTTATCGATTAATGAATTATTGGGCGGTTTGGTGCCTTGGACCAGACCGAGAACCTTAAGATTTTGCATGAACCGAGGACTGGCTGCCAGGTAACACGAGAAATTGTGTAAAGTGTTAATATGTAGTAAAAACCTAAGAAAATCTCCCGTTTCCGTCATTTACTATCGAATCGACATAACGCCAGATCGTCACAGTGGTCGCTTTTCTCTCTGAAACGGTTACATTTATCGTCTGCAAGCCCTTGTCGCGTGATGCGGTATGCAGACACAGTACAAGCAGCACACTAGAACACAGAATAAGAATCTACGTTGATGCAATCGGCCAGTAAGAAGAGCTACATTTCAAGTTTTAGTTATCGATTAATGAATTATTGGGCGGTTTGGTGCCTTGGACCAGACCGAGGACCTTAAGATTTTGCATGAACCGAGGACTGGCAGCCTGGTAACACGAGAAATTTTGTAAAGTGTTAATATGTAGTAAAAACCTAAGAAAATCTCCCGTTTCCGTCATTTACTATCGAATCGACATAACGCCAGATCGTCACAGTGGTCGCTTTTCTCTCTGAAACGGTTACATTTATCGTCTGCAAGCCCTTGTCGCGTGATGCGGTATGCAGACACAGTACAAGCAGCACACTAGAACACAGAATAAGAATCTACGTTGATGCAATCGGCCAGTAAGAAGAGCTACATTTCAAGTTTTAGTTATCGATTAATGAATTATTGGGCGGTTTGGTGCCTTGGACCAGACCGAGAACCTTAAGATTTTGCATGAACCGAGGACTGGCAGCCAGGTAACACGAGAAATTGTGTAAAGTGTTAATATGTAGTAAAAACCTAAGAAAATCTCCCGTTTCCGTCATTTACTATCGAATCGACATAACGCCAGATCGTCACAGTGGTCGCTTTTCTCTCTGAAACGGTTACTTTTATCGTCTGCAAGCCCTTGTCGCGTGATGCGGTATGCAGAGTCACTACAAGCGGCATAGTAGAACACTGAAGAAGCATCTAAGATTATGCAATCGCCCAGTAAGAAGAGCTACATTTCAAGTTTTAGTTATCGATTAATGAATTATTGGGCGGTTTGGTGCCTTGGACCAGACCGAGGTCCTTAAGATTTTGCATGAACCGAGGACTGGCAGCCAGGTAACACGAGAAATTGTGTAAAGTGTTATTATGTAGTAAAAACCTAAGAAAATCTCCCGTTTCCGTCATTTACTATCGAATCGACATAACGCCAGATCGTCACAGTGGTAGCTTTTCTCTCTGAAACGGTTACATTTATCGTCTGCAAGCCCTTGTCGCGTGATGCGGTATGCAGACACAGTACAAGCAGCACACTAGAACACAGAATAAGAATCTACGTTGATGCAATCGGCCAGGAAGAAGAGCTACATTTCGAGTTTTAGTTATCGATTAATGAATTATTGGGCGGTTTGGTGCCTTGGACCAGACCGAGGACCTTAAGATTTTGCATGAACCGAGGACTGGCAGCCAGGTAACACGAGAAATTGTGTAAAGTGTTAATATGTAGTAAAAACCTAAGAAAATCTCCCGTTTACGTCATTTACTATCGAATCGACATAACGCCAGATAGTCACAGTGGTCGCTTTTCTCTCTGAAACGGTTACATTTATCGTCCGCAAGCCCTTCTCGCGTGATGCGGTATGCGGAGTCACTACAAGCGGCATAGTAGAACACTGAAGAAGCATCTAAGTTTATGCAATCGCCCAGTAAGAAGAGCTACATTTCAAGTTTTAGTTATCGATTAATGAATTATTGGGCGGTTTGGTGCCTTGGACCAGACCGAGGACCTTAAGATTTTGCATGAACCGAGGACTGGCAGCCTGGTAACACGAGAAATTGTGTAAAGTGTTAATATGTAGTAAAAACCTAAGAAAATTTCCCGTTTCCGTCATTTACTATCGAATCGACATAACGCCAGATCGTCACAGTGGTCGCTTTTCTTTCTGAAACGGTTACATTTATCGTCTGCAAGCCCTTGTCGCGTGATGCGGTATGCAGACACAGTACAAGCAGCACACTAGAACACAGAATAAGAATCTACGTTGATGCAATCGGCCAGTAAGAAGAACTACATTTCAAGTTTTAGTTATCGATTAATGAATTATTGGGCGGTTTGGTGCCTTGGACCAGACCGAGGACCTTAAGATTTTGCATGAACCGAGGACTGGCAGCCAGGTAACACGAGAAATTGTGTAAAGTGTTAATATGTAGTAAAAACCTAAGAAAATCTCCCGTTTCCGTCATTTACTATCGAATCGACATAACGCCAGATCGTCACAGTGGTCGCTTTTCTCTCTGAAACGGTTACATTTATCGTCTGCAAGCCCTTGTCGCGTGATGCGGTATGCAGACACAGTACAAGCAGCACACTAGAACACAGAATAAGAATCTACGTTGATGCAATCGGCCAGTAAGAAGAGCAACATTTCAAGTTTTAGTTATCGATTAATGAATTATTGGGCGGTTTGGTGCCTTGGACCAGACCGAGGACCTTAAGATTTTGCATGAACCGAGGACTGGCAGCCAGGTAACACGAGAAGTTGTGTAAAGTGTTAATATGTAGTAAAATCCTAAGAAAATCTCCCGTTTCCGTCATTTACTATCGAATCGACATAACGCCAGATCGTCACAGTGGTCGCTTTTCTCTCTGAAACGGTTACATTTATCGTCTGCAAGACCTTGTCGCGTGATGCGGTATGCAGAGTCACTACAAGCGGCATAGTAGAACACTGAAGAAGCATCTAAGTTTATGCATTCGCCCAGTAAGAAGAGCTACATTTCAAGTATTAGTTATCGATTAATGAATTATTGGGCGGTTTGGTGCCTTGGACCAGACCGAGGACCTTAAGATTTTGCATGAACCGAGGACTGGCAGCCAGGTAACACGAGCAATTGTGTAAAGTGTTAATATGTAGTAAAAACCTAAGAAAATCTCCCGTTTCCGTCATTTACTATCGAATCGACATAACGCCAGATCGTCACAGTGGTCGCTTTTCTCTCTGAAACGGTTACATTTATCGTCTGCAAGCCCTTGTCGCGTGATGCGGTATGCAGAGTGACTACAAGCGGCATAGTAGAACACTGAAGAAGCATCTAAGTTTATGCAATCGCCCAGTAAGAAGAGCTACATTTCAAGTTTTAGTTATCGATTAATGAATTATTGGGCGGTTTGGTGCCTTGGACCAGACCGAGGACCTTAAGATTTTGCATGAACCGAGGACTGGCAGCCAGGTAACACGAGAAATTGTGTAAAGTGTTAATATGTAGTAAAAACCTAAGAAAATCTCCCGTTTCCGTCATTTACTATCGAATCGACATAACGCCAGATCGTCACAGTGGTCGCTTTTCTCTCTGAAACGGTTACATTTATCGTCTGCAAGCCCTTGTCGCGTGATGCGGTATGCAGACACAGTACAAGCAGCACACTAGAACACAGAATAAGAATCTACGTTGATGCAATCGGCCAGTAAGAAGAGCTACATTTCAAGTTTTAGTTATCGATTAATGAATTATTGGGCGGTTTGGTGCCTTGGACCAGACCGAGGACCTTAAGATTTTGCATGAACCGAGGACTGGCAGCCAGGTAACACGAGAAATTGTGTAAAGTGTTAATATGTAGTAAAAACCTAAGAAAATCTCCCGTTTCCGTCATTTACTATCGAATCGACATAACGCCAGATCGTCACAGTGGTCGCTTTTCTCTCTGAAACGGTTACATTTATCGTCTGCAAGCCCTTGTCGCGTGATGCGGTATGCAGAGTCACTACAAGCGGCATAGTAGAACACTTAAGAAGCATCTAAGTTTATGCAATCGCCCAGTAAGAAGAGCTACATTTCAAGTTTTAGTTATCGATTAATGAATTATTGGGCGGTTTGGTGCCTTGGACCAGACCGAGGACCTTAAGATTTTGCATGAACCGAGGACTGGCAGCCAGGTAACACGAGAAATTGTGTAAAGTGTTAATATGTAGTAAAAACCCAAGAAATCTCCCGTTTCCGTCATTTACTATCGAATCGACATAACGCCAGGTCGTCACAGTGGTCGCTTTTCTCTCTGAAACGGTTACATTTATCGTCTGCAAGCCCTTGTCGCGTGATGCGGTATGCAGACACAGTACAAGCAGCACACTAGAACACAGAATAAGAATCTACGTTGATGCAATCTGCCAGGAAGAAGAGCTACATTTCAAGTTTTAGTTATCGATTAATGAATTATTGGGCGGTTTGGTGCCTTGGACCAGACCGAGGACCTTAAGATTTTGCATGAACCGAGGACTGGCAGCCAGGTAACACGAGAAATTGTGTAAAGTGTTAATATGTAGTAAAAACCTAAGAAAATCTCCCGTTTCCGTCATTTACTAACGAATCGACATAACGCCAGATCGTCACAGTGGTCGCTTTTCTCTCTGAAACGGTTACATTTATCGTCTGCAAGCCCTGGTCGCGTGATGCGGTATGCAGAGTCACTACAAGCGGCATAGTAGAACACTGAAGAAGCATCTAAGTTTATGCATTCGCCCAGTAAGAAGGGCTACATTTCAAGTTTTAGTTATCGATTAATGAATTATTGGGCGGTTTGGTGCTTTGGACCAGACCGAGGACCTTAAGATTTTGCATGAACCGAGGACTGGCAGCCAGGTAACACGAGAAATTGTGTAAAGTGTTAATATGTAGGAAAAACCTAAGAAAATCTCCCGTTTCCGTCATTTACTATCGAATCGACATAACGCCAGATCGTCACAGTGGTCGCTTTTCTCTCTGAAACGGTTACATTTATCGTCTGCAAGCCCTTGTCGCGTGATGCGGTATGCAGACACAGTACAAGCAGCACACTAGAACACAGAATAAGAATCTACGTTGAAGCAATCGGCCAGTAAGAAGAGCTACATTTCACGTTTTATTTATCGATTAATGAATTATTGGGCGGTTTGGTGCCTTGGACCAGACCGAGGACCTTAAGATTTTGCATGAACCGAGGACTGGCAGCCAGGTAACACGAGAAATTGTGTAAAGTGTTAATATATAGTAAAAACCTAAGAAAATCTCCCGTTTCCGTCATTTACTATCGAATCGACATAACGCCAGATCGTCACAGTGGTCGCTTTTCTCTCTGAAACGGTTACATTTATCGTCTGCAAGCCCTTGTCGCGTGATGCGGTATGCAGAGTCACTACAAGCGGCATAGTAGAACACTGAAGAAGCATCTAAGTTTATGCAATCGCCCAGTAAGAAGAGCTACATTTCAAGTTTTAGTTATCGATTAATGAATTATTGGGCGGTTTGGTGCCTTGGACCAGACCGAGGACCTTAAGATTTTGCATGAACTGAGGACTGGCAGCCAGGTAACACGAGAAATTGTGTAAAGAGTTAGTATGTGGTAAAAACCTAAGAAAATCTCCCGTTTCCGTCATTTACTATCGAATCGACATAACGCCAGATCGTCACAGTGGTCGCTTTTCTCTCTGAAACGGTTACATTTATCGTCTGCAAGCCCTTGTCGCGTGATGCGAAATGCAGAGTCACTACAAGCGGCATAGTAGAACACTGAAGAAGCATCTAAGATTATGCAATCGCCCAGTAAGAAGAGCTACATTTCAAGTTTTAGTTATCGATTAATGAATTATTGGGCGGTTTGGTGCCTTGGACCAGACCGAGGTCCTTAAGATTTTGCATGAACCGAGGACTGGCAGCCAGGTAACACGAGAAATTGTGTAAAGTGTTATTATGTAGTAAAAACCTAAGAAAATCTCCCGTTTCCGTCATTTACTATCGAATCGACATAACGCCAGATCGTCACAGTGGTAGCTTTTCTCTCTGAAACGGTTACATTTATCGTCTGCAAGCCCTTGTCGCGTGATGCGGTATGCAGACACAGTACAAGCAGCACACTAGAACACAGAATAAGAATCTACGTTGATGCAATCGGCCAGGAAGAAGAGCTACATTTCAAGTTTTAGTTATCGATTAATGAATTATTGGGCGGTTTGGTGCCTTGGACCAGACCGAGGACCTTAAGATTTTGCATGAACCGAGGACTGGCAGCCAGGTAACACGAGAAATTGTGTAAAGTGTTAATATGTAGTAAAAACCTAAGAAAATCTCCCGTTTACGTCATTTACTATCGAATCGACATAACGCCAGATAGTCACAGTGGTCGCTTTTCTCTCTGAAACGGTTACATTTATCGTCCGCAAGCCCTTCTCGCGTGATGCGGTATGCGGAGTCACTACAAGCGGCATAGTAGAACACTGAAGAAGCATCTAAGTTTATGCAATCGCCCAGTAAGAAGAGCTACATTTCAAGTTTTAGTTATCGATTAATGAATTATTGGGCGGTTTGGTGCCTTGGACCAGACCGAGGACCTTAAGATTTTGCATGAACCGAGGACTGGCAGCCTGGTAACACGAGAAATTGTGTAAAGTGTTAATATGTAGTAAAAACCTAAGAAAATCTCCCGTTTCCGTCATTTACTATCGAATCGACATAACGCCAGATCGTCACAGTGGTCGCTTTTCTCTCTGAAACGGTTACATTTATCGTCTGCAAGCCCTTGTCGCGTGATGCGGTATGCAGAGTGACTACAAGCGGCATAGTAGAACACTGAAGAAGCATCTAAGTTTATGCAATCGCCCAGTAAGAAGAGCTACATTTCAAGTTTTAGTTATCGATTAATGAATTATTGGGCGGTTTGGTGCCTTGGACCAGACCGAGGACCTTAAGATTTTGCATGAACCGAGGACTGGCAGCCAGGTAACACGAGAAATTGTGTAAAGTGTTAATATGTAGTAAAAACCTAAGAAAATCTCCCGTTTCCGTCATTTACTATCGAATCGACATAACGCCAGATCGTCACAGTGGTCGCTTTTCTCTCTGAAACGGTTACATTTATCGTCTGCAAGCCCTTGTCGCGTGATGCGGTATGCAGACACAGTACAAGCAGCACACTAGAACACAGAATAAGAATCTACGTTGATGCAATCGGCCAGTAAGAAGAGCTACATTTCAAGTTTTAGTTATCGATTAATGAATTATTGGGCGGTTTGGTGCCTTGGACCAGACCGAGGACCTTAAGATTTTGCATGAACCGAGGACTGGCAGCCAGGTAACACGAGAAATTGTGTAAAGTGTTAATATGTAGTAAAAACCCAAGAAATCTCCCGTTTCCGTCATTTACTATCGAATCGACATAACGCCAGGTCGTCACAGTGGTCGCTTTTCTCTCTGAAACGGTTACATTTATCGTCTGCAAGCCCTTGTCGCGTGATGCGGTATGCAGACACAGTACAAGCAGCACACTAGAACACAGAATAAGAATCTACGTTGATGCAATCTGCCAGGAAGAAGAGCTACATTTCAAGTTTTAGTTATCGATTAATGAATTATTGGGCGGTTTGGTGCCTTGGACCAGACCGAGGACCTTAAGATTTTGCATGAACCGAGGACTGGCAGCCAGGTAACACGAGAAATTGTGTAAAGTGTTAATATGTAGTAAAAACCTAAGAAAATCTCCCGTTTCCGTCATTTACTAACGAATCGACATAACGCCAGATCGTCACAGTGGTCGCTTTTCTCTCTGAAACGGTTACATTTATCGTCTGCAAGCCCTGGTCGCGTGATGCGGTATGCAGAGTCACTACAAGCGGCATAGTAGAACACTGAAGAAGCATCTAAGTTTATGCATTCGCCCAGTAAGAAGGGCTACATTTCAAGTTTTAGTTATCGATTAATGAATTATTGGGCGGTTTGGTGCTTTGGACCAGACCGAGGACCTTAAGATTTTGCATGAACCGAGGACTGGCAGCCAGGTAACACGAGATATTGTGTAAAGTGTTAATATGTAGGAAAAACCTAAGAAAATCTCCCGTTTCCGTCATTTACTATCGAATCGACATAACGCCAGATCGTCACAGTGGTCGCTTTTCTCTCTGAAACGGTTACATTTATCGTCTGCAAGCCCTTGTCGCGTGATGCGGTATGCAGACACAGTACAAGCAGCACACTAGAACACAGAATAAGAATCTACGTTGAAGCAATCGGCCAGTAAGAAGAGCTACATTTCACGTTTTATTTATCGATTAATGAATTATTGGGCGGTTTGGTGCCTTGGACCAGACCGAGGACCTTAAGATTTTGCATGAACCGAGGACTGGCAGCCAGGTAACACGAGAAATTGTGTAAAGTGTTAATATATTGTAAAAACCTAAGAAAATCTCCCGTTTCCGTCATTTACTATCGAATCGACATAACGCCAGATCGTCACAGTGGTCGCTTTTCTCTCTGAAACGGTTACATTTATCGTCTGCAAGCCCTTGTCGCGTGATGCGGTATGCAGAGTCACTACAAGCGGCATAGTAGAACACTGAAGAAGCATCTAAGTTTATGCAATCGCCCAGTAAGAAGAGCTACATTTCAAGTTTTAGTTATCGATTAATGAATTATTGGGCGGTTTGGTGCCTTGGACCAGACCGAGGACCTTAAGATTTTGCATGAACTGAGGACTGGCAGCCAGGTAACACGAGAAATTGTGTAAAGAGTTAGTATGTGGTAAAAACCTAAGAAAATCTCCCGTTTCCGTCATTTACTATCGAATCGACATAACGCCAGATCGTCACAGTGGTCGCTTTTCTCTCTGAAACGGTTACATTTATCGTCTGCAAGCCCTTGTCGCGTGATGCGAAATGCAGAGTCACTACAAGCGGCATAGTAGAACACTGAAGAAGCATCTAAGTTTATGCAATCGCCCAGTAAGAAGAGCTACGTTTCAAGTTTTAGTTATCGATTAATGAATTATAGGGCGGTTTGGTGCCTTGGACCAGACCGAGGACCTTCAGATTTTGCATGAACCGAGGACTGGCAGCCAGGTAACACGGGAAATTGTGTAAAGTGTTAATATGTAGTAAAAACCTAAGAAAATCTCCCGTTTCCGTCATTTACTATCGAATCGACATAACGCCAGATCGTCACAGTGGTCGCTTTTCTCTCTGAAACGGTTACATTTATCGTCTGCAAGCCCTTGTCGCGTGATGCGGTATGCAGAGTCACTACAAGCGGCATAGTAGAACACTGAAGAAGCATCTAAGTTTATGCAATCGGCCAGTAAGAAGAGCTACATTTCAAGTTTTAGTTATCGATTAATGAATTATTGGGCGGTATGGTGCCTTGGACCAGACCGAGGACCTTAAGATTTTGCATGAACCGAGGACTGGCAGCCAGGTAACACGAGAAATTGTGTAAAGTGTTAATACGTAGTAAAAACCCAAGAAAATCTCCCGTTTCCGTCATTTACTATCGAATCGACATAACGCCAGATCGTCACAGTGGTCGCTTTTCTCTCTGAAACGGTTACATTTATCGGTTGCAAGCACTTGTCGCGTGATGCGAATGCAGACACAGTACAAGCAGCACACTAGAACACAGAATAAGAATCTACGTTGATGCAATCGGCCAGTAAGAAGAGCTACATTTCAAGTTTTAGTTATCGATTAATGAATTATTGGGCGGTTTGGTGCCTTGGACCAGACCGAGGACCTTAAGATTTTGCATGAACCGAGAACTGGCAGCCAGGTAACACGAGAAATTGTGTAAAGTGTTAATATGTAGTAAAAACCTAAGAAAATCTCCCGTTTCCGTCATTTACTATCGAATCGACATATCGCCAGATCGTCACATTGGTCGCTTTTCTCTCTGAAACGGTTACATTTATCGTCTGCAAGCCCTTGTCGCGTGATGCGGTATGCAGACACAGTACAAGCAGCACACTAGAACACAGAATAAGAATCTACGTTGATGCAATCGCCCAGTAAGAAGAGCTACATTTCAAGTTTTAGTTATCGATTAATGAATTATTGGGCGGTTTGGTGCCTTGGACCAGACCGAGGACCTTAAGATTTTGCATGAACCGAGGACTGGCAGCCAGGTAACACGAGAAATTGTGTAAAGTGTTAATATGTAGTAAAAACCTAAGAAAATCTCCCGTTTCCGTCATTTACTATCGAATCGACACAACGCCAGATCGTCACATTGGTCGCTTTTCTCTCTGAAACGGTTACATTTATCGTCTGCAAGCCCTTGTCGCGTGATGCGGTATGCAGACACAGTACAAGCAGCACACTAGAACACAGAATAAGAATCTACGTTGATGCAATCGGCCAGTAAGAAGAGCTACATTTCAAGTTTTAGTTATCGATTAATGAATTATTGGGCGGTTTGGTGCCTTGGACCAGACCGAGGACCTTAAGATTTTGCATGAACCGAGGACTGGCAGCCAGGTAACACGAGAAATTGTGTAAAGTGTTAATATGTAGTAAAAACCTAAGAAAATCTCCCGTTTCCGTCATTTACTATCGAATCGACATAACGCCAGATCGTCACAGTGGTCGCTTTTCTCTCTGAAACGGTTACATTTATCGACTGCATGCCCTTGTCGCGTGATGCGGTATGCAGAGTTACTACATGCGGCATAGTAGAACACTGTAGAAGCATCTAAGTTTATGCAATCGCCCAGTAAGACGAGCTACATTTCAAGGTTTAGTTATCGATTAATGAATTATTGGGCGGTTTGGTGCCTTGGACCAGACCGAGGACCTTAAGATTTTGCATGAACCGAGGACTGGCAGCCAGGTAACACGAGAAATTGTGTAAAGTGTTAATATGTAGTAAAAACCTAAGAAAATCTCCCGTTTCCGTCATTTACTATCGAATCGACATAACGCCAGATCGTCACAGTGGTCGCTTTTCTCTCTGAAACGTTTACATTTATCGACTGCATGCCCTTGTCGCGTGATGCGGTATGCAGAGTTACTACATGCGGCATAGTAGAACACTGTAGAAGCATCTAAGTTTATGCAATCGCCCAGTAAGACGAGCTACATTTCAAGTTTTAGTTATCGATTAATGAATTATTGGGCGGTTTGGTGCCTTGGACCAGACCGAGGACCTTAAGATTTTGCATGAACCGAGGACTGGCAGCCAGGTAACACGAGAAATTGTGTAAAGTGTTAATATGTAGTAAAAACCTAAGAAAATCTCCCGTTTCCGTCATTTACTATCGAATCGACATAACGCCAGATCGTCACAGTGGTCGCTTTTCTCTCTGAAACGGTTACATTTATCGTCTGCAAGCCCTTGTCGCGTGATGCGGTATGCAGAGTCACTACAAGCGGCATAGTAGAACACTGAAGAAGCATCTAAGTTTATGCAATCGGCCAGTAAGAAGAGCTACATTTCAAGTTTTAGTTATCGATTAATGAATTATTGGGCGGTATGGTGCCTTGGACCAGACCGAGGACCTTAAGATTTTGCATGAACCGAGGACTGGCAGCCAGGTAACACGAGAAATTGTGTAAAGTGTTAATACGTAGTAAAAACCCAAGAAAATCTCCCGTTTCCGTCATTTACTATCGAATCGACATAACGCCAGATCGTCACAGTGGTCGCTTTTCTCTCTGAAACGGTTACATTTATCGGTTGCAAGCACTTGTCGCGTGATGCGAATGCAGACACAGTACAAGCAGCACACTAGAACACAGAATAAGAATCTACGTTGATGCAATCGGCCAGTAAGAAGAGCTACATTTCAAGTTTTAGTTATCGATTAATGAATTATTGGGCGGTTTGGTGCCTTGGACCAGACCGAGGACCTTAAGATTTTGCATGAACCGAGAACTGGCAGCCAGGTAACACGAGAAATTGTGTAAAGTGTTAATATGTAGTAAAAACCTAAGAAAATCTCCCGTTTCCGTCATTTACTATCGAATCGACATATCGCCAGATCGTCACATTGGTCGCTTTTCTCTCTGAAACGGTTACATTTATCGTCTGCAAGCCCTTGTCGCGTGATGCGGTATGCAGACACAGTACAAGCAGCACACTAGAACACAGAATAAGAATCTACGTTGATGCAATCGCCCAGTAAGAAGAGCTACATTTCAAGTTTTAGTTATCGATTAATGAATTATTGGGCGGTTTGGTGCCTTGGACCAGACCGAGGACCTTAAGATTTTGCATGAACCGAGGACTGGCAGCCAGGTAACACGAGAAATTGTGTAAAGTGTTAATATGTAGTAAAAACCTAAGAAAATCTCCCGTTTCCGTCATTTACTATCGAATCGACACAACGCCAGATCGTCACATTGGTCGCTTTTCTCTCTGAAACGGTTACATTTATCGTCTGCAAGCCCTTGTCGCGTGATGCGGTATGCAGACACAGTACAAGCAGCACACTAGAACACAGAATAAGAATCTACGTTGATGCAATCGGCCAGTAAGAAGAGCTACATTTCAAGTTTTAGTTATCGATTAATGAATTATTGGGCGGTTTGGTGCCTTGGACCAGACCGAGGACCTTAAGATTTTGCATGAACCGAGGACTGGCAGCCAGGTAACACGAGAAATTGTGTAAAGTGTTAATATGTAGTAAAAACCTAAGAAAATCTCCCGTTTCCGTCATTTACTATCGAATCGACATAACGCCAGATCGTCACAGTGGTCGCTTTTCTCTCTGAAACGGTTACATTTATCGACTGCATGCCCTTGTCGCGTGATGCGGTATGCAGAGTTACTACATGCGGCATAGTAGAACACTGTAGAAGCATCTAAGTTTATGCAATCGCCCAGTAAGACGAGCTACATTTCAAGGTTTAGTTATCGATTAATGAATTATTGGGCGGTTTGGTGCCTTGGACCAGACCGAGGACCTTAAGATTTTGCATGAACCGAGGACTGGCAGCCAGGTAACACGAGAAATTGTGTAAAGTGTTAATATGTAGTAAAAACCTAAGAAAATCTCCCGTTTCCGTCATTTACTATCGAATCGACATAACGCCAGATCGTCACAGTGGTCGCTTTTCTCTCTGAAACGTTTACATTTATCGACTGCATGCCCTTGTCGCGTGATGCGGTATGCAGAGTTACTACATGCGGCATAGTAGAACACTGTAGAAGCATCTAAGTTTATGCAATCGCCCAGTAAGACGAGCTACATTTCAAGTTTTAGTTATCGATTAATGAATTATTGGGCGGTTTGGTGCCTTGGACCAGACCGAGGACCTTAAGATTTTGCATGAACCGAGGACTGGCAGCCAGGTAACACGAGAAATTGTGTAAAGTGTTAATATGTAGTAAAAACCCAAGAAAATCTCCCGTTTCCGTCATTTACTATCGAATCGACATAACGCCAGATCGTCACAGTGGTCGCTTTTCTCTCTGAAACGGTTACATTTATCGTCTGCAAGCCCTTGTCGCGTGATGCGGTATGCAGACACAGTACAAGCAGCACACTAGAACACAGAATAAGAATCTACGTTGATGCAATCGGCCAGTAAGAAGAGCTACATTTCAAGTTTTAGTTATCGATTAATGAATTATTGGGCGGTTTGGTGCCTTGGACCAGACCGAGGACCTTAAGATTTTGCATGAACCGAGGACTGGCAGCCAGGTAACACGAGAAATTGTGTAAAGTGTTAATATGTAGTAAAAACCTAAGAAAATCTCCAGTTTCCGTCATTTACTATCGATTCGACATATCGCCAGATCGTCACATTGGTCGCTTTTCTCTCTGAAACGGTTACATTTATCGTCTGCAAGCCCTTGTCGCGTGATGCGGTATGCAGACACAGTACAAGCAGCACACTAGAACACAGAATAAGAATCTACGTTGATGCAATCGGCCAGTAAGAAGAGCTACATTTCAAGTTTTAGTTATCGATTAATGAATTATTGGGCGGTTTGGTGCCTTGGACCAGACCGAGGACCTTAAGATTTTGCATGAACCGAGGACTGGCAGCCAGGTAACACGAGAAATTGTGTAAAGTGTTAATATGTAGTAAAAACCTAAGAAAATCTCCCGTTTCCGTCATTTACTATCGAATCGACATAACGCCAGATCGTCACATTGGTCGCTTTTCTCTCTGAAACGGTTACATTTATCGTCTGCAAGCCCTTGTCGCGTGATGCGGTATGCAGACACAGTACAAGCAGCACACTAGAACACAGAATAAGAATCTACGTTGATGCAATCGGCAGAGTAAGAAGAGCTACATTTCAAGTTTTAGTTATCGATTAATGAATTATTGGGCGGTTTGGTGCCTTGGACCAGACCGAGGACCTTAAGATTTTGCATGAACCGAGGACTGGCAGCCAGGTAACACGACAAATTGTGTAAAGTGTTAATATGTAGTAAAAACCTAAGAAAATCTCCCGTTTCCGTCATTTACTATCGAATCGACATAACGCCAGATCGTCACAGTGGTCGCTTTTCTCTCTGAAACGGTTACATTTATCGTCTGCAAGCCCTTGTCGCGTGATGCGGTATGCAGAGTCACTACAAGCGGCATAGTAGAACACTGAAGAAGCATCTAAGTTTATGCAATCGGCCAGTAAGAAGAGCTACATTTCAAGTTTTAGTTATCGATTAATGAATTATTGGGCGGTTTGGTGCCTTGGACCAGACCGAGGACCTTAAGATTTTGCATTAACCGAGGACTGGCAGCCAGGTAACACGAGAAATTGTGTAAAGTGTTAATATGTAGTAAAAACCTAAGAAAATCTCCCGTTTCCGTCATTTACTATCGAATCGACATAACGCCAGATCGTCACAGTGGTCGCTTTTCTCTCTGAAACGGTTACATTTATCGTCTGCAAGCCCTTGACGCGTGATGCGGTATGCAGACACAGTACAAGCAGCACACTAGAACACAGAATAAGAATCTACGTTGATGCAATCGGAAAGTAAGAAGAGCTACATTTCAAGTTTTAGTTATCGATTAATGAATTATTGGGCGGTTTGAAGCCTTGGACCAGACCGAGGACCTTAAGATTTTGCATGAACCGAGGACTGGCAGCCAGATAACACGAGAAATTGTGCAAAGTGTTAATATGTAGTAAAAACCTAAGAAAATCTCCCGTTTCCGTCATTTACTATCGAATCGACATAACGCCAGATCGTCACATTGGTCGCTTTTCTCTCTGAAACGGTTACATTTATCGTTTGCAAGCCCTTGTCGCGTGATGCGGTATGCAGACACAGTACAAGCAGCACACTAGAACACAGAATAAGAATCTACGTTGATGCAATCGGCCAGTAAGAAGAGCTACATTTCAAGTTTTAGTTATCGATTAATGAATTATTGGGCGGTTTGGTGCCTTGGACCAGACCGAGGACCTTAAGATTTTGCATGAACCGAGGACTGGCAGCCAGGTAACACGAGAAATTGTGTAAAGTGTTAATATGTAGTAAAAACCTAAGAAAATCTCCCGTTTCCGTCATTTACTATCGAATCGACATAACGCCAGATCGTCACAGTGGTCGCTTTTCTCTCTGAAACGGTTACATTTATCGTCTGCAAGCCCTTGTCGCGTGATGCGGTATGCAGAGTCACTACAAGCGGCATAGTAGAACACTGAAGAATCATCTAAGTTTATGCAATCGCCCAGTAAGAAGAGCTACATTTCAAGTTTTAGTTATCGATTAATGAATTATTGGGCGGTTTGGTGCCTTGGACCAGACCGAGGACCTTAAGATTTTGCATGAACCGAGGACTGGCAGCCAGGTAACACGAGAAATTGTGTAAAGTGTTAATATGTAGTAAAAACCTAAGAAAATCTCCCGTTTCCGTCATTTACTATCGAATCGACATAACGCCAGATCGTCACAGTGGTCGCTTTTCTCTCTGAAACGGTTACATTTATCTTCTGCAAGCCCTTGTCGCGTGATGCGGTATGCAGAGTCACTACAAGCGGCATAGTAGAACACTGAAGAAGCATCTAAGTTTATGCAATCGCCCAGTAAGAAGAGCTGCAGTTCAAGTTATAGTTATCGATTAATGAATTATTGGGCGGTTTGGTGCCTTGGACCAGACCGAGGACCTTAAGATTTTGCATGAACCGAGGACTGGCAGCCAGGTAACACGAGAAATTGTGTAAAGTGTTAATATGTAGTAAAAACCTAAGAAAATCTCCCGTTTCCGACATTTACTATCGAATCGACATAACGCCAGATCGTCACATTGGTCGCTTTTCTCTCTGAAACGGTTACATTTATCGTCTGCAAGCCCTTGTCGCGTGATGCGGTATGCAGACACAGTACAAGCAGCACACTAGAACACAGAATAAGAATCTACGTTGATGCAATCGGCCAGTAAGAAGAGCTACATTTCAAGTTTTAGTTATCGATTAATGAATTATTGGGCGGTTTGGTGCCTTGGACCAGACCGAGGACCTTAAGATTTTGCATGAACCGAGGACTGGCAGCCAGGTAACACGAGAAATTGTGTAAAGTGTTAATATGTAGAAAACCTAAGAAAATCTCCCGTTTCTGTCATTTACAATCGAATCGACATATCGCCAGATCGTCACATTGGTCGCTTTCCTCTCTGAAACGGTTACATTTATCGTCTGCAAGCCCTTGTCGCGTGATGCGGTATGCAGACACAGTACAAGCAGCACACTAGAACACAGAATAAGAATCTACGTTGATGCAATCGGCCAGTAAGTAGAGCTACATTTCAAGTTTTAGTTATCGATTAATGAATTATTGGGCGGTTTGGTGCCTTGGACCAGACCGAGGACCTTAAGATTTTGCATGAACCGAGGACTGGAAGCCAGGTAACACGAGAAATTGTGTAAAGTGTTAATATGTAGTAAAAACCTAAGAAAATCCCCCGTTTCCGTCATTTACTATCGAATCGACATAACGCCAGATCGTCACATTGGTCGCTTTTCTCTCTGAAACGGTTACATTTATCGTCTGCAAGCCCTTGTCGCGTGATGCGTTATGCAGACACAGTACAAGCAGCACACTAGAACACAGAATAAGAATCTACGTTGATGCAATCGGCCAGTAAGAAGAGCTACATTTCAAGTTTTAGTTATCGATTAATGAATTATTGGGCGGTTTGGTGCCTTGGACCAGACCGAGGACCTTAAGATTTTGCATGAACCGAGGACTGGCAGCCAGGTAACACGAGAAATTGTGTAAAGTGTTAATATGTAGTAAAAACCTAAGAAAATCTCCCGTTTCCGTCATTTACTATCGAATCGACATAACGCCAGATCGTCACAGTGGTCGCTTTTCTCTCTGAAACGGTTACATTTATCGTCTGCAAGCCCTTGTCGCGTGATGCGGTATGCAGACACAGTACAAGCAGCACACTAGAACTCAGAATAAGAATCTACGTTGATGCAATCGGCCAGTAAGAAGAGCTACATCTCAAGTTTTAGTTATCGATTAATGAATTATTGGGCGGTTTGGTGCCTTGGACCAGACCGAGGACTTTAAGATTTTGCATGAACCGAGGACTGGCAGCCAGGTAACACGAGAAATTGTGTAAAGTGTTAATATGTAGTAAAAACCTAAGAAAATCTCCCGTTTCCGTCATTTACTATCGAATCGACATAACGCCAGATCGTCACAGTGGTCGCTTATCTCTCTGAAACGGTTACATTTATCGTCTGCAAGCCCTTGTCGCGTGATGCGGTATGCAGAGTCACTACAAGCGGCATAGTAGAACACTGAAGAAGCATCTAAGTTTATGCAATCGCCCAGTAAGAAGAGCTACATTTCAAGTTTTAGTTATCGATTAATGAATTATTGGGCGGTTTGGTGCCTTGGACCAGACCGAGGACCTTAAGATTTTGCATGAACCGAGGGCTGGCAGCCAGGTAACACGAGAAATTGTGTAAAGTGTTAATATGTAGTAAAAACCTAAGAAAATCTCCCGTTTCCGTCATTTACTATCGAATCGACATAACGCCAGATCGTCACAGTGGTCGCTTTTCTCTCTGAAACGGTTACATTTATCGTCTGCAAGCCCTTGTCGCGTGATGCGGTATGCAGAGTCACTACAAGCGGCATAGTAGAACACTGAAGAAGCATCTAAGTTTATGCAATCGAACAGTAAGACGAGCTACATTTCAAGTTTTAGTTATCGATTAATGAATTATTGGGCGGTTTGGTGCCTTGGACCAGACCGAGGACCTTAAGATTTTGCATGAACCGAGGACTGGCAGCCAGGTAACACGAGAAATTGTGTAAAGTGTTAATATGTGGTAAAAACCTAAGAAAATCTCCCGTTTCCGTCATTTACTATCGAATCGACATAACGCCAGATCGTCACAGTGGTCGCTTTTCTCTCTGAAACGGTTACATTTATCGTCTGCAAGACCTTGTCGCGTGATGCGGTATGCAGAGTCACTACAAGCGGCATAGTAGAACACTGAAGAAGCATCTAAGTTTATGCAATCGCCCAGTAAGAAGAGCTACATTTCAAGTTTTAGTTATCGATTAATGAATTATTGGGCGGTTTGGTGCCTTGGACCAGACCGAGGACCTTAAGATTTTGCATGAACCGAGGACTGGCAGCCAGGTAACACGAGAAATTGTGTAAAGTGTTAATATGTAGTAAAAACCTAAGAAAATCTCCCGTTTCCGTCATTTACTATCGAATCGACATATCGCCAGATCGTCACATTGGTCGCTTTTCTCTCTGAAACGGTTACATTTATCGTCTGCAAGCCCTTGTCGCGTGATGCGGTATGCAGACACAGTACAAGCAGCACACTAGAACACAGAATAAGAATCTACGTTGATGCAATCGGCCAGTAAGAAGAGCTACATTTCAAGTTTTAGTTATCGATTAATGAATTATTGGGCGGTTTGGTGCCTTGGACCAGACCGAGGACCTTAAGATTTTGCATGAACCGAGGACTGGCAGCCAGGTAACACGAGAAATTGTGTAAAGTGTTAATATGTAGTAAAAACCTAAGAAAATCTCCCGTTTCCGTCATTTACTATCGAATCGACATAACGCCAGATCGTCACATTGGTCGCTTTTCTCTCTGAAACGGTTACATTTATCGTCTGCAAGCCCTTGTCGCGTGATGCGGTATGCAGACACAGTACAAGCAGCACACTAGAACACAGAATAAGAATCTACGTTGATGCAATCGGCCAGTAAGGAGAGCTACATTTCAAGTTTTAGTTATCGATTAATGAATTATTGGGCGGTTTGGTGCCTTGGACCAGACCGAGGACCTTAAGATTTTGCATGAACCGAGGACTGGCAGCCAGGTAACACGAGAAATTGTGTAAAGTGTTAATATGTAGTAAAAACCTAATAAAATCTCCCGTTTCCGTCATTTACTATCGAATCGACATAACGCCAGATCGTCACAGTGGTCGCTTTTCTCTCTGAAACGGTTACATTTATCGTCTGCAAGCCCTTGTCGCGTGATGCGGTGTGCAGAGTCACTACAAGCGGCATAGTAGAACACTGAAGAAGCATCTAAGTTTATGCAATCGGCCAGTAAGAAGAGCTACATTTCAAGTTTTAGTTATCGATTTATGAATTATTGGGCGGTTTGGTGCCTTGGACCAGACCGAGGACCTTAAGATTTTGCATGAACCGAGGACTGGCAGCCAGGTAACACGAGAAATTGTGTAAAGTGTTAATATGTAGTAAAAACCTAAGAAAATCTCCCGTTTCCGTCATTTACTATCGAATCGACATAACGCCAGATCGTCACAGTGGTCGCTTTTCTCTCTGAAACGGTTACATTTATCGTCTGCAAGCCCTTGTCGCGTGATGCGGTATGCAGACACAGTACAAGCAGCACACTAGAACACAGAATAAGAATCTACGTTGATGCAATCGGAAAGTAAGAAGAGCTACATTTCAAGTTTTAGTTATCGATTAATGAATTATTGGGCGGTTTGAAGTCTTGGACCAGACCGAGGACCTTAAGATTTTGCATGAACCGAGGACTGGCAGCCAGATAACACGAGAAATTGTGTAAAGTGTTAATATGTAGTAAAAACCTAAGAAAATCTCCCGTTTCCGTCATTTACTATCGAATCGACATAACGCCAGATCGTCACATTGGTCGCTTTTCTCTCTGAAACGGTTACATTTATCGTCTGCAAGCCCTTGTCGCGTGATGCGGTATGCAGACACAGTACAAGCAGCACACTATAACACAGAATAAGAATCTACGTTGATGCAATCGGCCAGTAAGGAGAGCTACATTTCAAGTTTTAGTTATCGATTAATGAATTATTGGGCGGTTTGGTGCCTTGGACCAGACCGAGGACCTTAAGATTTTGCATGAACCGAGGACTGGCAGCCAGGTAACACGAGAAATTGTGTAAAGTGTTAATATGTAGTAAAAACCTAAGAAAATCTCCAGTTTCCGTCATTTACTATCGAATCGACATATCGCCAGATCGTCACATTGGTCGCTTTTCTCTCTGAAACGGTTACATTTATCGTCTGCAAGCCCTTGTCGCGTGATGCGGTATGCAGACACAGTACAAGCAGCACACTAGAACACAGAATAAGAATCTACGTTGATGCAATCGGCCAGTAAGGAGAGCTACATTTCAAGTTTTAGTTATCGATTAATGAATTATTGGGCGGTTTGGTGCCTTGGACCAGACCGAGAACCTTAAGATTTTGCATGAACCGAGGACTGGCAGCCAGGTAACACGAGAAATTGTGTAAAGTGTTAATATGTAGTAAAAACCTAAGAAAATCTCCCGTTTCCGTCATTTACTATCGAATCGACATAACGCCAGATCGTCACAGTGGTCGCTTTTCTCTCCTAAACGGTTACATTTATCGTCTGCAAGCCCTTGTCGCGTGATGCGGTATGCAGAGTCACTACAAGCGGCATAGTAGAACACTGAAGAAGCATCTAAGTTTATGCAATCGGCCAGTAAGAAGAGCTACATTTCAAGTTTTAGTTATCGATTAATGAATTATTGGGCGGTTTGGTGCCTTGGACCAGACCGAGGACCTTAAGATTTTGCATGAACCGAGGACTGGCAGCCAGGTAACACGAGAAATTGTGTAAAGTGTTAATATGTAGTAAAAACCTAAGAAAATCTCCCGTTTCCGTCATTTACTATCGAATCGACATAACGGCAGATCGTCACAGTGGTCGCTTTTCTCTCTGAAACGGTTACATTTATCGTCTGCAAGCCCTTGTCGCGTGATGCGGTATGCAGAGTCACTACAAGCGGCATAGTAGAACACTGAAGAAGCATCTAAGTTTATGCAATCGCCCAGTAAGAAGAGCTACATTTCAAGTTTTAGTTACCGATTAATGAATTATTGGGCGGTTTGGTGCCTTGGACCAGACCGAGGACCTTAAGATTTTGCATGAACCGAGGACTGGCAGCCAGGTAACACGAGAAATTGTGCAAAGTGTTAATATGTAGTAAAAACCTAAGAAAATCTCCCGTTTCCGTCATTTACTATCGAATCGACATAACGCCAGATCGTCACATTGGTCGCTTTTCTCTCTGAAACGGTTACATTTATCGTTTGCAAGCCCTTGTCGCGTGATGCGGTATTCAGACACAGTACAAGCAGCACACTAGAACACAGAATAAGAATCTACGTTGATGCAATCGGCCAGTAAGAAGAGCTACATTTCAAGTTTTAGTTATCGATTAATGAATTATTGGGCGGTTTGGTGCCTTGGACCAGACCGAGGACCTTAAGATTTTGCATGAACCGAGGACTGGCAGCCAGGTAACACGAGAAATTGTGTAAAGTGTTAATATGTAGTAAAAACATAAGAAAATCTCCCGTTTCCGTCATTAACTATCGAATCGACATAACGCCATATCCTCACATTGGTCGCTTTTCTCTCTGAAACGGTTACATTTATCGTCTGCAAGCCCTTGTCGCGTGATGCGGTATGCAGACACAGTACAAGCAGCACACTAGAACACAGAATAAGAATCTACGTTGATGCAATCGGCCAGTAAGAAGAGCTACATTTCAAGTTTTAGTTATCGATTAATGAATTATTGGGCGGTTTGGTGCCTTGGACCAGACCGAGGACCTTAAGATTTTGCATGAACCGAGGACTGGCAGGCAGGTAACACGAGAAATTGTGTAAAGTGTTAATATGTAGTAAAAACCTAAGAAAATCTCCCGTTTCCGTCATTTACTATCGAATCGAAATAACGCCAGATCGTCACAGTGGTCGCTTTTCTCTCTGAAACGGTTACATTTATCGTCTGCAAGCCCTTGTCGCGTGATGCGGTATGCAGAGTCACTACAAGCGGCATAGTAGAACACTGAAGAAGCATCTAAGTTTATGCAATCGCCCAGTAAGACGAGCTATATTTCAAGTTTTAGTTATCGATTAATGAATTATTGGGCGGTTTGGTGCCTTGGACCAGACCGAGGACCTTAAGATTTTGCATGAACCGAGGACTGGCAGCCAGGTAACACGAGAAATTGTGTAAAATGTTAATATGTGGTAAAAACCTAAGAAAATCTCCCGTTTCCGTCATTTACTATCGAATCGACATAACGCCAGATCGTCACAGTGGTCGCTTTTCTCTCTGAAACGGTTACATTTATCGTCTGCAAGACCTTGTCGCGTGATGCGGTATGCAGAGTCACTACAAGCGGCATAGTAGAACACTGAAGAAGCATCTAAGTTTATGCAATCGCCCAGTAAGAAGTGCTACATTTCAAGTTTTAGTTATCGATTAATGAATTATTGGGCGGTTTTGTGCCTTGGACCAGACCGAGGACCTTAAGATTTTGCATGAACCGAGGACTGGCAGCCAGGTAACACGAGAAATTGTGTAAAGTGTTAATATGTAGTAAAAACCTAAGAAAATCTCCCGTTTCCGTCATTTACTATCGAATCGACATATCGCCAGATCGTCACATTGGTCGCTTTTCTCTCTGAAACGGTTACATTTATCGTCTGCAAGCCCTTGTCGCGTGATGCGGTATGCAGACACAGTACAAGCAGCACACTAGAACACAGAATAAGAATCTACGTTGATGCAATCGGCCAGTAAGAAGAGCTACATTTCAAGTTTTAGTTATCGATTAATGAATTATTGGGCGGTTTGGTGCCTTGGACCAGACCGAGGACCTTAAGATTTTGCATGAACCGAGGACTGGCAGCCAGGTAACACGAGAAATTGTGCAAAGTGTTAATATGTAGTAAAAACCTAAGAAAATCTCCCGTTTCCGTCATTTACTATCGAATCGACATAACGCCAGATCGTCACATTGGTCGCTTTTCTCTCTGAAACGGTTACATTTATCGTCTGCAAGCCCTTGTCGCGTGATGCGGTATGCAGACACAGTACAAGCAGCACACTAGAACACAGAATAAGAATCTACGTTGATGCAATCGGCCAGTAAGGAGAGCTACATTTCAAGTTTTAGTTATCGATTAATGAATTATTGGGCGGTTTGGTGCCTTGGACCAGACCGAGGACCTTAAGATTTTGCATGAACCGAGGACTGGCAGCCAGGTAACACGAGAAATTGTGTAAAGTGTTAATATGTAGTAAAAACCTAAGAAAATCTCCCGTTTCCGTCATTTACTATCGAATCGACATAACGCCACATCGTCACAGTGGTCGCTTTTCTCTCTGAAACGGTTACATTTATCGTCTGCAAGCCCTTGTCGCGTGATGCGGTATGCAGAGTCACTACAAGCGGCATAGTAGAACACTGAAGAAGCATCTAAGTTTATGCAATCGGCCAGTAAGAAGAGCTACATTTCAAGTTTTAGTTATCGATTAATGAATTATTGGGCGGTTTGGTGCCTTGGACCAGACCGAGGACCTTAAGATTTTGCATGAACCGAGGACTGGCAGCCAGGTAACACGAGAAATTGTGTAAAGTGTTAATATGTAGTAAAAACCTAAGAAAATCTCCCGTTTCCGTCATTTACTATCGAATCGACATAACGCCAGATCGTCACAGTGGTCGCTTTTCTCTCTGAAACGGTTACATTTATCGTCTGCAAGCCCTTGACGCGTGATGCGGTATGCAGACACAGTACAAGCAGCACACTAGAACACAGAATAAGAATCTACGTTGATGCAATCGGAAAGTAAGAAGAGCTACATTTCAAGTTTTAGTTATCGATTAATGAATTATTGGGCGGTTTGAAGCCTTGGACCAGACCGAGGACCTTAAGATTTTGCATGAACCGAGGACTGGCAGCCAGATAACACGAGAAATTGTGTAAAGTGTTAATATGTAGTAAAAACCTAAGAAAATCTCCCGTTTCTGTCATTTACTATCGAATCGACATAACGCCAGATCGTCACATTGGTCGCTTTTCTTTCTGAAACGGTTACATTTATCGTCTGCAAGCCCTTGTCGCGTGATGCGGTATGCAGACACAGTACAAGCAGCACACTAGAACACAGAATAAGAATCTACGTTGATGCAATCGGCCAGTAAGGAGAGCTACATTTCAAGTTTTAGTTATCGATTAATGAATTATTGGGCGGTTTGGTGCCTTGGACCAGACCGAGGACCTTAAGATTTTGCATGAACCGAGGACTGGCAGCCAGGTAACACGAGAAATTGTGTAAAGTGTTAATATGTAGTAAAAACCTAAGAAAATCTCCAGTTTCCGTCATTTACTATCGAATCGACATATCGCCAGATCGTCACATTGGTCGCTTTTCTCTCTGAAACGGTTACATTTATCGTCTGCAAGCCCTTGTCGCGTGATGCGGTATGCAGACACAGTACAAGCAGCACACTAGAACACAGAATAAGAATCTACGTTGATGCAATCGGCCAGTAAGAAGAGCTACATTTCAAGTTTTAGTTATCGATTAATGAATTATTGGGCGGTTTGGTGCCTTGGACCAGACCGAGGACCTTAAGATTTTGCATGAACCGAGGACTGGCAGCCAGGTAACACGAGAAATTGTGTAAAGTGTTAATATGTAGTAAAAACCTAAGAAAATCTCCCGTTTCCGTCATTTACTATAGAATCGACATAACGCCAGATCGTCACATTGGTCGCTTTTCTCTCTGAAACGGTTACATTTATCGTCTGCAAGCCCTTGTCGCGTGATGCGGTATGCAGACACAGTACAAGCAGCACACTAGAACACAGAATAAGAATCTACGTTGATGCAATCGGCCAGTAAGGAGAGCTACATTTCAAGTTTTAGTTATCGATTAATGAATTATTGGGCGGTTTGGTGCCTTGGACCAGACCGAGAACCTTAAGATTTTGCATGAACCGAGGACTGGCAGCCAGGTAACACGAGAAATTGTGTAAAGTGTTAATATGTAGTAAAAACCTAAGAAAATCTCCCGTTTCCGTCATTTACTGTCGAATCGACATAACGCCAGATCGTCACAGTGGTCGCTTTTCTCTCTGAAACGGTTACATTTATCGTCTGCAAGCCCTTGTCGCGTGATGCGGTATGCAGACACAGTACAAGCAGCACACTAGAACACAGAATAAGAATCTACGTTGATGCAATCGGCCAGTAAGAAGAGTTACATTTCAAGTTTTAGTTATCGATTAATGAATTATTGGGCGGTTTGGTGCCTTGGACCAGACCGAGGACCTTAAGATTTTGCATGAACCGAGGACTGGCAGCCAGGTAACACGAGAAATTGTGTAAAGTGTTAATATGTAGTAAAAACCTAAGAAAATCTCCCGTTTCCGTCATTTACTATCGAATCGACATAACGCCAGATCGTCACAGTGGTCGCTTTTCTCTCTGAAACGGTTACATTTATCGTCTGCAAGCCCTTGACGCGTGATGCGGTATGCAGACACAGTACAAGCAGCACACTAGAACTCAGAATAAGAATCTACGTTGATGCAATCGGAAAGTAAGAAGAGCTACATTTCAACTTTTAGTTATCGATTAATGAATTATTGGGCGGTTTGAAGCCTTGGACCAGACCGAGGACCTTAAGATTTTGCATGAACCGAGGACTGGCAGCCAGATAACACGAGAAATTGTGCAAAGTGTTAATATGTAGTAAAAACCTAAGAAAATCTCCCGTTTCCGTCATTTACTATCGAATCGACATAACGCCAGATCGTCACATTGGTCGCTTTTCTCTCTGAAACGGTTACATTTATCGTTTGCAAGCCCTTGTCGCGTGATGCGGTATGCAGACACAGTACAAGCAGCACACTAGAACACAGAATAAGAATCTACGTTGATGCAATCGGCCAGTAAGAAGAGCTACATTTCAAGTTTTAGTTATCGATTAATGAATTATTGGGCGGTTTGGTGCCTTGGACCAGACCGAGGACCTTAAGATTTTGCATGAACCGAGGACTGGCAGCCAGGTAACACGAGAAATTGTGTAAAGTGTTAATATGTAGTAAAAACATAAGAAAATCTCCCGTTTCCGTCATTTACTATCGAATCGACATAACGCCATATCCTCACATTGGTCGCTTTTCTCTCTGAAACGGTTACATTTATCGTCTGCAAGCCCTTGTCGCGTGATGCGGTATGCAGACACAGTACAAGCAGCACACTAGAACACAGAATAAGAATCTACGTTGATGCAATCGGCCAGTAAGAAGAGCTACATTTCAAGTTTTAGTTATCGATTAATGAATTATTGGGCGGTTTGGTGCCTTGGACCAGACCGAGGACCTTAAGATTTTGCATGAACCGAGGACTGGCAGGCAGGTAACACGAGAAATTGTGTAAAGTGTTAATATGTAGTAAAAACCTAAGAAAATCTCCCGTTTCCGTCATTTACTATCGAATCGACATAACGCCAGATCGTCACAGTGGTCGCTTTTCTCTCTGAAACGGTTACATTTATCGTCTGCAAGCCCTTGTCGCGTGATGCGGTATGCAGACACAGTACAAGCAGCACACTAGAACACAGAATAAGAATCTACGTTGATGCAATCGGCCAGTAAGAAGAGCTACATTTCAAGTTTTAGTTATCGATTAATGAATTATTGGGCGGTTTGGTGCCTTGGACCAGACCGAGGACCTTAAGATTTTGCATGAACCGAGGACTGGCAGCCAGGTAACACGAGAAATTGTGTAAAGTGTTAATATGAAGTAAAAACCCAAGAAAATCTCCCGTTTCCGTCATTTACTATCGAATCGACATAACGCCAGATCGTCACAGTGGTCGCTTTTCTCTCTGAAACGGTTACATTTATCGTCTGCAAGCCCTCGTCGCGTGATGCAGTATGCAGACACAGTACAAGTAGCACACTAGAACACAGAATAAGAATCTACTTTGATGCAATCGGCCGGTAAGAAGAGCTACATTTCAAGTTTTAGTTATCGATTAATGAATTATTGGGCGGTTTGGTGCCTTGGACCAGACCGAGGACCTTAAGATTTTGCATGAACCGAGGACTGGCAGCCAGGTAACACGAGAAATTGTGTAAAGTGTTAATATGTAGTAAAAACCTAAGAAAATCTCCCGTTTCCGTCATTTACTATCGAATCGACATATCGCCAGATCGTCACATTGGTCGCTTTTCTCTCTGAAACGGTTACATTTATCGTCTGCAAGCCCTTGTCGCGTGATGCGGTATGCAGACACAGTACAAGCAGCACACTAGAACACAGAATAAGAATCTACGTTGATGCAATCGGCCAGTAAGAAGAGCTACATTTCAAGTTTTAGTTATCGATTAATGAATTATTGGGCGGTTTGGTGCCTTGGACCAGACCGAGGACCTTAAGATTTTGCATGAACCGAGGACTGGCAGCCAGGTAACACGAGAAATTGTGTAAAGTGTTAATATGTAGTAAAAACCTAAGAAAATCTCCCGTTTCCGTCACTTACTATCGAATCGACATAACGCCAGATCTTCACATTGGTCGCTTTTCTCTCAGAAACGGTTACATTTATCGTCTGCAAGCCCTTGTCGCGTGATGCGGTATGCAGACACAGTACAAGCAGCACACTAGAACACAGAATAAGAATCTACGCTGATGCAATCGGCCAGTAAGAAGAGCTACATTTCAAGTTTTAGCTATCGATTAATGAATTATTGGGCGGTTTGGTGCCTTGGACCAGACCGAGGACCTTAAGATTTTGCATGAACCGAGGACTGGCAGCCAGGTAACACGAGAAATTGTGTAAAGTGTTAATATGTAGTAAAAACCTAAGAAAATCTCCCGTTTCCGTCATTTACTATCGAATCGACATAACGCCAGATCGTCACAGTGGTCGCTTTTCTCTCTGAAACGGTTACATTTATCGTCTGCAAGCCCTTGTCGCGTGATGCGGTATGCAGAGTCACTACAAGCGGCATAGTAGAACACTGAAGAAGCATCTAAGTTTATGCAATCGCCCAGTAAGAAGAGCTGCAGTTCAAGTTTTAGTTATCGATTAATGAATTATTGGGCGGTTTGGTGCCTTGGACCAGACCGAGGACCTTCAGATTTTGCATGAACCGAGGACTGGCAGCCAGGTAACACGAGAAATTGTGTAAAGTGTAAATATGTAGTAAAAACCTAAGAAAATCTCCCGTTTCCGTCATTTACTATCGAATCGACATAACGCCAGATCGTCACATTGGTCGCTTTTCTCTCTGAAACGGTTACATTTATCGTCTGCAAGCCCTTGTCGCGTGATGCGGTATGCAGAGTCACTACAAGCGGCATAGTAGAACACTGAAGAAGCATCTAAGTTTATGCAATCGGCCAGTAAGAAGAGCTACATTTCAAGTTTTAGTTATCGATTAATGAATTATTGGGCGGTTTGGTGCCTTGGACCAGACCGAGGACCTTAAGATTTTGCATGAACCGAGGACTGGCAGCCAGGTAACACGAGAAATTGTGTAAAGTGTTAATATGTAGTAAAAACCTAAGAAAATCTCCCGTTTCCGTCATTTACTATCGAATCGACATAACGCCAGATCGTCACAGTGGTCGCTTTTCTCTCTGAAACGGTTACATTTATCGTCTGCAAGCCGTTGTCGCGTGATGCGGTATGCAGAGTCACTACAAGCGGCATAGTAGAACACTGAAGAAGCATCTAAGTTTATGCAATCGCCCAGTAAGAAGAGCTGCATTTCAAGTTTTAGTTATCGATTAATGAATTATTGGGCGGTTTGGTGCCTTGGACCAGACCGAGGACCTTAAGATTTTGCATGAACCGAGGACTGGAAGCCAGGTAACACGAGAAATTTTGTATAGTGTTAATATGTAGTAAAAACCTAAGAAAATCTCCCGTTTCCGTCATTTACTATCGAATCGACATAACGCCAGATCGTCACAGTGGTCGCTTTTCTCTCTGAAACGGTTACATTTATCGTCTGCAAGCCCTTGTCGCGTGATGCGGTATGCAGACACAGTACAAGCAGCACACTAGAACACAGAATAAGAATCTACGTTGATGCAATCGGCCAGTAAGAAGAGCTACATTTCAAGTTTTAGTTATCGATTAATGAATTATTGGGCGGTTTGGTGCCTTGGACCAGACCGAGGACCTTAAGATTTTGCATGAACCGAGGACTGGCAGCCAGGTAACACGAGAAATTGTGTAAAGTGTTAATATGTAGTAAAAACCTAAGAAAATCTCCCGTTTCCGTCATTTACTATCGAATCGACATAACGCCAGATCGTCACAGTGGTCGCTTTTCTCTCTGAAACGGTTACATTTATCGTCTGCAAGCCCTTGTCGCGTGATGCGGTATGCAGAGTCACTACAGGCGGCATAGTAGAACACTGAAGAATCATCTAAGTTTATGCAATCGCCCAGTAAGAAGAGCTACATTTCAAGTTTTAGTTATCGATTAATGAATTATTGGGCGGTTTGGTGCCTTGGACCAGACCGAGGACCTTAAGATTTTGCATGAACCGAGGACTGGCAGCCAGGTAACACGAGAAATTGTGTAAAGTGTTAATATGTAGTAAAAACCTAAGATAATCTCCCGTTTCCGTCATTTACTATCGAATCGACATAACGCCAGATCGTCACATTGGTCGCTTTTCTCTCTGAAACGGTTAGATTTATCGTCTGCAAGCCCTTGTCGCGTGATGCGGTATGCAGACACAGTACAAGCAGCACACTAGAACACAGAATAAGAATCTACGTTGATGCAATCGGCCAGTAAGAAGAGCTACATTTCAAGTTTTAGTTATCGATTAATGAATTATTGGGCGGTTTGGTGCCTTGGACCAGACCGAGGATCTTAAGATTTTGCATGAACCGAGGACTGGCAGCCAGGTAACACGAGAAATTGTGTAAAGTGTTAATATGTAGTAAAAACCTAAGAAAATCTCCCGTTTCCGTCATTTACTATCGAATCGACATAACGCCAGATCGTCACAGTGGTCGCTTTTCTCTCTGAAACGGTTACATTTATCGTCTGCAAGCCCTTGTCGCGTGATGCGGTATGCAGAGTCACTACAAGCGGCATAGTAGAACACTGAAGAAGCATCTAAGTTTATGCAATCGCCCAGTAAGAAGAGCTGCAGTTCAAGTTTTAGTTATCGATTAATGAATTATTGGGCGGTTTGGTGCCTTGGACCAGACCGAGGACCTTCAGATTTTGCATGAACCGAGGACTGGCAGCCAGGTAACACGAGAAATTGTGTAAAGTGTAAATATGTAGTAAAAACCTAAGAAAATCTCCCGTTTCCGTCATTTACTATCGAATCGACATAACGCCAGATCGTCACATTGGTCGCTTTTCTCTCTGAAACGGTTACATTTATCGTCTGCAAGCCCTTGTCGCGTGATGCGGTATGCAGAGTCACTACAAGCGGCATAGTAGAACACTGAAGAAGCATCTAAGTTTATGCAATCGGCCAGTAAGAAGAGCTACATTTCAAGTTTTAGTTATCGATTAATGAATTATTGGGCGGTTTGGTGCCTTGGACCAGACCGAGGACCTTAAGATTTTGCATGAACCGAGGACTGGCAGCCAGGTAACACGAGAAATTGTGTAAAGTGTTAATATGTAGTAAAAACCTAAGAAAATCTCCCGTTTCCGTCATTTACTATCGAATCGACATAACGCCAGATCGTCACAGTGGTCGCTTTTCTCTCTGAAACGGTTACATTTATCGTCTGCAAGCCGTTGTCGCGTGATGCGGTATGCAGAGTCACTACAAGCGGCATAGTAGAACACTGAAGAAGCATCTAAGTTTATGCAATCGCCCAGTAAGAAGAGCTGCATTTCAAGTTTTAGTTATCGATTAATGAATTATTGGGCGGTTTGGTGCCTTGGACCAGACCGAGGACCTTAAGATTTTGCATGAACCGAGGACTGGAAGCCAGGTAACACGAGAAATTTTGTATAGTGTTAATATGTAGTAAAAACCTAAGAAAATCTCCCGTTTCCGTCATTTACTATCGAATCGACATAACGCCAGATCGTCACAGTGGTCGCTTTTCTCTCTGAAACGGTTACATTTATCGTCTGCAAGCCCTTGTCGCGTGATGCGGTATGCAGACACAGTACAAGCAGCACACTAGAACACAGAATAAGAATCTACGTTGATGCAATCGGCCAGTAAGAAGAGCTACATTTCAAGTTTTAGTTATCGATTAATGAATTATTGGGCGGTTTGGTGCCTTGGACCAGACCGAGGACCTTAAGATTTTGCATGAACCGAGGACTGGCAGCCAGGTAACACGAGAAATTGTGTAAAGTGTTAATATGTAGTAAAAACCTAAGAAAATCTCCCGTTTCCGTCATTTACTATCGAATCGACATAACGCCAGATCGTCACAGTGGTCGCTTTTCTCTCTGAAACGGTTACATTTATCGTCTGCAAGCCCTTGTCGCGTGATGCGGTATGCAGAGTCACTACAGGCGGCATAGTAGAACACTGAAGAATCATCTAAGTTTATGCAATCGCCCAGTAAGAAGAGCTACATTTCAAGTTTTAGTTATCGATTAATGAATTATTGGGCGGTTTGGTGCCTTGGACCAGACCGAGGACCTTAAGATTTTGCATGAACCGAGGACTGGCAGCCAGGTAACACGAGAAATTGTGTAAAGTGTTAATATGTAGTAAAAACCTAAGATAATCTCCCGTTTCCGTCATTTACTATCGAATCGACATAACGCCAGATCGTCACATTGGTCGCTTTTCTCTCTGAAACGGTTAGATTTATCGTCTGCAAGCCCTTGTCGCGTGATGCGGTATGCAGACACAGTACAAGCAGCACACTAGAACACAGAATAAGAATCTACGTTGATGCAATCGGCCAGTAAGAAGAGCTACATTTCAAGTTTTAGTTATCGATTAATGAATTATTGGGCGGTTTGGTGCCTTGGACCAGACCGAGGATCTTAAGATTTTGCATGAACCGAGGACTGGCAGCCAGGTAACACGAGAAATTGTGTAAAGTGTTAATATGTAGTAAAAACCTAAGAAAATCTCCCGTTTCCGTCATTTACTATCGAATCGACATAACGCCAGATCGTCACAGTGGTCGCTTTTCTCTCTGAAACGGTTACATTTATCGTCTGCAAGCCCTTGTCGCGTGATGCGGTATGCCGAGTCACTACAAGCGGCATAGTTGAACACTGAAGAAGCATCTAAGTTTATGCAATCGCCCAGTAAGAAGAGCTACATTTCAAGTTTTAGTTATCGATTAATGAATTATTGGGCGGTTTGGTGCCTTGGACAAGACCGAGGACCTTAAGATTTTGCATGAACCGAGGACTGGCAGCCAGGTAACACGAGAAATTGTGTAAAGTGTTAATATGTAGCAAAAACCTAAGAAAATCTCCCGTTTCCGTCATTTACTATCGAATCGACATAACGCCAGATCGTCACAGTGGTCGCTTTTCTCTCTGAAACGGTTACATTTATCGTCTGCAAGCCCTTGTCGCGTGATGCGGTATGCAGAGTCACTACAAGCGGCATAGTAGAACACTGAAGAAGCATCTAAGTTTATGCAATCGCCCAGTAAGAAGAGCTACATTTCAAGTTTTAGTTATCTATTAATGAATTATTGGGCGGTTTGGTGCCTTGGACCAGACCGAGGACCTTAAGATTTTGCATGAACCGAGGACTGGCAGCAAGGTAACACGAGAAATTGTGTAAAGTGTTAATATGTAGTAAATACCTAAGAAAATCTCCCGTTTCCGTCATTTACTATCGAATCGACATAACGCCAGATCGTCACAGTGGTCGCTTTTCTCTCTGAAACGGTTACATTTATCGTCTGCAAGCCCTTGTCGCGTGATGCGGTATGCAGACACAGTACATGCAGCACACTAGAACACAGAATAAAAATCTACGTTAATGCAATCGGCCAGTAAGAAGAGCCACATTTCAAGTTTTAGTTATCGATTAATGAATTATTGGGCGGTTTGGTGCCTTGGACCAGACCGAGGACCTTAAGATTTTGCATGAACCGAGGACTGGCAGCCAGGTAACACGAGAAATTGTGTAAAGTGTTAATATGTAGTAAAAACCTAAGAAAATCTCCCGTTTCCGTCATTTACTATCGAATCGACATAACGCCAGATCGTCACATTGGTCGCTTTTCTCTCTGAAACGGTTACATTTATCGTCTGCAAGCCCTTGTCGCGTGATGCGGTATGCAGACACAGTACAAGCAGCACACTAGAACACAGAATAAGAATCTACGTTGATGCAATCGGCCAGTAAGAAGAGCTACATTTCAAGTTTTAGTTATCGATTAATGAATTATTGGGCGGTTTGGTGCCTTCGACCAGACCGAGGACCTTAAGATTTTGCATGAACCGAGGACTGGCAGCCAGGTAACACGAGAAATTGTGTAAAGTGTTAATATGTAGTAAAAACCTAAGAAAATCTCCCGTTTCCGTCATTTACTATCGAATCGACATAACGCCAGATCTTCACAGTGGTCGCTTTTCTCTCTGAAACGGTTACATTTATCGTCTGCAAGCCCTTGTCGCGTGATGCGGTATGCCGAGTCACTACAAGCGGCATAGTTGAACACTGAAGAAGCATCTAAGTTTATGCAATCGCCCAGTAAGAAGAGCTACATTTCAAGTTTTAGTTATCGATTAATGAATTATTGGGCGGTTTGGTGCCTTGGAGAAGACCGAGGACCTTAAGATTTTGCATGAACCGAGGACTGGCAGCCAGGTAACACGAGAAATTGTGTAAAGTGTTAATATGTAGTAAAAACCTAAGAAAATCTCCCGTTTCTGTCATTTACTATCGAATCGACATAACGCCAGATCGTCACAGTGGTCGCTTTTCTCTCTGAAACGGTTACATTTATCGTCTGCAAGCCCTTGTCGCGTGATGCGGTATGCAGACACAGTACAAGCAGCACACTAGAACACAGAATAAGAATCTACGTTGATGCAATCGGCCAGTAAGAAGAGCTACATTTCAAGTTTTAGTTATCGATTAATGAATTATTGGGCGGTTTGGTGCCTTGGACCAGACCGAGGACCTTACGATTTTGCATGAACCGAGGACTGGCAGCCAGGTAACACGAGAAATTGTGTAAAGTGTTAATATGTAGTAAAAACCTAAGAAAATCTCCCGTTTCCGTCATTTACTATCGAATCGACATAACGCCAGATCGTCACAGTGGTCGCTTTACTCTCTGAAACGGTTACATTTATCGTCTGCAAGCCCTTGTCGCGTGATGCGGTATGCAGAATCACTACAAGCGGCATAGTAGAACACTGAAGAAGCATCTAAGTTTATGCAACCGCCCAGTAAGAAGAGCTGCAGTTCAAGTTTTAGTTATCGATTGATGAATAATTGGGCGGTTTGGTGCCTTGGACCAGACCGAGGACCTTAAGATTTTGCATGAACCGAGGACTGGCAGCCAGGTAACACGAGAAATTGTGTAAAGTGTTAATATGTAGTAAAAACCTAAGAAAATCTCCCGTTTCCGTCATTTACTATCAAATCGACATAACGCCAGATCGTCACATTGGTCGCTTTTCTCTCTGAAACGGTTACATTTATCGTCTGCAAGCCCTTGTCGCGTGATGCGGTATGCAGACACAGTACAAGCAGCACACTAGAACACAGAATAAGAATCTACGTTGATGCAATCGGCCAGTAAGAAGAGCTACATTTCAAGTTTTAGTTATCGATTAATGAATTCTTGGGCGGTTTGGTGCCTTGGACCAGACCGAGGACCTTAAGATTTTGCATGAACCGAGGACTGGCAGCCAGGTAACACGAGAAATTGTGTAAAGTGTTAATATGTAGTAAAAACCTAAGAAAATCTCCCGTTTCCGTCATTTACTATCGAATCGACATAACGCCAGATCGTCACAGTGGTCGCTTTTCTCTCTGAAACGGTTACATTTATCGTCTGCAAGCCCTTGTCGCGTGATGCGGTATGCAGAGTCACTACAAGCGGCATAGTAGAACACTGAAGAAGCATCTAAGTATATGCAATCGCCCAGTAAGAAGAGCTGCAGTTCAAGTTTTAGTTATCGATTAATGAATTATTGGGCGGTTTGGTGCCTTGGACCAGACCGAGGACCTTAAGATTTTGCATGAACCGAGGACTGGCAGCCAGGTAACACGAGAAATTGTGTAAAGTGTTAATATGTAGTAAAAACCTAAGAAAATCTCCCGTTTCCGTCATTTACTATCGAATCGACATAACGCCAGATCGTCACATTGGTCGCTTTTCTCTCTGAAACGGTTACATTTATCGTCTGCAAGCCCTTGTCGCGTGATGCGGTATGCAGAGTCACTACAAGCGGCATAGTAGAACACTGAAGAAGCATCTAAGTTTATGCAATCGCCCAGTAAGAAGAGCTACATTTCAAGTTTTAGTTATCGATTAATGAATTATTGGGCGGTTTGGTGCCTTGGACCAGACCGAGGACCTTAAGATTTTGCATGAACCGAGGACTGGCAGCCAGGTAACACGAGAAATTGTGTAAAGTGTTAATATGTAGTAAAAACCTAAGAAAATCTCCCGTTTCCGTCATTTACTATCGAATCGACATAACGCCAGATCGTCACAGTGGTCGCTTTTCTCTCTGAAACGGTTACATTTATCTTCTGCAAGCCGTTGTCGCGTGATGCGGTATGCAGAGTCACTACAAGCGGCATAGTAGAACACTGAAGAAGCATCTAAGTTTATGCAATCGCCCAGTAAGAAGAGCTGCAGTTCAAGTTTTAGTTATCGATTAATGAATTATTGGGCGTTTTGGTGCCTTGGACCAGACCGAGCACCTTAAGATTTTGCATGAACCGAGGACTGGCAGCCAGGTAACACGAGAAATTGTGTATAGTGTTAATATGTAGTAAAAACCTAAGAAAATCTCCCGTTTCCGTCATTTACTATCGAATCGACATAACGCCAGATCGTCACAGTGGTCGCTTTTCTCTCTGAAACGGTTACATTTATCGTCTGCAAGCCCTTGTCGCGTGATGCGGTATGCAGACACAGTACAAGCAGCACACTAGAACACAGAATAAGAATCTACGTTGATGCAATCGGCCAGTAAGAAGAGCTACATTTCAAGTTTTAGTTATCGATTAATGAATTATTGGGCGGTTTGGTGCCTTGGACCAGACCGAGAACCTTAAGATTTTGCATGAACCGAGGACTGGCAGCCAGGTAACACGAGAAATTGTGTAAAGTGTTAATATGTAGTAAAAACCTAAGAAAATCTCCCGTTTCCGTCATTTACTATCGAATCGACATAACGCCAGATCGTCACAGTGGTCGCTTTTCTCTCTGAAACGGTTACATTTATCGTCTGCAAGCCCTTGTCGCGTGATGCGGTATGCAGACACAGTACAAGCAGCACACTAGAACACAGAATAAGAATCTACGTTGATGCAATCGGCCAGTAAGAAGAGCTACATTTCAAGTTTTAGTTATCGATTAATGAATTATTGGGCGGTTTGGTGCCTTGGACCAGACCGAGGACCTTAAGATTTTGCATGAACCGAGGACTGGCAGCCAGGTAGCACGAGATATTGTGTAAAGTGTTAATATGTAGTAAAAACCTAAGAAAATCTCCCGTTTCCGTCATTTACTATCGAATCGACATAACGCCAGATCGTCACATTGGTCGCTTTTCTCACTGAAACGGTTACATTTATCGTCTGCAAGCCCTTGTCGCGTGATGCGGTATGCAGACACAGTACAAGCAGCACACTAGAACACAGAATAAGAATCTACGTTGAAGCAATCTGCCAGTAAGAAGAGCTACATTTCAAGTTTTAGTTATCGATTAATGAATTATTGGGCGGTTTGGTGCCTTGGACCAGACCGAGGACCTTAAGATTTTGCATGAACCGAGGACTGGAAGCCAGGTAACACGAGAAATTGTGTAAAGTGTTAATATGTTGTAAAAACCTAAGAAAAACTCCCGTTTCCGTCATTTACTATCGAATCGACATAACGCCAGATCGTCACAGTGGTCGCTTTTCTCTCTGAAACGGTTACATTTATCGTCTGCAAGCCCTTGTCGCGTGATGCGGTATGCAGAGTCACTACAAGCGGCATAGTAGAACACTGAAGAAGCATCTAAGTTTATGCAATCGCCCAGTAAGAAGAGCTACATTTCAAGTTTTAGTTATCGATTAATGAATTATTGGGCGGTTTGGTGCCTTGGACCAGACCGAGGACCTTAAGATTTTGCATGAACCGAGGACTGGCAGCCAGGTAACCCGAGAAATTGTGTAAAGTGTTAATATGTAGTAAATACCTAAGAGAATCTCCCGTTTTCGTCATTTACTATCGAATCGACATAACGCCAGATCGTCACAGTGGTCGCTTTTCTCTCTGAAACGGTTACATTTATCGTCTGCAAGCCCTTGTCGCGTGATGCGGTATGCAGACACAGTACAAGCAGCACACTAGAACACAGAATAAGAATCTACGTTGATGCAATCGGCCAGTAAGAAGAGCTACATTTCAAGTTTTAGTTATCGATTAATGAATTATTGGGCGGTTTGGTGCCTTGGACCAAACCGAGGACCTTAAGATTTTGCATGAACCGAGGACTGGCAGCCAGGTAACACGAGAAATTGTGTAAAGTGTTAATATGTAGTAAAAACCTAAGAAAATCTCCCGTTTCCGTCATTTACTATGGAATCGACACAACGCCAGATCGTCACAGTGGTCGCTTTTCTCTCTGAAACGGTTACATTTATCGTCTGCAAGCCCTTGTCGCGTGATGCGGTATGCAGAGTCACTACAAGCGGCATAGTAGAACACTGAAGAATCATCTAAGTTTATGCAATCGGCCAGTAAGAAGAGCTACATTTCAAGTTTTAGTTATCGATTAATGAATTATTGGGCGGTTTGGTGCCTTGGACCAGACCGAGGACCTTAAGATTTTGCATGAACCGAGGACTGGCAGCCAGGTAACACGAGAAATTGTGTAAAGTGTTAATATGTAGTAAAAACCTAAGAAAATCTCCCGTTTCCGTCATTTACTATCGAATCGACATAACGCCAGATCGTCACATTGGTCGCTTTTCTCTCTGAAACGGTTACATTTATCGTCTGCAAGCCCTTGTCGCGTGATGCGGTATGCAGACACAGTACAAGCAGCACACTAGAACACAGAATAAGAATCTACGTTGATGCAATCGGCCAGTTAGAAGAGCTACATTTCAAGTTTTAGTTATCGATTAATGAATTATTGGGCGGTTTTGTGCCTTGGACCAGACCGAGGAACTTAAGATTTTGCATGAACCGAGGACTGGCAGCCAGGTAACACGAGAAATTGTGTAAAGTGTTAATATGTAGTAAAAACCTAAGAAAATCTCCCGTTTCCGTCGTTTACTATCGAATCGACATAACGCCAGATCGTCACAGTGGTCGCTTTTCTCTCTGAAACGGTTACATTTATCGTCTGCAAGCCCTTGTCGCGTGATGCGGTATGCCGAGTCACTACAAGCGGCATAGTTGAACACTGAAGAAGCATCTAAGTTTATGCAATCGCCCAGTAAGAAGAGCTACATTTCAAGTTTTAGTTATCAATTAATGAATTATTGGGCGGTTTGGTGCCTTGGACAAGACCGAGGACCTTAAGATTTTGCATGAACCGAGGACTGGCAGCCAGGTAACACGAGAAATTGTGTAAAGTGTTAATATGTAGCAAAAACCTAAGAAAATCTCCCGTTTCCGTCATTTACTATCGAATCGACATAACGCCAGATCGTCACAGTGGTCGCTTTTCTCTCTGAAACGGTTACATTTATCGTCTGCAAGCCCTTGTCGCGTGATGCGGTATGCAGAGTCACTACAAGCGGCATAGTAGAACACTGAAGAAGCATCTAAGTTTATGCAATCGCCCAGTAAGAAGAGCTACATTTCAAGTTTTAGTTATCTATTAATGAATTATTGGGCGGTTTGGTGCCTTGGACCAGACCGAGGACCTTAAGATTTTGCATGAACCGAGGACTGGCAGCCAGGTAACACGAGAAATTGTGTAAAGTGTTAATATGTAGTAAAAACCTAAGAAAATCTCCCGTTTCCGTCATTTACTATCGAATCGACATAACGCCAGATCGTCACAGTGGTCGCTTTTCTCTCTGAAACGGTTACATTTATCGTCTGCAAGCCCTTGTCGCGTGATGCGGTATGCAGACACAGTACAAACAGCACACTAGAACACAGAATAAGAATCTACGTTGATGCAATCGGCCAGTAAGCAGAGCTACATTTCAAGTTTTAGTTATCGATTAATGAATTATTGGGCGGTTTGGTGCCTTGGACCAGACCGAGGACCTTAAGATTTCGCATGAACCGAGGACTGGCAGCCAGGTAACACGAGAAATTGTGTAAAGTGTTAATATGTAGTAAAAACCTAAGAAAATCTCCCGTTTCCGTCATTTACTATCGAATCGACATAACGCCAGATCGTCACATTGGTCGCTTTTCTCACTGAAACGGTTACATTTATCGTCTGCAAGCCCTTGTCGCGTGATGCGGTATGCAGACACAGTACAAGCAGCACACTAGAACACAGAATAAGAATCTACGTTGATGCAATCGGCCAGTAAGAAGAGCTACATTTCAAGTTTTAGTTATCGATTAATGAATTATTGGGCGGTTTGGTGCGTTGGACCAGACCGAGGACCTTAAGATTTTGCATGAACCGAGGACTGGCAGCCAGGTAACACGAGAAATTGTGTAAAGTGTTAATATGTAGTAAAAACCTAAGAAAATCTCCCGTTTCCGTCATTTACTATCGAATCGACATAACGCCAGATCGTCACAGTGGTCGCTTTTCTCTCTGAAACGGTTACATTTATCGTCTGCAAGCCCTTGTCGCGTGATGCGGTATGCAGACACAGTACAAGCAGCACACTAGAACACAGAATAAGAATCTACGTTGATGCAATCGGCCAGTAAGAAGAGCTACATTTCAAGTTTTAGTTATCGATTAATTAATTATTGGGCGGTTTGGTGCCTTGGACCAGACCGAGGACCTTAAGATTTTGCATGAACCGAGGACTGGCAGCCAGGTAACACGAGAAATTGTGTAATGTGTTAATATGTAGTAAAAACCTAAGAAAATCTCCCGTTTCCGTCATTTACTATCGAATCGACATAACGCCAGATCGTCACATTGGTCGCTTTTCTCTCTGAAACGGTTACATTTATCGTCTGCAAGCCGTTGTCGCGTGATGCGGTATGCCGAGTCACTACAAGCGGCATAGTTGAACACTGAAGGAGCATCTAAGTTTATGCAATCGCCCAGTAAGAAGAGCTACATTTCAAGTTTTAGTTATCGATTAATGAATTATTGGGCGGTTTGGTGCCTTGGAGAAGACCGAGGACCTTAAGATTTTGCATGAACCGAGGACTGGCAGCCAGGTAACACGAGAAATTGTGTAAAGTGTTAATATGTAGTAAAAACCTAAGAAAATCTCCCGTTTCCGTCATTTACTATCGAATCGACATAACGCCAGATCGTCACAGTGGTCGCTTTTCTCTCAGAAACGGTTACATTTATCGTCTGCAAGCCCTTGTCGCGTGATGCGGTATGCAGACACAGTACAAACAGCACACTAGAACACAGAATAAGAATCTACGTTGATGCAATCGGCCAGTAAGAAGAGCTACATTTCAAGTTTTAGTTATCGATTAATGAATTATTGGGCGGTTTGGTGCCTTGGACCAGACCGAGGACCTTAAGATTTTGCATGAACCGAGGACTGGCAGCCAGGTAACACGAGAAATTGTGTAAAGTGTTAATATGTAGTAAAAACCTAAGAAAATCTCCCGTTTCCGTCATTTACTATCGAATCGACATAACGCCAGATCGTCACATTGGTCGCTTTTCTCACTGAAACGGTTACATTTATCGTCTGCAAGCCCTTGTCGCGTGATGCGGTATGCAGACACAGTACAAGCAGCACACTAGAACACAGAATAAGAATCTACGTTGATGCAATCGGCCAGTAAGAAGAGCTACATTTCAAGTTTTAGTTATCGATTAATGAATTATTGGGCGGTTTGGTGCCTTGGACCAGACCGAGGACCTTAAGATTTTGCATGAACCGAGGACTGGCAGCCAGGTAACACGAGAAATTGTGTAAAGTGTTAATATGTAGTAAAAACCTAAGAAAATCTCCCGTTTCCGTCATTTACTATCGAATCGACATAACGCCAGATCGTCACAGTGGTCGCTTTTCTCTCTGAAACGGTTACATTTATCGTCTGCAAGCCCTTGTCGCGTGATGCGGTATGCAGAGTCACTACAAGCGGCATAGTAGAACACTGAAGAAGCATCTAAGTTTATGCAATCGCCCAGTAAGAAGAGCTACATTTCAAGTTTTAGTTATCGATTAATGAATTATTGGGCGGTTTGGTGCCTTGGACCAGACCGAGGACCTTAAGATTTTGCATGAACCGAGGACTGGCAGCCAGGTAACACGAGAAATTCTGTAAAGTGTTAATATGTAGTAAATACCTAAGAGAATCTCCCGTTTTCGTCATTTACTATCGAATCGACATAACGCCAGATCGTCACAGTGGTCGCTTTTCTCTCTGATACGGTTACATTTATCGTCTGCAAGCTCTTGTCGCGTGATGCGGTATGCAGACACAGTACAAGCAGCACACTAGAACACAGAATAAGAATCTACGTTGATGCAATCGGCCAGTAAGAAGAGCTACATTTCAAGTTTTAGTTATCGATTAATGAATTATTCGGCGGTTTGGTGCCTTGGACCAAACCGAGGACCTTAAGATTTTGCATGAACCGAGGACTGGCAGCCAGGTAACACGAGAAATTGTGTAAAGTGTTAATATGTAGTAAAAACCTAAGAAAATCTCCCGTTTCCGTCATTTACTATCGAATCGACATAACGCCAGATCGTCACAGTGGTCGCTTTTCTCTCTGAAACGGTTACATTTATCGTCTGCAAGCCCTTGTCGCGTGATGCGGTATGCAGAGTCACTACAAGCGGCATAGTAGAACACTGAAGAAGCATCTAAGTTTATGCAATCGCCCAGTAAGAAGAGCTACATTTCAAGTTTTAGTTATCTATTAATGAATTATTGGGCGGTTTGGTGCCTTGGACCAGACCGAGGACCTTAAGATTTTGCATGAACCGAGGACTGGCAGCCAGGTAACACGAGAAATTGTTTAAAGTGTTAATATGTAGTAAATACCTAAGAAAATCTCCCGTTTCCGTCATTTACTATCGAATCGACATAACGCCAGATCGTCACAGTGGTCGCTTTTCTCTCTGAAACGGTTACATTTATCGTCTGCAAGCCCTTGTCGCGTGATGCGGTATGCAGACACAGTACAAGCAGCACACTAGAACACAGAATAAGAATCTACGTTGATGCAATCGGTCAGTAAGAAGAGCTACATTTCAAGTTTTAGTTATCGATTAATGAATTATTGGGCGGTTTGGTGCCTTGGACCAGACCGAGGACCTTAAGATTTTGCATGAACCGAGGACTGGCAGCCAAGTAACACGAGAAATTGTGTAAAGTGTTAATATGTAGTAAAAACCTAAGAAAATCTCCCGTTTCCGTCATTTACTATCGAATCGACATAACGCCAGATCGTCACATTGGTCGCTTTTCTCTCTGAAACGGTTACATTTATCGTCTGCAAGCCGTTGTCGCGTGATGCGGTATGCCGAGTCACTACAAGCGGCATAGTTGAACACTGAAGGAGCATCTAAGTTTATGCAATCGCCCAGTAAGAAGAGCTACATTTCAAGTTTTAGTTATCGATTAATGAATTATTGGGCGGTTTGGTGCCTTGGAGAAGACCGAGGACCTTAAGATTTTGCATGAACCGAGGACTGGCAGCCAGGTAACACGAGAAATTGTGTAAAGTGTTAATATGTAGTAAAAACCTAAGAAAATCTCCCGTTTCCGTCATTTACTATCGAATCGACATAACGCCAGATCGTCACAGTGGTCGCTTTTCTCTCTGAAACGGTTACATTTATCGTCTGCAAGCCCTTGTCGCGTGATGCGGTATGCAGACACAGTACAAGCAGCACACTAGAACACAGAATAAGAATCTACGTTGATGCAATCGGCCAGTAAGAAGAGCTACATTTCAAGTTTTAGTTATCGATTAATGAATTATTGGGCGGTTTGGTGCCTTGGACCAGACCGAGGACCTTAAGATTTTGCATGAACCGAGGACTGGCAGCCAGGTAACACGAGAAATTGTGTAAAGTGTTAATATGTAGTAAAAACCTAAGAAAATCTCCCGTTTCCGTCATTTACTATCGAATCGACATAACGCCAGATCGTCACATTGGTCGCTTTTCTCTCTGAAACGGTTACATTTATCGTCTGCAAGCCGTTGTCGCGTGATGCGGTATGCCGAGTCACTACAAGCGGCATAGTTGAACACTGAAGGAGCATCTAAGTTTATGCAATCGCCCAGTAAGAAGAGCTACATTTCAAGTTTTAGTTATCGATTAATGAATTATTGGGCGGTTTGGTGCCTTGGAGAAGACCGAGGACCTTAAGATTTTGCATGAACCGTGGACTGGCAGTCAGGTAACACGAGAAATTGTGTAAAGTGTTAATATGTAGTAAAAACCTAAGAAAATCTCCCGTTTCCGTCATTTACTATCGAATCGACATAACGCCAGATCGTCACAGTGGTCGCTTTTCTCTCTGAAACGGTTACATTTATCGTCTGCAAGCCCTTGTCGCGTGATGCGGTATGCAGACACAGTACAAACAGCACACTAGAACACAGAATAAGAATCTACGTTGATGCAATCGGCCAGTAAGAAGAGCTACATTTCAAGTTTTAGTTATCGATTAATGAATTATTGGGCGGTTTGGTGCCTTGGACCAGACCGAGGACCTTAAGATTTTGCATGAACCGAGGACTGGCAGCCAGGTAACACGAGAAATTGTGTAAAGTGTTAATATGTAGTAAAAACCTAAGAAAATCTCCCGTTTCCGTCATTTACTATCGAATCGACATAACGCCAGATCGTCACATTGGTCGCTTTTCTCACTGAAACGGTTACATTTATCGTCTGCAAGCCCTTGTCGCGTGATGCGGTATGCAGACACAGTACAAGCAGCACACTAGAACACAGAATAAGAATCTACGTTGATGCAATCGGCCAGTAAGAAGAGCTACATTTCAAGTTTTAGTTATCGATTAATGAATTATTGGGCGGTTTGGTGCCTTGGACCAGACCGAGGACCTTAAGATTTTGCATGAACCGAGGACTGGCAGCCAGGTAACACGAGAAATTGTGTAAAGTGTTAATATGTAGTAAAAACCTAAGAAAATCTCCCGTTTCCGTCATTTACTATCGAATCGACATAACGCCAGATCGTCACAGTGGTCGCTTTTCTCTCTGAAACGGTTACATTTATCGTCTGCAAGCCCTTGTCGCGTGATGCGGTATGCAGAGTCACTACAAGCGGCATAGTAGAACACTGAAGAAGCATCTAAGTTTATGCAATCGCCCAGTAAGAAGAGCTACATTTCAAGTTTTAGTTATCGATTAATGAATTATTGGGCGGTTTGGTGCCTTGGACCAGACCGAGGACCTTAAAATTTTGCATGAACCGAGGACTGGCAGCCAGGTAACACGAGAAATTGTGTAAAGTGTTAATATGTAGTAAATACCTAAGAGAATCTCCCGTTTTCGTCATTTACTATCGAATCGACATAACGCCAGATCGTCACAGTGGTCGCTTTTCTCTCTGAAACGGTTACATTTATCGTCTGCAAGCTCTTGTCGCGTGATGCGGTATGCAGACACAGTACAAGCAGCACACTAGAACACAGAATAAGAATCTACGTTGATGCAATCGGCCAGTAAGAAGAGCTACATTTCAAGTTTTAGTTATCGATTAATGAGTTATTGGGCGGTTTGGTGCCTTGGACCAAACCGAGGACCTTAAGATTTTGCATGAACCGAGGACTGGCAGCCAGGTAACACGAGAAATTGTGTAAAGTGTTAATATGTAGTAAAAACCTAAGAAAATCTCCCGTTTCCGTCATTTACTATCGAATCGACATAACGCCAGATCGTCACAGTGGTCGCTTTTCTCTCTGAAACGGTTACATTTATCGTCTGCAAGCCCTTGTCGCGTGATGCGGTATGCAGAGTCACTACAAGCGGCATAGTAGAACACTGAAGAAGCATCTAAGTTTATGCAATCGCCCAGTAAGAAGAGCTACATTTCAAGTTTTAGTTATCTATTAATGAATTATTGGGCGGTTTGGTGCCTTGGACCAGACCGAGGACCTTAAGATTTTGCATGAACCGAGGACTGGCAGCCAGGTAACACGAGAAATTGTGTAAAGTATTAATATGTAGTAAATACCTAAGAAAATCTCCCGTTTCCGTCATTTACTATCGAATCGACATAACGCCAGATCGTCACAGTGGTCGCTTTTCTCTCTGAAACGGTTACATTTATCGTCTGCAAGCCGTTGTCGCGTGATGCGGTATGCAGACACAGTACAAGCAGCACACTAGAACACAGAATAAGAATCTACGTTGATGCAATCGGCCAGTAAGAAGAGCTACATTTCAAGTTTTAGTTATCGATTAATGAATTATTGGGCGGTTTGGTGCCTTGGACCAGACCGAGGACCTTAAGATTTTGCATGAACCGAGGACTGGCAGCCAGGTAACACGAGAAATTGTGTAAAGTGTTAATATGTAGTAAAAACCTAAGAAAATCTCCCGTTTCCGCCATTTACTATCGAATCGACATAACGCCAGATCGTCACATTGGTCGCTTTTCTCTCTGAAACGGTTACATTTATCGTCTGCAAGCCGTTGTCGCGTGATGCGGTATGCCGAGTCACTACAAGCGGCATAGTTGAACACTGAAGGAGTATCTAAGTTTATGCAATCGCCCAGTAAGAAGAGCTACATTTCAAGTTTTAGTTATCGATTAATGAATTATTGGGCTGTTTGGTGCCTTGGAGAAGACCGAGGACCTTAAGATTTTGCATGAACCGAGGACTGGCAGCCAGGTAACACGAGAAATTGTGTAAAGTGTTAATATGTAGTAAAAACCTAAGAAAATCTCCCGTTTCCGTCATTTACTATCGAATCGACATAACGCCAGATCGTCACAGTGGTCGCTTTTCTCTCTGAAACGGTTACATTTATCGTCTGCAAGCCCTTGTCGCGTGATGCGGTATGCAGACACAGTACAAACAGCACACTAGAACACAGAATAAGAATCTACGTTGATGCAATCGGCCAGTAAGAAGAGCTACATTTCAAGTTTTAGTTATCGATTAATGAATTATTGGGCGGTTTGGTGCCTTGGACCAGACCGAGGACCTTAAGATTTTGCATGAACCGAGGACTGGCAGCCAGGTAACACGAGAAATTGTGTAAAGTGTTAATATGTAGTAAAAACCTAAGAAAATCTCCCGTTTCCGTCATTTACTATCGAATCGACATAACGCCAGATCGTCACATTGGTCGCTTTTCTCACTGAAACGGTTACATTTATCTACATTTATCGTCTGCAAGCCCTTGTCGCGTGATGCGGTATGCAGACACAGTACAAGCAGCACACTAGAACACAGAATAAGAATCTACGTTGATGCAATCGGCCAGTAAGAAGAGCTACATTTCAAGTTTTAGTTATCGATTAATGAATTATTGGGCGGTTTGGTGCCTTGGACCAGACCGAGGACCTTAAGATTTTGCATGAACCGAGGACTGGCAGCCAGGTAACACGAGAAATTGTGTAAAGTGTTAATATGTAGTAAAAACCTAAGAAAATCTCCCGTTTCCGTCATTTACTATCGAATCGACATAACGCCAGATCGTCACATTGGTCGCTTTTCTCTCTGAAACGGTTACATTTATCGTCTGCAAGCCCTTGTCGCGTGATGCGGTATGCAGACACAGTACAAGCAGCACACTAGAACTCAGAATAAGAATCTACGTTGATGCAATCGGCCAGTAAGAAGAGCTACATTTCAAGTTTTAGTTATCGATTAATTAATTATTGGGCGGTTTGGTGCCTTGGACCAGACCGAGGACCTTAAGATTTTGCATGAACCGAGGACTGGCAGCCAGGTAACACGAGAAATTGTGTAAAGTGTTAATATGTAGCAAAAACCTAAGAAAATCTCCCGTTTCCGTCATTTACTATCGAATCGACATAACGCCAGATCGTCACAGTGGTCGCTTTTCTCTCTGAAACGGTTACATTTATCGTCTGCAAGCCCTTGTCGCGTGATGCGGTATGCAGAGTCACTACAAGCGGCATAGTAGAACACTGAAGAAGCATCTAAGTTTATGCAATCGCCCAGTAAGAAGAGCTACATTTCAAGTTTTAGTTATCTATTAATGAATTATTGGGCGGTTTGGTGCCTTGGACCAGACCGAGGACCTTAAGATTTTGCATGAACCGAGGACTGGCAGCCAGGTAACACGAGAAATTGTGTAAAGTGTTAATATGTAGTAAATACCTAAGAAAATCTCCCGTTTCCGTCATTTACTATCGAATCGACATAACGCCAGATCGTCACAGTGGTCGCTTTTCTCTCTGAAACGGTTACATTTATCGTCTGCAAGCCCTTGTCGCGTGATGCGGTATGCAGACACAGTACAAGCAGCACACTAGAACACAGAATAAGAATCTACGTTGATGCAATCGGCCAGTAAGAAGAGCTACATTTCAAGTTTTAGTTATCGATTAATGAATTATTGGGCGGTTTGGTGCCTTGGACCAAACCGAGGACCTTAAGATTTTGCATGAACCGAGGACTGGCAGCCAGGTAACACGAGAAATTGTGTAAAGTGTTAATATGTAGTAAAAACCTAAGAAAATCTCCCGTTTCCGTCATTTACTATCGAATCGACATAACGCCAGATCGTCACAGTGGTCGCTTTTCTCTCTGAAACGGTTACATTTATCGAATGCAAGCCCTTGTCGCGTGATGCGGTATGCAGAGTCACTACAAGCGGCATAGTAGAACACTGAAGAAGCATCTAAGTTTATGCAATCGCCCAGTAAGAAGAGCTACATTTCAAGTTTTAGTTATCGATTAATGAATTATTGGGCGGTTTGGTGCCTTGGACCAGACCGAGGACCTTAAGATTTTGCATGAACCGAGGACTGGCAGCCAGGTAACACGAGAAATTGTGTAAAGTGTTAATATGTAGTAAATACCTAAGAGAATCTCCCGTTTTCGTCATTTACTATCGAATCGACATAACGCCAGATCGTCACAGTGGTCGCTTTTCTCTCTGAAACGGTTACATTTATCGTCTGCAAGCCCTTGTCGCGTGATGCGGTATGCAGACACAGTACAAGCAGCACACTAGAACACAGAATAAGAATCTACGTTGATGCAATCGGCCAGTAAGAAGAGCTACATTTCAAGTTTTAGTTATCGATTAATGAATTATTGGGCGGTTTGGTGCCTTGGACCAGACCGAGGACCTTAAGATTTTGCATGAACCGAGGACTGGCAGCCAGGTAACACGAGAAATTGTGTAAAGTGTTAATATGTAGTAAAAACCTAAGAAAATCTCCCGTTTCCGTCATTTACTATCGAATCGACATAACGCCAGATCGTCACAGTGGTCGCTTTTCTCTCTGAAACGGTTACATTTATCGTCTGCAAGCCCTTGTCGCGTGATGCGGTATGCAGAGTCACTACAAGCGGCATAGTAGAACACTGAAGAATCATCTAAGTTTATGCAATCGCCCAGTAAGAAGAGCTACATTTCAAGTTTTAGTTATCGATTAATTAATTATTGGGCGGTTTGGTGCCTTGGACCAGACCGAGGATCTTAAGATTTTGCATGAACCGAGGACTGGCAGCCAGGTAACACGAGAAATTGTGTAAAGTCTTAATATGTAGTAAAAACCTAAGAAAATCTCCCGTTTCCGTCATTTACTATCGAATCGACATAACGCCAGATCGTCACAGTGGTCGCTTTTCTCTCTGAAACGGTTACATTTATCGTCTGCAACCCCTTGTCGTGTGATGCGGTATGCCGAGTCACTACAAGCGGCATAGTTGAACACTGAAGAAGCATCTAAGTTTATGCAATCGCCCAGTAAGAAGAGCTACATTTCAAGTTTTAGTTATCGATTAATGAATTATTGGGCGGTTTGGTGCCTTGGACCAGACCGAGGACCTTAAGATTTTGCATGAACCGAGGACTGGCAGCCAGGTAACACGAGAAATTGTGTAAAGTGTTAATATGTAGCAAAAACCTAAGAAAATCTCCCGTTTCCGTCATTTACTATCGAATCGACATAACGCCAGATCGTCACAGTGGTCGCTTTTCTCTCTGAAACGGTTACATTTATCGTCTGCAAGCCCTTGTCGCGTGATGCGGTATGCAGAGTCACTACAAGCGGCATAGTAGAACACTGAAGAAGCATCTAAGTTTATGCAATCGCCCAGTAAGAAGAGCTACATTTCAAGTTTTAGTTATCTATTAATGAATTATTGGGCGGTTTGGTGCCTTGGACCAGACCGAGGACCTTAAGATTTTGCATGAACCGAGGACTGGCAGCCAGGTAACACGAGAAATTGTGTAAAGTGTTAATAGTGTAGTAAATACCTAAGAAAATCTCCCGTTTCCGTCATTTACTATCGAATCGACATAACGCCAGATCGTCACAGTGGTCGCTTTTCTCTCTGAAACGGTTACATTTACCGTCTGCAAGCCCTTGTCGCGTGATGCGGTATGCAGACACAGTACAAGCAGCACACTAGAACACAGAATAAGAATCTACGTTGATGCAATCGGCCAGTAAGAAGAGCTACATTTCAAGTTTTAGTTATCGATTAATGAATTATTGGGCGGTTTGGTGCCTTGGACCAGACCGAGGACCTTAAGATTTTGCATGAACCGAGGACTGGCAGCCAGGTAACACGAGAATTTGTGTAAAGTGTTAATATGTAGCAAAAACCTAAGAAAATCTCCCGTTTCCGTCATTTACTATCGAATCGACATAACGCCAGATCGTCACATTGGTCGCTTTTCTCTCTGAAACGGTTACATTTATCGTCTGCAAGCCCTTGTCGCGTGATGCGGTATGCAGACACAGTACAAGCAGCATACTAGAACACAGAATAAGAATCTACGTTGATGCAATCGGCCAGTAAGAAGAGCTACATTTCAAGTTTTAGTTATCGATTAATGAATTATTGGGCGTTTTGGTGCCTTGGACCAGACCGAGGACCTTAAGATTTTGCATGAACCGAGGACTGGCAGCCAGGTAACACGAGAAATTGTGTAAAGTGTTAATATGTAGTAAAAACCTAAGAAAATCTCCCGTTTCTGTCATTTACTATCGAATCGACATAACGCCAGATCGTCACAGTGGTCGCTTTTCTCTCTGAAACGGTTACATTTATCGTCTGCAAGCCCTTGTCGCGTGATGCGGTATGCAGACACAGTACAAGCAGCACACTAGAACACAGAATAAGAATCTACGTTGATGCAATCGGCCAGTAAGAAGAGCTACATTTCAAGTTTTAGTTATCGATTAATGAATTATTGGGTGGTTTGGTGCCTTGGACCAGACCGAGGACCTTAAGATTTTGCATGAACCGAGGACTGGCAGCCAGGTAACACGAGAAATTGTGTAAAGTGTTAATATGTAGTAAAAACCTAAGAAAATCTCCCGTTTCCGTCATTTACTATCGAATCGACTTAACGCCAGATCGTCACAGTGGTCGCTTTACTCTCTGAAACGGTTACATTTATCGTCTGCAAGCCCTTGTCGCGTGATGCGGTATGCAGAATCACTACAAGCGGCATAGTAGAACACTGAAGAAGCATCTAAGTTTATGCAACCGCCCAGTAAGAAGAGCTGCAGTTCAAGTTTTAGTTATCGATTAATGAATAATTGGGCGGTTTGGTGCCTTGGACCAGACCGAGGACCTTAAGATTTTGCATGAACCGAGGACTGGCAGCCAGGTAACACGAGAAATTGTGTAAAGTGTTAATATGTAGTAAAAACCTGAGAAAATCTCCCGTTTCCATCATTTACTATCGAATCGACATAACGCCAGATCGTCACATTGGTCGCTTTTCTCTCTGAAACGGTTACATTTATCGTCTGCAAGCCCTTGTCGCGTGATGCGGTATGCAGACACAGTACAAGCAGCACACTAGAACACAGAATAAGAATCGACGTTGATGCAATCGGCCAGTAAGAAGAGCTACATTTCAAGTTTTAGTTATCGATTAATGAATTATTGGGCGGTTTGGTGCCTTGGACCAGACCGAGGACCTTAACATTTTGCATGAACCGAGGACTGGCAGCCAGGTAACACGAGAAATTGTGTAAAGTGTTAATATGTAGTAAAAACCTAAGAAAATCTCCCGTTTCCTTCATTTACTATCGAATCGACATAACGCCAGATCGTCACAGTGGTCGCTTTTCTCTCTGAAACGGTTACATTTATCGTCTGCAAGCCCTTGTCGCGTGATGCGGTATGCAGAGTCACTACAAGCGGCATAGTAGAACACTGAAGAAGCATCTAAGTTTATGCAATCGCCCAGTAAGAAGAGCTGCAGTTCAAGTTTTAGTTATCGATTAATGAATTATTGGGCGGTTTGGTGCCTTGGACCAGACCGAGGACCTTCAGATTTTGCATGAACCGAGGACTGGCAGCCAGGTAACACGAGAAATTGTGTTAAGTGTTAATATGTAGTAAAAACCTAAGAAAATCTCCCGTTTCCGTCATTTACTATCGAATCGACATAACGCCAGATCGTCACATTGGTCGCTTTTCTCTCTGAAACGGTTACATTTATCGTCTGCAAGCCCTTGTCGCGTGATGCGGTATGCAGAGTCACTACAAGCGGCATAGTAGAACACTGAAGAAGCATCTAAGTTTATGCGATCGCCCAGTAAGAAGAGCTACATTTCAAGTTTTAGTTATCGATTAATGAATTATTGGGCGGTTTGATGCCTTGGACCAGACCGAGGACCTTAAGATTTTGCATGAACCGAGGACTGGCAGCCAGGTAACACGAGAAATTGTGTAAAGTGTTAATATGTAGTAAAAACCTAAGAAAATCTCCCGTTTCCGTCATTTACTATCGAATCGACATAACGCCAGATCGTCACAGTGGTCGCTTTTCTCTCTGAAACGGTTACATTTATCGTCTGCAAGCCGTTGTCGCGTGATGCGGTATGCAGAGTCACTACAAGCGGCATAGTAGAACACTGAAGAAGCATCTAAGTTTATGCAATCGCCCAGTAAGAAGAGCTGCAGTTCAAGTTTTAGTTATCGATTAATGAATTATTGGGCGGTTTGGTGCCTTGGACCAGACCGAGGACCTTAAGATTTTGCATGAACCGAGGACTGGCAGCCAGGTAACACGAGAAATTGTGTATAGTGTTAATATGTAGTGAAAACCTAAGAAAATCTCCCGTTTCCGTCATTTACTATCGAATCGACATAACGCCAGATCGTCACAGTGGTCGCTTTTCTCTCTGAAACGGTTACATTTATCGTCTGCAAGCCGTTGTCGCGTGATGCGGTATGCAGACACAGTACAAGCAGCACACTAGAACACAGAATAAGAATCTACGTTGATCCAATCGGCCAGTAAGAAGAGCTACATTTCAAGTTTTAGTTATCGATTAATGAATTATTGGGCGGTTTGGTGCCTTGGACCAGACCGAGGACCTTAAGATTTTGCATGAACCGAGGACTGGCAGCCAGGTAACACGAGAAATTGTGTAAAGTGTTAATATGTAGTAAAAACCTAAGAAAATCTCCCGTTTCCGTCATTTACTATCGAATCGACATAACGCCAGATCGTCACAGTGGTCGCTTTTCTCTCTGAAACGGTTACATTTATCGTCTGCAAGCCCTTGTCGCGTGATGCGGAATGCAGAGTCACTACAAGCGGCATAGTAGAACACTGAAGAAGCATCTAAGTTTATGCAATCGCCCAGTAAGAAGAGCTACATTTCAAGTTTTAGTTATCGATTAATGAATTATTGGGCGGTTTGGTGCCTTGGACCAGACCGAGGACCTTAAGATTTTGCATGAACCGAGGACTGGCAGCCAGGTAACACGAGAAATTGTGTAAAGTGTTAATATGTAGTAAAAACCTAAGAAAATCTCCCGTTTCCGTCATTTACTATCGAATCGACATAACGCCAGATCGTCACATTGGTCGCTTTTCTCTCTGAAACGGTTACATTTATCGTCTGCAAGCCCTTGTCGCGTGGTGCGGTATGCAGAGTCACTACAAGCGGCATAGTAGAACACTGAAGAAGCATCTAAGTTTATGCAATCGCCCAGTAAGAAGAGCTACATTTCAAGTTTTAGTTATCGATTAATGAATTATTGGGCGGTTTGGTGCCTTGGACCAGACCGAGGACCTTAAGATTTTGCATAAACCGAGGACTGGCAGTCAGGTAACACGAGAAATTGTGTAAAGTGTTAATATGTAGTAAAAACCTAGGAAAAACTCCCGTTTCCGTCATTTACTATCGAATCGACATAACGCCAGGTCGTCACATTGGTCGCTTTTCTCTCTGAAACGGTTACATTTATCGTCTGCAAGCCCTTGTCGCGTGGTGCGGTATGCAGAGTCACTACAAGCGGCATAGTAGAACACTGAAGAAGCATCTAAGTTTATGCAATCGCCCAGTAAGAAGAGCTACATTTCAAGTTTTAGTTATCGATTAATGAATTATTGGGCGGTTTGGTGCCTTGGACCAGACCGAGGACCTTAAGATTTTGCATGAACCGAGGACTGGCAGCCAGGTAACACGAGAAATTGTGTAAAGTGTTAATATGTAGTAAAAACCTAAGAAAATCTCCCGTTTCCGTCATTTACTATCGAATCGACATAACGCCAGATCGTCACATTGGTCGCTTTTCTCTCTGAAACGGTTACATTTATCGTCTGCAAGCCCTTGTCGCGTGATGCGGTATGCAGACACAGTACAAGCAGCACACTAGAACACAGAATAAGAATCTACGTTGATGCAATCGGCCAGTAAGTAGAGCTACATTTCAAGTTTTAGTTATCGATTAATGAATTATTGGGCGGTTTGGTGCCTTGGACCAGACCGAGGACCTTAAGATTTTGCATGAACCGAGGACTGGCAGCCAGGTAACACGAGAAATTGTGTAAAGTGTTAATATGTAGTAAAAACCTAAGAAAATCTCCCGTTTCCGTCATTTACTATCGAATCGACATAACGCCAGATCGTCACAGTGGTCGCTTTTCTCTCTGAAACGGTTACATTTATCGTCTGCAAGCCCTTGTCGCGTGATGCGGTATGCCGGGTCACTACAAGCGGCATAGTTGAACACTGAAGAAGCATCTAAGTTTATGCAATCGCCCAGTAAGAGGAGCTACATTTCAAGTTTTAGTTATCGATTAATGAATTATTGGGCAGTTTGGTGCCTTGGAGAAGACCGAGGACCTTAAGATTTTGCATGAACCGAGGACTGGCAGCCAGGTAACACGAGAAATTGTGTAAAGTGTTGATATGTAGCAAAAACCTAAGAAAATCTCCCGTTTCCGTCATTTACTATCGAATCGACATAACGCCAGATCGTCACATTGGTCGCTTTTCTCTCTGAAACGGTTACATTTATCGTCTGCAAGCCCTTGTCGCGTGATGCGGTATGCAGACACAGTACAAGCAGCATACTAGAACACAGAATAAGAATCTACGTTGATGCAATCGGCCAGTAAGAAGAGCTACATTTCAAGTTTTAGTTATCGATTAATGAATTATTGGGCGTTTTGGTGCCTTGGACCAGACCGAGGACCTTAAGATTTTGCATGAACCGAGGACTGGCAGCCAGGTAAGACGAGAAATTGTGTAAAGTGTTAATATGTAGTAAAAACCTAAGAAATTCTCCCGTTTCTGTCATTTACTATCGAATCGACATAACGCCAGATCGTCACAGTGGTCGCTTTTCTCTCTGAAACGGTTACATTTATCGTCTGCAAGCCCTTGTCGCGTGATGCGGTATGCAGACACAGTACAAGCAGCACACTAGAACACAGAATAAGAATCTACGTTGATGCAATCGGCCAGTAAGAAGAGCTACATTTCAAGTTTTAGTTATCGATTAATGAATTATTGGGCGATTTGGTGCCTTGGACCAGACCGAGGACCTTAAGATTTTGCATGAACCGAGGACTGGCAGCCAGGTAACACGAGAAATTGTGTAAAGTGTTAATATGTAGTAAAAACCTAAGAAAATCTCCCGTATCCGTCATTTACTATCGAATCGACATAACGCCAGATCGTCACAGTGGTCGCTTTACTCTCTGAAACGGTTACATTTATCGTCTGCAAGCCCTTGTCGCGTGATGCGGTATGCAGAATCACTACAAGCGGCATAGTAGAACACTGAAGAAGCATCTAAGTTTATGCAACCGCCCAGTAAGAAGAGCTGCAGTTCAAGTTTTAGTTATCGATTAATGAATAATTGGGCGGTTTGGTGCCTTGGACCAGACCGAGGACCTTAAGATTTTGCATGAGCCGAGGACTGGCAGCCAGGTAACACGAGAAATTGTGTAAAGTGTTAATATGTAGTAAAAACCTAAGAAAATCTCCCGTTTCCATCATTTACTATCGAATCGACATAACGCCAGATCGTCACATTGGTCGCTTTTCTCTCTGAAACGGTTACATTTATCGTCTGCAAGCCCTTGTCGCGTGATGCGGTATGCAGACACAGTACAAGCAGCACACTAGAACACAGAATAAGAATCTACGTTGATGCAATCGGCCAGTAAGAAGAGCTACATTTCAAGTTTTAGTTATCGATTAATGAATTATTGGGCGTTTTGGTGCCTTGGACCAGACCGAGGACCTTAAGATTTTGCATGAACCGAGGACTGGCAGCCAGGTAAGACGAGAAATTGTGTAAAGTGTTAATATGTAGTAAAAACCTAAGAAATTCTCCCGTTTCTGTCATTTACTATCGAATCGACATAACGCCAGATCGTCACAGTGGTCGCTTTTCTCTCTGAAACGGTTACATTTATCGTCTGCAAGCCCTTGTCGCGTGATGCGGTATGCAGACACAGTACAAGCAGCACACTAGAACACAGAATAAGAATCTACGTTGATGCAATCGGCCAGTAAGAAGAGCTACATTTCAAGTTTTAGTTATCGATTAATGAATTATTGGGCGGTTTGGTGCCTTGGACCAGACCGAGGACCTTAAGATTTTGCATGAACCGAGGACTGGCAGCCAGGTAACACGAGAAATTGTGTAAAGTGTTAATATGTAGTAAAAACCTAAGAAAATCTCCCGTATCCGTCATTTACTATCGAATCGACATAACGCCAGATCGTCACAGTGGTCGCTTTACTCTCTGAAACGGTTACATTTATCGTCTGCAAGCCCTTGTCGCGTGATGCGGTATGCAGAATCACTACAAGCGGCATAGTAGAACACTGAAGAAGCATCTAAGTTTATGCAACCGCCCAGTAAGAAGAGCTGCAGTTCAAGTTTTAGTTATCGATTAATGAATAATTGGGCGGTTTGGTGCCTTGGACCAGACCGAGGACCTTAAGATTTTGCATGAACCGAGGACTGGCAGCCAGGTAACACGAGAAATTGTGTAAAGTGTTAATATGTAGTAAAAACCTAAGAAAATCTCCCGTTTCCATCATTTACTATCGAATCGACATAACGCCAGATCGTCACATTGGTCGCTTTTCTCTCTGAAACGGTTACATTTATCGTCTGCAAGCCCTTGTCGCGTGATGCGGTATGCAGAGTCACTACAAGCGGCATAGTAGAACACTGAAGAAGCATCTTAGTTTATGCAATCGGCCAGTAAGAAGAGCTACATTTCAAGTTTTAGTTATCGATTAATTAATTATTGGGCGGTTTGGTGCCTTGGACCAGACCGAGGACCTTAAGATTTTGCATGAACCGAGGACTGGCAGCCAGGTAACACGAGAAATTGTGTAAAGTGTTAACATGTAGTAAAAACCTAAGAAAATCTCCCGTTTCCGTCATTTACTATCGAATCGACATAACGCCAGATCGTCACAGTGGTCGCTTTTCTCTCTGAAACGGTTACATTTATCGTGCAAGCCCTTGTCGCGTGATGCGGTATGCAGAGTCACTACAAGCGGCATAGTAGAACACTGAAGAAGCATCTAAGTTTATGCAATCGCCCAGTAAGAAGAGCTGCAGTTCAAGTTTTAGTTATCGATTAATGAATTATTGGGCGGTTTGGTGCCTTGGACCAGACCGAGGACCTTCAGATTTTGCATGAACCGAGGACTGGCAGCCAGGTAACACGAGAAATTGTGTAAAGTGTTAATATGTAGTAAAAACCTAAGAAAATCTCCCGTTTCCGTCATTTACTATCGAATCGACATAACGCCAGATCGTCACATTGGTCGCTTTTCTCTCTGAAACGGTTACATTTATCGTCTGCAAGCCCTTGTCGCGTGATGCGGTATGCAGAGTCACTACAAGCGGCATAGTAGAACACTGAAGAAGCATCTAAGTTTATGCAATCGCCCAGTAAGAAGAGCTACATTTCAAGTTTTAGTTATCGATTAATGAATTATTGGGCGGTTTGGTGCCTTGGACCAGACCGAGGACCTTAAGATTTTGCATGAACCGAGGACTGGCAGCCAGGTAACACGAGAAATTGTGTAAAGTGTTAATATGTAGTAAAAACCTAAGAAAATCTCCCGTTTCCGTCATTTACTATCGAATCGACATAACGCCAGATCGTCACAGTGGTCGCTTTTCTCTCTGAAACGGTTACATTTATCGTCTGCAAGCCCTTGTCGCGTGATGCGGTATGCAGAGTCACTACAAGCGGCATAGTAGAACACTGAAGAAGCATCTAAGTTTATGCAATCGCCCAGTAAGAAGAGCTACATTTCAAGTTTTAGTTATCGATTAATGAATTATTGGGCGGTTTGGTGCCTTGGACCAGACCGAGGACCTTAAGATTTTGCATGAACCGAGGACTGGCAGCCAGGTAACACGAGAAATTGTGTATAGTGTTCATATGTAGTAAAAACCTAAGAAAATCTCCCGTTTCCGTCATTTACTATCGAATCGACATAACGCCAGATCGTCACAGTGGTCGCTTTTCTCTCTGAAACGGTTACATTTATCGTCTGCAAGCCCTTGTCGCGTGATGCGGTATGCAGACACACTACAAGCAGCACACTAGAACACAGAATAAGAATCTACGTTGATGCAATCGGCCAGTAAGAAGAGCTACATTTCAAGTTTTAGTTATCGATTAATGAATTATTGGGCGGTTTGGTGCCTTGGACCAGACCGAGGACCTTAAGATTTTGCATGAACCGAGGACTGGCAGCCAGGTAACACGAGAAATTGTGTAAAGTGTTAATATGTAGTAAAAACCTAAGAAAATCTCCCGTTTCCGTCATTTACTATCGAATCGACATAACGCCAGATCGTCACATTGGTCGCTTTTCTCTCTGAAACGGTTACATTTATCGTCTGCAAGCCCTTGTCGCGTGATGCGGTATGCAAACACAGTACAAGCAGCACACTAGAACACAGAATAAGAATCTACGTTGATGCAATCGGCCAGTAAGTAGAGCTACATTTCAAGTTTTAGTTATCGATTAATGAATTATTGGGCGGTTTGGTGCCTTGGACCAGACCGAGGACCTTAAGATTTTGCATGAACCGAGGACTGGCAGCCAGGTAACACGAGAAATTGTGTAAAGTGTTAATATGTAGTAAAAACCTAAGAAAATCTCCCGTTTCCGTCATTTACTATCGAATCGACATAACGCCAGATCGTCACAGTGGTCGCTTTTCTCTCTGAAACGGTTACATTTATCGTCTGCAAGCCCTTGTCGCGTGATGCGGTATGCCGGGTCACTACAAGCGGCATAGTTGAACACTGAAGAAGCATCTAAGTTTATGCAATCGCCCAGTAAGAAGAGCTACATTTCAAGTTTTAGTTATCGATTAATGAATTATTGGGCAGTTTGGTGCCTTGGAGAAGACCGAGGACCTTAAGATTTTGCATGAACCGAGGACTGGCAGCCAGGTAACACGAGAAATTGTGTAAAGTGTAGATATGTAGCAAAAACCTAAGAAAATCTCCCGTTTCCGTCATTTACTATCGAATCGACATAACGCCAGATCGTCACATTGGTCGCTTTTCTCTCTGAAACGGTTACATTTATCGTCTGCAAGCCCTTGTCGCGTGATGCGGTATGCAGACACAGTACAAGCAGCATACTAGAACACAGAATAAGAATCTACGTTGATGCAATCGGCCAGTAAGAAGAGCTACATTTCAAGTTTTAGTTATCGATTAATGAATTATTGGGCGTTTTGGTGCCTTGGACCAGACCGAGGACCTTAAGATTTTGCATGAACCGAGGACTGGCAGCCAGGTAACACGAGAAATTGTGTAAAGTGTTAATATGTAGTAAAAACCTAAGAAATTCTCCCGTTTCTGTCATTTACTATCAAATCGACATAACGCCAGATCGTCACAGTGGTCGCTTTTCTCTCTGAAACGGTTACATTTATCGTCTGCAAGCCCTTGTCGCGTGATGCGGTATGCAGAGTCACTACAAGCGGCATAGTAGAACACTGAAGAAGCATCTAAGTTTATGCAATCGCCCAGTAAGAAGAGCTACATTTCAAGTTTTAGTTATCGATTAATGAATTATTGGGCGGTTTGGTGCCTTGGACCAGACCGAGGACCTTAAGATTTTGCATGAACCGAGGACTGGCAGCCAGGTAACACGAGAAATTGTGTATAGTGTTCATATGTAGTAAAAACCTAAGAAAATCTCCCGTTTCCGTCATTTACTATCGAATCGACATAACGCCAGATCGTCACAGTGGTCGCTTTTCTCTCTGAAACGGTTACATTTATCGTCTGCAAGCCCTTGTCGCGTGATGCGGTATGCAGACACAGTACAAGCAGCACACTAGAACACAGAATAAGAATCTACGTTGATGCAATCGGCCAGTAAGAAGAGCTACATTTCAAGTTTTAGTTATCGATTAATGAATTATTGGGCGGTTTGGTGCCTTGGACCAGACCGAGGACCTTAAGATTTTGCATGAACCGAGGACTGGCAGCCAGGTAACACGAGAAATTGTGTAAAGTGTTAATATGTAGTAAAAACCTAAGAAAATCTCCCGTTTCCGTCATTTACTATCGAATCGACATAACGCCAGATCGTCACATTGGTCGCTTTTCTCTCTGAAACGGTTACATTTATCGTCTGCAAGCCCTTGTCGCGTGATGCGGTATGCAAACACAGTACAAGCAGCACACTAGAACACAGAATAAGAATCTACGTTGATGCAATCGGCCAGTAAGTAGAGCTACATTTCAAGTTTTAGTTATCGATTAATGAATTATTGGGCGGTTTGGTGCCTTGGACCAGACCGAGGACCTTAAGATTTTGCATGAACCGAGGACTGGCAGCCAGGTAACACGAGAAATTGTGTAAAGTGTTAATATGTAGTAAAAACCTAAGAAAATCTCCCGTTTCCGTCATTTACTATCGAATCGACATAACGCCAGATCGTCACAGTGGTCGCTTTTCTCTCTGAAACGGTTACATTTATCGTCTGCAAGCCCTTGTCGCGTGATGCGGTATGCCGGGTCACTACAAGCGGCATAGTTGAACACTGAAGAAGCATCTAAGTTTATGCAATCGCCCAGTAAGAAGAGCTACATTTCAAGTTTTAGTTATCGATTAATGAATTATTGGGCAGTTTGGTGCCTTGGAGAAGACCGAGGACCTTAAGATTTTGCATGAACCGAGGACTGGCAGCCAGGTAACACGAGAAATTGTGTAAAGTGTAGATATGTAGCAAAAACCTAAGAAAATCTCCCGTTTCCGTCATTTACTATCGAATCGACATAACGCCAGATCGTCACATTGGTCGCTTTTCTCTCTGAAACGGTTACATTTATCGTCTGCAAGCCCTTGTCGCGTGATGCGGTATGCAGACACAGTACAAGCAGCATACTAGAACACAGAATAAGAATCTACGTTGATGCAATCGGCCAGTAAGAAGAGCTACATTTCAAGTTTTAGTTATCGATTAATGAATTATTGGGCGTTTTGGTGCCTTGGACCAGACCGAGGACCTTAAGATTTTGCATGAACCGAGGACTGGCAGCCAGGTAACACGAGAAATTGTGTAAAGTGTTAATATGTAGTAAAAACCTAAGAAATTCTCCCGTTTCTGTCATTTACTATCGAATCGACATAACGCCAGATCGTCACAGTGGTCGCTTTTCTCTCTGAAACGGTTACATTTATCGTCTGCAAGCCCTTGTCGCGTGATGCGGTATGCAGACACAGTACAAGCAGCACACTAGAACACAGAATAAGAATCTACGTTGATGCAATCGGCCAGTAAGAAGAGCTACATTTCAATTTTTAGTTATCGATTAATGAATTATTGGGCGGTTTGGTGCCTTGGACCAGACCGAGGACCTTAAGATTTTGCATGAACCGAGGACTGGCAGCCAGGTAACACGAGAAATTGTGTAAAGTGTTAATATGTAGTAAAAACCTAAGAAAATCTCCCGTATCCGTCATTTACTATCGAATCGACATAACGCCAGATCGTCACAGTGGTCGCTTTACTCTCTGAAACGGTTACATTTATCGTCTGCAAGCCCTTGTCGCGTGATGCGGTATGCAGAATCACTACAAGCGGCATAGTAGAACACTGAAGAAGCATCTAAGTTTATGCAACCGCCCAGTAAGAAGAGCTGCAGTTCAAGTTTTAGTTATCGATTAATGAATAATTGGGCGGTTTGGTGCCTTGGACCAGACCGAGGACCTTATGATTTTGCATGAACCGAAGACTGGCAGCCAGGTAACACGTGAAATTGTGTAAAGTGTTAATATGTAGTAAAAACCTAAGAAAATCTCCCGTTTCCATCATTTACTATCGAATCGACATAACGCCAGATCGTCACATTGGTCGCTTTTCTCTCTGAAACGGTTACATTTATCGTCTGCAAGCCCTTGTCGCGTGATGCGGTATGCAGACACAGTACAAGCAGCACACTAGAACACAGAATAAGAATCTACGTTGATGCAATCGGCCAGTAAGAAGAGCTACATTTCAAGTTTTAGTTATCGATTAATTAATTATTGGGCGGTTTGGTGCCTTGGACCAGACCGAGGACCTTAAGATTTTGCATGAGCCGAGGACTGGCAGCCAGGTAACACGAGAAATTGTGTAAAGCGTTAACATGTAGTAAAAACCTAAGAAAATCTCCCGTTTCCGTCATTTACTATCGAATCGACATAACGCCAGATCGTCACAGTGGTCGCTTTTCTCTCTGAAACGGTTACATTTATCGTCTGCAAGCCCTTGTCGCGTGATGCGGTATGCAGAGTCACTACAAGCGGCATAGTAGAACACTGAAGAAGCATCTAAGTTTATGCAATCGCCCAGTAAGAAGAGCTGCAGTTCAAGTTTTAGTTATCGATTAATGAATTATTGGGCGGTTTGGTGCCTTGGACCAGACCGAGGACCTTCAGATTTTGCATGAACCGAGGACTGGCAGCCAGGTAACACGAGAAATTGTGTAAAGTGTTAATATGTAGTAAAAACCTAAGAAAATCTCCCGTTTCCGTCATTTACTATCGAATCGACATAACGCCAGATCGTCACATTGGTCGCTTTTCTCTCTGAAACGGTTACATTTATCGTCTGCAAGCCCTTGTCGCGTGATGCGGTATGCAGAGTCACTACAAGCGGCATAGTAGAACACTGAAGAAGCATCTAAGTTTATGCAATCGCCCAGTAAGAAGAGCTACATTTCAAGTTTTAGTTATCGATTAATGAATTATTGGGCGGTTTGGTGCCTTGGACCAGACCGAGGACCTTAAGATTTTGCATGAACCGAGGACTGGCAGCCAGGTAACACGAGAAATTGTGTAAAGTGTTAATATGTAGTAAAAACCTAAGAAAATCTCCCGTTTCCGTCATTTACTATCGAATCGACATAACGCCAGATCGTCACATTGGTCGCTTTTCTCTCTGAAACGGTTACATTTATCGTCTGCAAGCCCTTGTCGCGTGATGCGGTATGCAGAGTCACTACAAGCGGCATAGTAGAACACTGAAGAAGCATCTAAGTTTATGCAATCGCCCAGTAAGAAGAGCTACATTTCAAGTTTTAGTTATCGATTAATGAATTATTGGGCGGTTTGGTGCCTTGGACCAGACCGAGGACCTTAAGATTTTGCATGAACCGAGGACTGGCAGCCAGGTAACACGAGAAATTGTGTATAGTGTTAATATGTAGTAAAAACCTAAGAAAATCTCCCGTTTCCGTCATTTACTATCGAATCGACATAACGCCAGATCGTCACAGTGGTCGCTTTTCTCTCTGAAACGGTTACATTTATCGTCTGCAAGCCCTTGTCGCGTGATGCGGTATGGAGACACAGTACAAGCAGCACACTAGAACACAGAATAAGAATCTACGTTGATGCAATCGGCCAGTAAGAAGAGCTACATTTCAAGTTTTAGTTATCGATTAATGAATTATTGGGCGGTTTGGTGCCTTGGACCAGACCGAGGACCTTAAGATTTTGCATGAACCGAGGACTGGCAGCCAGGTAACACGAGAAATTGTGTAAAGTGTTAATATGTAGTAAAAACCTAAGAAAATCTCCCGTTTCCGTCATTTACTATCGAATCGACATAACGCCAGATCGTCACAGTGGTCGCTTTTCTCTCTGAAACGGTTACATTTATCGTCTGCAAGCCCTTGTCGCGTGATGCGGTATGCAGACACAGTACAAGCAGCACACTAGAACACAGAATAAGAATCTACGTTGATGCAATCGGCCAGTAAGAAGAGCTACATTTCAAGTTTTAGTTATCGATTAATGAATTATTGGGCGGTTTGGTGCCTTGGACCAGACCGAGGACCTTAAGATTTTGCATGAACCGAGGACTGGCAGCCAGGTAACACGAGAAATTGTGTAAAGTGTTAATATGTAGTAAAAACCTAAGAAAATCTCCCGTTTCCGTCATTTACTATCGAATCGACATAACGCCAGATCGTCACATTGGTCGCTTTTCTCACTGAAACGGTTACATTTATCGTCTGCAAGCCCTTGTCGCGTGATGCGGTATGCAGACACAGTACAAGCAGCACACTACAACACAGAATAAGAATCTACGTTGATGCAATCTGCCAGTAAGAAGAGCTACATTTCAAGTTTTAGTTATCGATTATCGAATTATTGGGCGGTTTGGTGTCTTGGACCAGACCGAGGACCTTAAGATTTTGCATGAACCGAGGACTGGCAGCCAGGTAACACAAGAAATTGTGTAAAGTGTTAATAAGTAGTAAAAACCCAAGAAAATCTCCCGTTTCCGTCATTTACTATCGAATCGACATAACGCCAGATAGTCACAGTGGTCGCTTTTCTCTCTGAAACGGTTACATTTATCGTCTGCAAGCCCTTGTCGCGTGATGCGGAATGCAGAGTCACTACAAGCGGCATAGTAGAACACTGAAGAAGCATCTAAGTTTATGCAATCGCCCAGTAAGAAGAGCTACATTTCAAGTTTTAGTTATCGATTAATGAATTATTGGGCGGTTTGGTGCCTTGGACCAGACCGAGGACCTTAAGATTTTGCATGAACCGAGGACTGGCAGCCAGGTAACACGAGAAATTGTGTAAAGTGTTAATATGTAGTAAAAACCTAAGAAAATCTCCCGTTTCCGTCATTTACTATCGAATCGACATAACGCCAGATCGTCACATTGGTCGCTTTTCTCTCTGAAACGGTTACATTTATCGTCTGCAAGCCCTTGTCGCGTGATGCGGTATGCAGAGTCACTACAAGCGGCATAGTAGAACACTGAAGAAGCATCTAAGTTTATGCAATCGCCCAGTAAGAAGAGCTACATTTCAAGTTTTAGTTATCGATTAATGAATTATTGGGCGGTTTGGTGCCTTGGACCAGACCGAGGACCTTAAGATTTTGCATAAACCGAGGACTGGCAGTCAGGTAACACGAGAAATTGTGTAAAGTGTTAATATGTAGTAAAAACCTAGGAAAATCTCCCGTTTCCGTCATTTACTATCGAATCGACATAACGCCAGGTCGTCACATTGGTCGCTTTTCTCTCTGAAACGGTTACATTCATCGTCTGCAAGCCCTTGTCGCGTGATGCGGTATGCAGACACAGTACAAGCAGCACACTAGAACACAGAATAAGAATCCACGTTGATGCAATCGGCCAGTAAGAAGAGCTACATTTCAAGTTTTAGTTATCGATTAATGAATTATTGGGCGGTTTTGTGCCTTGGACCAGACCGAGGACCTTAAGATTTTGCATGAACCGAGGACTGGCTGCCAGGTAACACGAGAAATTGTGTAAAGTGTTAATATGTAGTAAAAACCTAAGAAAATCTCCCGTTTCCGTCATTTACTATCGAATCGACATAACGCCAGATCGTCACATTGGTCGCTTTTCTCACTGAAACTGTTACATTTATCGTCTGCAAGCCCTTGTCGCATGATGCGGTATGCAGACACAGTACAAGCAGCACACTAGAACACACAATAAGAATCTACGTTGATGCAATCGGCCAGTAAGAAGAGCTACATTTCAAGTTTTAGTTATCGATTAATGAATTATTGGGCGGTTTGGTGCCTTGGACCAGACCGAGGACCTTAAGATTTTGCATGAACCGAGGACTGGCAGCCAGGTAACACGAGAAATTGTGTAAAGTGTTAATATGTAGTAAAAACCTAAGAAAATCTCCCGTTTCCGTCATTTACTATCGAATCGAAATAACGCCAGATCGTCACAGTGGTCGCTTTTCTCTCTGAAACGGTTACATTTATCGTCTGCAAGCCCTTGTCGCGTGATGCGGTATGCAGACACAGTACAAGCAGCACACTAGAACACAGAATAGGAATCTACGTTGATGCAATCGGCCAGTAAGAAGAGCTACATTTCAAGTTTTAGTTATCGATTAATGAATTATTGGGCGGTTTGGTGCCTTGGACAAGACCGAGGACCTTAAGATTTTGCATGAACCGAGGACTGGCAGCCAGGTAACACGAGAAATTGTGTAAAGTGTTAATATGTAGTAAAAACCTAAGAAAATCTCCCGTTTCCGTCATTTACTATCGAATCGACATAACGCCAGATCGTCACAGTGGTCGCTTTTCTCTCTGAAACGGTTACATTTATCGTCTGCAAGCCCTTGTCGCGTGATGCGGTATGCAGAGTCACTACAAGCGGCATAGTTGAACACTGAAGAAGCATCTAAGTTTATGCAATCGCCCAGTAAGAAGAGCTGCAGTTCAAATTTTAGTTATCGATTAATGAATTATTGGGCGGTTTGGTGCCTTGGACCAGACCGAGGACCTTAAGATTTTGCATGAACCGAGGACTGGCAGCCAGGTAACACGAGAAATTGTGTAAAGTGTTAATATGTAGTAAAAACCTAAGAAAATCTCCCGTTTCCGTCATTTACTATCGAATCGACATAACGCCAGATCGTCACATTGGTCGCTTTTCTCTCTGAAACGGTTACATTTATCGTCTGCAAGCCCTTGTCGCGTGATGCGGTATGCAGACACAGTACAAGCAGCACACTAGAACACGGAATAAGAATCTATGTTGATGCAATCGGCCAGTAAGAAGAGCTACATTTCAAGTTTTAGTTATCGATTAATGAATTATTGGGCGGTTTGGTGCCTTGGACCAGACCGAGGACCTTAAGATTTTGCATGAACCGAGGACTGGCAGCCAGGTAACACGAGAAATTGTGTAAAGTGTTAATATGTAGTAAAAACCTAAGAAAATCTCCCGTATCCGTCATTTACTATCGAATCGACATAACGCCAGATCGTCACAGTGGTCGCTTTACTCTCTGAAACGGTTACATTTATCGTCTGCAAGCCCTTGTCGCGTGATGCGGTATGCAGAATCACTACAAGCGGCATAGTAGAACACTGAAGAAGCATCTAAGTTTATGCAACCGCCCAGTAAGAAGAGCTGCAGTTCAAGTTTTAGTTATCGATTAATGAATAATTGGGCGGTTTGGTGCCTTGGACCAGACCGAGGACCTTAAGATTTTGCATGAACCGAGGACTGGCAGCCAGGTAACACGAGAAATTGTGTAAAGTGTTAATATGTAGTAAAAACCTAAGAAAATCTCCCGTTTCCGTCATTTACTATCGAATCGACATAACGCCAGATCGTCACAGTGGTCTCTTTCTCTCTGAAACGGTTACATTTATCGTCTGCAAGCCCTTGTCGCGTGATGCGGTATGCAGAGTCACTACAAGCGGCATAGTAGAACACTGAAGAAGCATCTAAGTTTATGCAATCGCCCAGTAAGAAGAGCTGCAGTTCAAGTTTTAGTTATCGATTAATGAATTATTGGGCGGTTTGGTGCCTTGGACCAGACCGAGGACCTTAAGATTTTGCATGAACCGAGGACTGGCAGCCAGGTAACACGAGAAATTGTGTAAAGTGTTAATATGTAGTAAAAACCTAAGAAAATCTCCCGTTTCCGTCATTTACTATCGAATCGACATAACGCCAGATCGTCACATTGGTCGCTTTTCTCTCTGAAACGGTTACATTTATCGTCTGCAAGCCCTTGTCGCGTGATGCGGTATGCAGACACAGTACAAGCAGCACACTAGAACACATAATAAGAATCTACGTTGATGCAATCGGCCAGTAAGAAGAGCTACATTTCAAGATTTAGTTATCGATTAATGAATTATTGGGCGGTTTGGTGCCTTGGACCAGACCGAGGACCTTAAGATTTTGCATGAACCGAGGACTGGCAGCCAGGTAACACGAGAAATTATGTAAAGTGTTAATATGTAGTAAAAACCTAAGAAAATCTCCCGTTTCCGTCATTAACTATCGAATCGACATAACGCCAGATCGTCACAGTGGTCGCTTTTCTCTCTGAAACGGTTACATTTATCGTCTGCAAGACCTTGTCGCGTAATGCGGTATGCAGACACAGTACAAGCAGCACACTAGAACACAAAATAAGAATCTACGCTAATGCAATCGGCCAGTAAGAAGAGCTACATTTCAAGTTTTAGTTATCGATTAATGAATTATTGGGCGGTTTGGTGCCTTGGACCAGACCGAGGACCTTATGATTTTGCATGAACCGAGGACTGGCAGCCAGGTAACACGAGAAATTGTGTAAAGTGTTAATATGTAGTAAAAACCTAAGAAAATCTCCCGTTTACGTCATTTACTATCGAATCGACATAACCCCAGATCGTCACAGTGGTCGCTTTTCTCTCTGAAACGGTTACATTTATCGTCTGCAAGCCCTTGTCGCGTGATGCGGTATGCAGAGTCACTACAAGCGGCATAGTAGAACACTGAAGAAGCATCTAAGTTTATGCAATCGCCCAGTAAGGAGAGCTGCAGTTCAAGTTTTAGTTATCGATTAATGAATTATTGGGCGGTTTGGTGCCTTGGACCAGACCGAGGACCTTAAGATTTTGCATGAACCGAGGACTGGCAGCCAGGTAACACGAGAAATTGTGTAAAGTGTTAATATGTAGTAAAAACCTAAGAAAATCTCCCGTTTCCGTCATTTACTATCGAATCGACATAACGCCAGATCGTCACAGTGGTCGCTTTTCTCTCTGAAACGGTTACATTTATCGTCTGCAAGCCCTTGTCGCGTGATGCGGTATGCAGACACAGTACAAGCAGCACACTAGAACACAGAATAAGAATCTACGTTGATGCAATCAGCCAGTAAGAAGAGCTACATTTCAAGTTTTAGTTATCGATTAATGAATTATTGGGCGGTTTGGTGCCTTGGACCAGACCGAGGACCTTAAGATTTTGCATGAACCGAGGACTGGCAGCCAGGTAACACGAGAAATTGTGTAAAGTGTTAATATGTAGTAAAAACCTAAGAAAATCTCCCGTTTCCGTCATTTACTATCGAATCGACATAACGCCAGATCGTCACAGTGGTCGCTTTTCTCTCTGAAACGGTTACATTTATCGTCTGCAAGCCGTTGTCGCGTCATGCGGTATGCAGACACAGTACAAGCAGCACACTAGAACACAGAATAAGAATCTACGTTGATGCAATCGGCCAGTAAGAAGAGCTACATTTCAAGTATTAGTTATCGATTAATGAATTATTGGGCGGTTTGGTGCCTTGGACCAGACCGGGGACCTTAAGATTTTGCATGAACCGAGGACTGGCAGCCAGGTAACACGAGAAATTGTGTAAAGTGTTAATATGTAGTAAAAACCTAAGAAAATCTCCCGTTTCCGTCATTTACTATCGAATCGACATAACGCCAGATCGTCACAGTGGTCTCTTTCTCTCTGAAACGGTTACATTTATCGTCTGCAAGCCCTTGTCGCGTGATGCGGTATGCAGAGTCACTACAAGCGGCATAGTAGAACACTGAAGAAGCATCTAAGTTTATGCAATCGCCCAGTAAGAAGAGCTGCAGTTCAAGTTTTAGTTATCGATTAATGAATTATTGGGCGGTTTGGTGCCTTGGACCAGACCGAGGACCTTAAGATTTTGCATGAACCGAGGACTGGCAGCCAGGTAACACGAGAAATTGTGTAAAGTGTTAATATGTAGTAAAAACCTAAGAAAATCTCCCGTTTCCGTCATTTACTATCGAATCGACATAACGCCAGATCGTCACATTGGTCGCTTTTCTCTCTGAAACGGTTACATTTATCGTCTGCAAGCCCTTGTCGCGTGATGCGGTATGCAGACACAGTACAAGCAGCACACTAGAACACAGAATAAGAATCTACGTTGATGCAATCGGCCAGTAAGAAGAGCTACATTTCAAGATTTAGTTATCGATTAATGAATTATTGGGCGGTTTGGTGCCTTGGACCAGACCGAGGACCTTAAGATTTTGCATGAACCGAGGACTGGCAGCCAGGTAACACGAGAAATTATGTAAAGTGTTAATATGTAGTAAAAACCTAAGAAAATCTCCCGTTTCCGTCATTTACTATCGAATCGACATAACGCCAGATCGTCACAGTGGTCGCTTTTCTCTCTGAAACGGTTACATTTATCGTCTGCAAGCCCTTGTCGCGTGATGCGGTATGCAGACACAGTACAAGCAGCACACTAGAACACAAAATAAGAATCTACGCTAATGCAATCGGCCAGTAAGAAGAGCTACATTTCAAGTTTTAGTTATCGATTAATGAATTATTGGGCGGTTTGGTGCCTTGGACCAGACCGAGGACCTTATGATTTTGCATGAACCGAGGACTGGCAGCCAGGTAACACGAGAAATTGTGTAAAGTGTTAATATGTAGTAAAAACCTAAGAAAATCTCCCGTTTACGTCATTTACTATCGAATCGACATAACCCCAGATCGTTACAGTGGTCGCTTTTCTCTCTGAAACGGTTACATTTATCGTCTGCAAGCCCTTGTCGCGTGATGCGGTATGCAGAGTCACTACAAGCGGCATAGTAGAACACTGAAGAAGCATCTAAGTTTATGCAATCGCCCAGTAAGGAGAGCTGCACTTCAAGTTTTAGTTATCGATTAATGAATTATTGGGCGATTTGGTGCCTTGGACCAGACCGAGGACCTTAAGATTTTGCATGAACCGAGGACTGGCAGCCAGGTAACACGCGGAATTGTGTAAAGTGTTAATATGTAGTAAAAACCAAAGAAAATCTCCCGTTTCCGTCATTTACTATCGAATCGACATAACGCCACATCGTCACAGTGGTCGCTTTTCTCTCTGAAACGGTTACATTTATCGTCTGCAAGCCCTTGTCGCGTGATGCGGTATGCAGACACAGTACAAGCAGCACACTAGAACACAGAATAAGAATCTACGTTGATGCAATCAGCCAGTAAGAAGATCTACATTTCAAGTTTTAGTTATCGATTAATGAATTATTGGGCGGTTTGGTGCCTTGGACCAGACCGAGGACCTTAAGATTTTGCATGAACCGAGGACTGGCAGCCAGGTAACACGAGAAATTGTGTAAAGTGTTAATATGTAGTAAAAACCTAAGAAAATCTCCCGTTTCCGTCATTTACTATCGAATCGACATAACGCCAGATCGTCACAGTGGTCGCTTTTCTCTCTGAAACGGTTACATTTATCGTCTGCAAGCCGTTGTCGCGTCATGCGGTATGCAGACACAGTACAAGCAGCACACTAGAACACAGAATAAGAATCTACGTTGATGCAATCGGCCAGTAAGAAGAGCTACATTTCAAGTATTAGTTATCGATTAATGAATTATTGGGCGGTTTGGTGCCTTGGACCAGACCGAGGACCTTAAGATTTTGCATGAACCGAGGACTGGCAGCCAGGTAACACGAGAAATTGTGTAAAGTGTTAATATGTAGTAAAAACCTAAGAAAATCTCCCGTTTCCGTCATTTACTATCGAATCGACATAACGCCAGATCGTCACAGTGGTCGCTTTTCTCTCTGAAACGGTTACATTTATCGTCTGCAAGCCCTTGTCGCGTGATGCGGTATGCAGAGTCACTACAAGCGGCATAGTTGAACACTGAAGAAGCATCTAAGTTTATGCAATCGCCCAGTAAGAAGAGCTGCAGTTCAAATTTTAGTTATCGATTAATGAATTATTGGGCGGTTTGGTGCCTTGGACCAGACCGAGGACCTTAAGATTTTGCATGAACCGAGGACTGGCAGCCAGGTAACACGAGAAATTGTGTAAAGTGTTAGTATGTAGTAAAAACCTAAGAAAATCTTCCGTTTCCGTCATTTACTATCGAATCGACATAACGCCAGATCGTCACATTGGTCGCTTTTCTCTCTGAAACGGTTACATTTATCGTCTGCAAGCCCTTGTCGCGTGATGCGGTATGCAGACACAGTACAAGCAGCACACTAGAACACAGAATAAGAATCTACGTTCATGCAATCGGCCAGTAACAAGAGCTACATTTCAAGTTTTAGTTATCGATTAATGAATTATTGGGCGGTTTGGTGCCTTGGACCAGACCGAGGACGTTAAGAATTTGCATGAACCGAGGACTGGCAGCCAGGTAACACGAGAAATTGTGTGAAGTGTTAATATGTAGTAAAAACCTAAGAAAATCTCCCGTTTCCGTCATTTACTATCGAATCGACATAACGCCACATCGTCACAGTGGTCGCTTTTCTCTCTGAAACGGTTACATTTATCGTCTGCAAGCCCTTGTCGCGTGATGCGGTATGCAGACACAGTACAAGCAGCACACTAGAACACAGAATAAGAATCTACGTTGATGCAATCGGCCAGTAAGAAGAGCTACATTTCAAGTTTTAGTTATCGATTAATGAATTATTGGGCGGTTTGGTGCCTTGGACCAGACCGAGGACCTTAAGATTTTGCATGAACCGAGGACTGGCAGCCAGGTAACACGAGAAATTGTGTAAAGTGTTAATATGTAGTAAAAACCTAAGAAAATCTCCCGTTTCCGTCATTTACTATCGAATCGACATAACGCCAGATCGTCACAGTGGTCGCTTTTCTCTCTGAAACGGTTACATTTATCGTCTGCAAGCCCTTGTCGCGTGATGCGGTATGCAGAGTCACTACAAGCGGCATAGTAGAACACTGAAGAAGCATCTAAGTTTATGCAATCGCCCAGTAAGGAGAGCTGCAGTTCAAGTTTTAGTTATCGATTAATGAATTATTGGGCGGTTTGGTGCCTTGGACCAGACCGAGGACCTTCAGATTTTGCATGAACCGAGGACTGGCAGCCAGGTAACACGAGAAATTGTGTAAAGTGTTAATATGTAGTAAAAACCTAAGAAAATCTCCCGTTTCCGTCATTTCCTATCGAATCGACATAACGCCAGATCGTCACATTGGTCGCTTTTCTCTCTGAAACGGTTACATTTATCGTCTGCAAGCCCTTGTCGCGTGATGCGGTATGCAGACACAGTACAAGCAGCACACTAGAACACAGAATAAGAATCTACGTTGATGCAATCGGCCAGTAAGCAGAGCTACATTTCAAGTTTTAGTTATCGATTAATGAATTATTGGGTGGTTTGGTGCCTTGGACCAGACCGAGGACCTTAAGATTTTGCATGAACCGAGGACTGGCTGCCAGGTAACACGAGAAATTGTGTAAAGTGTTAATATGTAGTAAAAACCTAAGAAAATCTCCCGTTTCCGTCATTTACTATCGAATCGACATAACGCCAGATCGTCACATTGGTCGCTTTTCTCTCTGAAAAGGTTACATTTACCGTCTGCAAGCCCTTGTCGCGTGATGCGGTATGCAGACACAGTACAAGCAGCACACTAGAACACAGAATATGAATCTACGTTGATGCAATCGGCCAGTAAGAAGAGCTACATTTCAAGTTTTAGTTATCGATTAATGAATTATTGGGCGGTTTGGTGCCTTGGACCAGACAGAGGACCTTAAGATTTTGCATGAACCGAGGACTGGCAGCCAGGTAATACGTGAAATTGTGTAAAGTGTTAATATGTAGTAAAAACCTAAGAAAATCTCCCGTTTCCGTCATTTACTATCGAATCGACATAACGCCAGATCGTCACAGTGGTCGCTTTTCTCTCTGAAACGGTTACATTTATCGTCTGCAAGCCCTTGTCGCGTGATGCGGTATGCAGACACAGTACAAGCAGCACACTAGAACACAGAATAAGAATCTACGTTGATGCAATCGGCCAGTAAGAAGAGCTACATTTCAAGTTTTAGTTATCGATTAATGAATTATTGGGCGGTTTGGTGCCTTGGACCTGACCGAGGACCTTAAGATTTTGCATGAACCGAGGACTGGCAGCCAGGTAACACGAGAAATTGTGTAAAGTGTTAATATGTAGTAAAAACCTAAGAAAATCTCCCGTTTCCGTCATTTACTATCGAATCGACACAACGCCAGATCGTCACAGTGGTCGCTTTTCTCTCTGAAACGGTTACATTTATCGTCTGCAAGCCCTTGTCGCGTGATGCGGTATGCAGACACAGTACAAGCAGCACACTAGAACACAGAATAAGAATCTACGTTGATGCAATCGGCCAGTAAGAGGAGCTACATTTCAAGTTTTAGTTATCGATTAATGAATTATTGGGCGGTTTGGTGCCTTGGACCAGACCGAGGACCTTAAGATTTTGCATGAACCGAGGACTGGCAGCCAGGTAACACGAGAAATTGTGTAAAGTGTTAATATGTAGTAAAAACCAAAGAAAATCTCCCGTTTCCGTCATTTACTATGGAATCGACATAACGCCAGATCGTCACAGTGGTCGCTTTTCTCTCTGAAACGGTTACATTTATTTTCTGCAAGCCGTTGTCGCGTGATGCGGTATGCAGACACAGTACAAGCAGTACACTAGAACACAGAATAAGAATCTACGTTAATGCAATCGGCCAGTAAGAAGAGCTACTTTTCAAGTTTTAGTTATCGATTAATGAATTATTGGGCGGTTTGGTGCCTTGGACCAGACCGAGGACCTTAAGATTTTGCATGAACCGAGGACTGCCAGCCAGGTAACACGAGAAATTGTGTAAAGTGTTAATATGTAGTAAAAACCCAAGAAAATCTCCCGTTTCCGTCATTTACTATCGAATCGACATAACGCCAGATCGTCACAGTGGTCGCTTTTCTCTCTGAAACGGTTACATTTCTCGTCAGCAAGCCCTTGTCGCGTGATGCGGTATGCAGAGTCACTACAAGCGGCATAGTAGAACACTGAAGAAGCATCTAAGTTTATGCAATCGCCCAGTAAGAAGAGCTACATTTCAAGTTTTAGTTATCGATTAATGAATTATTGGGCGGTTTGGTGCCTTGGACCAGACCGAGGACCTTAAGATTTTGCATGAGCCGAGGACTGGCAGCCAGGTAACACGAGAAATTGTGTAAAGTGTTAATATGTAGTAAAAACCTAAGAAAATCTCCCGTTTCCGTCATTTACTATCGAATCGACATAACGCCAGATCGTCACAGTGGTCGCTTTTCTCTCTGAAACGGTTACATTTATCGTCTGCAAGCCGTTGTCGCGTGATGCGGTATGCAGACACAGTACAAGCAGCACACTAGAACACAGAATAAGAATCTACGTTGATGCAATCGGCCAGTAAGAAGAGCTACATTTCAAGTTTTAGTTATCGATTAATGAATTATTGGGCGGTTTGGTGCCTTGGACCAGACCGAGGACCTTAAGATTTTGCATGAACCGAGGACTGGCAGCCAGGTAACACGAGAAATTGTGTAACGTGTTAATATGTAGTAAAAACCCAAGAAAATCTCCCGTTTCCGTCATTTACTATCGAATCGACATAACGCCAGATCGTCACAGTGGTCGCTTTTCTCTCTGAAACGGTTACATTTATCGTCTGCAAGCCCTTGTCGCGTGATGCGGTATGCAGAGTCACTACAAGCGGCATAGTAGAACACTGAAGAAGCATCTAAGTTTATGCAATCGCCCAGTAAGAAGAGCTACATTTCAAGTTTTAGTTATCGATTAATGAATTATTGGGCGGTTTGGTGCCTTGGACCAGACCGAGGACCTTAAGATTTTGCATGAACCGAGGACTGGCAGCCAGGTAACACGAGAAATTGTGTAAAGTGTTAATATGTAGTAAAAACCTAAGAAAATCTCCCGTTTCCGTCATTTACTATCGAATCGACATAACGCCAGATCGTCACAGTGGTCGCTTTTCTCTCTGAAACGGTTACATTTATCGTCTGCAAGCCCTTGTCGCGTGATGCGGTATGCAGACACAGTACAAGCAGCACACTAGAACACAGAATAAGAATCTACGTTGATGCAATCGGCCAGTAAGAAGAGCTACATTTCAAGTTTTAGTTATCGATTAATGAATTATTGGGCGGTTTGGTGCCTTGGACCAGACCGAGGACCTTAAGATTTTGCATGAACCGAGGACTGGCAGCCAGGTAACACGAGAAATTGTGTAAAGTGTTAATATGAAGTAAAAACCCAAGAAAATCTCCCGTTTCCGTCATTTACTATCGAATCGACATAACGCCAGATCGTCACAGTGGTCGCTTTTCTCTCTGAAACGGGTACATTTATCGTCTGCAAGCCCTTGTCGCGTGATGCGGTATGCAGAGTCACTACAAGCGGCATAGTAGAACACTGAAGAAGCATCTAAGTTTATGCAATCGCCCAGTAAGAAGAGCTACATTTCAAGTTTTAGTTATCGATTAATGAATTATTGGGCGGTTTGGTGCCTTGGACCAGACCGAGGACCTTAAGATTTTGCATGAGCCGAGGACTGGCAGCCAGGTAACACGAGAGATTGTGTAAAGTGTTAATATGTAGTAAAAACCTAAGAAAATCTCCCGTTTCCGTCATTTACTATCGAATCGACATAACGCCAGATCGTCACAGTGGTCGCTTTTCTCTCTGAAACGGTTCCATTTATCGTCTGCAAGCCCTTGTCGCGTGATGCGGTATGCAGACACAGTACAAGCAGCACACTAGAACACAGAATAAGAATCAACGTTGATGCAATCGGCCAGTAAGAAGAGCTACATTTCAAGTTTTAGTTATCGATTAATGAATTATTGGGCGGTTTGGTGCCTTGGACCAGACCGAGGACCTTAAGATTTTGCATGAACCGAGGACTGGAAGCCAGGTAACACCAGAAATTGTGTAAAGTGTTAATATGTAGTAAAAACCTAAGAAAATCTCCCGTTTCCGTCATTTACTATCGAATCGACATAACGCCAGATCGTCACATTGGTCGCTTTTCTCTCTGAAACGGTTACATTTATCGTCTGCAAGCCCTTGTCGCGTGATGCGGTATGCAGACACAGTACAAGCAGCACACTAGAACACAAAATAAGAATCTACGTTGATGCAATCGGCCAGTAAGAAGAGCTACATTTCAAGTTTTAGTTATCGATTAATGAATTATTGGGCGGTTTGGTGCCTTGGACCAGACCGAGGACCTTAAGATTTTGCATGAACCGAGGACTGGCAGCCAGGTAACACGAGAAATTGTGTAAAGTGTTAATATGTAGTAAAAACCTAAGAAAATCTCCCGTTTCCGTCATTTACTATCGATTCGACATAACGCCAGATCGTCACAGTGGTCGCTTTTCTCTCTGAAACGGTTACATTTATCGTCTGCAAGCCCTTGTCGCGTGATGCGGTATGCAGAGTCACTACAAGCGGCATAGTAGAACACTGAAGAAGCATCTAAGTTTATGCAATCGCCCAGTAAGAAGAGCTACATTTCAAGTTTTAGTTATCGATTAATGAATTATTGGGCGGTTTGGTGCCTTGGACCTGACCGAGGACCTTAAGATTTTGCATGAACCGAGGACTGGCAGCCAGGTAACACGAGAAATTGTGTAAAGTGTTAATATGTAGTAAAAACCTAAGAAAATCTCCCGTTTCCGTCATTTACTATCGAATCGACATAACGCCAGATCGTCACAGTGGTCGCTTTTCTCTCTGAAACGGTTACATTTATCGTCTGCAAGCCCTTGTCGCGTGATGCGGTATGCAGACACAGTACAAGCAGCACACTAGAACACAGAATATGAATCTACGTTGATGCAATCGGCCAGGAAGAAGAGCTACATTTCAAGTTTTAGTTATCGATTAATGAATTATTGGGCAGTTTGGTGCCTTGGACCAGACCGAGGACCTTAAGATTTTGCATGAACCGAGGACTGGCAGCCAGGTAACACGAGAAATTGTGTAAAGTGTTAATATGTAGTAAAAACCCAAGAAAATCTCCCGTTTCCGTCATTTACTATCGAATCGAAATAACGCCAGATCGTCACAGTGGTCGCTTTTCTCTCTGAAACGGTTACATTTATCGCCTGCAAGCCCTTGTCGCGTGATGCGGTTTGCAGAGTCACTACAAGCGGCATAGTAGAACACTGAAGAAGCATCTAAGTTTATGCAATCGCCCAGTAAGAAGAGCTACATTTCAAGTTTTAGTTATCGATTAATGAATTATTGGGCGGTTTGGTGCCTTGGACCAGACCGAGGACCTTAAGATTTTGCATGAACCGAGGACTGGCAGCCAGGTAACACGAGAAATTGTGTAAAGAGTTAATATGTAGTAAAAACCTAAGAAAATCTCCCGTTTCCGTCATTTACTATCGAATCGACATAACGCCAGATCGTCACAGTGGTCGCTTTTCTCTCTGAAACGGTTACATTTATCGTCTGCAAGCCGTTGTCGCGTGATGCGGTATGCAGACACAGTACAAGCAGCACACTAGAACACAGAATAAGAATCTACGTTGATGCAATCGGCCAGTAAGAAGAGCTACATTTCAAGTTTTAGTTATCGATTAATGAATTATTGGGCGGTTTGGTGCCTTGGACCAGACCGAGGATCTTAAGATTTTGCATGAACCGAGGACTGGCAGCCAGGTAACACGAGAAATTGTGTAAAGTGTTAATATGTAGTAAAAACCCAAGAAAATCTCCCGTTTCCGTCATTTACTATCGAATCGACATAACGCCAGATCGTCACAGTGGTCGCTTTTCTCTCTGAAACGGTTACATTTATCGTCTGCAAGCCCTTGTCGCGTGATGCGGTATGCAGAGTCACTACAAGCGGCATAGTAGAACACTGAAGAAGCATCTAAGTTTATGCAATCGCCCAGTAAGAAGAGCTACATTTCAAGTTTTAGTTATCGATTAATGAATTATTGGGCGGTTTGGTGCCTTGGACCAGACCGAGGACCTTAAGATTTTGCATGAGCCGAGGACTGGGAGCCAGGTAACACGAGAAATTGTGTAAAGTGTTAATATGTAGTAAAAACCTAAGAAAATCTCCCGTTTCCGTCATTTACTATCGAATCGACATAACGCCAGATCGTCACAGTGGTCGCTTTTCTCTCTGAAACGGTTACATTTATCGTCTGCAAGCCCTTGTCGCGTGATGCGGTATGCAGACACAGTACAAGCAGCACACTAGAACACAGAATAAGAATCTACGTTGATGCAATCGGCCAGTAAGAAGAGCTACATTTCAAGTTTTAGATATCGATTAATGAATTATTGGGCGGTTTGGTGCCTTGGACCAGACCGAGGACCTTAAGATTTTGCATGAACCGAGGACTGGCAGTGAGGTAACACGAGAAATTGTGTAAAGTGTTAATATGTAGTAAAAACCCAAGAAAATCTCCCGTTTCCGTCATTTACTATCGAATCGAAATAACGCCAGATCGTCACAGTGGTCGCTTTTCTCTCTGAAACGGTTACATTTATCGCCTGCAAGCCCTTGTCGCGTGATGCGGTTTGCAGAGTCACTACAAGCGGCATAGTAGAACACTGAAGAAGCATCTAAGTTTATGCAATCGCCCAGTAAGAAGAGCTACATTTCAAGTTTTAGTTATCGATTAATGAATTATTGGGCGGTTTGGTGCCTTGGACCAGACCGAGGACCTTAAGATTTTGCATGAACCGAGGACTGGCAGCCAGGTAACACGAGAAATTGTGTAAAGTGTTAATATGTAGTAAAAACCTAAGAAAATCTCCCGTCATTTACTATCGAATCGACATAACGCCAGATCGTCACAGTGGTCGCTTTTCTCTCTGAAACGGTTACATTTATCGTCTGCAAGCCGTTGTCGCGTGATGCGGTATGCAGACACAGTACAAGCAGCACACTAGAACACAGAATAAGAATCTACGTTGATGCAATCGGCCAGTAAGAAGAGCTACATTTCAAGTTTTAGTTATCGATTAATGAATTATTGGGCGGTTTGGTGCCTTGGACCAGACCGAGGATCTTAAGATTTTGCATGAACCGAGGACTGGCAGCCAGGTAACACGAGAAATTGTGTAAAGTGTTAATATGTAGTAAAAACCCAAGAAAATCTCCCGTTTCCGTCATTAACTATCGAATCGACATAACGCCAGATCGTCACAGTGGTCGCTTTTCTCTCTGAAACGGTTACATTTATCGTCTGCAAGCCCTTGTCGCGTGATGCGGTATGCAGAGTCACTACAAGCGGCATAGTAGAACACTGAAGAAGCATCTAAGTTTATGCAATCGCCCAGTAAGAAGAGCTACATTTCAAGTTTTAGTTATCGATTAATGAATTATTGGGCGGTTTGGTGCCTTGGACCAGACCGAGGACCTTAAGATTTTGCATGAGCCGAGGACTGGCAGCCAGGTAACACGAGAAATTGTGTAAAGTGTTAATATGTAGTAAAAACCTAAGAAAATCTTCCGTTTCCGTCATTTACTATCGAATCGACATAACGCCAGATCGTCACAGTGGTCGCTTTTCTCTCTGAAACGGTTACATTTATCGTCTGCAAGCCCTTGTCGCGTGATGCGGTATGCAGACACAGTACAAGCAGCACACTAGAACACAGTATAAGAATCTACGTTGATGCAATCGGCCAGTAAGAAGAGCTACATTTCAAGTTTTAGTTATCGATTAATGAATTATTGGGCGGTTTGGTGCCTTGGACCAGACCGAGGACCTTAAGATTTTGCATGAACCGAGGACTGGAAGCCAGGTAACACCAGAAATTGTGTAAAGTGTTAATATGTAGTAAAAACCTAAGAAAATCTCCCGTTTCCGTCATTTACTATCGAATCGACATAACGCCAGATCGTCACATTGGTCGCTTTTCTCTCTGAAACGGTTACATTTATCGTCTGCAAGCCCTTGTCGCGTGATGCGGTATGCAGACACAGTACAAGCAGCACACTAGAACACAAAATAAGAATCTACGTTGATGCAATCGGCCAGTAAGAAGAGCTACATTTCAAGTTTTAGTTATCGATTAATGAATTATTGGGCGGTTTGGTGCCTTGGACCAGACCGAGGACCTTAAGATTTTGCATGAACCGAGGACTGGCAGCCAGGTAACACGAGAAATTGTGTAAAGTGTTAATATGTAGTAAAAACCTAAGAAAATCTCCCGTTTCCGTCATTTACTATCGATTCGACATAACGCCAGATCGTCACAGTGGTCGCTTTTCTCTCTGAAACGGTTACATTTATCGTCTGCAAGCCCTTGTCGCGTGATGCGGTATGCAGACATAGTACAAGCAGCACACTAGAACACAGAATAAGAATCTACGTTGATGCAATCAGCCAGTAAGAAGAGCTACATTTCAAGTTTTAGTTATCGATTAATGAATTATTGGGCGGTTTGGTGCCTTGGACCAGACCGAGGACCTTAAGATTTTGCATGAACCGAGGACTGGCAGCCAGGTTACACGAGAAATTGTGTAAAGTGTTAATATGTAGTAAAAACCCAAGAAAATCTCCCGTTTCCGTCATTTACTATCGAATCGACATTACGCCAGATCGTCACAGTGGTCGCTTTTCTCTCTGAAACGGTTACATTTATCGTCTGCAAGCCCTTGTCGCGTGATGCGGTATGTAGAGTCACTGCAAGCGGCATAGTAGAACACTGAAGAAGCATCTAAGTTTATGCAATCGCCCAGTAAGAAGAGCTACATTTCAAGTTTTAGTTATCGATTAATGAATTATTGGGCGGTTTGGTGCCTTGGACCAGACCGAGGACCTTAAGATTTTGCATGAACCGAGGACTGGCAGCCAGGTAACACGAGAAATTGTGTAAAGTGTTAATATGTAGTAAAAACCTAAGAAAATCTCCCGTTTCCGTCATTTACTATCGAATCGACATAACGCCAGATCGTCACAGTGGTCGCTTTTCTCTCTGAAACGGTTACATTTATCGTCTGCAAGCCCTTGTCGCGTGATGCGGTATGCAGACACAGTACAAGCAGCACACTAGAACACAGAATAAGAATCTACGTTGATGCAATCGGCCAGGAAGAAGAGCTACATTTCAAGTTTTAGTTATCGATTAATGAATTATTGGGCGGTTTGGTGCCTTGGACCAGACCGAGGACCTTAAGATTTTGCATGAACCGAGGACTGGCAGCCAGGTAACACGAGAAATTGTGTAAAGTATTAATATGTAGTAAAAACCCAACAAATTCTCACGTTTCCGTCATTTACTATCGAATCGACATAACGCCAGATCGTCACAGTGGTCGCTTTTCTCTCTGAAACGGTTACATTTATCGTCTGCAAGCCCTTGTCGCGTGATGCGGTTTGCAGAGTCACTACAAGCGGCATAGTAGAACACTGAAGAAGCATCTAAGTTTATGCAATCGCCCAGTAAGAAGAGCTACATTTCAAGTTTTAGTTATCGATTAATGAATTATTGGGCGGTTTGGTGCCTTGGACCAGACCGAGGACCTTAAGATTTTGCATGAGCCGAGGACTGGCAGCCAGGTAACACGAGAAATTGTGTAAAGTGTTAATATGTAGTAAAAACCTAAGAAAATCTCCCGTTTCCGTCATTTACTATCGAATCGACATAACGCCAGATCGTCACAGTGGTCGCTTTTCTCTCTGAAACGGTTACATTTATCGTCTGCAAGCCCTTGTCGCGTGATGCGGTATGCAGACACAGTACAAGCAGCACACTAGAACACAGAATAAGGATCTACGTTGATGCAATCGGCCAGTAAGAAGAGCTACATTTCAAGTTTTAGTTATCGATTAATGAATTATTGGGCGGTTTGGTGCCTTGGACCAGACCGAGGACCTTAAGATTTTGCATGAACCAAGGACTGGCAGCCAGGTAACACGAGAAATTGTGTAAAGTGTTAATATGTAGTATAAACCTAAGAAAATCTCCCGTTTCCGTCATTTACTATCGAATCGACATAACGCCAGATCGTCACAGTGGTCGCTTTTCTCTCTGAAACGGTTACATTTATCGTCTGCAAGCCGTTGTCGCGTGTTGCGGTATGCAGACACAGTACAAGCAGCACACTAGAACACAGAATAAGAATATACGTTGATGCAATCATCCAGTAAGAAGAGCTACATTTCAAGTTTTAGTTATCGATTAATGAATTATTGGGCGGTTTGGTGCCTTGGACCAGACCGAGGACCTTAAGATTTTGCATGAACCGAGGACTGGCAGCCAGGTAACACGAGAAATTGTGTAAAGTGTTAATATGTAGTAAAAACCTAAGAAAATCTCCCGTTTCCGTCATTTACTATCGAATCGACTTAACGCCAGATCGTCACAGTGGTCGCTTTTCTCTCTGAAACGGTTACATTTATCGTCTGCAAGCCCTTGTCGCGTGATGCGGTATGCAGACACAGTACAAGCAGCACACTAGAACACAGAATAAGAATCAACGTTGATGCAATCGGCCAGTAAGAAGAGCTACATTTCAAGTTTTAGTTATCGATTAATGAATTATTGGGCGGTTTGGTGCCTTGGACCAGACCGAGGACCTTAAGATTTTGCATGAACCGAGGAGTGGAAGCCAGGTAACACCAGAAATTGTGTAAAGTGTTAATATGTAGTAAAAACCTAAGAAAATCTCCCGTTTCCGTCATTTACTATCGAATCGACATAACGCCAGATCGTCACATTGGTCGCTTTTCTCTCTGAAACGGTTACATTTAACGTCTGCAAGCCCTTGTCGCGTGATGCGGTATGCAGAGTCACTACAAGCGGCATAGTAGAACACTGAAGAAGCATCTAAGTTTATGCAATCGCCCAGTAAGAAGAGCTACATTTCAAGTTTTAGTTATCGATTAATGAATTATTGGGCGGTTTGGTGCCTTGGACCAGACCGAGGACCTTAAGATTTTGCATGAACCGAGGACTGGCAGCCAGGTAACACGAGAAATTGTGTAAAGTGTTAATATGTAGTAAAAACCTAAGAAAATCTCCCGTTTCCGTCATTTACTATCGAATCGACATAACGCCAGATCGTCACAGTGGTCGCTTTTCTCTCTGAAACGGTTACATTTATCGTCTGCAAGCCCTTGTGGCGTGATGCGGTATGCAGACACAGTACAAGCAGCACACTAGAACACAGAATAAGAATCTACGTTGATGCAATCGGCCAGGAAGAAGAGCTACATTTCAAGTTTTAGTTATCGATTAATGAATTATTGGGCGGTTTGGTGCCTTGGACCAGACCGAGGACCTTAAGATTTTGCATGAACCGAGGACTGGCAGCCAGGTAACACGAGAAATTGTGTAAAGTATTAATATGTAGTAAAAACCCAACAAATTCTCACGTTTCCGTCATTTACTATCGAATCGACATAACGCCAGATCGTCACAGTGGTCGCTTTTCTCTCTGAAACGGTTACATTTATCGTCTGCAAGCCCTTGTTGCGTGATGCGGTATGCAGAGTCACTACAAGCGGCATAGTAGAACACTGAAGAAGCATCTAAGTTTATGCAATCGCCCAGTAAGAAGAGCTACATTTCAAGTTTAGTTATCGATTAATGAATTATTGGGCGGTTTGGTGCCTTGGACCAGACCGAGGACCTTAAGATTTTGCATGAGCCGAGGACTGGCAGCCAGGTAACACGAGAAATTGTGTAAAGTGTTAATATGTAGTAAAAACCTTTGAAAATCTCCCGTTTCCGTCATTTACTATCGAATCGACATAACGCCAGATCGTCACAGTGGTCGCTTTTCTCTCTGAAACGGTTACATTTATCGTCTGCAAGCCGTTGTCGCATGATGCGGTATGCAGACACAGTACAAGCAGCACACTAGAACACAGAATAAGAATCTACGTTGATGCAATCGGCCAGTAAGAAGAGCTACATTTCAAGTTTTAGTTATCGATTAATGAATTATTGGGCGGTTTGGTGCCTTGGACCAGACCGAGGACCTTAAGATTTTGCATGAACCGAGGACTGGCAGCCAGGTAACACGAGGAATTGTGTAAAGTGTTAATATGTAGTAAAAACCTAAGAAAATCTCCCGTTTCCGTCATTTACTATCGAATCGACATAACGCCAGATCGTCACAGTGGTCGCTTTTCTCTCTGAAACGGTTACATTTATCGTCTGCAAGCCCTTGTCGCGTGATGCGGTTTGCAGAGTCACTACAAGCGGCATAGTAGAACACTGAAGAAGCATCTAAGTTTATGCAATCGCCCAGTAAGAAGAGCTACATTTCAAGTTTTAGTTATCGATTAATGAATTATTGGGCGGTGTGGTGCCTTGGACCAGACCGAGGACCTTAAGATTTTGCATGAGCCGAGGACTGGCAGCCAGGTAACACGAGAAATTGTGTAAAGTGTTAATATGTAGTAAAAACCTAAGAAAATCTCCCGTTTCCGTCATTTACTATCGAATCGACATAACGCCAGATCGTCACAGTGGTCGCTTTTCTCTCTGAAACGGTTACATTTATCGTCTGCAAGCCCTTGTCGCGTGATGCGGTATGCAGACACAGTACAAGCAGCACACTAGAACACAGAATAAGAATCAACGTTGATGCAATCGGCCAGTAAGAAGAGCTACATTTCAAGTTTTAGTTAACGATTAATGAATTATTGGGCGGTTTGGTGCCTTGGACCAGACCGAGGACCTTAAGATTTTGCATGAACCGAGGACTGGAAGCCAGGTAACACCAGAAATTGTGTAAAGTGTTAATATGTAGTAAAAACCTAAGAAAATCTCCCGTTTCCGTCATTTACTATCGAATCGACATAACGCCAGATCGTCACATTGGTCGCTTTTCTCTCTGAAACGGTTACATTTATCGTCTGCAAGCCCTTGTCGCGTGATGCGGTATGCAGACACAGTATAAGCAGCACACTAGAACACAGAATAAGAATCTACGTTGATGCAATCGGCCAGTAAGAAGAGCTACATTTCAAGTTTTAGTTATCGATTAATGAATTATTGGGCGGTTTGGTGCCTTGGACCAGACCGAGGACCTTAAGATTTTGCATGAACCGAGGACTGGCAGCCAGGTAACACGAGAAATTGTGTAAAGTGTTAATATGTAGTAAAAACCTAAGAAAATCTCCCGTTTCCGTCATTTACTATCGATTCGACATAACGCCAGATCGTCACAGTGGTCGCTTTTCTCTCTGAAACGGTTACATTTATCGTCTGCAAGCCCTTGTCGCGTGATGCGGTATGCAGAGTCACTACAAGCGGCATAGTAGAACACTGAAGAAGCATCTAAGTTTATGCAATCGCCCAGTAAGAAGAGCTACATTTCAAGTTTTAGTTATCGATTAATGAATTATTGGGCGGTTTGGTGCCTTGGACAAGACCGAGGACCTTAAGATTTTGCATGAGCCGAGGACTGGCAGCCAGGTAACACGAGAAATTGTGTAAAGTGTTAATATGTTGTAAAAACCTTTGAAAATCTCCCGTTTCCGTCATTTACTATCGAATCGACATAATGCCAGATCGTCACAGTGGTCGCTTTTCTCTCTGAAACGGTTACATTTATCGTCTGCAAGCCGTTGTCGCATGATGCGGTATGCAGACACAGTACAAGCAGCACACTAGAACACAGAATAAGAATCTACGTTGATGCAATCGGCCAGTAAGAAGAGCTACATTTCAAGTTTTAGTTATCGATTAATGAATTATTGGGCGGTTTGGTGCTTTGGACCACACCGAGGACCTTAAGATTTTGCATGAACCGAGGACTGGCAGCCAGGTAACACGAGAAATTGTGTAAAGTGTTAATATGTAGTAAAAACCTAAGAAAATCTCCCGTTTCCGTCATTTACTATCGAATCGACATAACGCCAGATCGTCACAGTGGTCGCTCTTCTCTCTGAAACGGTTACATTTATCGTCTGCAAGCCCTTGTCGCGTGATGCGGTTTGCAGAGTCACTACAAGCGGCATAGTAGAACACTGAAGAAGCATCTAAGTTTATGCAATCGCCCAGTAAGAAGAGCTACATTTCAAGTTTTAGTTATCGATTAATGAATTATTGGGCGGTTTGGTGCCTTGGACCAGACCGAGGACCTTAAGATTTTGCATGAGCCGAGGACTGGCAGCCAGGTAACACGAGAAATTGTATAAAGTGTTAATATGTAGTATAAACCTAAGAAAATCTCCCGTTTCCGTCATTTACTATCGAATCGACATAACGCCAGATCGTCACAGTGGTCGCTTTTCTCTCTGAAACGGTTACATTTATCGTCTGCAAGCCCTTGTCGCGTGTTGCGGTATGCAGACACAGTACAAGCAGCACACTAGAACACAGAATAAGAATCTACGTTGATGCAATCATCCAGTAAGAAGAGCTACATTTCAAGTTTTAGTTATCGATTAATGAATTATTGGGCGGTTTGGTGCCTTGGACCAGACCGAGGACCTTAAGATTTTGCATGAACCGAGGACTGGCAGCCAGGTAACACGAGAAATTGTGTAAAGTGTTAATATGTAGTAAAAACCTAAGAAAATCTCCCGTTTCCGTCATTTACTATCGAATCGACTTAACGCCAGATCGTCACAGTGGTCGCTTTTCTCTCTGAAACGGTTACATTTATCGTCTGCAAGCCCTTGTCGCGTGATGCGGTATGCAGACACAGTACAAGCAGCACACTAGAACACAGAATAAGAATCAACGTTGATGCAATCGGCCAGTAAGAAGAGCTACATTTCTAGTTTTAGTTATCGATTAATGAATTATTGGGCGGTTTGGTGCCTTGGACCAGACCGAGGACCTTAAGATTTTGCATGAACCGAGGACTGGAAGCCAGGTAACACCAGAAATTGTGTAAAGTGTTAATATGTAGTAAAAACCTAAGAAAATCTCCCGTTTCCGTCATTTACTATCGAATCGACATAACGCCAGATCGTCACATTGGTCGCTTTTCTCTCTGAAACGGTTACATTTATCGTCTGCAAGCCCTTGTCGCGTGATGCGGTATGCAGACACAGTACAAGCAGCACACTAGAACACAGAATAAGAATCTACGTTGATGCAATCGGCCACGAAGAAGAGCTACATTTCAAGTTTTAGTTATCGATTAATGAATTATTGGGCGGTTTGGTGCCTTGGACCAGACCTAGGACCTTAAGATTTTGCATGAACCGAGGACTGGCAGCCAGGTAACACGAGAAATTGTGTAAAGTGTTAATATGTAGTAAAAACCTAAGAAAATCTCCCGTTTCCGTCATTTACTATCGATTCGACATAACGCCAGATCGTCACAGTGGTCGCTTTTCTCTCTGAAACGGTTACATTTATCGTCTGCAAGCCCTTGTCGCGTGATGCGGTATGCAGAGTCACTACAAGCGGCATAGTAGAACACTGAAGAAGCATCTAAGTTTATGCAATCGCCCAGTAAGAAGAGCTACATTTCAAGTTTTAGTTATCGATTAATGAATTATTGGGCGGTTTGGTGCCTTGGACCAGACCGAGGACCTTAAGATTTTGCATGAACCGAGGACTGGCAGCCAGGTAACACGAGAAATTGTGTAAAGTGTTAATATGTAGTAAAAACCTAAGAAAATCTCCCGTTTCCGTCATTTACTATCGAATCGACATAACGCCAGATCGTCACAGTGGTCGCTTTTCTCTCTGAAACGGTTACATTTATCGTCTGCAAGCCCTTGTCGCGTGATGCGGTATGCAGACACAGTACAAGCAGCACACTAGAACACAGAATAAGAATCAACGTTGATGCAATCGGCCAGTAAGAAGAGCTACATTTCAAGTTTTAGTAATCGATTAATGAATTATTGGGCGGTTTGGTGCCTTGGACCAGACCGAGGACCTTAAGATTTTGCATGAACCGAGGACTGGAAGCCAGGTAAAACCAGAAATTGTGTAAAGTGTTAATATGTAGTAAAAACCTAAGAAAATCTCCCGTTTCCGTCATTTACTATCGAATCGACATAACGCCAGATCGTCACATTGGTCGCTTTTCTCTCTGAAACGGTTACATTTATCGTCTGCAAGCCCTTGTCGCGTGATGCGGTATGCAGACACAGTACAAGCAGCACACTAGAACACAGAATAAGAATCTACGTTGATGCAATCGGCCAGTAAGAAGAGCTACATTTCAAGTTTTAGTTATCGATTAATGAATTATTGGGCGGTTTGGTGCCTTGGACCAGACCGAGGACCTTAAGATTTTGCATGAACCGAGGACTGGCAGCCAGGTAACACGAGAAATTATGTAAAGTGTTAATATGTAGTAAAAACCTAAGAAAATCTCCCGTTTCCGTCATTTACTATCGATTCGACATAACGCCATATCGTCACAGTGGTCGCTTTTCTCTCTGAAACGGTTACATTTATCGTCTGCAAGCCCTTGTCGCGTGATGCGGTATGCAGACACAGTACAAGCAGCACACTAGAATACAGAATAAGAATCTACGTTGAAGCAATCGGCCAGTAAGAAGAGCTACATTTCAAGTTTTAGTTATCGATTAATGAATTATTGGGCGGTTTGGTGCCTTGGACCAGACCGAGGACCTTAAGATTTTGCATGAACCGAGGACTGGCAGCCAGGTAACACGAGAAATTGTGTAAAGTGTTAATATGTAGTAAAAACCCAAGAAAATCTCCCGTTTCCGTCATTTACTATCGAATCGACATTACGCCAGATCGTCACAGTGGTCGCTTTTCTCTCTGAAACGGTTACATTTATCGTCTGCAAGCCCTTGTCGCGTGATGCGGTATGCAGAGTCACTACAAGCGGCATAGTAGAACACTGAAGAAGCATCTAAGTTTATGCAATCGGCCAGTAAGAAGAGCTACATTTCAAGTTTTAGTTATCGATTAATGAATTATTGGGCGGTTTGGTGCCTTGGACCAGACCGAGGACCTTAAGATTTTGCATGAACCGAGGACTGGCAGCCAGGTAACACGAGAAATTGTGTAAAGTGTTAATATGTAGTAAAAACCTAAAAAAATCTCCCGTTTCCGTCATTTACTATCGAATCGACATAACGCCAGATCGTCACAGTGGTCGCTTTTCTCTCTGAAACAGTTACATTTATCGCCTGCAAGCCGTTGTCGCGTGATGCGGAATGCAGACACAGTACAAGCAGCACACTAGAACACAGAATAAGAATCTACGTTGATGCAATCGGCCAGTAAGAAGAGCTACATTTCAAGTTTTAGTTGTCGATTAATGAATTATTGGGCGGTTTGGTGCCTTGGACCAGACCGAGGACCTTAAGATTTTGCATGAACCGAGGACTGGCAGCCAGGTAACACGAGAAATTGTGTAAAGTGTTAATATGTAGTAAAAACCTAAGAAAATCTCCCGTTTCCGTCATTTACTATCGAATCGACATAACGCCAGATCGTCACAGTGGTCGCTTTTCTCTCTGAAACGGTTACATTTATCGTCTGCAAGCCGTTGTCGCGTGATGCGCTATGCAGACACAGTACAAGCAGCACACTAGAACACAGAATAAGAATCTACGTTGATGCAATCGGCCAGTAAGAAGAGCTACATTTCAAGTTTTAGATATCGATTAATGAATTATTGGGCGGTTTGGTGCCTTGGACCAGACCGAGGACCTTAAGATTTTGCATGAACCGAGGACTGGCAGATAGGTAACACGAGAAATTGTGTAAAGTGTTAATATGTAGTAAAAACCTAAGAAAATCTCCCGTTTCCGTCATTTACTATCGAATCGACATAACGCCAGATCGTCACAGTGGTCGCTTTTCTCTCTGAAACGGTTACATTTATCGTCTGCAAGCCGTTGTCGCGTGATGCGGTATGCAGACACAGTACAAGCAGCACACTAGAACACAGAATAAGAATCTACGTTGATGCAATCGGCCAGTAAGAAGAGCTACATTTCAAGTTTTAGTTATCGATTAATGAATTATTGGGCGGTTTGGTGCCTTGGACCAGACCGAGGACCTTAAGATTTTGCATGAACCGAGGACTGGCAGCCACGTAACACGAGAAATTGTGTAAAGTGTTAATATGTAGTAAAAACCTAAGAAAATCTCCCGTTTCCGTCATTTACTATCGAATCGACATAACGCCAGATCGTCACAGTGGTCGCTTTTCTCTCTGAAACGGTTACATTTATCGTCTGCAAGCCCTTGTCGCGTGATGCGGTATGCAGACACAGTACAAGCAGCACACTAGAACACAGAATAAGAATCTACGTTGATGCAATCGGCCAGTAAGAAGAGCTACATTTCAAGTTTTAGTTATCGATTAATGAATTATTGGGCGGTTTGGTGCCTTGGACCAGACCGAGGACCTTAAGATTTTGCATGAACCGAGGACTGGCAGCCAGGTAACACGAGAAATTGTGTATAGTGTTAATATGTAGTAAAAACCTAAGAAAATCTCCCGTTTCCGTCATTTACTATCGAATCGACATAACGCCAGATCGTCACAGTGGTCGCTTTTCTCTCTGAAACGGTTACATTTATCGTCTGCAAGCCCTTGTCGCGTGATGCGGTATGCAGACACAGTACAAGCAGCACACTAGAACACACAATAAGAATCTACGTTGATGCAATCGGCCAGTAAGAAGAGCTACATTTCAAGTTTTAGTTATCGATTAATGAATTATTGGGCGGTTTGGTGCCTTGGACCAGACCGAGGACCTTACGATTTTGCATGAACCGAGGACTGGCAGCCAGGTAACACGAGATATTGTGTAAAGTGTTAATATGTAGTAAAAACCTAAGAAAATCTCCCGTTTCCGTCATTTACTATCGAATCGACATAACGCCAGATCGTCACAGTGGTCGCTTTTCTCTCTGAAACGGTTACATTTATCGTCTGCAAGCCATTGTCGCGTGATGCGGTATGCAGACACAGTACAAGCAGCACACTAGAACACAGAATAAGAATCTACGTTGATGCAATCGGCCAGTAAGAAGAGCTACATTTCAAGTTTTAGTTATCGATTAATGAATTATTGGGCGGTTTGGTGCCTTGGACCAGACCGAGGACCTTAAGATTTTGCATGAACCGAGGACTGGCAGCCAGGTAACACGAGAAATTGTGTAAAGTGTTAATATGTAGTAAAAACCTAAGAAAATCTCCCGTTTCCGTCATTTACTATCGAATCGACATAACGCCAGATCGTCACAGTGGTCGCTTTTCTCTCTGAAACGGTTACATTTATCGTCTGCAAGCCCTTGTCGCGTGATGCGGTATGCAGACACAGTACAAGCAGCACACTAGAACACAGAATAAGAATCTACGTTGATGCAATCGGCCAGTAAGAAGAGCTACATTTCAAGTTTTAGTTATCGATTAATGAATTATTGGGCGGTTTGGTGCCTTGGACCAGACCGAGGACCTTAAGATTTTGCATGAACCGAGGACTGGCAGCCAGGTAACACGAGAAATTGTGTAAAGTGTTAATATGTAGTAAAAACCTAAGAAAATCTCCCGTTTCCGTCATTTACTATCGAATCGACATAACGCCAGATCGTCACAGTGGTCGCTTTTCTCTCTGAAACGGTTACATTTATCGTCTGCAAGCCGTTGTCGCGTGATGCGGTATGCAGACACAGTACAAGCAGCACACTAGAACACAGAATAAGAATCTACGTTGATGCAATCGGCCAGTAAGAAGAGCTACATTTCAAGTTTTAGATATCGATTAATGAATTATTGGGCGGTTTGGTGCCTTGGACCAGACCGAGGACCTTAAGATTTTGCATGAACCGAGGACTGGCAGCCAGGTAACACGAGAAATTGTGTAAAGTGTTAATATGTAGTAAAAACCTAAGAAAATCTCCCGTTTCCGTCATTTACTATCGAATCGACATAACACCAGATCGTCACATTGGTGGCTTTTCTCTCTGAAACGGTTACATTTATCGTCTGCAAGCCCTTGTCGCGTGATGCGGTATGCAGACACAGTACAAGCAGCACACTAGAACACAGAATAAGAATCTACGTTGATGCAATCGGCCAGTAAGAAGAGCTACATTTCAAGTTTTAGTTATCGATTAATGAATTATTGGGCGGTTTGGTGCCTTGGACCAGACCGAGGACCTTAAGATTTTGCATGAACCGAGGACTGGCAGCCAGGTAACACGAGAAATTGTGTAAAGTGTTAATATGTAGTAAAAACCTAAGAAAATCTCCCGTTTCCGTCATTTACTATCGATTCGACATAACGCCAGATCGTCACAGTGGTCGCTTTTCTCTCTGAAACGGTTACATTTATCGTCTGCAAGCCCTTGTCGCGTGATGCGGTATGCAGAGTCACTACAAGCGGCATAGTAGAACACTGAAGAAGCATCTAAGTTTATGCAATCGGCCAGTAAGAAGAGCTACATTTCAAGTTTTAGTTATCGATTAATGAATTATTGGGCGGTTTGGTGCCTTGGACCAGACTGAGGACCTTAAGATTTTGCATGAACCGAGGACTGGCAGCCAGGTAACACGAGAAATTGTGTAAAGTGTTAATATGTAGTAAAAACCTAAGAAAATCTTCCGTTTCCGTCATTTACTATCGAATCGACATAACGCCAGATCGTCACATTGGTCGCTTTTCTCTCTGAAACGGTTACATTTATCGTCTGCAAGCCCTTGTCGCGTGATGCGGTATGCAGACACAGTACAAGCAGCACACTAGAACACAGAATAAGAATCTACGTTGATGCAATCGGCCAGTAAGAAGAGCTACATTTCAAGTTTTAGTTATCGATTAATGAATTATTGGGCGGTTTGGTGCCTTGGACCAGACCGAGGACCTTAAGATTTTGCATGAACCGAGGACTGGCAGCCAGGTAACACGAGAAATTGTGTAAAGTGTTAATATGTAGTAAAAACCTAAGAAAATCTCCCGTTTCCGTCATTTACTATCGAATCGACATAACGCCAGATCGTCACAGTGGTCGCTTTTCTCTCTGAAACGGTTACATTTATCGTCTGCAAGCCATTGTCGCATGATGCGGTATGCAGACACAGTACAAGCAGCACACTAGAACACAGAATAAGAATCTACGTTGATGCAATCGGCCAGTAAGAAGAGCTACATTTCAAGTTTTAGTTATCGATTAATGAATTATTGGGCGGTTTGGTGCCTTGGACCAGACTGAGGACCTTAAGATTTTGCATGAACCGAGGACTGGCAGCCAGGTAACACGAGAAATTGTGTAAAGTGTTAATATGTAGTAAAAACCTAAGAAAATCTCCCGTTTCCGTCATTTACTATCGAATCGACATAACGCCAGATCGTCACATTGGTCGCTTTTCTCTCTGAAACGGTTACATTTATCGTCTGCAAGCCCTTGTCGCGTGATGCGGTATGCAGACACAGTACAAGCAGCACACTAGAACACAGAATAAGAATCTACGTTGATGCAATCGGCCAGTAAGAAGAGCTATATTACAAGTTTTAGTTATCGATTAATGAATTATTGTGCGGTTTGGTGCCTTGGACCAGACCGAGGACCTTAAGATTTTGCATGAACCGAGGACTGGCAGCCAGGTAACACGAGAAATTGTGTAAAGTGTTAATATGTAGTAAAAACCTAAGAAAATCTCCCGTTTCCGTCATTTACTATCGAATCGACATAACGCCAGATCGTCACAGTGGTCGCTTTTCTCTCTGAAACGGTTACATTTATCGTCTGCAAGCCCTTGTCGCGTGATGCGGTATGCAGACACAGTTCAAGCAGCACACTAGAACACAGAATAAGAATCTACGTTGATGCAATCGGCCAGTAAGAAGAGCTACATTTCAAGTTTTAGTTATCGATTAATGAATTATTGGGCGGTTTGGTGCCTTGGACCAGACCGAGGACCTTAAGATTTTTCATGAACCGAGGACTGGCAGCCAGGTAACACGAGAAATTGTGTAAAGTGTTAATATGTAGTAAAAACCCAAGAAAATCTCCCGTTTCCGTCATTTACTATCGAATCGACATAACGCCAGATCGTCACAGTGGTCGCTTTTCTCTCTGAAACGGTTACATTTGTCGTCTGCAAGCCCTTGTCGCGTGATGCGGTATGCAGACACAGTACAAGCAGCACACTAGAACACAGAATAAGAATCTACGTTGATGCAATCGGCCAGTAAGAAGGGCTACATTTCAAGTTTTAGTTATCGATTAATGAATTATTGGGCGGTTTGGTGCCTTGGACCAGACCGAGGACCTTAAGATTTTGCATGAACCGAGGACTGGCAGCCAGGTAACACGAGAAATTGTGTAAAGTGTTAATATGTAGTAAAAACCTAAAAAAATCTCCCGTTTCCGTCATTTACTATCGAATCGACATAACGCCAGATCGTCACAGTGGTCGCTTTTCTCTCTGAAACAGTTACATTTATCGCCTGCAAGCCGTTGTCGCGTGATGCGGTATGCAGACACAGTACAAGCAGCACCATAGAACACAGAATAAGAATCTACGTTGATGCAATCGGCCAGTAAGAAGAGCTACATTTCAAGTTTTAGTTATCGATTAATGAATTATTGGGCGGTTTGGTGCCTTGGACCAGACCGAGGTCCTTGAGATTTTGCATGAACCGAGGACTGGCAGCCAGGTAACACGAGAAATTGTGTAAGGTGTTAATATGTAGTAAAAACCTAAGAAAATCTTCCGTTTCCGTCATTTACTATCGAATCGACATAACGCCGGATCGTCACATTGGTCGCTTTTCTCTCTGAAACGGTTACATTTATCGTCTGCAAGCCCTTGTCGCATGATGCGGTATGCAGACACAGTACAAGCAGCACACTAGAACACAGAATAAGAATCTACGTTGATGCAATCGGCCAGTAAGAAGAGCTACATTTCAAGTTTTAGTTATCGATTAATGAATTATTGGGCGGTTTGGTGCCTTGGACCAGACCGAGGACCTTAAGATTTTGCATGAACCGAGGACTGGCAGCCACGTAACACGAGAAATTGTGTAAAGTGTTAATATGTAGTAAAAACCTAAGAAAATCTCCCGTTTCCGTCATTTACTATCGAATCGACATAACGCCAAATCGTCACAGTGGTCGCTTTTCTCTCAGAAACGGTTACATTTATCGTCTGCAAGTCCTTGTCGCGTGATGCGGTATGCAGACACAGTACAAGCAGCACACTAGAACACAGAATAAGAATCTACGTTGATGCAATCGGCCAGTAAGAAGAGCTACATTTCAAGTTTTAGTTATCGATTAATGAATTATTGGGCGGTTTGGTGCCTTGGACCAGACCGAGGACCTTAAGATTTTGCATGAACCGAGGACTGGCAGCCAGGTAACACGAGAAATTGTGTAAAGTGTTAATATGTAGTAAAAACCTAAGAAAATCTCCCGTTTCCGTCATTTACTATCGAATCGACATAACGCCAGATCGTCACAGTGGTCGCTTTTCTCTCTGAAACGGTTACATTTATCGTCTGCAAGCCATTGTCGCGTGATGCGGTATGCAGACACAGTACAAGCAGCACACTAGAACACAGAATAAGAATCTACGTTGATGCAATCGGCCTGTAAGAAGAGCTACATTTCAAGTTTTAGTTATCGATTAATGAATTATTGGGCGGTTTGGTGCCTTGGACCAGACCGAGGACCTTAAGATTTTGCATGAACCGAGGACTGGCAGCCAGGTAACACGAGAAATTGTGTAAAGTGTTAATATGTAGTAAAAACCTAAGAAAATCTCCCGTTTCCGTCATTTACTATCGAATCGACATAACGCCAGATCGTCACAGTGGTCGCTTTTCTCTCTGAAACGGTTACATTTATCGTCTGCAAGCCCTTGTCGCGTGATGCGGTATGCAGACACAGTACAAGCAGCACACTAGAACACAGAATAAGAATCTACGTTGATGCAATCGGCCAGTAAGAAGAGCTACATTTCAAGTTTTAGTTATCGATTAATGAATTATTGGGCGGTTTGGTGCCTTCGACCAGACCGAGGACCTTACGATTTTGCATGAACCGAGGACTGGCAGCCAGGTAACACGAGAAATTGTGTAAAGTGTTAATATGTAGTAAAAACCTAAGAAAATCTCCCGTTTCCGTCATTTACTATCGAATCGACATAACGCCAGATCGTCACAGTGGTCGCTTTTCTCTCTGAAACGGTTACATTTATCGTCTGCAAGCCATTGTCGCGTGATGCGGTATGCAGACACAGTACAAGCAGCACACTAGAACACAGAATAAGAATCTACGATGATGCAATCGGCCAGTAAGAAGAGCTACATTTCAAGTTTTAGTTATCGATTAATGAATTATTGGGCGGTTTGGTGCCTTGGACCAGACCGAGGACCTTAAGATTTTGCATGAACCGAGGACTGGCAGCCAGGTAACACGAGAAATTGTGTAAAGTGTTAATATGTAGTAAAAACCTAAGAAAATCTCCCGTTTCCGTCATTTACTATCGAATCGACATAACGCCAGATCGTCACAGTGGTCGCTTTTCTCTCTGAAACGGTTACATTTATCGTCTGCAAGCCCTTGTCGCGTGATGCGGTATGCAGACACAGTACAAGCAGCACACTAGAACACAGAATAAGAATCTACGTTGATGCAATCGGCCAGTAAGAAGAGCTACATTTCAAGTTTTAGTTATCGATTAATGAATTATTGCGCGGTTTGGTGCCTTGGACCAGACCGAGGACCTTAAGATTTTGCATGAACCGAGGACTGGCAGCCAGGTAACACGAGAAATTGTGTAAAGTGTTAATATGTAGTAAAAACCTAAGAAAATCTCCCGTTTCCGTCATTTACTATCGAATCGACATAACGCCAGATCGTCACAGTGGTCGCTTTTCTCTCTGAAACGGTTACATTTATCGTCTGCAAGCCGTTGTCGCGTGATGCGGTATGCAGACACAGTACAAGCAGCACACTAGAACACAGAATAAGAATCTACGTTGATGCAATCGGCCAGTAAGAAGAGCTACATTTCAAGTTTTAGATATCGATTAATGAATTATTGGGCGGTTTGGTGCCTTGGACCAGACCGAGGACCTTAAGATTTTGCATGAACCGAGGACTGGCAGCCAGGTAACACGAGAAATTGTGTAAAGTGTTAATATGTAGTAAAAACCTAAGAAAATCTCCCGTTTCCGTCATTTACTATCGAATCGACATAACGCCAGATCGTCACAGTGGTCGCTTTTCTCTCTGAAACGGTTACATTTATCGTCTGCAAGCCGTTGTCGCGTGATGCGGTATGCAGACACAGTACAAGCAGCACACTAGAACACAGAATAAGAATCTACGTTGATGCAATCGGCCAGTAAGAAGAGCTACATTTCAAGTTTTAGTTATCGATTAATGAATTATTGGGCGGTTTGGTGCCTTGGACCAGACCGAGGACCTTAAGATTTTGCATGAACCGAGGACTGGCAGCCAGGTAACACGAGAAATTGTGTAAAGTGTTAATATGTAGTAAAAACCTAAGAAAATCTCCCGTTTCCGTCATTTACTATCGAATCGACATAACGCCAGATCGTCACAGTGGTCGCTTTTCTCTCTGAAACGGTTACATTTATCGTCTGCAAGCCCTTGTCGCGTGATGCGGTATGCAGACACAGTACAAGCAGCACACTAGAACACAGAATAAGAATCTACGTTGATGCAATCGGCCAGTAAGAAGAGCTACATTTCAAGTTTTAGTTATCGATTAATGAATTATTGGGCGGTTTGGTGCCTTGGACCAGACCGAGGACCTTAAGATTTTGCATGAACCGATGACTGGCAGCCAGGTAACACGAGAAATTGTGTATAGTGTTAATATGTAGTAAAAACCTAAGAAAATCTCCCGTTTCCGTCATTTACTATCGAATCGACATAACGCCAGATCGTCACAGTGGTCGCTTTTCTCTCTGAAACGGTTACATTTATCGTCTGCAAGCCCTTGTCGCGTGATGCGGTATGCAGACACAGTACAAGCAGCACACTAGAACACAGAATAAGAATCTACGTTGATGCAATCGGCCAGTAAGAAGAGCTACATTTCAAGTTTTAGTTATCGATTAATGAATTATTGGGCGGTTTGGTGCCTTGGACCAGACCGAGGACCTTACGATTTTGCATGAACCGAGGACTGGCAGCCAGGTAACACGAGAAATTGTGTAAAGTGTTAATATGTAGTAAAAACCTAAGAAAATCTCCCGTTTCCGTCATTTACTATCGAATCGACATAACGCCAGATCGTCACAGTGGTCGCTTTTCTCTCTGAAACGGTTACATTTATCGTCTGCAAGCCATTGTCGCGTGATGCGGTATGCAGACACAGTACAAGCAGCACACTAGAACACAGAATAAGAATCTACGTTGATGCAATCGGCCAGTAAGAAGAGCTACATTTCAAGTTTTAGTTATCGATTAATGAATTATTGGGCGGTTTGGTGCCTTGGACCAGACCGAGGACCTTAAGATTTTGCATGAACCGAGGACTGGCAGCCAGGTAACACGAGAAATTGTGTAAAGTGTTAATATGTAGTAAAAACCTAAGAAAATCTCCCGTTTCCGTCATTTACTATCGAATCGACATAACGCCAGATCGTCACAGTGGTCGCTTTTCTCTCTGAAACGGTTACATTTATCGTCTGCAAGCCCTTGTCGCGTGATGCGGTATGCAGACACAGTACAAGCAGCACACTAGAACACAGAATAAGAATCTACGTTGATGCAATCGGCCAGTAAGAAGAGCTACATTTCAAGTTTTAGATATCGATTAATGAATTATTGGGCGGTTTGGTGCCTTGGACCAGACCGAGGACCTTAAGATTTTGCATGAACCGAGGACTGGCAGCCAGGTAACACGAGAAATTGTGTAAAGTGTTAATATGTAGTAAAAACCTAAGAAAATCTCCCGTTTCCGTCATTTACTATCGAATCGACATAACACCAGATCGTCACATTGGTGGCTTTTCTCTCTGAAACGGTTACATTTATCGTCTGCAAGCCCTTGTCGCGTGATGCGGTATGCCGACACAGTACAAGCAGCACACTAGAACACAGAATAAGAATCTACGTTGATGCAATCGGCCAGTAAGAAGAGCTACATTTCAAGTTTTAGTTATCGATTAATGAATTATTGGGCGGTTTGGTGCCTTGGACCAGACCGAGGACCTTAAGATTTTGCATGAACCGAGGACTGGCAGCCAGGTAACACGAGAAATTGTGTAAAGTGTTAATATGTAGTAAAAACCTAAGAAAATCTCCCGTTTCCGTCATTTACTATCGAATCGACATAACGCCAGATCGTCACAGTGGTCGCTTTTCTCTCTGAAACGGTTACATTTATCGTCTGCAAGCCCTTGTCGCGTGATGCGGTATGCAGACACAGTACAAGCAGCACACTAGAACACAGAATAAGAATCTACGTTGATGCAATCGGCCAGTAAGAAGAGCTACATTTCAAGTTTTAGTTATCGATTAATGAATTATTGGGCGGTTTGGTGCCTTGGACCAGACCGAGGACCTTAAGATTTTGCATGAACCGAGGACTGGCAGCCAGGTAACACGAGAAATTGTGTATAGTGTTAATATGTAGTAAAAACCTAAGAAAATCTCCCGTTTCCGTCATTTACTATCGAATCGACATAACGCCAGATCGTCACAGTGGTCGCTTTTCTCTCTGAAACGGTTACATTTATCGTCTGCAAGCCCTTGTCGCGTGATGCGGTATGCAGAGTCACTACAAGCGGCATAGTAGAACACTGAAGAAGCATCTAAGTTTATGCAATCGCCCAGTAAGAAGTGCTACATTTCAAGTTTTAATTATCGATTAATGAATTATTGGGCGGTTTGGTGCCTTGGACCAGACCGAGGACCTTAAGATTTTGCATGAACCGAGGACTGGCAGCCAGGTAACACGAGAAATTGTGTAAAGTGTTAATATGTAGTAAAAACCTAAGAAAATCTCCCGTTTCCGTCATTTACTATCGAATCGACATAACGCCAGATCGTCACAGTGGTCGCTTTTCTTTCTGAAAAGGTTACATTTATCGTCTGCAAGCCCTTGTCGCGTGATGCGGTATGCAGAGTCACTACAAGCGGCATAGTAGAACACTGAAGAAGCATCTAAGTTTATGCAATCGGCCACTAAGAGGAGCTACATTTCAAGTTTTAGTTATCGATTAATGAATTATTGGGCGGTTTGGTGCCTTGGACCAGACCGAGGACCTTAAGATTTTGCATGAACCGAGGACTGGCAGCCAGGTAACACGAGAAATTGTGTAAAGTGTTAATATGTAGTAAAAACCTAAGAAAATCTCCCGTTTCCGTCATTTACTATCGAATCGACATAACGCCAGATCGTCACAGTGGTCGCTTTTCTCTCTGAAACGGTTACATTTATCGTCTGCAAGCCCTTGTCGCGTGATGCGGTATGCAGACACAGTACAAGCAGCACACTAGAACACAGAATAAGAATCTACGTTGATGCAATCGGCCAGTAAGAAGAGCCACATTTCAAGTTTTAGTTATCGATTAATGAATTATTGGGCGGTTTGGTGCCTTGGACCAGACCGAGGACCTTAAGATTTTGCATGAACCGAGGACTGGCAGCCAGGTAACACGAGAAATTGTGTAAAGTGTTAATATGTAGTAAAAACCTAAGAAAATCTCCCGTTTCCGTCATTTACTATCGAATCGACATAACGCCAGATCGTCACAGTGGTCGCTTTTCTCTCTGAAACGGTTACATTTATCGTCTGCAAGCCCTTGTCGCGTGATGCGGTATGCAGACACAGTACAAGCAGCACACTAGAACACAGAATAAGAATCTACGTTGATGCAATCGGCCAGTAAGAAGAGCTACATTTCAAGTTTTAGTTATCGATTAATGAATTATTGGGCGGTTTGGTGCCTTGGACCAGACCGAGGACCTTAAGATTTTGCATGAACCGAGGACTGGCAGCCAGGTAACACGAGAAATTGTGTAAAGTGTTAATATGTAGTAAAAACCTAAGAAAATCTCCCGTTTCCGTCATTTACTATCGAATCGACATAACACCAGATCGTCACATTGGTGGCTTTTCTCTCTGAAACGGTTACATTTATCGTCTGCAAGCCCTTGTCGCGTGATGCGGTATGCCGACACAGTACAAGCAGCACACTAGAACACAGAATAAGAATCTACGTTGATGCAATCGGCCAGTAAGAAGAGCTACATTTCAAGATTTAGTTATCGATTAATGAATTATTGGGCGGTTTGGTGCCTTGGACCAGACCGAGGACCTTAAGATTTTGCATGAACCGAGGACTGGCAGCCAGGTAACACGAGAAATTGTGTAAAGTGTTAATATGTAGTAAAAACCTAAGAAAATCTCCCGTTTCCGTCATTTACTATCGAATCGACATAACGCCAGATCGTCACAGTGGTCGCTTTTCTCTCTGAAACGGTTACATTTATCGTCTGCAAGCCCTTGTCGCGTGATGCGGTATGCAGACACAGTACAAGCAGCACACTAGAACACAGAATAAGAATCTACGTTGATGCAATCGGCCAGTAAGAAGAGCTACATTTCAAGTTTTAGTTATCGATTAATGAATTATTGGGCGGTTTGGTGCCTTGGACCAGACCGAGGACCTTAAGATTTTGCATGAACCGAGGACTGGCAGCCAGGTAACACGAGAAATTGTGTATAGTGTTAATATGTAGTAAAAACCTAAGAAAATCTCCCGTTTCCGTCATTTACTATCGAATCGACATAACGCCAGATCGTCACAGTGGTCGCTTTTCTCTCTGAAACGGTTACATTTATCGTCTGCAAGCCCTTGTCGCGTGATGCGGTATGCAGAGTCACTACAAGCGGCATAGTAGAACACTGAAGAAGCATCTAAGTTTATGCAATCGCCCAGTAAGAAGTGCTACATTTCAAGTTTTAATTATCGATTAATGAATTATTGGGCGGTTTGGTGCCTTGGACCAGACCGAGGACCTTAAGATTTTGCATGAACCGAGGACTGGCAGCCAGGTAACACGAGAAATTGTGTAAAGTGTTAATATGTAGTAAAAACCTAAGAAAATCTCCCGTTTCCGTCATTTACTATCGAATCGACATAACGCCAGATCGTCACAGTGGTCGCTTTACTTTCTGAAAAGGTTACATTTATCGTCTGCAAGCCCTTGTCGCGTGATGCGGTATGCAGAGTCACTACAAGCGGCATAGTAGAACACTGAAGAAGCATCTAAGTTTATGCAATCGGCCACTAAGAGGAGCTACATTTCAAGTTTTAGTTATCGATTAATGAATTATTGGGCGGTTTGGTGCCTTGGACCAGACCGAGGACCTTAAGATTTTGCATGAACCGAGGACTGGCAGCCAGGTAACACGAGAAATTGTGTAAAGTGTTAATATGTAGTAAAAACCTAAGAAAATCTCCCGTTTCCGTCATTTACTATCGAATCGACATAACGCCAGATCGTCACAGTGGTCGCTTTTCTCTCTGAAACGGTTACATTTATCGTCTGCAAGCCCTTGTCGCGTGATGCGGTATGCAGACACAGTACAAGCAGCACACTAGAACACAGAATAAGAATCTACGTTGATGCAATCGGCCAGTAAGAAGAGCCACATTTCAAGTTTTAGTTATCGATTAATGAATTATTGGGCGGTTTGGTGCCTTGGACCAGACCGAGGACCTTAAGATTTTGCATGAACCGAGGACTGGCAGCCAGGTAACACGAGAAATTGTGTAAAGTGTTAATATGTAGTAAAAACCTAAGAAAATCTCCCGTTTCCGTCATTTACTATCGAATCGACATAACGCCAGATCGTCACAGTGGTCGCTTTTCTCTCTGAAACGGTTACATTTATCGTCTGCAAGCCGTTGTCGCGTGATGCGGTATGCAGACACAGTACAAGCAGCACACTAGAACACAGAATAAGAATCTACGTTGATGCAATCGGCCAGTAAGAAGAGCTACATTTCAAGTTTTAGATATCGATTAATGAATTATTGGGCGGTTTGGTGCCTTGGACCAGACCGAGGACCTTAAGATTTTGCATGAACCGAGGACTGGCAGCCAGGTAACACGAGAAATTGTGTAAAGTGTTAATATGTAGTAAAAACCTAAGAAAATCTCCCGTTTCCGTCATTTACTATCGAATCGACATAACACCAGATCGTCACATTGGTGGCTTTTCTCTCTGAAACGGTTACATTTATCGTCTGCAAGCCCTTGTCGCGTGATGCGGTATGCAGACACAGTACAAGCAGCACACTAGAACACAGAATAAGAATCTACGTTGATGCAATCGGCCAGTAAGAAGAGCTACATTTCAAGTTTTAGTTATCGATTAATGAATTATTGGGCGGTTTGGTGCCTTGGACCAGACCGAGGACCTTACGATTTTGCATGAACCGAGGACTGGCAGCCAGGTAACACGAGAAATTGTGTAAAGTGTTAATATGTAGTAAAAACCTAAGAAAATCTCCCGTTTCCGTCATTTACTATCGAATCGACATAACGCCAGATCGTCACAGTGGTCGCTTTTCTCTCTGAAACGGTTACATTTATCGTCTGCAAGCCATTGTCGCGTGATGCGGTATGCAGACACAGTACAAGCAGCACACTAGAACACAGAATAAGAATCTACGATGATGCAATCGGCCAGTAAGAAGAGCTACATTTCAAGTTTTAGTTATCGATTAATGAATTATTGGGCGGTTTGGTGCCTTGGACCAGACCGAGGACCTTAAGATTTTGCATGAACCGAGGACTGGCAGCCAGGTAACACGAGAAATTGTGTAAAGTGTTAATATGTAGTAAAAACCTAAGAAAATCTCCCGTTTCCGTCATTTACTATCGAATCGACATAACGCCAGATCGTCACAGTGGTCGCTTTTCTCTCTGAAACGGTTACATTTATCGTCTGCAAGCCCTTGTCGCGTGATGCGGTATGCAGACACAGTACAAGCAGCACACTAGAACACAGAATAAGAATCTACGTTGATGCAATCGGCCAGTAAGAAGAGCTACATTTCAAGTTTTAGTTATCGATTAATGAATTATTGCGCGGTTTGGTGCCTTGGACCAGACCGAGGACCTTAAGATTTTGCATGAACCGAGGACTGGCCGCCAGGTAACACGAGAAATTGTGTAAAGTGTTAATATGTAGTAAAAACCTAAGAAAATCTCCCGTTTCCGTCATTTACTATCGAATCGACATAACGCCAGATCGTCACAGTGGTCGCTTTTCTCTCTGAAACGGTTACATTTATCGTCTGCAAGCCGTTGTCGCGTGATGCGGTATGCAGACACAGTACAAGCAGCACACTAGAACACAGAATAAGAATCTACGTTGATGCAATCGGCCAGTAAGAAGAGCTACATTTCAAGTTTTAGATATCGATTAATGAATTATTGGGCGGTTTGGTGCCTTGGACCAGACCGAGGACCTTAAGATTTTGCATGAACCGAGGACTGGCAGCCAGGTAACACGAGAAATTGTGTAAAGTGTTAATATGTAGTAAAAACCTAAGAAAATCTCCCGTTTCCGTCATTTACTATCGAATCGACATAACGCCAGATCGTCACAGTGGTCGCTTTTCTCTCTGAAACGGTTACATTTATCGTCTGCAAGCCGTTGTCGCGTGATGCGGTATGCAGACACAGTACAAGCAGCACACTAGAACACAGAATAAGAATCTACGTTGATGCAATCGGCCAGTAAGAAGAGCTACATTTCAAGTTTTAGTTATCGATTAATGAATTATTGGGCGGTTTGGTGCCTTGGACCAGACCGAGGACCTTAAGATTTTGCATGAACCGAGGACTGGCAGCCAGGTAACACGAGAAATTGTGTAAAGTGTTAATATGTAGTAAAAACCTAAGAAAATCTCCCGTTTCCGTCATTTACTATCGAATCGACATAACGCCAGATCGTCACAGTGGTCGCTTTTCTCTCTGAAACGGTTACATTTATCGTCTGCAAGCCCTTGTCGCGTGATGCGGTATGCAGACACAGTACAAGCAGCACACTAGAACACAGAATAAGAATCTACGTTGATGCAATCGGCCAGTAAGAAGAGCTACATTTCAAGTTTTAGTTATCGATTAATGAATTATTGGGCGGTTTGGTGCCTTGGACCAGACCGAGGACCTTAAGATTTTGCATGAACCGATGACTGGCAGCCAGGTAACACGAGAAATTGTGTATAGTGTTAATATGTAGTAAAAACCTAAGAAAATCTCCCGTTTCCGTCATTTACTATCGAATCGACATAACGCCAGATCGTCACAGTGGTCGCTTTTCTCTCTGAAACGGTTACATTTATCGTCTGCAAGCCCTTGTCGCGTGATGCGGTATGCAGACACAGTACAAGCAGCACACTAGAACACAGAATAAGAATCTACGTTGATGCAATCGGCCAGTAAGAAGAGCTACATTTCAAGTTTTAGTTATCGATTAATGAATTATTGGGCGGTTTGGTGCCTTGGACCAGACCGAGGACCTTACGATTTTGCATGAACCGAGGACTGGCAGCCAGGTAACACGAGAAATTGTGTAAAGTGTTAATATGTAGTAAAAACCTAAGAAAATCTCCCGTTTCCGTCATTTACTATCGAATCGACATAACGCCAGATCGTCACAGTGGTCGCTTTTCTCTCTGAAACGGTTACATTTATCGTCTGCAAGCCATTGTCGCGTGATGCGGTATGCAGACACAGTACAAGCAGCACACTAGAACACAGAATAAGAATCTACGTTGATGCAATCGGCCAGTAAGAAGAGCTACATTTCAAGTTTTAGTTATCGATTAATGAATTATTGGGCGGTTTGGTGCCTTGGACCAGACCGAGGACCTTAAGATTTTGCATGAACCGAGGACTGGCAGCCAGGTAACACGAGAAATTGTGTAAAGTGTTAATATGTAGTAAAAACCTAAGAAAATCTCCCGTTTCCGTCATTTACTATCGAATCGACATAACGCCAGATCGTCACAGTGGTCGCTTTTCTCTCTGAAACGGTTACATTTATCGTCTGCAAGCCCTTGTCGCGTGATGCGGTATGCAGACACAGTACAAGCAGCACACTAGAACACAGAATAAGAATCTACGTTGATGCAATCGGCCAGTAAGAAGAGCTACATTTCAAGTTTTAGATATCGATTAATGAATTATTGGGCGGTTTGGTGCCTTGGACCAGACCGAGGACCTTAAGATTTTGCATGAACCGAGGACTGGCAGCCAGGTAACACGAGAAATTGTGTAAAGTGTTAATATGTAGTAAAAACCTAAGAAAATCTCCCGTTTCCGTCATTTACTATCGAATCGACATAACACCAGATCGTCACATTGGTGGCTTTTCTCTCTGAAACGGTTACATTTATCGTCTGCAAGCCCTTGTCGCGTGATGCGGTATGCCGACACAGTACAAGCAGCACACTAGAACACAGAATAAGAATCTACGTTGATGCAATCGGCCAGTAAGAAGAGCTACATTTCAAGTTTTAGTTATCGATTAATGAATTATTGGGCGGTTTGGTGCCTTGGACCAGACCGAGGACCTTAAGATTTTGCATGAACCGAGGACTGGCAGCCAGGTAACACGAGAAATTGTGTAAAGTGTTAATATGTAGTAAAAACCTAAGAAAATCTCCCGTTTCCGTCATTTACTATCGAATCGACATAACGCCAGATCGTCACAGTGGTCGCTTTTCTCTCTGAAACGGTTACATTTATCGTCTGCAAGCCCTTGTCGCGTGATGCGGTATGCAGACACAGTACAAGCAGCACACTAGAACACAGAATAAGAATCTACGTTGATGCAATCGGCCAGTAAGAAGAGCTACATTTCAAGTTTTAGTTATCGATTAATGAATTATTGGGCGGTTTGGTGCCTTGGACCAGACCGAGGACCTTAAGATTTTGCATGAACCGAGGACTGGCAGCCAGGTAACACGAGAAATTGTGTATAGTGTTAATATGTAGTAAAAACCTAAGAAAATCTCCCGTTTCCGTCATTTACTATCGAATCGACATAACGCCAGATCGTCACAGTGGTCGCTTTTCTCTCTGAAACGGTTACATTTATCGTCTGCAAGCCCTTGTCGCGTGATGCGGTATGCAGAGTCACTACAAGCGGCATAGTAGAACACTGAAGAAGCATCTAAGTTTATGCAATCGCCCAGTAAGAAGTGCTACATTTCAAGTTTTAATTATCGATTAATGAATTATTGGGCGGTTTGGTGCCTTGGACCAGACCGAGGACCTTAAGATTTTGCATGAACCGAGGACTGGCAGCCAGGTAACACGAGAAATTGTGTAAAGTGTTAATATGTAGTAAAAACCTAAGAAAATCTCCCGTTTCCGTCATTTACTATCGAATCGACATAACGCCAGATCGTCACAGTGGTCGCTTTTCTTTCTGAAAAGGTTACATTTATCGTCTGCAAGCCCTTGTCGCGTGATGCGGTATGCAGAGTCACTACAAGCGGCATAGTAGAACACTGAAGAAGCATCTAAGTTTATGCAATCGGCCACTAAGAGGAGCTACATTTCAAGTTTTAGTTATCGATTAATGAATTATTGGGCGGTTTGGTGCCTTGGACCAGACCGAGGACCTTAAGATTTTGCATGAACCGAGGACTGGCAGCCAGGTAACACGAGAAATTGTGTAAAGTGTTAATATGTAGTAAAAACCTAAGAAAATCTCCCGTTTCCGTCATTTACTATCGAATCGACATAACGCCAGATCGTCACAGTGGTCGCTTTTCTCTCTGAAACGGTTACATTTATCGTCTGCAAGCCCTTGTCGCGTGATGCGGTATGCAGACACAGTACAAGCAGCACACTAGAACACAGAATAAGAATCTACGTTGATGCAATCGGCCAGTAAGAAGAGCCACATTTCAAGTTTTAGTTATCGATTAATGAATTATTGGGCGGTTTGGTGCCTTGGACCAGACCGAGGACCTTAAGATTTTGCATGAACCGAGGACTGGCAGCCAGGTAACACGAGAAATTGTGTAAAGTGTTAATATGTAGTAAAAACCTAAGAAAATCTCCCGTTTCCGTCATTTACTATCGAATCGACATAACGCCAGATCGTCACAGTGGTCGCTTTTCTCTCTGAAACGGTTACATTTATCGTCTGCAAGCCGTTGTCGCGTGATGCGGTATGCAGACACAGTACAAGCAGCACACTAGAACACAGAATAAGAATCTACGTTGATGCAATCGGCCAGTAAGAAGAGCTACATTTCAAGTTTTAGATATCGATTAATGAATTATTGGGCGGTTTGGTGCCTTGGACCAGACCGAGGACCTTAAGATTTTGCATGAACCGAGGACTGGCAGCCAGGTAACACGAGAAATTGTGTAAAGTGTTAATATGTAGTAAAAACCTAAGAAAATCTCCCGTTTCCGTCATTTACTATCGAATCGACATAACACCAGATCGTCACATTGGTGGCTTTTCTCTCTGAAACGGTTACATTTATCGTCTGCAAGCCCTTGTCGCGTGATGCGGTATGCAGACACAGTACAAGCAGCACACTAGAACACAGAATAAGAATCTACGTTGATGCAATCGGCCAGTAAGAAGAGCTACATTTCAAGTTTTAGTTATCGATTAATGAATTATTGGGCGGTTTGGTGCCTTGGACCAGACCGAGGACCTTAAGATTTTGCATGAACCGAGGACTGGCAGCCAGGTAACACGAGAAATTGTGTAAAGTGTTAATATGTAGTAAAAACCTAAGAAAATCTCCCGTTTCCGTCATTTACTATCGAATCGACATAACGCCAGATCGTCACAGTGGTCGCTTTTCTCTCTGAAACGGTTACATTTATCGTCTGCAAGCCCTTGTCGCGTGATGCGGTATGCAGACACAGTACAAGCAGCACACTAGAACACAGAATAAGAATCTACGTTGATGCAATCGGCCAGTAAGAAGAGCTACATTTCAAGTTTTAGTTATCGATTAATGAATTATTGGGCGGTTTGGTGCCTTGGACCAGACCGAGGACCTTAAGATTTTGCATGAACCGAGGACTGGCAGCCAGGTAACACGAGAAATTGTGTATAGTGTTAATATGTAGTAAAAACCTAAGAAAATCTCCCGTTTCCGTCATTTACTATCGAATCGACATAACGCCAGATCGTCACAGTGGTCGCTTTTCTCTCTGAAACGGTTACATTTATCGTCTGCAAGCCCTTGTCGCGTGATGCGGTATGCAGAGTCACTACAAGCGGCATAGTAGAACACTGAAGAAGCATCTAAGTTTATGCAATCGCCCAGTAAGAAGTGCTACATTTCAAGTTTTAATTATCGATTAATGAATTATTGGGCGGTTTGGTGCCTTGGACCAGACCGAGGACCTTAAGATTTTGCATGAACCGAGGACTGGCAGCCAGGTAACACGAGAAATTGTGTAAAGTGTTAATATGTAGTAAAAACCTAAGAAAATTTCCCGTTTCCGTCATTTACTATCTAATCGACATAACGCCAGATCGTCACAGTGGTCGCTTTTCTTTCTGAAAAGGTTACATTTATCGTCTGCAAGCCCTTGTCGCGTGATGCGGTATGCAGAGTCACTACAAGCGGCATAGTAGAACACTGAAGAAGCATCTAAGTTTATGCAATCGGCCACTAAGAGGAGCTACATTTCAAGTTTTAGTTATCGATTAATGAATTATTGGGCGGTTTGGTGCCTTGGACCAGACCGAGGACCTTAAGATTTTGCATGAACCGAGGACTGGCAGCCAGGTAACACGAGAAATTGTGTAAAGTGTTAATATGTAGTAAAAACCTAAGAAAATCTCCCGTTTCCGTCATTTACTATCGAATCGACATAACGCCAGATCGTCACATTGGTCGCTTTTCTCTCTGAAACGGTTACATTTACCGTCTGCAAGCCCTTGTCGTGCGATGCGGTATGCAGACACAGTACAAGCAGCACACTAGAACACAGAATAAGAATCTACGTTGATGCAATCGGCCAGTAAGAAGAGCTACATTTCAAGTTTTTGTTATCGATTAATGAATTATTGGGCGGTTTGGTGCCTTGGACCAGACCGAGGACCTTAAGATTTTGCATGAACCGAGGACTGGCAGCCAGGTAACACGAGAAATTGTGTAAAGTGTTAATATGTAGTAAAAACCTAAGAAAATCTCCCGTTTCCGTCATTTACTATCGAATCGACATAACGCCAGATCGTCACAGTGGTCGCTTTTCTCTCTGAAACGGTTACATTTATCGTCTGCAAGCCCTTGTCGCGTGATGCGGTGTGCAGACACAGTACAAGCAGCACACTAGAACACAGAATAAGAATCTACGTTGATGCAATCGGCCAGTAAGAAGAGCTACATTTCAAGTTTTAGTTATCGATTAATGAATTATTGGGCGGTTTGGTGCCTTGGACCAGACCGAGGACCTTAAGATTTTGCATGAAGCGAGGACTGGCAGCCAGGTAACACGAGAAATTGTGTAAAGTGTTAATATGTAGTAAAAACCTAAGAAAATCTCCCGTTTCCGTCATTTACTATCGAATCGACATAACGCCAGATCGTCACATTGGTCGCTTTTCTCTCTGAAACGGTTACATTTATCGTCTGCAAGCCCATGTCGCGTGATGCGGTATGCAGACACAGTACAAGCAGCACACTAGAACACAGAATAAGAATCTACGTTGATGCAATCGGCCTGTAAGAAGAGCTACATTTCAAGTTTTAGTTATCGATTAATGAATTTTTGGGCGGTTTGGTGCCTTGGACCAGACCGAGGACCTTAAGATTTTGCATGAACCGAGGACTGGCAGCCAGGTAACACGAGAAATTGTGTAAAGTGTTAATATGTAGTAAAAACCTAAGAAAATCTCCCGTTTCCGTCATTTACTATCGAATCGACATAACGCCAGATCGTCACAGTGGTCGCTTTTCTCTCTGAAACGGTTACATTTATCGTCTGCAAGCCGTTGTCGCGTGATGCGGTATGCAGACACAGTACAAGCAGCACACTAGAACACAGAATAAGAATCTACGTTGATGCAATCGGCCAGTAAGAAGAGCTACATTTCAAGTTTTAGTTATCGATTAATGAATTATTGGGCGGTTTGGTGCCTTGGACCAGACCGAGGACCTTAAGATTTTGCATGAACCGAGGACTGGCAGCCAGGTAACACGAGAAATTGTGTAAAGTGTTAATATGTAGTAAAAACCTAAGAAAATCTCCCGTTTCCGTCATTTACTATCGAATCGACATAACGCCAGATCGTCACATTGGTCGCTTTTCTCTCTGAAACGGTTACATTTATCGTCTGCAAGCCCTTGTCGCGTGATGCGGTATGCAGACACAGTACAAGCAGCACACTAGAACACAGAATAAGAATCTACGTTGATGCAATCGGCCAGTAAGAAGAGCTACATTTCAAGTTTTAGTTATCGATTAATGAATTATTGGGCGGTTTGGTGCCTTGGACCAGACCGAGGACCGTAAGATTTTGCATGAACCGAGGACTGGCAGCCAGGTAACACGAGAAATTGTGTAAAGTGTTAATATGTAGTAAAAACCCAAGAAAATCTCCCGTTTCCGTCATTTACTATCGAATCGACATAACGCCAGATCGTCACAGTGGTCGCTTTTCTCTCTGAAACGGTTACATTTATCGTCTGCAAGCCCTTGTCGCGTGATGCGGTATGCAGACACAGTACAAGCAGCACACTAGAACACAGAATAAGAATCTACGTTGATGCAATCGGCCAGTAAGAAGAGCTACATTTCAAGTTTTAGTTATCGATTAATGAATTATTGGGCGGTTTGGTGCCTTGGACCAGACCGAGGACCTTAAGATTTTGCATGAACCGAGAACTGGCAGCCAGGTAACACGAGAAATTGTGTATAGTGTTAATATGTAGTAAAAACCTAAGAAAATCTCCCGTTTCCGTCATTTACTATCGAATCGACATAACGCCAGATCGTCACAGTGGTCGCTTTTCTCTCTGAAACGGTTACATTTATCGTCTGCAAGCCCTTGTCGCGTGATGCGGTATGCAGAGTCACTACAAGCGGCATAGTAGAACACTGAAGAAGCATCTAAGTTTATGCAATCGCCCAGTAAGAAGAGCTACATTTCAAGTTTTAATTATCGATTAATGAATTATTGGGCGGTTTGGTGCCTTGGACCAGACCGAGGACCTTAAGATTTTGCATGAACCGAGGACTGGCAGCCAGGTAACACGAGAAATTGTGTAAAGTGTTAATATGTAGTAAAAACCTAAGAAAATCTCCCGTTTCCGTCATTTACTATCGAATCGACATAACGCCAGATCGTCACAATGGTCGCTTTTCGCTCTGAAACGGTTACATTTATCGTCTGCAAGCCCTTGTCGCGTGATGCGGTATGCAGAGTCACTACAAGCGGCATAGTAGAACACTGAAGAAGCATCTACGTTGATGCAATCGGCCAGTAAGAAGAGCTACATTTCAAGTTTTACTTATCGATTAATGAATTATTGGGCGGTTTGGTGCCTTGGACCAGACCGAGGACCTTAAGATTTTGCATGAACCGAGGACTGGCAGCCAGGTAACACGAGAAATTGTGTAAAGTGTTAATATGTAGTAAAAACCTAAGAAAATCTCCCGTTTCCGTCATTTACTATCGAATCGACATAACGCCAGATCGTCACAGTGGTCGCTTTTCTCTCTGAAACGGTTACATTTATCGTCTGCAAGCCGTTGTCTCGTGATGCGGTATGCAGACACAGTACAAGCAGCACACTAGAACACACAATAAGAATCTACGTTGATGCAATCGGCCAGTAAGAAGAGCTACATTTCAAGTTTTAGTTATCGATTAATGAATTATTGGGCGGTTGGTGCCTTGGACCAGACCGAGGACCTTAAGATTTTGCATGAACCGAGGACTGGCAGCCAGGTAACACGAGGAATTGTGTAAAGTGTTAATATGTAGTAAAAACCTAAGAAAATCTCCCGTTTCCGTCATTTACTATCGAATCGACATAACGCCAGATCGTCACAGTGGTCGCTTTTCTCTCTGAAACGGTTACATTTATCGTCTGCAAGCCGTTGTCGCGTGATGCGGTATGCAGACACAGTACAAGCAGCACACTAGAACACAGAATAAGAATCTACGTTGATGCAATCGGCCAGTAAGAAGAGCTACATTTCAAGTTTTAGTTATCGATTAATGAATTATTGGGCGGTTTGGTGCCTTGGACCAGACCGAGGACCTTAAGATTTTGCATAAACCGAGGACTGGCAGCCAGGTAACACCAGAAATTGTGTAAAGTGTTAATATGTAGTAAAAACCTAAGAAAATCTCCCGTTTCCGTCATTTACTATCGAATCGACATAACGCCAGATCGTCACATTGGTCGCTTTTCTCTCTGAAACGGTTACATTTATCGTCTGCAAGCCCTTGTCGCGTGATGCGGTATGCAGACACAGTACAAGCAGCACACTAGAACACAGAATAAGAATCTACGTTGATGCAATCGGCCAGTAAGAGGAGCTACATTTCAAGTTTTAGTTATCGATTAATGAATTATTGGGCGGTTTGGTGCCTTGGACCAGACCGAGGACCTTAAGATTTTGCATGAACCGAGGACTGGCAGCCAGGTAACACGAGAAATTGTGTAAAGTGTTAATATGTAGTAAAAACCTAAGAAAATCTCTCGTTTCCGTCATTTACTATCGAATCGACATAACGCCAGATCGTCACAGTGGTCGCTTTTCTCTCTGAAACGGTTACATTTATCGTCTGCAAGCCCTTGTCGCGTGATGCGGTATGCAGACACAGTACAAGCAGCACACTAGAACACAGAATAAGAATCTACGTTGATGCAATCGGCCAGTAAGAAAAGCTACATTTCAAGTTTTAGTTATCGATTAATGAATTATTGGGCGGTTTGGTGCCTTGGACCAGACCGAGGACCTTAAGATTTTGCATGAACCGAGGACTGGCAGCCAGGTAACACGAGAAATTGTGTAAAGTGTTAATATGTAGTAAAAACCCAAGAAAATCTCCCGTTTCCGTCATTTACTATCGAATCGACATAACGCCAGATCGTCACAGTGGTCGCTTTTCCCTCTGAAACGGTTACATTTATCGTCTGCAAGCCCTTGTCGCGTGATGCGGTATGCAGAGTCACTACAAGCGGCATAGTAGAACACTGAAGAAGCATCTAAGTTTATGCAATCGGCCAGTAAGAAGAGCTACATTTCAAGTTTTACTTATCGATTAATGAATTATTGGGCGGTTTGGTGCCTTGGACCAGACCGAGGACCTTAAGATTTTGCATGAGCCGAGGACTGGCAGCCAGGTAACACGAGAAATTGTGTAAAGTGTTAATATGTAGTAAAAACCTAAGAAAATCTCCCGTTTCCGTCATTTACTATAGAATAGACATAACGCCAGATCGTCACAGTGGTCGCTTTTCTCTCCCAAACGGTTACATTTATCGTCTGCAAGCCGTTGTCGCGTGATGCGGTATGCAGACACAGAACAAGCAGCACACTAGAACACAGAATAAGAATCTACGTTGATGCAATCGGCCAGTAAGAAGAGCTACATTTCAAGTTTTAGTTATCGATTAATGAATTATTGGGCGGTTTGGTGCCTTGGACCAGACCGAGGACCTTAAGATTTTGCATGAACCGAGGACTGGCAGCCAGGTAACACGAGAAATTGTGTAAAGTGTTAATATGTAGTAAAAACCTAAGAAAATCTCCCGTTTCCGTCATTACTATCGAATCGACATAACGCCAGATCGTCACAGTGGTCGCTTTTCTCTCTGAAACGGTTACATTTATCGTCTGCAAGCCCTTGTCGCGTGATGCGGTATGCAGACACAGTACAAGCAGCACACTAGAACACACAATAAGAATCTACGTTGATGCAATCGGCCAGTAAGAAGAGCTACATTTCAAGTTTTAGTTATCGATTAATGAATTATTGGGCGGTTTGGTGCCTTGGACCAGACCGAGGACCTTAAGATTTTGCATGAACCGAGGACTGGCAGCCAGGTAACACGAGAAATTGCGTAAAGTGTTAATATGTAGTAAAAACCTAAGAAAATCTCCCGTTTCCGTCATTTACTATCGAATCGACATAACGCCAGATCGTCACATTGGTCGCTTTTCTCTCTGAAACGGTTACATTTATCGTCTGCAAGCCCTTGTCGCGTGATGCGGTATGCAGACACAGTACAAGCAGCACACTAGAACACAGAATAAGAATCTACGTTGATGCAATCGGCCAGTAAGAAGAGCTACATTTCAAGTTTTAGTTATCGATTAATGAATTATAGGACGGTTTGGTGCCTTGGACCAGACCGAGGACCTTAAGATTTTGCATGAACCGAGGACTGGCAGCCAGGTAACACGAGAAATTGTGTAAAGTGTTAATATGTAGTAAAAACCTAAGAAAATCTCCCGTTTCCGTCATTTACTATCGAATCGACATAGCGCCAGATCGTCACAGTGGTCGCTTTTCTCTCTGAAACGGTTACATTTATCGTCTGCAAGCCGTTGTCGCGTGATGCGGTATGCAGACACAGTACAAGCAGCACACTAGAACACACAATAAGAATCTACGTTGATGCAATCGGCCAGTAAGAAGAGCTACATTTCAAGTTTTAGTTATCGATTAATGAATTATTGGGCGGTTTGGTGCCTTGGACCAGACCGAGGACCTTAAGATTTTGCATGAACCGAGGACTGGCAGCCAGGTAACACGAGAAATTGTGTAAAGTGTTAATATGTAGTAAAAACCTAAGAAAATCTCCCGTTTCCGTCATTTACTATCGAATCGACATAACGCCAGATCGTCACATTGGTCGCTTTTCTCTCTGAAACGGTTACATTTATCGTCTGCAAGCCCTTGTCGCGTGATGCGGTATGCAGACACAGTACAAGCAGCACACTAGAACACAGAATAAGAATCTACGTTGATGCAATCGGCCAGTAAGAAGAGCTACATTTCAAGTTTTAGTTATCGATTAATGAATTATTGGGCGGTTTGGTGCCTTGGACCAGACCGAGGACCTTAAGATTTTGCATGAACTGAGGACTGGCAGCCAGGTAACACGAGAAATTGTGTAAAGTGTTAATATGTAGTAAAAACCTAAGAAAATCTCCCGTTTCCGTCATTTACTATCGAATCGACATAACGCCAGATCGTCACAGTGGTCGCTTTTCTCTCTGAAACGGTTACATTTATCGTCTGCAAGCCCTTGTCGCGTGATGCGGTATGCAGACACAGAACAAGTGTTAATATGTAGTAAAAACCTAAGAAAATCTCCCGTTTCCGTCATTTACTATCGAATCGACATAACGCCAGATAGTCACAGTGGTCGCTTTTCTCTCTGAAACGGTTACATTTATCGTCTGCAAGCCCTTGTCGCGTGATGCGGTATGCAGACACAGTACAAGCAGCACACTAGAACACAGAATAAGAATCTACGTTGATGCAATCGGCCAGTAAGAAGTGCTACATTTCAAGTTTTAGTTATCGATTAATGAATTATTGGGCGGTTTGGTGCCTTGGACCAGACCGAGGACCTTAAGATTTTGCATAAACCGAGGACTGGCAGCCAGGTAACACCAGAAATTGTGTAAAGTGTTAATATGTAGTAAAAACCTAAGAAAATCTCCCGTTTCCGTCATTTACTATGGAATCGACATAACGCCAGATCTTCACATTGGTCGCTTTTCTCTCTGAAACGGTTACATTTATCTTCTGCAAGCCCTTGTCGCGTGATGCGGTATGCAGACACAGTACAAGCAGCACACTAGAACACAGAATAAGAATCTACGTTGATGCAATCGGCCAGTAAGAAGAGCTACATTTCAAGTTTTAGTTATCGATTAATGAATTATTGGGCGGTTTGGTGCCTTGGACCAGACCGAGGACCTTAAGATTTTGCATGAACCGAGGACTGGCAGCCAGGTAACACGACAAATTGTGTAAAGTGTTAATATGTAGTAAAAACCTAAGAAAATCTCCCGTTTCCGTCATTTACTATCGAATCGACATAACGCCAGATCGTCACAGTGGTCGCTTTTCTCTCTGAAACGGTTACATTTATCGTCTGCAAGCCCTTGTCGCGTGATGCGGTATGCAGACACAGTACAAGCAGCACACTAGAACACAGAATAAGAATCTACGTTGATGCAATCGGCCAGTAAGAAAAGCTACATTTCAAGTTTTAGTTATCGATTAATGAATTATTGGGCGGTTTGGTGCCTTGGACCAGACCGAGGACCTTAAGATTTTGCATGAACCGAGGACTGGCAGCCAGGTAACACGAGAAATTGTGTAAAGTGTTAATACACTCCTGGAAATGGAAAAAAGAACACATTGACACCGGTGTGTCAGACCCACCATACTTGCTCCGGACACTGCGAGAGGGCTGTACAAGCAATGATCACACGCACGGCACAGCGGACACACCAGGAACCGCGGTGTTGGCCGTCGAATGGCGCTAGCTGCGCAGGATTTGAGCACCGCCGCCGTCAGTGTCAGCCAGTTTGCCGTGGCATACAGAGCTCCATCGCAGTCTTTAACACTGGTAGCATGCCGTGACAGCGTGGACGTGAACCGTATGTGCAGTTGACGGACTTTGAGCGAGGGCGTATAGTGGGCATGCGGGAGGCCGGGTGGACGTACCGCCGAATTGCTCAACACGTGGGGCGTGAGGTCTCCACAGTACATCGATGTTGTCGCCAGTGGTCGGCGGAAGGTGCACGTGCCCGTCGACCTGGGACCGGACCGCAGCGACGCACGGATGCACGCCAAGACCGTAGGATCCTACGCAGTGCCGTAGTGGACCGCACCGCCACTTCCCAGCTAATTAGGGACACTGTTGCTCCTGGGGTATCGGCGAGGAACATTCGCAACCGTCTCCATGAAGCTGGGCTACGGTCCCGCACACCGTTAGGCCGTCTTCCGCTCACGCCCCAACATCGTGCAGCCCGCCTCCAGTGGTGTCGCGACAGGCGTGAATGGAGGGACGAATGGAGACGTGTCGTCTTCAGCGATGAGAGTCGCTTCTGCCTTGGTGCCAATGATGGTCGTATGCGTGTTTGGCGCCGTGCAGGTGAGCGCTACAATCAGGACTGCATACGACCGAGGCACACAGGGCCAACACCCGGCATCATGGTGTGGGGAGCGATCTCCTACACTGGCCGTACACCACTCGTGATCGTCGAGGGGACACTGAATAGTGCACGGTACATCCAAACCGTCATCGAACCCATCGTTCTACCATTCCTAGACCGGCAAGGGAACTTGCTGTTCCAACAGGACAATGCACGTCCGCATGTATCCCGTGCCACCCAACGTGCTCTAGAAGGTGTAAGACAACTACCTTGGCCAGCAAGATCTCCGGATCTGTCCCCCATTGAGCATGTTTGGGACTGGATAAAGCGTCGTCTCACGCGGTCTGCACGCCCAGCACGAACGCTGGTACATCTGAGGCGCCAGGTGGAAATGGCATGGCAAGCCGTTCCACAGGACTACATCCAGCATCTCTACGATCGTCTCCATGGGAGAATAGCAGCCTGCATTGCTGCGAAAGGTGGATATACACTGTACTAGTGCCGACATTGTGCATGCTCTGTTGCCTGTGTCTATGTGCCTGTGGTTCTGTCAGTGTGATCATGTGATGTATCTGACCCCAGGAATGTGTCAATAAAGTTTCCCCTTCCTGGGACAATGAATTCACGGTGTTCTTATTTCAATTTCCAGGAGTGTATGTAGTAATAACCCAAGAAAATCTCCCGTTTCCGTCATTTACTATCGAATCGACATAACGCCAGATCGTCACAGTGGTCGCTTTTCTCTCTGAAACGGTTACATTTATCGTCTGCAAGCCCTTGTCGCGTGATGCGGTATGCAGACTCACTACAAGCGGCATAGTAGAACACAGAAGAAGAATCTAAGTTTATGCAATCGGCCAGTAAGTAGAGCTACATTTCAAGTTTTAGTTATCGATTAATGAATTATTGGGCGGTTTGGTGCCTTGGACCAGACCGAGGACCTTAAGATTTTGCATGAACCGAGGACTGGCAGCCAGGTAACACGAGAAATTGTGTAAAGTGTTAATATGTAGTAAAAACCTAAGAAATTCTCCCGTTTCCGTCATTTACTATCGAATCGACATAACGCCAGATCGTCACAGTGGCCGCTTTTCTCTCTGAAACGGTTACATTTATCGTCTGCAAGCCCTTGTCGCGTGATGCGGTATGCAGACACAGTACAAGCAGCACACTAGAACACAGAATAAGAATCTACGTTGATGCAATCGGCCAGTAAGAAGAGCTACATTTCAAGTTTTAGTTATTGATTAATAGATTATTGGGCGGTTTGGTGCCTTGGACCAGACCGAGGACTTTAAGATTTTGCATGAACCGAGGACTGGCAGCCAGGTAACACGAGAAATTGTGTAAAGTGTTAATATGTAGTAAAAACCTAAGAAAATCTCCCGTTTCCGTCATTTACTATCGAATCGACATAACGCCAGATCATCACATTGGTCGCTTTTCTCTCTGAAACGGTTACATTTATCGTCTGCAAGCCCATGTCGCGTGATGCGGTATGCAGACACAGTAGAAGCAGCACACTAGAACACAGAATAAGAATCTACGTTGATGCAATCGGCCAGTAAGAAGAGCTACATTTCAAGTTTTAGTTATCGATTAATGAATTATTGGGCGGTTTGGTGCCTTGGACCAGACCGAGGACCTTAAGATTTTGCATGAGCCGAGGACTGGCAGCCAGGTAACACGAGAAATTGTGTAAAGTGTTAATATGTAGTAAAAACCTAAGAAAATCTCCCGTTTCCGTCATTTACTATCGAATCGACATAACGCCAGATCGTCACAGTGGTCGCTTTTCTCTCTGAAACGGTTACATTTATCGTCTGCAAGCCGTTGTCGCGTGATGCGGTATGCAGACACAGTACAAGCAGCACACTAGAACACAGAATAAGAATCTACGTTGATGCAATCGGCCAGTAAGAAGAGCTGCATTCCAAGATTTAGTTATCGATTAATGAATTATTGGGCGGTTTGGTGCCTTGGACCAGACCGAGGACCTTAATATTTTGCATGAACCGAGGACTGGCAGCCAGGTAACACGAGAAATTGTGTAAAGTGTTAATATGTAGTAAAAACCTAAGAAAATCTCCCGTTTCCGTCATTTACTATCGAATCGACATAACGCCAGATCGTCACAGTGGTCGCTTTTCTCTCTGAAACGGTTACATTTATCGTCTGCAAGCCCTTGTCGCGTGATGCGGTATGCAGAGTCACTACAAGCGGCATAGTAGGACACGGAAGAAGCATCTAAGTTTATGCAATCGCCCAGTAAGAAGAGCTACATTTCAAGTTTTAGTTATCGATTAATGAATTATTGGGCGGTTTGGTGCCTTGGACCAGACCGAGGACCTTAAGATTTTGCATGAGCCGAGGACTGGCAGCCAGGTAACACGAGAAATTGTGTAAAGTGTTAATATGTAGTAAAAACCTAAGAAAATCACCCGTTTCCGTCATTTACTATCGAATCGACATAACGCCAGATCGTCACAGTGGTCGCTTTTCTCTCTGAAACGGTTACATTTATCGTCTGCAAGCCGTTGTCGCGTGATGCGGTATGCAGACACAGTACAAGCAGCACACTAGAACACAGAATAAGAATCTACGTTGATGCAATCGGCCAGTAAGAAGAGCTACATTTCAAGTTTTAGTTATCGATTAATGAATTATTGGGCGGTTTGGTGCCTTGGACCAGACCGAGGACCTTAAGATTTTGCATGAACCGAGGACTGGCAGTCAGGTAACACGAGAAATTGTGTAAAGTGTTAATATGTAGTAAAAACCTAAGAAAATCTCCCGTTTCCGTCATTTACTATCGAATCGACATAACGCCAGATCGTCACAGTGGTCGCTTTTCTCTCTGAAACGGTTACATTTATCGTCTGCAAGCCGTTGTCGCGTGATGCGGTATGCAGACACAGTACAAGCAGCACACTAGAACACAGAATAAGAATCTACGTTGATGCAATCGGCCAGTAAGAAGAGCTACATTTCAAGTTTTAGTTATCGATTAATGAATTATTGGGCGGTTTGGTGCCTTGGACCAGACCGAGGACCTTAAGATTTTGCATGAACCGAGGACTGGCAGCCAGGTAACACGAGAAATTGTGTAAAGTGTTAATATGTAGTAAAAACCTAAGAAAATCTCCCGTTTCCGTCATTTACTATCGAATCGACATAACGCCAGATCGTCACAGTGGTCGCTTTTCTCTCTGAAACGGTTACATTTATCGTCTGCAAGCCCTTGTCGCGTGATGCGGTATGCAGAGTCGCTACAAGCGGCATAGTAGAACACTGAAGAAGCATCTAAGTTTATGCAGTCGCTCAGTAAGAAGAGCTACATTTCAAGTTTTAGTTATCGATTAATGAATTATTGGGCGGTTTGGTGCCTTGGACCAGACCGAGGACCTTAAGATTTTGCATGAACCGAGGACTGGCAGCCAGGTTACACGAGAAATTGTGTTAAGTGTTAATATGTAGTAAAAACCTAAGAAAATCTCCCGTTTCCGTCATTTACTATCGAATCGACATAACGCCAGATCGTCACAGTGGTCGCTTTTCTCTCTGAAACGGTTACATTTATCGTCTGCAAGCCGTTGTCGCGTGATGCGGTATGCAGACACAGTACAAGCAGCACACTAGAACACAGATGAAGAATCTACGTTGATGCAATCGGCCAGTAAGAAGAGCTAAATTTCAAGTTTTAGTTGTCGATTAATGAATTATTGGTCGGTTTGGTGCCTTGGACCAGACCGAGGACCTTAAGATTTTGCATGAACCGAGGACTGGCAGCCAGGTAACACGAGAAATTGTGTAAAGTGTTAATATGTAGTAAAAACCTAAGAAAATTTCCCGTTTCCGTCATTTACTATCGAATCGACATAACGCCAGATCGTCACAGTGGTCGCTTTTCTCTCTGAAACGGTTACATTTATCGTCTGCAAGCCGTTATCGCGTGATGCGGTATGCAGACACAGTACAAGCAGCACACTAGAACACAGAATAAGAATCTACGTTGATGCAATCGGCCAGTAAGAAGAGCTACATTTCAAGTTTTAGTTATCGATTAATGAATTATTGGGCGGTTTGGTGCCTTGGACCAGACCGAGGACCTTAAGATTTTGCATGAACCGAGGACTGGCAGCCAGGTAACACGAGAAATTGTGTAAAGTGTTAATATGTAGTAAAAACCCAAGACAATCTCCCGTTTCCGTCATTTACTGTCGAATCGACATAACGCCAGATCGTCACAGTGGTCGCTTTTCTCTCTGAAACGGTTACATTTATCGTCTGCAAGCCCTTGTCGCGTGATGCGGTATGCAGAGTCACTACAAGCGGCATAGTAGAACACTGAAGAAGCATCTAAGTTTATGCAATCGCCCAGTAAGAAGAGCTACATTTCAAGTTTTAGTTATCGATTAATGAACTATTGGGCGGTTTGGTGCCTTGGACCAGACCGAGGACCTTAAGATTTTGCATGAACCGAGGACTGGCAGCCAGGTAACACGAGAAATTGTGTAAAGTGTTAATATGTAGTAAAAACCTAAGAAAATCTCCCGTTTCCGTCATTTACTATCGAATCGACATAACGCCAGATCGTCACAGTGGTCGCTTTTCTCTCTGAAACGGTTACATTTATCGTCTGCAAGCCCTTGTCGCGTGATGCGGTATACAGAGTCACTACAAGCGGCATAGTAGAACACTGAAGAAGCATCTAAGTTTATGCAATCGCCCAGTAAGGAGAGCTACATTTCAAGTTTTAGTTATCGATTAATGAATTATTGGGCGGTTTGGTGCCTTGGACCAGACCGAGGACCTTAAAGTTTTGCATGAGCCGAGGACTGGCAGCCATGTAACACGAGAAATTGTGTAAAGTGTTAATATGTAGTAAAAACCTAAGAAAAACTCCCGTTTCCGTCATTTACTATCGAATCGACATAACGCCAGATCGTCACAGTGGTCGCTTTTCTCTCTGAAACGGTTACATTTATCGTCTGCAAGCCGTTGTCACGTGATGCGGTATGCAGACACAGTACAAGCAGCACACTAGAACACAGAATAAGAATCTACGTCGATGCAATCGGCCAGTAAGAAGAGCTACATTTCAAGTTTTAGTTATCGATTAATGAATTATTGGGCGGTTTGGTGCCTTGGACCAGACCGAGGACCTTAAGATTTTGCATGAACCGAGGACTGGCAGCCAGGTAACACGAGAAATTGCGTAAAGTGTTAATATGTAGTAAAAACCTAAGAAAATCTCCCGTTTCCGTCATTTACTATCGAATCGACATAACGCCAGATCGTCACAGTGGTCGCTTTTCTCTCTGAAACGGTTACATTTATCGTCTGCAAGCCGTTGTCGCGTGATGCGGTATGCAGACACAGTACAAGCAGCACACTAGAACACAGAATAAGAATCTACGTTGATGCAATCGGCCAGTAAGAAGAGCTACATTTCAAGTTTTAGTTATCGATTAATGAATTATTGGGCGGTTTGGTGCCTTGGACCAGACCGAGGACCTTAAGATTTTGCATGAATCGAGGACTGGCAGCCAGGTAACACGAGAAATTGTGTAAAGTGTTAATATGTAGTAAAAACCTAAGAAAATCTCCCGTTTCCATCATTTACTATCGAATCGACATAACTCCAGATCGTCACAGTGGTCGCTTTTCTCTCTGAAACGGTTACATTTATCGTCTGCAAGCCCTTGTCGCGTGATGCGGTATGCAGACACAGTACAAGCAGCACACTAGAACACAGAATAAGAATCTACGTTGATGCAATCGGCCAGTAAGAAGAGCTACATTTCAAGTTTTAGTTATCGATTAATGAATTATTGGGCGGTTTGGTGCCTTGGACCAGACCGAGGACCTTAAGATTTTGCATGAACCGAGGACTGGCAGCCAGGTAACACGAGATATTGTGTAAAGTGTTAATATGTAGTAAAAACCCAAGAAAATGTCCCGTTTCCGTCATTTACTATCGAATCGACATAACGCCAGATCGTCACAGTGGTCGCTTTTCTCTCTGAAACGGTTACATTTATCGTCTGCAAGCCCTTGTCGCGTGATGCGGGATGCAGAGTCACTACAAGCGGCATAGTAGAACACTGAAGAAGCATCTAAGTTTATGCAATCGCCCAGTAAGAAGAGCTACATTTCAAGTTTTAGTTATCGATTAATGAATTATTGGGCGGTTTGGTGCCTTGGACCAGACCGAGGACCTTAAGATTTTGCATGAGCCGAGGACTGGCAGCCAGGTAACACGAGAAATTGTGTAAAGTGTTAATATGTAGTAAAAACCTAAGAAAATCTCCCGTTTCCGTCATTTACTATCGAATCGACATAACGCCAGATCGTCACAGTGGTCGCTTTTCTCTCTGAAACGGTTACATTTATCGTCTGCAAGCCGTTGTCGCGTGATGCGGTATGCAGACACAGTACAAGCAGCACACTAGAACACAGAATAAGAATCTACGTTGATGCAATCGGCCAGTAAGAAGAGCTACATTTCAAGTTTTAGTTATCGATTAATGAATTATTGGGCGGTTTGGTGCCTTGGACCAGACCGAGGACCTTAAGATTTTGCATGAGCCGAGGACTGGCAGCCAGGTAACACGAGAAATTGTGTAAAGTGTTAATATGTAGTAAAAACCTAAGAAAATCTCCCGTTTCCGTCATTTACTATCGAATCGACATAACGCCAGATCGTCACAGTGGTCGCTTTTCTCTCTGAAACGGTTACATTTATCGTCTGCAAGCCGTTGTCGCGTGATGCGGTATGCAGACACAGTACAAGCAGCACACTAGAACACAGAATAAGAATCTACGTTGATGCAATCGGCCAGTAAGAAGAGCTACATTTCAAGTTTTAGTTATCGATTGATGAATTATTGGGCGGTTTGGTGCCTTGGACCAGACCGAGGACCTTAAGATTTTGCATGAACCGAGGACTGGCAGCCAGGTAACACGAGAAATTGTGTAAAGTGTTAATATGTAGTAAAAACCCAAGAAAATCTCCCGCTTCCGTCATTTACTATCGAATCGACATAACGCCAGATCGTCACAGTGGTCGCTTTTCTCTCTGAAACGGTTACATTTATCGTCTGCAAGCCCTTGTCGCGTGATGCGGTATGCAGAGTCACTACAAGCGGCATAGTAGAACACTGAAGAAGCATCTAAGTTTATGCAATCGCCCAGTAAGAAGAGCTACATTTCAAGTTTTAGTTATCGATTAATGAACTATTGGGCGGTTTGGTGCCTTGGACCAGACCGAGGACCTTAAGTTTTTGCATGAACCGAGGACTGGCAGCCAGGTAACACGAGAAATTGTGTAAAGTGTTAATATGTAGTAAAAACCTAAGAAAATCTCCCGTTTCCGTCATTTACTATCGAATCGACATAACGCCAGATCGTCACAGTGGTCGCTTTTCTCTCTGAAACGGTTACATTTATCGTCTGCAAGCCCTTGTCGCGTGATGCGGTATGCAGAGTCACTACAAGCGGCATAGTAGAACACTGAAGAAGCATCTAAGTTTATGCAATCGCCCAGTAAGAAGAGCTACATTTCAAGTTTTAGTTATCGATTAATGAATTATTGGGCGGTTTGGTGCCTTGGACCAGACCGAGGACCTTAAGATTTTGCATGAACCGAGGACTGGCAGCCAGGTAACACGAGAAATTGTGTAAAGTGTTAATATGTAGTAAAAACCTAAGAAAATCTCCCGTTTCCGTCATTTACTATAGAATCGACATAACGCCAGATCGTCACAGTGGTCGCTTTTCTCTCTGAAACGGTTACATTTATCGTCTGCAAGCCGTTGTCGCGTGATGCGGTATGCAGACACAGTACATGCAGCACACTAGAAAACAGAATAAGTATCTACGTTGATGCAATCGGCCAGTAAGAAGAGCTACATTTCAAGTTTTAGTTATCGATTAATGAATTATTGGGCGGTTTGGTGCCTTGGACCAGATCGAGGACCTTAAGATTTTGCATGAACCGAGGACTGGCAGCCAGGTAACACGAGAAATTGTGTAAAGTGTTAATATGTAGTAAAAACCTAAGAAAATCTCCCGTTTCCGTCATTTACTATCGAATCGACATAACGCCAGATCGTCACAGTGGTCGCTTTTCTCTCTGAAACGGTTACATTTATCGTCTGCAAGCCCTTGTCGCGTGATGCGGTATGCAGACACAGTACAAGCAGCACACTAGAACACAGAATAAGAATCTACGTTGATGCAATCGGCCAGTAAGAAGAGCTACATTTCAAGTTTTAGTTATCGATTAATGAATTATTGGGCGGTTTGGTGCCTTGGACCAGACCGAGGACCTTAAGATTTTGCATGAACCGAGGACTGGCAGCCAGGTAACACGAGAAATTGTGTAAAGTGTTAATATGTAGTAAAAACCTAAGAAAATCTCCCGTTTCCGTCATTTACTATCGAATCGACATAACGCCAGATCGTCACAGTGGTCGCTTTTCTCTCTGAAACGGTTACATTTATCGTCTGCAAGCCGTTGTCGCGTGATGCGGTATGCAGACACAGTACAAGCAGCACACTAGAACACAGAATAAGAATCTACGTTGATGCAATCGGCCAGTAAGAAGAGCTACATTTCAAGTTTTAGTTATCGATTAATGAATTATTGGGCGGTTTGGTGCCTTGGACCAGACCGAGGACCTTAAGATTTTGCATGAACCGAGGACTGGCAGCCAGGTAACACGAGAAATTGTGTAAAGTGTTAATATGTAGTAAAAACCTAAGAAAATCTCCCGTTTCCGTCATTTACTATCGAATCGACATAACGCCAGATCGTCACAGTGGTCGCTTTTCTCTCTGAAACGGTTACATTTATCGTCTGCAAGCCCTTGTCGCGTGATGCGGTATGCAGACACAGTACAAGCAGCACACTAGAACACAGAATAAGATTCTACGTTGATGCAATCGGCCAGTAAGAAGAGCTACATTTCAAGTTTTAGTTATCGATTAATGAATTATTGGGCGGTTTGGTGCCGTGGACCAGACCGAGGACCTTAAGATTTTGCATGAACCGAGGACTGGCAGCCAGGTAACACGAGAAATTGTGTAAAGTGTTAATGTGTCGTAAAAACCTAAGAAAATCTCCCGTTTCCGTCATTTACTATCGAATCGACATAACGCCAGATCGTCACAGTGGTCGCTTTTCTCTCTGAAACGGTTACATTTATCGTCTGCAAGCCGTTGTCGCGTGATGCGGTATGCAGACACAGTACAAGCAGCACACTAGAACACAGAATAAGAATCTACGTTGATGCAATCGGCCAGTAAGAAGAGCTACATTTCAAGTTTTAGTTATCGATTAATGAATTATTGGGCGGTTTGGTGCCTTGGACCAGACCGAGGACCTTAAGATTTTGCATGAACCGAGGACTGGCAGCCAGGTAACACGAGAAATTGTGTAAAGTGTTAATATGTAGTAAAAACCTAAGAAAATCTCCCGTTTCCCTCATTTACTATCGAATCGACATAACGCCAGATCGTCACAGTGGTCGCTTATCTCTCTGAAACGGTTACATTTATCGTCTGCAAGCCGTTGTCGCGTGATGCGGTATGCAGACACAGTACAAGCAGCACACTAGAACACAGAATAAGAATCTACGTTGATGCAATCGGCCAGTAAGAAGAGCTACATTTCAAGTTTTAGTTATCGATTAATGAATTATTGGGCGGTTTGGTGCCTTGGACCAGACCGAGGACCTTAAGATTTTGCATGAACCGAGGACTGGCAGCCAGGTAACACGAGAAATTGTGTAAAGTGTTAATATGTAGTAAAAACCCAAGAAAATCTCCCGTTTCCGTCATTTACTATCGAATCGACATAACGCCAGATCGTCACAGTGGTCGCTTTTCTCTCTGAAACGGTTACATTTATCGTCTGCAAGCCGTTGTCGCGTGATGCGGTATGCAGACACAGTACAAGCAGCACACTAGAACACAGAACAAGAATCTACGTTGATGCAATCGGCCAGAAAGAAGAGCTACATTTCAAGTTTTAGTTATCGATTAATGAATTATTGGGCGGTTTGGTGCCTTGGACCAGACCGAGGACCTTAAGATTTTGCATGAACCGAGGACTGGCAGCCAGGTAACACGAGAAATTGTGTAAAGTGTTAATATGTAGTAAAAACCTAAGAAAATCTCCCATTTCCGTCATTTACTATCGAATCGACATAACGCCAGATCGTCACAGTGGTCGCTTTTCTCTCTGAAACGGTTACATTTATCGTCTGCAAGCCGTTGTCGCGTGATGCGGTATGCAGACACAGTACAAGCAGCACACTAGAACACAGAATAAGTATCTACGTTGATGCAATCGGCCAGTAAGAAGAGCTACATTTCAAGTTTTAGTTATCGATTAATGAATTATTGGGCGGTTTGGTGCCTTGGACCAGACCGAGGACCTTAAGATTTTGCATGAACCGAGGACTGGCAGCCAGGTAACACGAGAAATTGTGTAAAGTGTAAATATGTAGTAAAAACCCAAGAAAATCTCCCGTTTCCGTCATTTACTATCGAATCGACATAACGCCAGATCGTCACAGTGGTCGCTTTTCTCTCTGAAACGGTTACATTTATCGTCTGCAAGCCCTTGTCGCGTGATGCGGTATGCAGAGTCACTACAAGCGGCATAGTGTAACACTGAAGAAGCATCTAAGTTTATGCAATCGGCCAGTAAGAAGAGCTACATTTCAAGTTTTAGTTATCGATTAATGAATTATTGGGCGGTTTGGTGCCTTGGACCAGACCGAGGACCTTAAGATTTTGCATGAACCGAAGACTGGCAGCCAGGTAACACGAGAAATTGTGTAAAGTGTTAATATGTAGTAAAAACCTAAGAAAATCTCCCGTATCCGTCATTTACTATCGAATCGACATAACGCCAGATCGTCACAGTGGTCGCTTTTCTCTCTGAAACGGTTACATTTATCGTCTGCAAGCCCTTGTCGCGTGATGCGGTATGCAGACACAGTACAAGCAGCACACTAGAACACAGAATAAGAATCTACGTTGATGCAATCGGCCAGTAAGAAGAGCTACATTTCAAGTTTTAGTTATCGATTAATGAATTATTGGGCGGTTTGGTGCCTTGGACCAGACCGAGGACCTTAAGATTTTGCATGAACCGAGGACTGGCAGCCAGGTAACACGAGAAATTGTGTAAAGTGTTAATATGTAGTAAAAACCCAAGAAAATCTCCCGTTTCCGTCATTTACTATCGAATCGACATAACGCCAGATCGTCACAGTGGTCGCTTTTCTCTCTGAAACGGTTACATTTATCGTCTGCAAGCCGTTGTCGCGTGATGCGGTATGCAGACACAGTACAAGCAGCACACTAGAACACAGAATAAGAATCTACGTTGATGCAATCGGCCAGTAAGAAGAGCTACATTTTAAGTTTTAGTTATCGATTAATGAATTATTGGGCGGTTTGGTGCCTTGGACCAGACCGAGGACCTTAAGATTTTGCATGAACCGAGGACTGGCAGCCAGGTAACACGAGAAATTGTGTAAAGTGTTAATATGTAGTAAAAACCTAAGAAAATCTCCCGTTTCCGTCATTTACTATCGAATCGACATAACGCCAGATCGTCACAGTGGTCGCTTTTCTCTCTGAAACGGTTACATTTATCGTCTGCAAGCCGTTGTCGCGTGATGCGGTATGCAGACACAGTACAAGCAGCACACTAGAACACAGAATAAGAATCTACGTTGATGCAATCGGCAAGTAAGAAGAGCTACATTTCAAGTTTTAGTTATCGATTAATGAATTATTGGGCGGTTTGGTGCCTTGGACCAGACCGAGGACCTTAAGATTTTGCATGAACCGAGGACTGGCAGCCAGGTAACACGAGAAATTGTGTAAAGTGTTAATATGTAGTAAAAACCTAAGAAAATCTCCCGTTTCCGTCATTTGCTATCGAATCGACATAACGCCAGATCGTCACAGTGGTCGCTTTTCTCTCTGAAACGGTTACATTTATCGTCTGCAAGCCGTTGTCGCGTGATGCGGTATGCAGACACAGTACAAGCAGCACACTAGAACACAGAATAAGAATCTACGTTGATGCAATCGGCCAGTAAGAAGAGCTACATTTCAAGTTTTAATTATCGATTAATGAATTATTGGGCGGTTTGGTGCCTTGGACCAGACCGAGGACCTTAAGATTTTGCATGAACCGAGGACTGGCAGCCAGGTAACACGAGAAATTGTGTAAAGTGTTAATATGTAGTAAAAACCCAAGAAAATCTCCCGTTTCCGTCATTTACTATCGAATCGACATAACGCCAGATCGTCACAGTGGTCGCTTTTCTCTCTGAAACGGTTACATTTATCGTCTGCAAGCCCTTGTCGCGTGATGCGGTATGCAGAGTCACTACAAGCGGCATAGTAGAACACTGAAGAAGCATCTAAGTTTATGCAATCGCCCAGTAAGAAGAGCTACATTTCAAGTTTTAGTTATCGATTAATGAATTATTGGGCGGTTTGGTGCCTTGGACCAGACCGAGGACCTTAAGATTTTGCATGAACCGAGGACTGGCAGCCAGGTAACACGAGAAATTGTGTAAAGTGTTAATATGTAGTAAAAACCTAAGAAAATCTCCCGTTTCCGTCATTTACTATCGAATCGACATAACGCCAGATCGTCACAGTGGTCGCTTATCTCTCTGAAACGGTTACATTTATCGTCTGCAAGCCGTTGTCGCGTGATGCGGTATGCAGACACAGTACAAGCAGCACACTAGAACACAGAATAAGAATCTACGTTGATGCAATCGGCCAGTAAGAAGAGCTACATTTCAAGTTTTAGTTATCGATTAATGAATTATTGGGCGGTTTGGTGCCTTGGACCAGACCGAGGACCTTAAGATTTTGCATGAACCGAGGACTGGCAGCCAGGTAACACGAGAAATTGTGTAAAGTGTTAATATGTAGTAAAAACCTAAGAAAATCTCCCGTTTCCGTCATTTACTATCGAATCGACATAACGCCAGATCGTCACAGTGGTCGCTTTTCTCTCTGAAACGGTTACATTTATCGTCTGCAAGCCGTTGTCGCGTGATGCGGTATGCAGACACAGTACAAGCAGCACACTAGAACACAGAATAAGAATCTACGTTGATGCAATCGGCAAGTAAGAAGAGCTACATTTCAAGTTTTAGTTATCGATTAATGAATTATTGGGCGGTTTGGTGCCTTGGACCAGACCGAGGACCTTAAGATTTTGCATGAACCGAGGACTGGCAGCCAGGTAACACGAGAAATTGTGTAAAGTGTTAATATGTAGTAAAAACCTAAGAAAATCTCCCGTTTCCGTCATTTGCTATCGAATCGACATAACGCCAGATCGTCACAGTGGTCGCTTTTCTCTCTGAAACGGTTACATTTATCGTCTGCAAGCCGTTGTCGCGTGATGCGGTATGCAGACACAGTACAAGCAGCACACTAGAACACAGAATAAGAATCTACGTTGATGCAATCGGCAAGTAAGAAGAGCTACATTTCAAGTTTTAGTTATCGATTAATGAATTATTGGGCGGTTTGGTGCCTTGGACCAGACCGAGGACCTTAAGATTTTGCATGAACCGAGGACTGGCAGCCAGGTAACACGAGAAATTGTGTAAAGTGTTAATATGTAGTAAAAACCTAAGAAAATCTCCCGTTTCCGTCATTTGCTATCGAATCGACATAACGCCAGATCGTCACAGTGGTCGCTTTTCTCTCTGAAACGGTTACATTTATCGTCTGCAAGCCGTTGTCGCGTGATGCGGTATGCAGACACAGTACAAGCAGCACACTAGAACACAGAATAAGAATCTACGTTGATGCAATCGGCCAGTAAGAAGAGCTACATTTCAAGTTTTAATTATCGATTAATGAATTATTGGGCGGTTTGGTGCCTTGGACCAGACCGAGGACCTTAAGATTTTGCATGAACCGAGGACTGGCAGCCAGGTAACACGAGAAATTGTGTAAAGTGTTAATATGTAGTAAAAACCCAAGAAAATCTCCCGTTTCCGTCATTTACTATCGAATCGACATAACGCCAGATCGTCACAGTGGTCGCTTTTCTCTCTGAAACGGTTACATTTATCGTCTGCAAGCCCTTGTCGCGTGATGCGGTATGCAGAGTCACTACAAGCGGCATAGTAGAACACTGAAGAAGCATCTAAGATTATGCAATCGCCCAGTAAGAAGAGCTACATTTCAAGTTTTAGTTATCGATTAATGAATTATTGGGCGGTTTGGTGCCTTGGACCAGACCGAGGACCTTAAGATTTTGCATGAACCGAGGACTGGCAGCCAGGTAACACGAGAAATTGTGTAAAGTGTTAATATGTAGTAAAAACCTAAGAAAATCTCCCGTTTCCGTCATTTACTATCGAATCGACATAACGCCAGATCGTCACAGTGGTCGCTTATCTCTCTGAAACGGTTACATTTATCGTCTGCAAGCCGTTGTCGCGTGATGCGGTATGCAGACACAGTACAAGCAGCACACTAGAACACAGAATAAGAATCTACGTTGATGCAATCGGCCAGTAAGAAGAGCTACATTTCAAGTTTTAGTTATCGATTAATGAATTATTGGGCGGTTTGGTGCCTTGGACCAGACCGAGGACCTTAAGATTTTGCATGAACCGAGGACTGGCAGCCAGGTAACACGAGAAATTGTGTAAAGTGTTAATATGTAGTAAAAACCTAAGAAAATCTCCCGTTTCCGTCATTTACTATCGAATCGACATAACGCCAGATCGTCACAGTGGTCGCTTTTCTCTCTGAAACGGTTACATTTATCGTCTGCAAGCCGTTGTCGCGTGATGCGGTATGCAGACACAGTACAAGCAGCACACTAGAACACAGAATAAGAATCTACGTTGATGCAATCGGCAAGTAAGAAGAGCTACATTTCAAGTTTTAGTTATCGATTAATGAATTATTGGGCGGTTTGGTGCCTTGGACCAGACCGAGGACCTTAAGATTTTGCATGAACCGAGGACTGGCAGCCAGGTAACACGAGAAATTGTGTAAAGTGTTAATATGTAGTAAAAACCTAAGAAAATCTCCCGTTTCCGTCATTTGCTATCGAATCGACATAACGCCAGATCGTCACAGTGGTCGCTTTTCTCTCTGAAACGGTTACATTTATCGTCTGCAAGCCGTTGTCGCGTGATGCGGTATGCAGACACAGTACAAGCAGCACACTAGAACACAGAATAAGAATCTACGTTGATGCAATCGGCCAGTAAGAAGAGCTACATTTCAAGTTTTAATTATCGATTAATGAATTATTGGGCGGTTTGGTGCCTTGGACCAGACCGAGGACCTTAAGATTTTGCATGAACCGAGGACTGGCAGCCAGGTAACACGAGAAATTGTGTAAAGTGTTAATATGTAGTAAAAACCCAAGAAAATCTCCCGTTTCCGTCATTTACTATCGAATCGACATAACGCCAGATCGTCACAGTGGTCGCTTTTCTCTCTGAAACGGTTACATTTATCGTCTGCAAGCCCTTGTCGCGTGATGCGGTATGCAGAGTCACTACAAGCGGCATAGTAGAACACTGAAGAAGCATCTAAGTTTATGCAATCGCCCAGTAAGAAGAGCTACATTTCAAGTTTTAGTTATCGATTAATGAATTATTGGGCGGTTTGGTGCCTTGGACCAGACCGAGGACCTTAAGATTTTGCATGAACCGAGGACTGGCAGCCAGGTAACACGAGAAATTGTGTAAAGTGTTAATATGTAGTAAAAACCTAAGAAAATCTCCCGTTTCCGTCATTTACTATCGAATCGACATAACGCCAGATCGTCACAGTGGTCGCTTATCTCTCTGAAACGGTTACATTTATCGTCTGCAAGCCGTTGTCGCGTGATGCGGTATGCAGACACAGTACAAGCAGCACACTAGAACACAGAATAAGAATCTACGTTGATGCAATCGGCCAGTAAGAAGAGCTACATTTCAAGTTTTAGTTATCGATTAATGAATTATTGGGCGGTTTGGTGCCTTGGACCAGACCGAGGACCTTAAGATTTTGCATGAACCGAGGACTGGCAGCCAGGTAACACGAGAAATTGTGTAAAGTGTTAATATGTAGTAAAAACCTAAGAAAATCTCCCGTTTCCGTCATTTACTATCGAATCGACATAACGCCAGATCGTCACAGTGGTCGCTTATCTCTCTGAAACGGTTACATTTATCGTCTGCAAGCCGTTGTCGCGTGATGCGGTATGCAGACACAGTACAAGCAGCACACTAGAACACAGAATAAGAATCTACGTTGATGCAATCGGCCAGTAAGAAGAGCTACATTTCAAGTTTTAGTTATCGATTAATGAATTATTGGGCGGTTTGGTGCCTTGGACCAGACCGAGGACCTTAAGATTTTGCATGAACCGAGGACTGGCAGCCAGGTAACACGAGAAATTGTGTAAAGTGTTAATATGTAGTAAAAACCCAAGAAAATCTCCCGTTTCCGTCATTTACTATCGAATCGACATAACGCCAGATCGTCACAGTGGTCGCTTTTCTCTCTGAAACGGTTACATTTATCGTCTGCAAGCCGTTGTCGCGTGATGCGGTATGCAGACACAGTACAAGCAGCACACTAGAACACAGAATAAGAAACTACGTTGATGCAATCGGCCAGTAAGAAGAGCTACATTTCAAGTTTTAGTTATCGATTAATGAATTATTGGGCGGTTTGGTGCCTTGGACCAGACCGAGGACCTTAAGATTTTGCATGAACCGAGGACTGGCAGCCAGGTAACACGAGAAATTGTGTAAAGTGTTAATATGTAGTAAAAACCTAAGAAAATCTCCCGTTTCCGTCATTTACTATCGAATCGACATAACGCCAGATCGTCACAGTGGTCGCTTTTCTCTCTGAAACGGTTACATTTATCGTCTGCAAGCCGTTGTCGCGTGATGCGGTATGCAGACACAGTACAAGCAGCACACTAGAACACAGAATAAGTATCTACGTAGATGCAATCGGCCAGTAAGAAGAGCTACAATTCAAGTTTTAGTTATCGATTAATGAATTATTGGGCGGTTTGGTGCCTTGGACCAGACCGAGGACCTTAAGATTTTGCATGAACCGAGGACTGGCAGCCAGGTAACACGAGAAATTGTGTAAAGTGTTAATATGTAGTAAAAACCCAAGAAAATCTCCCGTTTCCGTCATTTACTATCGAATCGACATACCGCCAGATCGTTACAGTGGTCGCTTTTCTCTCTGAAACGGTTACATTTATCGTCTGCAAGCCCTTGTCGCGTGATGCGGTATGCAGAGTCACTACAAGCGGCATAGTGGAACACTGAAGAAGCATCTAAGTTTATGCAATCGGCCAGTAAGAAGAGCTACATTTCAAGTTTTAGTTATCGATTAATGAATTATTGGGCGGTTTGGTGCCTTGGACCAGACCGAGGACCTTAAGATTTTGCATGAACCGAGGACTGGCAGCCAGGTAACACGAGAAATTGTGTAAAGTGTTAATATGTAGTAAAAACCTAAGAAAATCTCCCGTATCCGTCATTTACTATCGAATCGACATAACGCCAGATCGTCACAGTGGTCGCTTTTCTCTCTGAAACGGTTACATTTATCGTCTGCAAGCCGTTGTCGCGTGATGCGGTATGCAGACACAGTACAAGCAGCACACTAGAACACAGAATAAGTATCTACGTAGATGCAATCGGCCAGTAAGAAGAGCTACATTTCAAGTTTTAGTTATCGATTAATGAATTATTGGGCGGTTTGGTGCCTTGGACCAGACCGAGGACCTTAAGATTTTGCATGAACCGAGGACTGGCAGCCAGGTAACACGAGAAATTGTGTAAAGTGTTAATATGTAGTAAAAACCCAAGAAAATCTCCCGTTTCCGTCATTTACTATCGAATCGACATACCGCCAGATCGTTACAGTGGTCGCTTTTCTCTCTGAAACGGTTACATTTATCGTCTGCAAGCCCTTGTCGCGTGATGCGGTATGCAGAGTCACTACAAGCGGCATAGTGGAACACTGAAGAAGCATCTAAGTTTATGCAATCGGCCAGTAAGAAGAGCTACATTTCAAGTTTTAGTTATCGATTAATGAATTATTGGGCGGTTTGGTGCCTTGGACCAGACCGAGGACCTTAAGATTTTGCATGAACCGAGGACTGGCAGCCAGGTAACACGAGAAATTGTGTAAAGTGTTAATATGTAGTAAAAACCTAAGAAAATCTCCCGTTTCCGTCATTTACTATCGAATCGACATAACGCCAGATCGTCACAGTGGTCGCTTATCTCTCTGAAACGGTTACATTTATCGTCTGCAAGCCGTTGTCGCGTGATGCGGTATGCAGACACAGTACAAGCAGCACACTAGAACACAGAATAAGAATCTACGTTGATGCAATCGGCCAGTAAGAAGAGCTACATTTCAAGTTTTAGTTATCGATTAATGAATTATTGGGCGGTTTGGTGCCTTGGACCAGACCGAGGACCTTAAGATTTTGCATGAACCGAGGACTGGCAGCCAGGTAACACGAGAAATTGTGTAAAGTGTTAATATGTAGTAAAAACCTAAGAAAATCTCCCGTTTCCGTCATTTACTATCGAATCGACATAACGCCAGATCGTCACAGTGGTCGCTTATCTCTCTGAAACGGTTACATTTATCGTCTGCAAGCCGTTGTCGCGTGATGCGGTATGCAGACACAGTACAAGCAGCACACTAGAACACAGAATAAGAATCTACGTTGATGCAATCGGCCAGTAAGAAGAGCTACATTTCAAGTTTTAGTTATCGATTAATGAATTATTGGGCGGTTTGGTGCCTTGGACCAGACCGAGGACCTTAAGATTTTGCATGAACCGAGGACTGGCAGCCAGGTAACACGAGAAATTGTGTAAAGTGTTAATATGTAGTAAAAACCCAAGAAAATCTCCCGTTTCCGTCATTTACTATCGAATCGACATAACGCCAGATCGTCACAGTGGTCGCTTTTCTCTCTGAAACGGTTACATTTATCGTCTGCAAGCCGTTGTCGCGTGATGCGGTATGCAGACACAGTACAAGCAGCACACTAGAACACAGAATAAGAATCTACGTTGATGCAATCGGCCAGTAAGAAGAGCTACATTTCAAGTTTTAGTTATCGATTAATGAATTATTGGGCGGTTTGGTGCCTTGGACCAGACCGAGGACCTTAAGATTTTGCATGAACCGAGGACTGGCAGCCAGGTAACACGAGAAATTGTGTAAAGTGTTAATATGTAGTAAAAACCCAAGAAAATCTCCCGTTTCCGTCATTTACTATCGAATCGACATAACGCCAGATCGTCACAGTGGTCGCTTTTCTCTCTGAAACGGTTACATTTATCGTCTGCAAGCCGTTGTCGCGTGATGCGGTATGCAGACACAGTACAAGCAGCACACTAGAACACAGAATAAGAAACTACGTTGATGCAATCGGCCAGTAAGAAGAGCTACATTTCAAGTTTTAGTTATCGATTAATGAATTATTGGGCGGTTTGGTGCCTTGGACCAGACCGAGGACCTTAAGATTTTGCATGAACCGAGGACTGGCAGCCAGGTAACACGAGAAATTGTGTAAAGTGTTAATATGTAGTAAAAACCTAAGAAAATCTCCCGTTTCCGTCATTTACTATCGAATCGACATAACGCCAGATCGTCACAGTGGTCGCTTTTCTCTCTGAAACGGTTACATTTATCGTCTGCAAGCCGTTGTCGCGTGATGCGGTATGCAGACACAGTACAAGCAGCACACTAGAACACAGAATAAGTATCTACGTAGATGCAATCGGCCAGTAAGAAGAGCTACAATTCAAGTTTTAGTTATCGATTAATGAATTATTGGGCGGTTTGGTGCCTTGGACCAGACCGAGGACCTTAAGATTTTGCATGAACCGAGGACTGGCAGCCAGGTAACACGAGAAATTGTGTAAAGTGTTAATATGTAGTAAAAACCCAAGAAAATCTCCCGTTTCCGTCATTTACTATCGAATCGACATACCGCCAGATCGTTACAGTGGTCGCTTTTCTCTCTGAAACGGTTACATTTATCGTCTGCAAGCCCTTGTCGCGTGATGCGGTATGCAGAGTCACTACAAGCGGCATAGTGGAACACTGAAGAAGCATCTAAGTTTATGCAATCGGCCAGTAAGAAGAGCTACATTTCAAGTTTTAGTTATCGATTAATGAATTATTGGGCGGTTTGGTGCCTTGGACCAGACCGAGGACCTTAAGATTTTGCATGAACCGAGGACTGGCAGCCAGGTAACACGAGAAATTGTGTAAAGTGTTAATATGTAGTAAAAACCTAAGAAAATCTCCCGTATCCGTCATTTACTATCGAATCGACATAACGCCAGATCGTCACAGTGGTCGCTTTTCTCTCTGAAACGGTTACATTTATCGTCTGCAAGCCGTTGTCGCGTGATGCGGTATGCAGACACAGTACAAGCAGCACACTAGAACACAGAATAAGTATCTACGTAGATGCAATCGGCCAGTAAGAAGAGCTACATTTCAAGTTTTAGTTATCGATTAATGAATTATTGGGCGGTTTGGTGCCTTGGACCAGACTGAGGACCTTAAGATTTTGCATGAACCGAGGACTGGCAGCCAGGTAACACGAGAAATTGTGTAAAGTGTTAATATGTAGTAAAAACCCAAGAAAATCTCCCGTTTCCGTCATTTACTATCGAATCGACATACCGCCAGATCGTTACAGTGGTCGCTTTTCTCTCTGAAACGGTTACATTTATCGTCTGCAAGCCCTTGTCGCGTGATGCGGTATGCAGAGTCACTACAAGCGGCATAGTGGAACACTGAAGAAGCATCTAAGTTTATGCAATCGGCCAGTAAGAAGAGCTACATTTCAAGTTTTAGTTATCGATTAATGAATTATTGGGCGGTTTGGTGCCTTGGACCAGACCGAGGACCTTAAGATTTTGCATGAACCGAGGACTGGCAGCCAGGTAACACGAGAAATTGTGTAAAGTGTTAATATGTAGTAAAAACCTAAGAAAATCTCCCGTTTCCGTCATTTACTATCGAATCGACATAACGCCAGATCGTCACAGTGGTCGCTTATCTCTCTGAAACGGTTACATTTATCGTCTGCAAGCCGTTGTCGCGTGATGCGGTATGCAGACACAGTACAAGCAGCACACTAGAACACAGAATAAGAATCTACGTTGATGCAATCGGCCAGTAAGAAGAGCTACATTTCAAGTTTTAGTTATCGATTAATGAATTATTGGGCGGTTTGGTGCCTTGGACCAGACCGAGGACCTTAAGATTTTGCATGAACCGAGGACTGGCAGCCAGGTAACACGAGAAATTGTGTAAAGTGTTAATATGTAGTAAAAACCTAAGAAAATCTCCCGTTTCCGTCATTTACTATCGAATCGACATAACGCCAGATCGTCACAGTGGTCGCTTATCTCTCTGAAACGGTTACATTTATCGTCTGCAAGCCGTTGTCGCGTGATGCGGTATGCAGACACAGTACAAGCAGCACACTAGAACACAGAATAAGAATCTACGTTGATGCAATCGGCCAGTAAGAAGAGCTACATTTCAAGTTTTAGTTATCGATTAATGAATTATTGGGCGGTTTGGTGCCTTGGACCAGACCGAGGACCTTAAGATTTTGCATGAACCGAGGACTGGCAGCCAGGTAACACGAGAAATTGTGTAAAGTGTTAATATGTAGTAAAAACCCAAGAAAATCTCCCGTTTCCGTCATTTACTATCGAATCGACATAACGCCAGATCGTCACAGTGGTCGCTTTTCTCTCTGAAACGGTTACATTTATCGTCTGCAAGCCGTTGTCGCGTGATGCGGTATGCAGACACAGTACAAGCAGCACACTAGAACACAGAATAAGAAACTACGTTGATGCAATCGGCCAGTAAGAAGAGCTACATTTCAAGTTTTAGTTATCGATTAATGAATTATTGGGCGGTTTGGTGCCTTGGACCAGACCGAGGACCTTAAGATTTTGCATGAACCGAGGACTGGCAGCCAGGTAACACGAGAAATTGTGTAAAGTGTTAATATGTAGTAAAAACCTAAGAAAATCTCCCGTTTCCGTCATTTACTATCGAATCGACATAACGCCAGATCGTCACAGTGGTCGCTTTTCTCTCTGAAACGGTTACATTTATCGTCTGCAAGCCGTTGTCGCGTGATGCGGTATGCAGACACAGTACAAGCAGCACACTAGAACACAGAATAAGTATCTACGTAGATGCAATCGGCCAGTAAGAAGAGCTACAATTCAAGTTTTAGTTATCGATTAATGAATTATTGGGCGGTTTGGTGCCTTGGACCAGACCGAGGACCTTAAGATTTTGCATGAACCGAGGACTGGCAGCCAGGTAACACGAGAAATTGTGTAAAGTGTTAATATGTAGTAAAAACCCAAGAAAATCTTCCGTTTCCGTCATTTACTATCGAATCGACATACCGCCAGATCGTTACAGTGGTCGCTTTTCTCTCTGAAACGGTTACATTTATCGTCTGCAAGCCCTTGTCGCGTGATGCGGTATGCAGAGTCACTACAAGCGGCATAGTGGAACACTGAAGAAGCATCTAAGTTTATGCAATCGGCCAGTAAGAAGAGCTACATTTCAAGTTTTAGTTATCGATTAATGAATTATTGGGCGGTTTGGTGCCTTGGACCAGACCGAGGACCTTAAGATTTTGCATGAACCGAGGACTGGCAGCCAGGTAACACGAGAAATTGTGTAAAGTGTTAATATGTAGTAAAAACCTAAGAAAATCTCCCGTATCCGTCATTTACTATCGAATCGACATAACGCCAGATCGTCACAGTGGTCGCTTTTCTCTCTGAAACGGTTACATTTATCGTCTGCAAGCCGTTGTCGCGTGATGCGGTATGCAGACACAGTACAAGCAGCACACTAGAACACAGAATAAGTATCTACGTAGATGCAATCGGCCAGTAAGAAGAGCTACATTTCAAGTTTTAGTTATCGATTAATGAATTATTGGGCGGTTTGGTGCCTTGGACCAGACCGAGGACCTTAAGATTTTGCATGAACCGAGGACTGGCAGCCAGGTAACACGAGAAATTGTGTAAAGTGTTAATATGTAGTAAAAACCCAAGAAAATCTCCCGTTTCCGTCATTTACTATCGAATCGACATACCGCCAGATCGTTACAGTGGTCGCTTTTCTCTCTGAAACGGTTACATTTATCGTCTGCAAGCCCTTGTCGCGTGATGCGGTATGCAGAGTCACTACAAGCGGCATAGTGGAACACTGAAGAAGCATCTAAGTTTATGCAATCGGCCAGTAAGAAGAGCTACATTTCAAGTTTTAGTTATCGATTAATGAATTATTGGGCGGTTTGGTGCCTTGGACCAGACCGAGGACCTTAAGATTTTGCATGAACCGAGGACTGGCAGCCAGGTAACACGAGAAATTGTGTAAAGTGTTAATATGTAGTAAAAACCTAAGAAAATCTCCCGTATCCGTCATTTACTATCGAATCGACATAACGCCAGATCGTCACAGTGGTCGCTTTTCTCTCTGAAACGGTTACATTTATCGTCTGCAAGCCGTTGTCGCGTGATGCGGTATGCAGACACAGTACAAGCAGCACACTAGAACACAGAATAAGTATCTACGTAGATGCAATCGGCCAGTAAGAAGAGCTACATTTCAAGTTTTAGTTATCGATTAATGAATTATTGGGCGGTTTGGTGCCTTGGACCAGACCGAGGACCTTAAGATTTTGCATGAACCGAGGACTGGCAGCCAGGTAACACGAGAAATTGTGTAAAGTGTTAATATGTAGTAAAAACCCAAGAAAATCTCCCGTTTCCGTCATTTACTATCGAATCGACATAACGCCAGATCGTCACAGTGGTCGCTTTTCTCTCTGAAACGGTTACATTTATCGTCTGCAAGCCGTTGTCGCGTGATGCGGTATGCAGACACAGTACAAGCAGCACACTAGAACACAGAATAAGAATCTACGTTGATGCAATCGGCCAGTAAGAAGAGCTACATTTTAAGTTTTAGTTATCGATTAATGAATTATTGGGCGGTTTGGTGCCTTGGACCAGACCGAGGACCTTAAGATTTTGCATGAACCGAGGACTGGCAGCCAGGTAACACGAGAAATTGTGTAAAGTGTTAATATGTAGTAAAAACCCAAGAAAATCTCCCGTTTCCGTCATTTACTATCGAATCGACATAACGCCAGATCGTCACAGTGGTCGCTTTTCTCTCTGAAACGGTTACATTTATCGTCTGCAAGCCGTTGTCGCGTGATGCGGTATGCAGACACAGTACAAGCAGCAGACTAGAACACAGAATAAGAATCTACGTTGATGCAATCGGCCAGTAAGAAGAGCTACATTTCAAGTTTTAGTTATCGATTAATGAATTATTGGGCGGTTTGGTGCCTTGGACCAGACCGAGGACCTTAAGATTTTGCATGAACCGAGGACTGGCAGCCAGGTAACACGAGAAATTGTGTAAAGTGTTAATATGTAGTAAAAACCTAAGAAAATCTCCCGTTTCCGTCATTTACTATCGAATCGACATAACGCCAGATCGTCACAGTGGTCGCTTTTCTCTCTGAAACGGTTACATTTATCGTCTGCAAGCCGTTGTCGCGTGATGCGGTATGCAGACACAGTACAAGCAGCACACTAGAACACAGAATAAGAATCTACGTTGATGCAATCGGCCAGTAAGAAGAGCTACATTTCAAGTTTTAGTTATGGATTAATGAATTATTGGGCGGTTTGGTGCCTTGGACCAGACCGAGGACCTTAAGATTTTGCATGAACCGAGGACTGGCAGCCAGGTAACACGAGAAATTGTGTAAAGTGTTAATATGTAGTAAAAACCCAAGAAAATCTCCCGTTTCCGTCATTTACTATCGAATCGACATAACGCCAGATCGTCACAGTGGTCGCTTTTCTCTCTGAAACGGTTACATTTATCGTCTGCAAGCCCTTGTCGCGTGATGCGGTATGCAGAGTCACTACAAGCGGCATAGTAGAACACTGAAGAAGCATCTAAGTTTATGCAATCGCCCAGTAAGAAGAGCTACATTTCAAGTTTTAGTTATCGATTAATGAATTATTGGGCGGTTCGGTGCCTTGGACCAGACCGAGGACCTTAAGATTTTGCATGAACCGACGACTGGCAGCCAGGTAACACGAGAAATTGTGTAAAGTGTTAATGTGTAGTAAAAACCTAAGAAAATCTCCCGTTTCCGTCATTTACTATCGAATCGACATAACGCCAGATCGTCACAGTGGTCGCCTTTCTCTCTGAAACGGTTACATTTATCGTCTGCAAGCCCTTGTCGCGTGATGCGGTATGCAGACACAGTACAAGCAGCACACTAGAACACAGAATAAGAATCTACGTTGATGCAATCGGCCAGTAAGAAGAGCTACATTTCAAGTTTTAGTTATCGATTAATGAATTATTGGGCGGTTTGGTGCCTTGGACCAGACCGAGGACCTTAAGATTTTGCATGAACCGAGGACTGGCAGCCAGGTAACACGAGAAATTGTGTAAAGTGTTAATATGTAGTAAAAACCTAAGAAAATCTCCCGTTTCCGTCATTTACTATCGAATCGACATAACGCCAGATCGTCACAGTGGTCGCTTATCTCTCTGAAACGGTTACATTTATCGTCTGCAAGCCGTTGTCGCGTGATGCGGTATGCAGACACAGTACAAGCAGCACACTAGAACACAGAATAAGAATCTACGTTGATGCAATCGGACAGTAAGAAGAGCTACATTTCAAGTTTTAGTTATCGATTAATGAATTATTGGGCGGTTTGGTGCCTTGGACCAGACCGAGGACCTTAAGATTTTGCATGAACCGAGGACTGGCAGCCAGGTAACACGAGAAATTGTGTAAAGTGTTAATATGTAGTAAAAACCCAAGAAAATCTCCCGTTTCCGTCATTTACTATCGAATCGACATAACGCCAGATCGTCACAGTGGTCGCTTTTCTCTCTGAAACGGTTACATTTATCGTCTGCAAGCCCTTGTCGCGTGATGCGGTATGCAGAGTCACTACAAGCGGCATAGTAGAACACTGAAGAAGCATCTAAGTTTATGCAATCGCCCAGTAAGAAGAGCTACATTTCAAGTTTTAGTTATCGATTAATGAATTATTGGGCGGTTTGGTGCCTTGGACCAGACCGAGGACCTTAAGATTTTGCATGAGCCGAGGACTGGCAGCCAGGTAACACGAGAAATTGTGTAAAGTGTTAATATGTAGTAAAAACCTAAGAAAATCTCCCGTTTCCGTCATTTACTATCGAATCGACATAACGCCAGATCGTCAAAGTGGTTGCTTTTCTCTCTGAAACGGTTACATTTATCGTCTGCAAGCCCTTGTCGCGTGATGCGGTATGCAGACACAGTACAAGCAGCACACTAGAACACAGAATAAGAATCTACGTTGATGCAATCGGCCAGTAAGAAGAGCTACATTTCAAGTTTTAGTTATCGATTAATGAATTATTGGGCGGTTTGGTGCCTTGGACCAGACCGAGGACCTTAAGATTTTGCATGAACCGAGGACTGGCAGCCAGGTAACACGAGAAATTGTGTAAAGTGTTAATATGTAGTAAAAACCTAAGAAAATCTCCCGTTTCCGTCATTTACTATCGAATCGACATAACGCCAGATCGTCACAGTGGTCGCTTTTCTCTCTGAAACGGTTACATTTATCGTCTGCAAGCCGTTGTCGCGTGATGCGGTATGCAGACACAGTACAAGCAGCACACTAGAACACAGAATAAGAATCTACGTTGATGCAATCGGCCAGTAAGAAGAGCTACATTTCAAGTTTTAGTTATCGATTAATGAATTATTGGGCGGTTTGGTGCCTTGGACCAGACCGAGGACCTTAAGATTTTGCATGAACCGAGGACTGGCAGCCAGGTAACACGAGAAATTGTGTAAAGTGTTAATATGTAGTAAAAACCTAAGAAAATCTCCCGTTTCCGTCTTTTACTATCGAATCGACATAACGCCAGATCGTCACAGTGGTCGCTTTTCTCTCTGAAACGGTTACATTTATCGTCTGCAAGCCGTTGTCGCGTGATGCGGTATGCAGACACAGTACAAGCAGCACACTAGAACACAAAATAAGAATCTACGTTGATGCAATCGGCCAGTAAGAAGAGCTACATTTCAAGTTTTAGTTATCGATTAATGAATTATTGAGCGGTTTGGTGCCTTGGACCAGACCGAGGACCTTAAGATTTTGCATGAACCGAGGACTGTCAGCCAGGTAACACGAGAAATTGTGTAAAGTGTTAATATGTAGTAAAAACCTAAGAAAATCTCCCGTTTCCGTCATTTACTATCGAATCGACATAACGCCAGATCGTCACAGTGGTCGCTTTTCTCTCTGAAACGGTTACATTTATCGTCTGCAAGCCGTTGTCGCGTGATGCGGTATGCAGACACAGTACAAGCAGCACACTAGAACACAGAATAAGAATCTACGTTGATGCAATCGGCCAGTAAGAAGAGCTACATTTCAAGTTTTAGTTATCGATTAATGAATTATTGGGCGGTTTGGTGCCTTGGACCAGACCGAGGACCTTAAGATTTTGCATGAACCGAGGACTGGCAGCCAGGTAACACGAGAAATTGTGTAAAGTGTTAATATGTAGTAAAAACCTAAGAAAATCTCCCGTTTCCGTCATTTACTATCGAATCGACATAACGCCAGATCGTCACAGTGGTCGCTTTTCTCTCTGAAACGGTTACATTTATCGTCTGCAAGCCGTTGTCGCGTGATGCGGTATGCAGACACAGTACAAGCAGCACACTAGAACACAGAATAAGAATCTACGTTGATGCAATCGGCCAGTAAGAAGAGCTACATTTCAAGTTTTAGTTATCGATTAATGAATTATTGGGCGGTTTGGTGCCTTGGACCACACCGAGGACCTTAAGATTTTGCATGAACCGAGGACTGGCAGCCAGGTAACACGAGAAATTGTGTAAAGTGTTAATATGTAGTAAAAACCTAAGAAAATCTCCCGTTTCCGTCATTTACTATCGAATCGACATAACGCCAGATCGTCACAGTGGTCGCTTTTCTCTCTGAAACGGTTACATTTATCGTCTGCAAGCCCTTGTCGCGTGATGCGGTATGCAGACACAGTACAAGCAGCACACTAGAACACAGAATAAGAATCTACGTTGATGCAATCGGCCAGTAAGAAGAGCTACATTTCAAGTTTTAGTTATCGATTAATGAATTATTGGGCGGTTTGGTGCCTTGGACCAGACCGAGGACCTTAAGATTTTGCATGAACCGAGGACTGGCAGCCAGGTAACACGAGAAATTGTGTAAAGTGTTAATATGTAGTAAAAACCTAAGAAAATCTCCCGTTTCCGTCATTTACTATCGAATCGACATAACGCCAGATCGTCACAGTGGTCGCTTTTCTCTCTGAAACGGTTACATTTATCGTCTGCAAGCCGTTGTCGCGTGATGCGGTATGCAGACACAGTACAAGCAGCACACTAGAACACAGAATAAGAATCTACGTTGATGCAATCGGCCAGTAAGAAGAGCTACATTTCAAGTTTTAGTTATCGATTAATGAATTATTGGGCGGTTTGGTGCCTTGGACCAGACCGAGGACCTTAAGATTTTGCATGAACCGAGGACTGGCAGCCAGGTAACACGAGAAATTGTGTAAAGTGTTAATATGTAGTAAAAACCCAAGAAAATCTCCCGTTTCCGTCATTTACTATCGAATCGACATAACGCCAGATCGTCACAGTGGTCGCTTTTCTCTCTGAAACGGTTACATTTATCGTCTGCAAGCCCTTGTCGCGTGATGCGGTATGCAGAGTCACTACAAGCGGCATAGTAGAACACTGAAGAAGCATCTAAGTTTATGCAATCGCCCAGTAAGAAGAGCTACATTTCAAGTTTTAGTTATCGATTAATGAATTATTGGGCGGTTTGGTGCCTTGGACCAGACCGAGGACCTTAAGATTTTGCATGAGCCGAGGACTGGCAGCCAGGTAACACGAGAAATTGTGTAAAGTGTTAATATGTAGTAAAAACCTAAGAAAATCTCCCGTTTCCGTCATTTACTATCGAATCGACATAACGCCAGATCGTCACAGTGGTTGCTTTTCTCTCTGAATCGGTTACATTTATCGTCTGCAAGCCCTTGTCGCGTGATGCGGTATGCAGACACAGTACAAGCAGCACACTAGAACACAGAATAAGAATCTACGTTGATGCAATCGGCCAGTAAGAAGAGCTACATTTCAAGTTTTAGTTATCGATTAATGAATTATTGGGCGGTTTGGTGCCTTGGACCAGACCGAGGACCTTAAGATTTTGCATGAACCGAGGACTGGCAGCCAGGTAACACGAGAAATTGTGTAAAGTGTTAATATGTAGTAAAAACCTAAGAAAATCTCCCGTTTCCGTCATTTACTATCGAATCGACATAACGCCAGATCGTCACAGTGGTCGCTTTTCTCTCTGAAACGGTTACATTTATCGTCTGCAAGCCGTTGTCGCGTGATGCGGTATGCAGACACAGTACAAGCAGCACACTAGAACACAGAATAAGAATCTACGTTGATGCAATCGGCCAGTAAGAAGAGCTACATTTCAAGTTTTAGTTATCGATTAATGAATTATTGGGCGGTTTGGTGCCTTGGACCAGACCGAGGACCTTAAGATTTTGCATGAACCGAGGACTGGCAGCCAGGTAACACGAGAAATTGTGTAAAGTGTTAATATGTAGTAAAAACCTAAGAAAATCTCCCGTTTCCGTCATTTACTATCGAATCGACATAACGCCAGATCGTCACAGTGGTCGCTTTTCTCTCTGAAACGGTTACATTTATCGTCTGCAAGCCGTTGTCGCGTGATGCGGTATGCAGACACAGTACAAGCAGCACACTAGAACACAGAATAAGAATCTACGTTGATGCAATCGGCCAGTAAGAAGAGCTACATTTCAAGTTTTAGTTATCGATTAATGAATTATTGGGCGGTTTGGTGCCTTGGACCAGACCGACGACCTTAAGATTTTGCATGAACCGAGGACTGGCAGCCAGGTAACACGAGAATTTGTGTAAAGTGTTAATATGTAGTAAAAACCTAAGAAAATCTCCCGTTTCCGTCATTTACTATCGAATCGACATAACGCCAGATCGTCACAGTGGTCGCTTTTCTCTCTGAAACGGTTACATTTATCGTCTGCAAGCCGTTGTCGCGTGATGGGGTATGCAGACACAGTACAAGCAGCACACTAGAACACAGAATAAGAATCTACGTTGATGCAATCGGCCAGTAAGAAGAGCTACATTTCAAGTTTTAGTTATCGATTAATGAATTATTGGGCGGTTTGGTGCCTTGGACCAGACCGAGGACCTTAAGATTTTGCATGAACCGAGGACTGGCAGCCAGGTAACACGAGAAATTGTGTAAAGTGTTAATATGTAGGAAAACCTAAGAAAATCTCCCGTTTCCGTCATTTACTATCGAATCGACATAACGCCAGATCGTCACAGTGGTCGCTTTTCTCTCTGAAACGGTTACATTTATCGTCTGCAAGCCGTTGTCGCGTGATGCGGTATGCAGACACAGTACAAGCAGCACACTAGAACACAGAATAAGAATCTACGTTGATGCAATCGGCCAGTAAGAAGAGCTACATTTCAAGTTTTAGTTATCGATTAATGAATTATTGGGCGGTTTGGTGCCTTGGACCAGACCGAGGACCTTCAGATTTTGCATGAACCGAGGACTGGCAGCCAGGTAACACGAGAAATTGTGTAAAGTGTTAATATGTAGTAAAAACCTAAGAAAATCTCCCGTTTCCGTCATTTACTATCGAATCGACATAACGCCAGATCGTCACAGTGGTCGCTTTTCTCTCTGAAACGGTTACATTTATCGTCTGCAAGCCGTTGTCGCGTGATGCGGTATGCAGACACAGTACAAGCAGCACACTAGAACACAGAATAAGAATCTACGTTGATGCAATCGACCAGTAAGAAGAGCTACATTTCAAGTTTTAGTTATCGATTAATGAATTATTGGGCGGTTTGGTGCCTTGGACCAGACCGAGGACCTTAAGATTTTGCATGAACCGAGGACTGGCAGCCAGGTAACACGAGAAATTGTGTAAAGTGTTAATATGTAGTAAAAACCTAAGAAAATCTCCCGTTTCCGTCATTTACTATCGAATCGACATAACGCCAGATCGTCACAGTGGTCGCTTTTCTCTCTGAAACGGTTACATTTATCGTCTGCAAGCCCTTGTCACGTGATGCGGTATGCAGACACAGTACAAGCAGCACACTAGAACACAGAATAAGAATCTACGTTGATGCAATCGGCCAGTAAGAAGAGCTACATTTCAAGTTTTAGTTATCGATTAATGAATTATTGGGCGGTTTGGTGCCTTGGACCAGACCGAGGACCTTAAGATTTTGCATGAACCGAGGACTGGCAGCCAGGTAACACGAGAAATTGTGTAAAGTGTTAATATGTAGTAAAAACCTAAGAAAATCTCCCGTTTCCGTCATTTACTATCGAATCGACATAACGCCAGATCGTCACAGTGGTCGCTTTTCTCTCTGAAACGGTTACATTTATCGTCTGCAAGCCCTTGTCGCGTGATGCGGTATGCAGAGACAGTACAAGCAGCACACTACAACACAGAATAAGAATCTACGTTGATGCAATCGGCCAGTAAGAAGAGCTACATTTCAAGTTTTAGTTATCGATTAATGAATTATTGGGCGGTTTGGTGCCTTGGACCACACCGAGGACCTTAAGATTTTGCATGAACCGAGGACTGGCAGCCAGGTAACACGAGAAATTGTGTAAAGTGTTAATATCTAGTAAAAACCTATGAAAACTCCCGTTTCCGTCATTTACTATCGAATCGACATAACGCCAGATCGTCACAGTGGTCGCTTTTCTCTCTGAAACGGTTACATTTATCGTCTGCAAGCCGTTGTCGCGTGATGCGGTATGCAGACACAGTACAAGCAGCACACTAGAACACAGAATAAGAATCTACGTTGATGCAATCGGCCAGTAAGAAGAGCTACATTTCAAGTTTTAGTTATCGATTAATGAATTATTGGGCGGTTTGGTGCCTTGGACCAGACCGAGGACCTTAAGATTTTGCATGAACCGAGGACTGGCAGCCAGGTAACACGAGAAATTGTGTAAAGTCTTAATATGTAGTAAAAACCTAAGAAAATCTCCCGTTTCCGTCATTTACTATCGAATCGACATAACGCCAGATCGTCACAGTGGTCGCTTTTCTCTCTGAAACGGTTACATTTATCGTCTGCAAGCCGTTGTCGCGTGATGCGGTATGCAGACACAGTACAAGCAGCACACTAGAACACAGAATAAGAATCTACGTTGATGCAATCGGCCAGTAAGAAGAGCTACATTTCAAGTTTTAGTTATCGATTAATGAATTATTGGGCGGTTTGGTGCCTTGGACCAGACCGAGGACCTTAAGATTTTGCATGAACCGAGGACTGGCAGCCAGGTAACACGAGAAATTGTGTAAAGTGTTAATATGTAGTAAAAACCTAAGAAAATCTCCCGTTTCCGTCATTTACTATCGAATCGACATAACGCCAGATCGTCACAGTGGTCGCTTTTCTCTCTGAAACGGTTACATTTATCGTCTGCAAGCCGTTGTCGCGTGATGCGGTATGCAGACACAGTACAAGCAGCACACTAGAACACAGAATAAGAATCTACGTTGATGCAATCGGCCAGTAAGAAGAGCTACATTTCAAGTTTTAGTTATCGATTAATGAATTATTGGGCGGTTTGGTGCCTTGGACCAGACCGACGACCTTAAGATTTTGCATGAACCGAGGACTGGCAGCCAGGTAACACGAGAATTTGTGTAAAGTGTTAATATGTAGTAAAAACCTAAGAAAATCTCCCGTTTCCGTCATTTACTATCGAATCGACATAACGCCAGATCGTCACAGTGGTCGCTTTTCTCTCTGAAACGGTTACATTTATCGTCTGCAAGCCGTTGTCGCGTGATGGGGTATGCAGACACAGTACAAGCAGCACACTAGAACACAGAATAAGAATCTACGTTGATGCAATCGGCCAGTAAGAAGAGCTACATTTCAAGTTTTAGTTATCGATTAATGAATTATTGGGCGGTTTGGTGCCTTGGACCAGACCGAGGACCTTAAGATTTTGCATGAACCGAGGACTGGCAGCCAGGTAACACGAGAAATTGTGTAAAGTGTTAATATGTAGGAAAACCTAAGAAAATCTCCCGTTTCCGTCATTTACTATCGAATCGACATAACGCCAGATCGTCACAGTGGTCGCTTTTCTCTCTGAAACGGTTACATTTATCGTCTGCAAGCCGTTGTCGCGTGATGCGGTATGCAGACACAGTACAAGCAGCACACTAGAACACAGAATAAGAATCTACGTTGATGCAATCGGCCAGTAAGAAGAGCTACATTTCAAGTTTTAGTTATCGATTAATGAATTATTGGGCGGTTTGGTGCCTTGGACCAGACCGAGGACCTTCAGATTTTGCATGAACCGAGGACTGGCAGCCAGGTAACACGAGAAATTGTGTAAAGTGTTAATATGTAGTAAAAACCTAAGAAAATCTCCCGTTTCCGTCATTTACTATCGAATCGACATAACGCCAGATCGTCACAGTGGTCGCTTTTCTCTCTGAAACGGTTACATTTATCGTCTGCAAGCCGTTGTCGCGTGATGCGGTATGCAGACACAGTACAAGCAGCACACTAGAACACAGAATAAGAATCTACGTTGATGCAATCGACCAGTAAGAAGAGCTACATTTCAAGTTTTAGTTATCGATTAATGAATTATTGGGCGGTTTGGTGCCTTGGACCAGACCGAGGACCTTAAGATTTTGCATGAACCGAGGACTGGCAGCCAGGTAACACGAGAAATTGTGTAAAGTGTTAATATGTAGTAAAAACCTAAGAAAATCTCCCGTTTCCGTCATTTACTATCGAATCGACATAACGCCAGATCGTCACAGTGGTCGCTTTTCTCTCTGAAACGGTTACATTTATCGTCTGCAAGCCCTTGTCACGTGATGCGGTATGCAGACACAGTACAAGCAGCACACTAGAACACAGAATAAGAATCTACGTTGATGCAATCGGCCAGTAAGAAGAGCTACATTTCAAGTTTTAGTTATCGATTAATGAATTATTGGGCGGTTTGGTGCCTTGGACCAGACCGAGGACCTTAAGATTTTGCATGAACCGAGGACTGGCAGCCAGGTAACACGAGAAATTGTGTAAAGTGTTAATATGTAGTAAAAACCTAAGAAAATCTCCCGTTTCCGTCATTTACTATCGAATCGACATAACGCCAGATCGTCACAGTGGTCGCTTTTCTCTCTGAAACGGTTACATTTATCGTCTGCAAGCCCTTGTCGCGTGATGCGGTATGCAGAGACAGTACAAGCAGCACACTACAACACAGAATAAGAATCTACGTTGATGCAATCGGCCAGTAAGAAGAGCTACATTTCAAGTTTTAGTTATCGATTAATGAATTATTGGGCGGTTTGGTGCCTTGGACCACACCGAGGACCTTAAGATTTTGCATGAACCGAGGACTGGCAGCCAGGTAACACGAGAAATTGTGTAAAGTGTTAATATCTAGTAAAAACCTATGAAAACTCCCGTTTCCGTCATTTACTATCGAATCGACATAACGCCAGATCGTCACAGTGGTCGCTTTTCTCTCTGAAACGGTTACATTTATCGTCTGCAAGCCGTTGTCGCGTGATGCGGTATGCAGACACAGTACAAGCAGCACACTAGAACACAGAATAAGAATCTACGTTGATGCAATCGGCCAGTAAGAAGAGCTACATTTCAAGTTTTAGTTATCGATTAATGAATTATTGGGCGGTTTGGTGCCTTGGACCAGACCGAGGACCTTAAGATTTTGCATGAACCGAGGACTGGCAGCCAGGTAACACGAGAAATTGTGTAAAGTCTTAATATGTAGTAAAAACCTAAGAAAATCTCCCGTTTCCGTCATTTACTATCGAATCGACATAACGCCAGATCGTCACATTGGTCGCTTTTCTCTCTGAAACGGTTACATTTATCGTCTGCAAGCCCTTGTCGCGTGATGCGGTATGCAGACACAGTACAAGCAGCACACTAGAACACAGAATAAGAATCTACGTTGATGCAATCGGCCAGTAAGAAGAGCTACATTTCAAGTTTTAGTTATCGATTAATGAATTATTGGGCGGTTTGGTGCCTTGGACCAGACCGAGGACCTTAAGATTTTGCATGAACCGAGGACTGGCAGCCAGGTAACACGAGAAATTGTGTAAAGTGTTAATATGTAGTAAAAACCTAAGAAAATCTCCCGTTTCCGTCATTTACTATCGAATCGACATAACGCCAGATCGTCACAGTGGTCGCTTTTCTCTCTGAAAGGGTTACATTTATCGTCTGCAAGCCCTTGTCGCGTGATGCGGTATGCAGAGTCACTACAAGCGGCATAGTAGAACACTGAAGAAGCATCTAAGTTTATGCAATCGCCCAGTAAGAAGAGCTACATTTCAAGTTTTAGTTATCGATTAATGAATTATTGGGCGGTTTGGTGCCTTGGACCAGACCGAAGACCTTAAGATTTTGCATGAACCGAGGACTGGCAGCCAGGTAACACGAGAAATTGTGTAAAGTGTTAATATGTAGTAAAAACCTAAGAAAATCTCCCGTTTCCGTCATTTACTATCGAATCGACATAACGCCAGATCGTCACAGTGGTCGCTTTTCTCTCTGAAACGGTTACATTTATCGTCTGCAAGCCCTTGTCGCGTGATGCGGTATGCAGACACAGTACAAGCAGCACACTAGAAACACAGAATAAGAATCTACGTTGATGCAATCGGCCAGTAAGAAGAGCTACATTTCAAGTTTTAGTTATCGATTAATGAATTATTGGGCGGTTTGGTGCCTTGGACCAGACCGAGAACCTTAAGATTTTGCATGAACCGAGGACTGGCAGCCAGGTAACACGAGAAATTGTGTAAAGTGTTAATATGTAGTAAAAACCTAAGAAAATCTCCCGTTTCCGTCATTTACTATCGAATCGACATAACGCCAGATCGTCACAGTGGTCGCTTTTCTCTCTGAAACGGTTACATTTATCGTCTGCAAGCCCTTGTCACGTGATGCGGTATGCAGACACAGTACAAGCAGCACAGTAGAACACAGAATAAGAATCTACGTTGATGCAATCGGCCAGTAAGAAGAGCTACATTTCAAGTTTTAGTTATCGATTAATGAATTATTGGGCGGTTTGGTGCCTTGGACCAGACCGAGGACCTTAAGATTTTGCATGAACCGAGGACTGGCAGCCAGGTAACACGAGAAATTGTGTAAAGTGTTAATATGTAGTAAAAACCTAAGAAAATCTCCCGTTTCCGTCATTTACTATCGAATCGACATAACGCCAGATCGTCACAGTGGTCGCTTTTCTCTCTGAAACGGTTACATTTATCGTCTGCAAGCCCTTGTCGCGTGATGCGGTATGCAGAGACAGTACAAGCAGCACACTACAACACAGAATAAGAATCTACGTTGATGCAATCGGCCAGTAAGAAGAGCTACATTTCAAGTTTTAGTTATCGATTAATGAATTATTGGGCGGTTTGGTGCCTTGGACCACACCGAGGACCTTAAGATTTTGCATGAACCGAGGACTGGCAGCCAGGTAACACGAGAAATTGTGTAAAGTGTTAATATCTAGTAAAAACCTATGAAAACTCCCGTTTCCGTCATTTACTATCGAATCGACATAACGCCAGATCGTCACAGTGGTCGCTTTTCTCTCTGAAACGGTTACATTTATCGTCTGCAAGCCGTTGTCGCGTGATGCGGTATGCAGACACAGTACAAGCAGCACACTAGAACACAGAATAAGAATCTACGTTGATGCAATCGGCCAGTAAGAAGAGCTACATTTCAAGTTTTAGTTATCGATTAATGAATTATTGGGCGGTTTGGTGCCTTGGACCAGACCGAGGACCTTAAGATTTTGCATGAACCGAGGACTGGCAGCCAGGTAACACGAGAAATTGTGTAAAGTCTTAATATGTAGTAAAAACCTAAGAAAATCTCCCGTTTCCGTCATTTACTATCGAATCGACATAACGCCAGATCGTCACATTGGTCGCTTTTCTCTCTGAAACGGTTACATTTATCGTCTGCAAGCCCTTGTCGCGTGATGCGGTATGCAGACACAGTACAAGCAGCACACTAGAACACAGAATAAGAATCTACGTTGATGCAATCGGCCAGTAAGAAGAGCTACATTTCAAGTTTTAGTTATCGATTAATGAATTATTGGGCGGTTTGGTGCCTTGGACCAGACCGAGGACCTTAAGATTTTGCATGAACCGAGGACTGGCAGCCAGGTAACACGAGAAATTGTGTAAAGTGTTAATATGTAGTAAAAACCTAAGAAAATCTCCCGTTTCCGTCATTTACTATCGAATCGACATAACGCCAGATCGTCACAGTGGTCGCTTTTCTCTCTGAAAGGGTTACATTTATCGTCTGCAAGCCCTTGTCGCGTGATGCGGTATGCAGAGTCACTACAAGCGGCATAGTAGAACACTGAAGAAGCATCTAAGTTTATGCAATCGCCCAGTAAGAAGAGCTACATTTCAAGTTTTAGTTATCGATTAATGAATTATTGGGCGGTTTGGTGCCTTGGACCAGACCGAAGACCTTAAGATTTTGCATGAACCGAGGACTGGCAGCCAGGTAACACGAGAAATTGTGTAAAGTGTTAATATGTAGTAAAAACCTAAGAAAATCTCCCGTTTCCGTCATTTACTATCGAATCGACATAACGCCAGATCGTCACAGTGGTCGCTTTTCTCTCTGAAACGGTTACATTTATCGTCTGCAAGCCCTTGTCGCGTGATGCGGTATGCAGACACAGTACAAGCAGCACACTAGAAACACAGAATAAGAATCTACGTTGATGCAATCGGCCAGTAAGAAGAGCTACATTTCAAGTTTTAGTTATCGATTAATGAATTATTGGGCGGTTTGGTGCCTTGGACCAGACCGAGAACCTTAAGATTTTGCATGAACCGAGGACTGGCAGCCAGGTAACACGAGAAATTGTGTAAAGTGTTAATATGTAGTAAAAACCTAAGAAAATCTCCCGTTTCCGTCATTTACTATCGAATCGACATAACGCCAGATCGTCACAGTGGTCGCTTTTCTCTCTGAAACGGTTACATTTATCGTCTGCAAGCCGTTGTCGCGTGATGTGGTATGCAGACACAGTACAAGCAGCACACTAGAACACAGAATAAGAATCTACGTTGTTGCAATCGGTCAGTAAGAAGAGCTACATTTCAAGTTTTAGTTATCGATTAATGAATTATTTTGTGGTTTGGTGCCTTGGACCAGACCGAGGACCTTAAGATTTTGCATGAACCGAGGACTGGCAGCCAGGTAACACGAGATATTGTGTAAAGTGTTCATATGTAGTAAAAACCTAAGAAAATCTCCCGTTTCCGTCATTTACTATCGAATCGACATAACGCCAGATCGTCACATTGGTCGCTTTTCTCTCTGAAACGGTTACATTTATCGTCTGCAAGCCCTTGTCGCGGGATGCGGTATGCAGAGTCACTACAAGCGGCATAGTAGAACACTGAAGAAGCATCTGAGTTTATGCAATCGCCCAGTAAGAAGAGCTACATTTCAAGTTTTAGTTATCGATTAATGAATTATTGGGCGGTTTGGTGCCTTGGACCAGACCGAGGACCTTAAGATTTTGCATGAGCCGAGGACTGGCAGCCAGGTAACACGAGAAATTGTGTAAAGTGTTAATATGTAGTAAAAACCCAAGAAAATCTCCCGTATCCGTCATTTACTAACGAATCGACATAACGCCACATCGTCACAGTGGTCGCTTTTCTCTCTGAAACGGTTACATTTATCGTCTGCAAGCCGTTGTCGCGTGATGCGGTATGCAGACACAGTACAAGCAGCACACTAGAACACAGAATAAGAATCTACGTTGATGCAATCGGCCAGTAAGAAGAGCTACATTTCAAGTTTTAGTTATCGATTAATGAATTATTGGGCGGTTTGGTGCCTTGGACCAGACCGAGGACCTTAAGATTTTGCATGAACCGAGGACTGGCAGCCAGGTAACACGAGAAATTGTGTAAAGTGTTAATATGTAGTAAAAACCAAAGAAAATCTCCCGTTTCCGTCATTTACTATCGAATCGACATAACGCCAGATCGTCACAGTGGTCGCTTTTCTCTCTGAAACGGTTACATTTATCGTCTGCAAGCACTTGTCGCGTGATGCGGTACGCAGAGTCACTACAAGCGGCATAGTAGAACACTGAAGAAGCATCTAAGTTTATGCAATCGCCCAGTAAGAAGAGCTACATTTCAAGTTTTAGTTATCGATTAATGAATTATTGGGCGGTTTGGTGCCTTGGACCAGACCGAGGACCTTAAGATTTTGCATGAACCGAGGACTGGCAGCCAGGTAACACGAGAAATTATGTGAAGTGTTAATATGTAGTAAAAACCTAAGAAAATCTCCCGTTTCCGTCATTTACTATCGAATCGACATAACGCCAGATCGTCACAGTGGTCGCTTTTCTCTCTGAAACGGTTACATTTATCGTCTCAAGCCCTTGTCGCGTGATGCAGTATGCAGAGTCACTACAAGCGGCATAGTAGAACACTGAAGAAGCATCTAAGTTTATGCAATCGCCCAGTAAGAAGAGCTACATTTCAAGTTTTAGTTATCGATTAATGAATTATTGGGCGGTTTGGTGCCTTGGACCAGACCGAGGACCTTAAGATTTTGCATGAACCGAGAACTGGCAGCCAGGTAACACGAGAAATTGTGTAAAGTGTTCATATGTAGTAAAAACCTAAGAAAATCTCCCGTTTCCGTCATTTACTATCGAATCGACATAACGCCAGATCGTCACAGTGGTCGCTTTTCTCTCTGAAACGGTTACATTTATCGTCTGCAAGCCCTTGTCGCGTGATGCGGTATGCAGACACAGTACAAGCAGCACACTAGATCACAGAATAAAAATCTACGTTGATGCAATCGGCCAGTAAGAAGAGCTACATTTCAAGTTTTAGTTATCGATTAATGAATTATTGGGCGGTTTGGTGGCTTGGACCGGACCGAGGACCTTAAGATTTTGCATGAACCGAGGACTGGCAGCCAGGTAACACGAGAAATTGTGTAAAGTGTTAATATGTAGTAAAAAATTAGAAAATCTCCCGTTTCCGTCATTTACTATCGAATCGACATAACGCCAGATCGTCACAGTGGTCGCTTTTCTCTCTGAAACGGTTACATTTATCGTCTGCAAGCCCTTGTCTCGTGATGCGGTATGCAGAGTCACTACAAGCGGCATAGTAGAACATTAAAGAAGCATCTAAGTTTATGCAATCGCCCAGTAAGAAGAGCTACATTTCAAGTTTTAGTTTTCGATTAATGAATTATTGGGCGGTTTGGTGCCTTGGACCAGACCGAGGACCTTAAGATTTTGCATGAACCGAGGACTGGCAGCCAGGTAACACGAGAAATTGTGTAAAGTGTTAATATGTAGTAAAAACCTAAGAAATTCTCCCGTTTCCGTCATTTACTATCGAATCGACATAACGCCAGATCGTCACAGTGGTCGCTTTTCTCTCTGAAACGGTTACATTTATCGTCTGCAAGCCCTTGTCGCGTGATGCGGTATGCAGACACAGTACAAGCAGCACACTAGAACACAGAATAAGAATCTACGTTGATGCAATCGGCCAGTAAGAAGAGCTACATTTCAAGTTTTAGTTATCGATTAATGAATTATTGGGCGGTTTGGTGCCTTGGACCAGACCGAGGACCTTAAGATTTTGCATGAACCGAGTACTGGCAGCCAGGTAACACGAGAAATTGTGTAAAGTGTTAATATGTAGTAAAAACTTAAGAAATTCTCCCGTTTCCGTCATTTACTATCGAATCGACATAACGCCAGATCGTGACAGTGGTCGCTTTTCTCTCCGAAACGGTTACATTTATCGTCTGCAAGCCGTTGTCGCGTGATGCGGTATGCAGACACAGTACAAGCAGCACACTAGAACACAGAATAAGAATCTACGTTGATGCAATCGGCCAGTAAGAAGAGCTACATTTCAAGTTTTAGTTATCGATTAATGAATTATTGGGCGGTTTGGTGCCTTGGACCAGACCGAGGACCTTAAGATTTTGCATGAACCGAGGACTGGCAGCCAGGTAACACGAGAAATTGTGTAAAGTGTTAATATGTAGTAAAAACCTAAGAAAATCTCCCGTTTCCGTCATTTACTATCGAATCGACATAACGCCAGATCGTCACAGTGGTCGCTTTTCTCTCTGAAACGGTTACATTTATCGTCTGCAAGCCCTTGTCGCGTGATGCGGTATGCAGACACAGTACAAGCAGCACACTAGAACACAGAATAAGAATCAACGTTGATGCAATCGGCCAGTAAGAAGAGCTACATTTCAAGTTTTAGTTATCGATTAATGAATTATTGGGCGGTTTGGTGCCTTGGACCAGACCGAGGACCTTAAGATTTTGCATGAACCGAGGACTGGCAGCCAGGTAACACGAGAAATTGTGTAAGGTGTTAATATGTAGTAAAAACCTAAGAAAATCTCCCGTTTCCGTCATTTACTAACGAATCGACATAACGCCAGATCGTCACAGTGGTCGCTTTTCTCTCTGAAACGGTTACATTTATCGTCTGCAAGCCCTTGTCGCGTGATGCGGTATGCAGAGTCACTACAAGCGGCATAGTAGAACACTGAAGAAGCATCTAAGTTTATGCAGTCGCTCAGTAAGAAGAGCTACATTTCAAGTTTTAGTTATCGATTAATGAATTATTGGGCGGTTTGGTGCCTTGGACCAGACCGAGGACCTTAAGATTTTGCATGAACCGAGGACTGGCAGCCAGGTAACACGAGAAATTGTGTAAAGTGTTAATATGTAGTAAAAACCTAAGAAAATCTCCCGTTTCCGTCATTTACTATCGAATCGACATAACGCCAGATCGTCACAGTGGTCGCTTTTCTCTCTGAAACGGTTACATTTATCGTCTGCAAGCCGTTGTCGCGTGATGCGGTATGCAGACACAGTACAAGCAGCACACTAGAACACAGAATAAGAATCTACGTTGATGCAATCGGCCAGTAAGAAGAGCTACATTTCAAGTTTTAGTTATCGATTAATGAATTATTGGGCGGTTTGGTGCCTCGGACCAGACCGAGGACCTTAAGATTTTGCATGAACCGAGGACTGGCAGCCAGGTAACACGAGAAATTGTGTAAAGTGTTAATATGTAGTAAAAACCTAAGAAAATCTCCCGTTTCCGTCATTTACTATCGAATCGACATAAAGCCAGATCGTCACAGTGGTCGCTTTTCTCTCTGAAACGGTTACATTTATCATCTGCAAGCCGTTGTCTCGTGATGCGGTATGCAGACACAGTACAAGCAGCACACTAGAACACAGAATAAGAATCTACGTTGATGCAATCGGCCAGTAAGAAGAGCTACATTTCAAGTTTTAGTTATCGATTAATGAATTATTGGGCGGTTTGGTTCCTTGGACCAGACCGAGGACCTTAAGATTTTGCATGAACCGAGGACTGGCAGCCAGGTAACACGAGAAATTGTGTAAAGTGTTAATACGTAGTAAAAACCTAAGAAAATCTCCCGTTTCCGTCATTTACTATCGAATCGACATAATGCCAGATCGTCACTGTGGTCGCTTTTCTCTCTGAAACGGTTACATTTATCGTCTGCAAGCCCTTGTCGCGTGATGCGGTATGCAGACACAGTACAAGCAGCACACTAGAACACAGAATAAGAATCTACGTTGATGCAATCGGCCAGTAAGAAGAGCTACATTTCAAGTTTTAGTTATCGATTTATGAATTATTGGGCGGTTTGGTGCCTTGGACCAGACCGAGGACCTTAAGATTTTGCATGAACCGAGGACTGGCAGCCAGGTAACACGAGAAATTGTGTAAAGTGTTAATATGTAGTAAAAACCTAAGAAAATCTCCCGTTTCCGTCATTTACTATCGAATCGACATAACGCCAGATCGTCACAGTGGTCGCTTTTCTCTCTGAAACGGTTACATTTATCGTCTGCAAGCCGTTGTCGCGTGATGCGGTATGCAGACACAGTACAAGCAGCACACTAGAACACAGAATAAGAATCTACGTTGATGCAATCGGCCAGTAAGAAGAGCTACATTTCAAGTTTTAGTTATCGATTAATGAATTATTGGGCGGTTTGGTGCCTTGGACCAGACCGAGGACCTTAAGATTTTGCATGAACCGAGGACTGGCAGCCAGGTAACACGAGAATTTGTGTAAAGTGTTAATATGTAGTAAAAACCTAAGAAAATCTCCCGTTTCCGTCATTTACTATCGAATCGACATAACGCCAGATCGTCACATTGGTCGCTTTTCTCTCTGAAACGGTTACATTTATCGTCTGCAAGCCCTTGTCGCGTGATGCGGTATGCAGACACAGTACAAGCAGCACACTAGAACACAGAATAAGAATCTACGTTGATGCAATCGGCCAGTAAGAAGAGCTACATTTCAAGTTTTAGTTATCGATTAATGAATTATTGGGCGGTTTGGTGCCTTGGACCAGACCGAGGACCTTAAGATCTTGCATGAACCGAGGACTGGCAGCCAGGTAACACGAGAAATTGTGTAAAGTGTTAATATGTAGTAAAAACCTAAGCAAATCTCCCGTTTCCGTCATTTACTATCGAATCGACATAACGGCAGATCGTCACAGTGGTCGCTTTTCTCTCTGAAACGGTTACATTTATCGTCTGCAAGCCGTTGTCGCGTGATGCGGTATGCAGACACAGTACAAGCAGCACACTAGAACACAGAATAAGAATCTACGTTGATGCAATCGGCCAGTAAGTAGAGCTACATTTCAAGTTTTAGTTATCGATTAATGAATTATTGGGCGGTTTGGTGCCTTGGACCAGACCGAGGACCTTAAGATTTTGCATGAACCGAGGACTGGCAGCCAGGTAACACGAGAAATTGTGTAAAGTGTTAATATGTAGTAAAAACCTAAGAAAATCTCCCGTTTCCGTCATTTACTATCGAATCGACATAACGCCAGATCGTCACATTGGTCGCTTTTCCATCTGAAACGGTTACATTTATCGTCTGCAAGCCCTTGTCGCGTGATGCGGTATGCAGACACAGTACAAGCAGCACACTAGAACACAGAATAAGAATCTACGTTGTTGCAATCGGCCAGTAAGAAGAGCTACATTTCAAGTTTTAGTTATCGATTAATGAATTATTGGGCGGTTTGGTGCCTTGGACCAGACCGAGGACCTTAAGATTTTGCATGAACCGAGGACTGGCAGCCAGGTAACACGAGAAATTGTGTAAAGTGTTAATATGTAGTAAAAACCTAAGAAAATCTCCCGTTTCCGACATTTACTATCGAATCGACATAACGCCAGATCGTCACAGTGGTCGCTTTTCTCTCTGAAACGGTTAATTTTTCGTCTGCAAGCCCTTGTCGCGTGATGCGGTATGCAGACACAGTACAAGCAGCACACTAGAACACAGAATAAGAATCTACGTTGATGCAATCGGCCAGTAAGAAGAGCTACATTTCAAGTTTTAGTTATCGATTAATGAATTATTGGGCGGTTTGGTGCCTTGGACCAGACCGAGGACCTTAAGATTTTGCATGAACCGAGAACTGGCAGCCAGGTAACACGAGAAATTGTGTAAAGTGTTAATATGTAGTAAAAACCTAAGAAAATCTCCCGTTTCGTCATTTACTATCGAATCGACATAACGCCAGATCGTCACAGTGGTCGCTTTTCTCTCTGAAACGGTTACATTTATCGTCTGCAAGCCCTTGTCGCGTGATGCGGTATGCAGACACAGTACAAGCAGCACACTAGAACACAGAATAAGAATCTACGTTGATGCAATCGGCCAGTAAGAAGAGCTACATTTCAAGTTTTAGTTATCGATTAATGAATTATTGGGCGGTTTGGTGCCTTGGACCAGACCGAGGACCTTAAGATTTTGCATGAACCGAGAACTGGCAGCCAGGTAACACGAGAAATTGTGTAAAGTGTTAATATGTAGTAAAACCTAAGAAAATCTCCCGTTTCCGACATTTACTATCGAATCGACATAACGCCAGATCGTCACAGTGGTCGCTTTTCTCTCTGAAACGGTTACATTTATCGTCTGCAAGCCCTCGTCGCTTGATGCGGTATGCAGACACAGTACAAGCAGCACACTAGAACACAGAATAAGAATCTACGTTGATGCAATCGGCCAGTAAGAAGAGCTACATTTCAAGTTTTAGTTATCGATTAATGAATTATTGGGCGGTTTGGTGCCTTGGACCAGACCGAGGACCTTAAGATTTTGCATGAACCGAGAACTGGCAGCCAGGTAACACGAGAAATTGTGTAAAGTGTCAATATGTAGTAAAAACCTAAGAAAATCTCCCGTTTCCGTCATTTACTATCGAATCGACATAACGCCAGATCGTCACAGTGGTCGCTTTTCTCTCTGAAACGGTTACATTTATCGTCTGCAAGCCCTTGTCGCGTGATGCGGTATGCAGAGTCACTACAAGCGGCATAGTAGAACACTGAAGAAGCATCTAAGTTTATGCAATCGCCCAGTAAGAAGAGCTACATTTCAAGTTTTAGTTATCGATTCATGAATTATTGGGCGGTTTGGTGCCTTGGACCAGACCGAGGCCCTTAAGATTTTGCATGAGCCGAGGACTGGCAGCCAGGTAACACGAGAAATTGTGTAAAGTGTTAATATGTAGTAAAAACCTAAGAAAATCTCCCGTTTCCGTCATTTACTATCGAATCGACATAACGCCACATCGTCACAGTGGTCGCTTTTCTCTCTGAAACGGTTACATTTATCGTCTGCAAGCCGTTGTCGCGTGATGCGGTATGCAGACACAGTACAAGCAGCACACTAGAACACAGAATAAGAATCTACGTTGATGCAATCGGCCAGTAAGAAGAGCTACATTTCAAGTTTTAGTTATCGATAAATGAATTATTGGGCGGTTTGGTGCCTTGGACCAGACGGAGGACCTTAAGATTTTGCATGAACCGAGGACTGGCAGCCAGGTAACACGAGAAATTGTGTAAAGTGTTAATATGTAGTAAAAACCTAAGAAAATCTACCGTTTCCGTCATTTACTATCGAATCGACATAACGCCAGATCGTCACATTGGTCGCTTTTCTCTCTGAAACGGTTACATTTATCGTCTGCAAGCCGTTGTCGCGTGATGCGGTATGCAGACACAGTACAAGCAGCACACTAGAATACAGAATAAGAATCTACGTTGATGCAATCGGCCAGTAAGAAGAGCTACATTTCAAGTTTTAGTTATCGATTAATGAATTATTGGGCGGTTTGGTGCCTTGGACCAGACCGAGGACCTTAAGATTTTGCATGAACCGAGGACTGGCAGCCAGGTAACACGAGAAATTGTGTAAAGTGTTAATATGTAGTAAAAACCTAAGAAAATCTCCCGTTTCCGTCATTTACTATCGAATCGACATAACGCCAGATCGTCACAGTGGTCGCTTTTCTCTCTGAAACGGTTACATTTATCGTCTGCAAGCCCTTGTCGCGTGATGCGGTATGCAGACACAGTACAAGCAGCACACTAGAACACAGAATAAGAATCTACGTTGAAGCAATCGGCCAGTAAGAAGAGCTACATTTCAAGTTTTAGTTATCGATTAATGAATTATTGGGCGGTTTGGTGCCTTGGACCAGACCGAGGACCTTAAGATTTTGCATGAACCGAGAACTGGCAGCCAGGTAACACGATAAATTGTGTAAAGTGTTAATATGTAGTAAAAACCTAAGAAAATCTCCCGTTTCGTCATTTACTATCGAATCGACATAACGCCAGATCGTCACAGTGGTCGCTTTTCTCTCTGAAACGGTTACATTTATCGTCTGCAAGCCCTTGTCGCGTGATGCGGTATGCAGACACAGTACAAGCAGCACACTAGAACACAGAATAAGAATCTACGTTGATGCAATCGGCCAGTAAGAAGAGCTACATTTCAAGTTTTAGTTATCGATTAATGAATTATTGGGCGGTTTGGTGCCTTGGACCAGACCGAGGACCTTAAGATTTTGCATGAACCGAGGACTGGTAGCCAGGTAACACGAGAAATTGTGTAAAGTGTTAATATGTAGTAAAACCTAAGAAAATCTCCCGTTTCCGACATTTACTATCGAATCGACATAACGCCAGATCGTCACAGTGGTCGCTTTTCTCTCTGAAACGGTTACATTTATCGTCTGCAAGCCCTCGTCGCATGATGCGGTATGCAGACACAGTACAAGCAGCACACTAGAACACAGAATAAGAATCTACGTTGATGCAATCGGCCAGTAAGAAGAGCTACATTTCAAGTTTTAGTTATCGATTAATGAATTATTGGGCGGTTTGGTGCCTTGGACCAGACCGAGGACCTTAAGATTTTGCATGAACCGAGAACTGGCAGCCAGGTAACACGAGAAATTTTGTAAAGTGTTAATATGTAGTAAAAACCTAAGAAAATCTCCCGTGTCCGTCATTTACTATCGAATCGACATAACGCCAGATCGTCACAGTGGTCGCTTTTCTCTCTGAAACGGTTACATTTATCGTCTGCAAGCCCTTGTCGCGTTATGCGGTATGCAGAGTCACTACAAGCGGCATAGTAGAACACTGAAGAAGCATCTAAGTTTATGCAATCGCCCAGTAAGAAGAGCTACATTTCAAGTTTTAGTTATCGATTAATGAATTATTGGGCGGTTTGGTGCCTTGGACCAGACCGAGGACCTTAAGATTTTGCATGAGCCGAGGACTGGCAGCCAGGTAACACGAGAAATTGTGTAAAGTGTTAATATGTAGTAAAAACCTAAGAAAATCTCCCGTTTCCGTCATTTACTATCGAATCGACATAACGCCAGATCGTCACAGTGGTCGCTTTTCTCTCTGAAACGGTTACATTTATCGTCTGCAAGCCCTTGTCGCGTGATGCGGTATGCAGACACAGTACAAGCAGCACACTAGAACACAGAATAAGAATCTACGTTGATGCAATCGGCCAGTAAGAAGAGCTACATTTCAAGTTTTAGTTATCGATTAATGAATTATTGGGCGGTTTGGTGCCTTGGACCAGACCGAGGATCTTAAGATTTTGCATGAACCGAGGACTGGCAGCCAGGTAACACGAGAAATTGTGTAAAGTGTTAATATGTAGTAAAAACCTAAGAAAATCTCCCGTTTCCGTCATTTACTATCGAATCGACATAACGCCAGATCGTCACATTGGTCGCTTTTCTCTCTGAAACGGTTACATTTATCGTCTGCAAGCCGTTGTCGCGTGATGCGGTATGCAGACACAGTACAAGCAGCACACTAGAACACAGAATAAGAATCTACGTTGATGCAATCGGCCAGTAAGAAGAGCTACATTTCAAGTTTTAGTTATCGATTAATGAATTATTGGGCGGTTTGGTGCCTTGGACCAGACCGAGGACCTTAAGATTTTGCATGAACCGAGGACTGGCAGCCAGGTAACACGAGAAATTGTGTAAAGTGTTAATATGTAGTAAAAACCTAAGAAAATCTCCCGTTTCCGTCATTTACTATCGAATCGACATAACGCCAGATCGTCACAGTGGTCGCTTTTCTCTCTGAAACGGTTACATTTATCGTCTGCAAGCCCTTGTCGCGTGATGCGGTATGCAGACACAGTACAAGCAGCACACTAGAACACAGAATAAGAATCTACGTTGATGCAATCGGCCAGTAAGAAGAGCTACATTTCAAGTTTTAGTTATCGATTAATGAATTATTGGGCGGTTTGGTGCCTTGGACCAGACCGAGGACCTTAAGATTTTGCATGAACCGAGGACTGGCAGCCAGGTAACACGAGATATTGTGTAAAGTGTTAATATGTAGTAAAAACCCAAGAAAATCTCCCGTTTCCGTCATTTACTATCGAATCGACATAACGCCAGATCGTCACAGTGGTCGCTTTTCTCTCTGAAACGGTTACATTTATCGTCTGCAAGCCCTTGTCGCGTGATGCGGTATGCAGACACAGTACAAGCAGCACACTAGAACACAGAATAAGAATCTACGTTGATGCAATCGGCCAGTAAGAAGAGCTACATTTCAAGTTTCAGTTATCGATTAATGAATTATTGGGCGGTTTGGTGCCTTGGACCAGACCGAGGACCTTAAGATTTTGCATGAGCCGAGGACTGGCAGCAAGGTAACACGAGAAATTGTGTAGAGTGTTAATATGTAGTAAAAACCTAAGAAAATCTCCCGTTTCCGTCATTCACTATCGAATCGACATAACGCCAGATCGTCACAGTGGTCGCTTTTCTCTCTGAAACGGTTACATTTATCGTCTGCAAGCCCTTGTCGCATGATGCGGTATGCAGACACAGTACAAGCAGCACACTAGAACACAGAATAAGAATCTACGTTGATGCAATCGGCCAGTAAGAAGAGCTACATTTCAAGTTTTAGTTATCGATTAATGAATTATTGGGCGGTTTGGTGCCTTGGACCAGACCGAGGACCTTAAGATTTTGCATGAACCGAGGACTGGCAGCCAGGTAACACGAGAAATTGTGTAAAGTGTTAATATGTGGTAAAAACCTACGAAAATCTCCCGTTTCCGTCATTTACTATCGAATCGACATAACGCCAGATCGTCACAGTGGTCGCTTTTCTCTCTGAAACGGTTACATTTATCGTCTGCAAGCCGTTGTCGCGTGATGCGGTATGCAGACACAGTACAAGCAGCACACTAGAACACAGAATAAGAATCTACGTTGATGCAATCGGCCAGTAAGAAGACTACATTTCAAGTTTTAGTTATAGATTAATGAATTATTGGCCAGTTTGGTGCCTTGGACCAGACCGAGGACATTAAGATTTTGCATGAACCGAGGACTGGCAGCCACGTAACACGAGAAATTGTGTAAAGTGTTAATATGTAGTAAATCCTAAGAAAATCTCCCGTTTCCGTCATTTACTATCGAATCGACATAACGCCAGATCGTCACAGTGGTCGCTTTTCTCTCTGAAACGGTTACATTTATCGTCTGCAAGCCCTTGTCGCATGATGCGGTATGCAGAGTCACTACAAGCGGCATAGTAGAACACTGAAGAAGCATCTAAGTTTATGCAATCGCCCAGTAAGAAGAGCTACATTTCAAGTTTTAGTTATCGATTAATGAATTATTGGGCGGTTTGGGCCTTGGACCAGACCGAGGACCTTAAGATTTTGCATGAACCGAGGACTGGCAGCCAGGTAACACGAGAAATTGTGTAAAGTGTTAATATGTAGTAAAAACCTAAGAAAATCTCCCGTTTCCGTCATTTACTATCGAATCGACATAACGCCAGATCGTCACATTGGTCGCTTTTCTCTCTGAAACGGTTACATTTATCGTCTGCAAGCCCTTGTCGCGTGATGCGGTATGCAGACACAGTACAAGCAGCACACTAGAACACGGAATAAGAATCTACGTTGATGCAATCGGCCAGTAAGAAGAGCTACATTTCAAGTTTTAGTTATCGATTAATGAATTATTGGGCGGTTTGGTGCCTTGGACCAGACCGAGGACCTTAAGATTTTGCATGAACCGAGGACTGGCAGCCAGGTAACACGAGAAATTGTGTAAAGTGTTAATATGTAGTAAAAACCTAAGAAAATCTCCCGTTTCCGTCATTTACTATCGAATCGACATAACGCCAGATCGTCACAGTGGTCGCTTTTCTCTCTGAAACGGTTACATTTATCGTCTGCAAGCCCTTGTCGCGTGATGCGGTATGCAGACACAGTACAAGCAGCACACTAGAACACAGAATAAGAATCTACGTTGATGCAATCGGCCAGTAAGAAGAGCTACATTTCAAGTTTCAGTTATCGATTAATGAATTATTGGGCGGTTTGGTGCCTTGGACCAGACCGAGGACCTTAAGATTTTGCATGAGCCGAGGACTGGCAGCAAGGTAACACGAGAAATTGTGTAGAGTGTTAATATGTAGTAAAAACCTAAGAAAATCTCCCGTTTCCGTCATTCACTATCGAATCGACATAACGCCAGATCGTCACAGTGGTCGCTTTTCTCTCTGAAACGGTTACATTTATCGTCTGCAAGCCCTTGTCGCATGATGCGGTATGCAGACACAGTACAAGCAGCACACTAGAACACAGAATAAGAATCTACGTTGATGCAATCGGCCAGTAAGAAGAGCTACATTTCAAGTTTTAGTTATCGATTAATGAATTATTGGGCGGTTTGGTGCCTTGGACCAGACCGAGGACCTTAAGATTTTGCATGAACCGAGGACTGGCAGCCAGGTAACACGAGAAATTGTGTAAAGTGTTAATATGTGGTAAAAACCTACGAAAATCTCCCGTTTCCGTCATTTACTATCGAATCGACATAACGCCAGATCGTCACAGTGGTCGCTTTTCTCTCTGAAACGGTTACATTTATCGTCTGCAAGCCGTTGTCGCGTGATGCGGTATGCAGACACAGTACAAGCAGCACACTAGAACACAGAATAAGAATCTACGTTGATGCAATCGGCCAGTAAGAAGACTACATTTCAAGTTTTAGTTATAGATTAATGAATTATTGGCCAGTTTGGTGCCTTGGACCAGACCGAGGACATTAAGATTTTGCATGAACCGAGGACTGGCAGCCACGTAACACGAGAAATTGTGTAAAGTGTTAATATGTAGTAAATCCTAAGAAAATCTCCCGTTTCCGTCATTTACTATCGAATCGACATAACGCCAGATCGTCACAGTGGTCGCTTTTCTCTCTGAAACGGTTACATTTATCGTCTGCAAGCCCTTGTCGCATGATGCGGTATGCAGAGTCACTACAAGCGGCATAGTAGAACACTGAAGAAGCATCTAAGTTTATGCAATCGCCCAGTAAGAAGAGCTACATTTCAAGTTTTAGTTATCGATTAATGAATTATTGGGCGGTTTGGGCCTTGGACCAGACCGAGGACCTTAAGATTTTGCATGAACCGAGGACTGGCAGCCAGGTAACACGAGAAATTGTGTAAAGTGTTAATATGTAGTAAAAACCTAAGAAAATCTCCCGTTTCCGTCATTTACTATCGAATCGACATAACGCCAGATCGTCACATTGGTCGCTTTTCTCTCTGAAACGGTTACATTTATCGTCTGCAAGCCCTTGTCGCGTGATGCGGTATGCAGACACAGTACAAGCAGCACACTAGAACACGGAATAAGAATCTACGTTGATGCAATCGGCCAGTAAGAAGAGCTACATTTCAAGTTTTAGTTATCGATTAATGAATTATTGGGCGGTTTGGTGCCTTGGACCAGACCGAGGACCTTAAGATTTTGCATGAACCGAGGACTGGCAGCCAGGTAACACGAGAAATTGTGTAAAGTGTTAATATGTAGTAAAAACCTAAGAAAATCTCCCGTTTCCGTCATTTACTATCGAATCGACATAACGCCAGATCGTCACAGTGGTCGCTTTTCTCTCTGAAACGGTTACATTTATCGTCTGCAAGCCCTTGTCGCGTGATGCGGTATGCAGACACAGTACAAGCAGCACACTAGAACACAGAATAAGAATCTACGTTGATGCAATCGGCCAGTAAGAAGAGCTACATTTCAAGTTTTAGTTATCGATTAATGAATTATTGGGCGGTTTGGTGCCTTGGACCAGACCGAGGACCTTAAGATTTTGCATGAACCGAGGACTGGCAGCCAGGTAACACGAGAAATTGTGTAAAGTGTTAATATGTAGTAAATACCTAAGAAAATCTCCCGTTTCCGTCATTTACTATCGAATCGACATAACGCCAGATCGTCACAGTGGTCGCTTTTCTCTCTGAATCGGTTACATTTATCGTCTGCAAGCCCTTGTCGCGTGATGCGGTATGCAGACACAGTACAAGCAGCACACTAGAACACAGAATAAGAATCTACGTTGATGCAATCGGCCAGTAAGAAGAGCTACATTTCAAGTTTTAGTTATCGATTAATGAATTATTGGGCGGTTTGGTGCCTTGGACCAGACCGAGGACCTTAAGATTTTGCATGAACCGAGGACTGGCAGCCAGGTAACACGAGAAATTGTGTAAAGTGTTAATATGTAGTAAAAACCCAAGAAAATCTCCAGTTTCCGTCATTAACTATCGAATCGACATAACGCCAGATCGTCACAGTGGTCGCTTTTCTCTCTAAAACGGTTACATTTATCGTCTGCAAGCCGTTGTCGCGTGATGCGGTATGCAGACACAGTACAAGCAGCACACTAGGACACAGAATAAGAATCTACGTTGATGCAATCGGCCAGTAAGAAGAGCTACATTTCAAGTTTTAGTTATCGATTAATGAATTATTGGGCGGTTTGGTGCCTTGGACCAGACCGAGGACCTTAAGATTTTGCATGAACCGAGAACTGGCAGCCAGGTAACACGAGAAATTGTGTAAAGTGTTAATATGTAGTAAAAACCTAAGAAAATCTCCCGTTTCCGTCATTTACTATCGAATCGACATAACGCCAGATCGTCACAGTGGTCGCTTTTCTCTCTGAAACGGTTACATTTATCGTCTGCAAGCCCTTGTCGCGTGATGCGGTATGCAGAGTCACTACAAGCGGCTTAGTAGAACACTGAAGAAGCATATAAGTTTATGCAATCGCCCAGTAAGAAGAGCTACATTTCAAGTTTTAGTTATCGATTAATGAATTATTGGGCGGTTTGGTGCCTTGGACCAGACCGAGGACCTTAAGATTTTGCATGAGCCGAGGACTGGCAGCCAGGTAACACGAGAAATTGTGTAAAGTGTTAATATGTAGTAAAAACCTAAGAAAATCTCCCGTTTCCGTCATTTACTATCGAATCGACATAACGCCAGATCGTCACAGTGGTCGCTTTTCTCTCTGAAACGGTTACATTTATCGTCTGCAAGCCGTTGTCGCGTGATGCGGTATGCAGACACAGTACAAGCAGCACACTAGAACACAGAATAAGAATCTACGTTGATGCAATCGGCCAGTAAGAAGAGCTACATTTCAAGTTTTAGTTATCGATTAATGAATTATTGGGCGGTTTGGTGCCTTGGACCAGACCGAGGACCTTAAGATTTTGCATGAACCGAGAACTGGCAGCCAGGTAACACGAGAAATTGTGTAAAGTGTTAATATGTAGTAAAAACCTAAGAAAATCTCCCGTTTCCGTCATTTACTATCGAATCGACATAACGCCAGATCGTCACAGTGGTCGCTTTTCTCTCTGAAACGGTTACATTTATCGTCTGCAAGCCCTTGTCGCGTGATGCGGTATGCAGAGTCACTACAAGCGGCATAGTAGAACACTGAAGAAGCATCTAAGTTTATGCAATCGCCCAGTAACAAGAGCTACATTTCAAGTTTTAGTTATCGATTAATGAATTATTGGGCGGTTTGGTGCCTTGGACCAGACCGAGGACCTTAAGATTTTGCATGAGCCGAGGACTGGCAGCCAGGTAACACGAGAAATTGTGTAAAGTGTTAATATGTAGTAAAAACCTAAGAAAATCTCCCGTTTCCGTCATTTACTATCGAATCGACATAACGCCAGATCGTCACAGTGGTCGCTTTTCTCTCTGAAACGGTTACATTTATCGTCTGCAAGCCCTTGTCGCGTGATGCGGTATGCAGACACAGTACAAGCAGCACACTAGAACACAGAATAAGAATCTACGTTGATGCAATCGGCCAGTAAGAAGAGCTACATTTCAAGTTTTAGTTATCGATTAATGAATTATTGGGCGGTTTGGTGCCTTGGACCAGACCGAGGACCTTAAGATTTTGCATGAACCGAGGACTGGCAGCCAGGTAACACGAGAAATTGTGTAAAGTGTTAATATGTAGTAAAAACCTAAGAAAATCTCCCGTTTCCGTCATTTACTATCGAATCGACATAACGCCAGATCGTCACATTGGTCGCTTTTCTCTCTGAAACGGTTACATTTATCGTCTGCAAGCCGTTGTCGCGTGATGCGGTATGCAGACACAGTACAAGCAGCACACTAGAACACAGAATAAGAATCTACGTTGATGCAATCGGCCAGTAAGAAGAGCTACATTTCAAGTTTTAGTTATCGATTAATGAATTATTGGGCGGTTTGGTGCCTTGGACCAGACCGAGGACCTTAAGATTTTGCATGAACCGAGGACTGGCAGCCAGGTAACACGAGAAATTGTGTAAAGTGTTAATATGTAGTAAAAACCTAAGAAAATCTCCCGTTTCCGTCATTTACTATCGAATCGACATAACGCCAGATCGTCACAGTGGTCGCTTTTCTCTCTGAAACGGTTACATTTATCGTCTGCAAGCCCTTGTCGCATGATGCGGTATGCAGAGTCACTACAAGCGGCATAGTAGAACACTGAAGAAGCATCTAAGTTTATGCAATCGCCCAGTAAGAAGAGCTACATTTCAAGTTTTAGTTATCGATTAATGAATTATTGGGCGGTTTGGGCCTTGGACCAGACCGAGGACCTTAAGATTTTGCATGAACCGAGGACTGGCAGCCAGGTAACACGAGAAATTGTGTAAAGTGTTAATATGTAGTAAAAACCTAAGAAAATCTCCCGTTTCCGTCATTTACTATCGAATCGACATAACGCCAGATCGTCACATTGGTCGCTTTTCTCTCTGAAACGGTTACATTTATCGTCTGCAAGCCCTTGTCGCGTGATGCGGTATGCAGACACAGTACAAGCAGCACACTAGAACACGGAATAAGAATCTACGTTGATGCAATCGGCCAGTAAGAAGAGCTACATTTCAAGTTTTAGTTATCGATTAATGAATTATTGGGCGGTTTGGTGCCTTGGACCAGACCGAGGACCTTAAGATTTTGCATGAACCGAGGACTGGCAGCCAGGTAACACGAGAAATTGTGTAAAGTGTTAATATGTAGTAAATACCTAAGAAAATCTCCCGTTTCCGTCATTTACTATCGAATCGACATAACGCCAGATCGTCACAGTGGTCGCTTTTCTCTCTGAATCGGTTACATTTATCGTCTGCAAGCCCTTGTCGCGTGATGCGGTATGCAGACACAGTACAAGCAGCACACTAGAACACAGAATAAGAATCTACGTTGATGCAATCGGCCAGTAAGAAGAGCTACATTTCAAGTTTTAGTTATCGATTAATGAATTATTGGGCGGTTTGGTGCCTTGGACCAGACCGAGGACCTTAAGATTTTGCATGAACCGAGGACTGGCAGCCAGGTAACACGAGAAATTGTGTAAAGTGTTAATATGTAGTAAAAACCCAAGAAAATCTCCAGTTTCCGTCATTAACTATCGAATCGACATAACGCCAGATCGTCACAGTGGTCGCTTTTCTCTCTAAAACGGTTACATTTATCGTCTGCAAGCCGTTGTCGCGTGATGCGGTATGCAGACACAGTACAAGCAGCACACTAGGACACAGAATAAGAATCTACGTTGATGCAATCGGCCAGTAAGAAGAGCTACATTTCAAGTTTTAGTTATCGATTAATGAATTATTGGGCGGTTTGGTGCCTTGGACCAGACCGAGGACCTTAAGATTTTGCATGAACCGAGAACTGGCAGCCAGGTAACACGAGAAATTGTGTAAAGTGTTAATATGTAGTAAAAAGCTAAGAAAATCTCCCGTTTCCGTCATTTACTATCGAATCGACATAACGCCAGATCGTCACAGTGGTCGCTTTTCTCTCTGAAACGGTTACATTTATCGTCTGCAAGCCCTTGTCGCGTGATGCGGTATGCAGAGACACTACAAGCGGCTTAGTAGAACACTGAAGAAGCATATAAGTTTATGCAATCGCCCAGTAAGAAGAGCTACATTTCAAGTTTTAGTTATCGATTAATGAATTATTGGGCGGTTTGGTGCCTTGGACCAGACCGAGGACCTTAAGATTTTGCATGAGCCGAGGACTGGCAGCCAGGTGACACGAGAAATTGTGTAAAGTGTTAATATGTAGTAAAAACCTAAGAAAATCTCCCGTTTCCGTCATTTACTATCGAATCGACATAACGCCAGATCGTCACAGTGGTCGCTTTTCTCTCTGAAACGGTTACATTTATCGTCTGCAAGCCCTTGTCGCATGATGCGGTATGCAGAGTCACTACAAGCGGCATAGTAGAACACTGAAGAAGCATCTAAGTTTATGCAATCGCCCAGTAAGAAGAGCTACATTTCAAGTTTTAGTTATCGATTAATGAATTATTGGGCGGTTTGGGCCTTGGACCAGACCGAGGACCTTAAGATTTTGCATGAACCGAGGACTGGCAGCCAGGTAACACGAGAAATTGTGTAAAGTGTTAATATGTAGTAAAAACCTAAGAAAATCTCCCGTTTCCGTCATTTACTATCGAATCGACATAACGCCAGATCGTCACATTGGTCGCTTTTCTCTCTGAAACGGTTACATTTATCGTCTGCAAGCCCTTGTCGCGTGATGCGGTATGCAGACACAGTACAAGCAGCACACTAGAACACGGAATAAGAATCTACGTTGATGCAATCGGCCAGTAAGAAGAGCTACATTTCAAGTTTTAGTTATCGATTAATGAATTATTGGGCGGTTTGGTGCCTTGGACCAGACCGAGGACCTTAAGATTTTGCATGAACCGAGGACTGGCAGCCAGGTAACACGAGAAATTGTGTAAAGTGTTAATATGTAGTAAAAACCTAAGAAAATCTCCCGTTTCCGTCATTTACTATCGAATCGACATAACGCCAGATCGTCACAGTGGTCGCTTTTCTCTCTGAAACGGTTACATTTATCGTCTGCAAGCCCTTGTCGCGTGATGCGGTATGCAGACACAGTACAAGCAGCACACTAGAACACAGAATAAGAATCTACGTTGATGCAATCGGCCAGTAAGAAGAGCTACATTTCAAGTTTTAGTTATCGATTAATGAATTATTGGGCGGTTTGGTGCCTTGGACCAGACCGAGGACCTTAAGATTTTGCATGAACCGAGGACTGGCAGCCAGGTAACACGAGAAATTGTGTAAAGTGTTAATATGTAGTAAATACCTAAGAAAATCTCCCGTTTCCGTCATTTACTATCGAATCGACATAACGCCAGATCGTCACAGTGGTCGCTTTTCTCTCTGAATCGGTTACATTTATCGTCTGCAAGCCCTTGTCGCGTGATGCGGTATGCAGACACAGTACAAGCAGCACACTAGAACACAGAATAAGAATCTACGTTGATGCAATCGGCCAGTAAGAAGAGCTACATTTCAAGTTTTAGTTATCGATTAATGAATTATTGGGCGGTTTGGTGCCTTGGACCAGACCGAGGACCTTAAGATTTTGCATGAACCGAGGACTGGCAGCCAGGTAACACGAGAAATTGTGTAAAGTGTTAATATGTAGTAAAAACCCAAGAAAATCTCCAGTTTCCGTCATTAACTATCGAATCGACATAACGCCAGATCGTCACAGTGGTCGCTTTTCTCTCTAAAACGGTTACATTTATCGTCTGCAAGCCGTTGTCGCGTGATGCGGTATGCAGACACAGTACAAGCAGCACACTAGGACACAGAATAAGAATCTACGTTGATGCAATCGGCCAGTAAGAAGAGCTACATTTCAAGTTTTAGTTATCGATTAATGAATTATTGGGCGGTTTGGTGCCTTGGACCAGACCGAGGACCTTAAGATTTTGCATGAACCGAGAACTGGCAGCCAGGTAACACGAGAAATTGTGTAAAGTGTTATTATGTAGTAAAAACCTAAGAAAATCTCCCGTTTCCGTCATTTACTATCGAATCGACATAACGCCAGATCGTCACAGTGGTCGCTTTTCTCTCTGAAACGGTTACATTTATCGTCTGCAAGCCCTTGTCGCGTGATGCGGTATGCAGAGTCACTACAAGCGGCTTAGTAGAACACTGAAGAAGCATATAAGTTTATGCAATCGCCCAGTAAGAAGAGCTACATTTCAAGTTTTAGTTATCGATTAATGAATTATTGGGCGGTTTGGTGCCTTGGACCAGACCGAGGACCTTAAGATTTTGCATGAGCCGAGGACTGGCAGCCAGGTAACACGAGAAATTGTGTAAAGTGTTAATATGTAGTAAAAACCTAAGAAAATCTCCCGTTTCCGTCATTTACTATCGAATCGACATAACGCCAGATCGTCACAGTGGTCGCTTTTCTCTCTGAAACGGTTACATTTATCGTCTGCAAGCCGTTGTCGCGTGATGCGGTATGCAGACACAGTACAAGCAGCACACTAGAACACAGAATAAGAATCTACGTTGATGCAATCGGCCAGTAAGAAGAGCTACATTTCAAGTTTTAGTTATCGATTAATGAATTATTGGGCGGTTTGGTGCCTTGGACCAGACCGAGGACCTTAAGATTTTGCATGAACCGAGGACTGGCAGCCAGGTAACACGAGAAATTGTGTAAAGTGTTAATATGTAGTAAAAACCTATGAAAATCTTCCGTTTCCGTCATTTACTATCGAATCGACATAACGCCAGATCGTCACAGTGGTCGCTTTTCTCTCTGAAACGGTTACATTTATCGTCAGCAAGCCCTTGTCGCGTGATGCGGTATGCAGACACAGTACAAGCAGCACACTAGAACACAGAATAAGAATCTACGTTGATGCAATCGGCCAGTAAGAAGAGCTACATTTCAAGTTTTAGTTATCGATTAATGAATTATTGGGCGGTTTGGTGCCTTGGACCAGACCGAGGACCTTAAGATTTTGCATGAACCGAGGACTGGCAGCCAGGTAACACGAGAAATTGTGTAAAGTGTTAATATGTAGTAAAAACCTAAGAAAATCTTCCGTTTTCGACATTTACTATCGAATCGACATAACGCCAGATCGTCACAGTGGTCGCTTTTCTCTCTGAAAAGGTTACATTTATCGTCTGCAAGCCCTTGTCGCGTGATGCGGTATGCAGACACAGTACAAGCAGCACACTAGAACACAGAATAAGAATCTACGTTGATGCAATCGGCCAGTAAGAAGAGCTACATTTCAAGTTTTAGTTATCGATTAATGAATTATTGGGCGGTTTGGTGCCTTGGACCAGACCGAGGACCTTAAGATTTTGCATGAACCGAGGACTGGCAGCCAGGTAACACGAGAAATTGTGTAAAGTGTTAATATGTAGTAAAAACCTAAGAAAATCTCCCGTTTCCGACATTTACTATCGAATCGACATAACGCCAGATCGTCACAGTTGTCGCTTTTCTCTCTGAAACGGTTACATTTATCGTCTGCAAGCCCTTGTCGCGTGATGCGGTATGCAGACACAGTACAAGCAGCACACTAGAACACAGAATAAGAATCTACGTTGATGCAATCGGCCAGTAAGAAGAGCTACATTTCAAGTTTTAGTTATCGATTAATGAATTATTGGGCGGTTTGGTGCCTTGGACCAGACCGAGGACCTTAAGATTTTGCATGAACCGAGAACTGGCTGCCAGGTAACACGAGAAATTGTGTAAAGTGTTAATATGTAGTAAAAACCTAAGAAAATCTCCCGTTTCCGTCATTTACTATCGAATCGACATAACGCCAGATCGTCACAGTGGTCGCTTTTCTCTCTGAAACGGTTACATTTATCGTCTGCAAGCCCTTGTCGCGTGATGCGGTATGCAGACACAGTACAAGCAGCACACTAGAACACAGAATAAGAATCTACGTTGATGCAATCGGCCAGTAAGAAGAGCTACATTTCAAGTTTTAGTTATCGATTAATGAATTATTGGGCGGTTTGGTGCCTTGGACCAGACCGAGGACCTTAAGATTTTGCCAGAACCGAGGACTGGCAGCCAGGTAACACGAGAAATTGTGTAAAGTGTTAATATGTAGTAAAACCAAAGAAAATCTCCCGTTTTCGACATTTACTATCGAATCGACATAACGCCAGATCGTCACAGTGGTCGCTTTTCTCTCTGAAACGGTTACATTTATCGTCTGCAAGCCCTTGTCGCGTGATGCGGTATGCAGACACAGTACAAGCAGCACACTAGAACACAGAATAAGAATCTACGTTGATGCAATCGGCCAGTAAGAAGAGCTACATTTCAAGTTTTAGTTATCGATTAATGAATTATTGGGCGGTTTGGTGCCTTGGACCAGACCGAGGACCTTAAGATTTTGCATGAACCGAGAACTGGCAGCCAGGTAACACGAGAAATAGTGTAAAGTGTTAATATGTAGTAAAAACCTAAGAAAATCTCCCGTTTCCGTCATTTACTATCGAATCGACATAACGCCAGATCGTCACAGTGGTCGCTTTTCTCTCTGAAACGGTTACATTTATCGTCTGCAAGCCCTTGTCGCGTGATGCGGTATGCAGACACAGTACAAGCAGCACACTAGAACACAGAATAAGAATCTACGTTGATGCAATCGGCCAGTAAGAAGAGCTACATTTCAAGTTTTAGTTATCGATTAATGAATTATTGGGCGGTTTGGTGCCTTGGACCAGACCGAGGACCTTAAGATTTTGCATGAACCGAGGACTGGCAGCCAGGTAACACGAGAAATTGTGTAAAGTGTTAATATGTAGTAAAAACCTAAGAAAATCTCCCGTTTCCGTCATTTACTATCGAATCGACATAACGCCAGATCGTCACAGTGGTCGCTTTTCTCTCTGAAACGGTTACATTTATCGTCTGCAAGCCCTTGTCGCGTGATGCGGTATGCAGAGTCACTACAAGCGGCTTAGTAGAACACTGAAGAAGAATCTAAGTTTATGCAATCGCCCAGTAAGAAGAGCTACATTTCAAGTTTTAGTTATCGATTAATGAATTATTGGGCGGTTTGGTGCCTTGGACCAGACCGAGGACCTTAAGATTTTGCATGAGCCTAGGACTGGCAGCCAGGTAACATGAGAAATTGTGTAAAGTGTTAATATGTAGTAAAAACCTAAGAAAATCTCCCGTTTCCGTCATTTACTATCGAATCGACATAACGCCAGATCGTCACAGTGGTCGCTTTTCTCTCTGAAACGGTTACATTTATCGTCTGCAAGCCCTTGTCGCGTGATGCGGTATGCAGACACAGTACAAGCAGCACACTAGAACACAGAATAAGAATCTACGTTGATGCAATCGGCCAGTAAGAAGCGCTACATTTCAAGTTTTAGTTATCGATTAATGAATTATTGGGCGGTTTGGTGCCTTGGACCAGACCGAGGACCTTAAGATTTTGCATGAACCGAGGACTGGCAGCCAGGTAACACGAGAAATTGTGTAAAGTGTTAATATGTAGTAAAAACCTAAGAAAATCTCCCGTTTCCGTCATTTACTATCGAATCGACATAACGCCAGATCGTCACATTGGTCGCTTTTCTCTCTGAAACGGTTACATTTATCGTCTGCAAGCCGTTGTCGCGTGATGCGGTATGCAGACACAGTACAAGCAGCACACTAGAACACAGAATAAGAATCTACGTTGATGCAATCGGCCAGTAAGAAGAGCTACATTTCAAGTTTTAGTTATCGATTAATGAATTATTGGGCGGTTTGGTGCCTTGGACCAGACCGAGGACCTTAAGATTTTGCATGAACCGAGGACTGGCAGCCAGGTAACACTAGAAATTGTGTAAAGTGTTAATATGTAGTAAAAACCTAAGAAAATCTCCCGTTTCCGTCATTTACTATCGAATCGACATAACGCCAGATCGTCACAGTGGTCGCTTTTCTCTCTGAAACGGTTACATTTATCGTCTGCAAGCCCTTGTCGCGTGATGCGGTATGCAGAGTCACTACAAGCGGCTTAGTAGAACACTGAAGAAGAATCTAAGTTTATGCAATCGCCCAGTAAGAAGAGCTACATTTCAAGTTTTAGTTATCGATTAATGAATTATTGGGCGATTTGGTGCCTTGGACCAGACCGAGGACCTTAAGATTTTGCATGAGCCGAGGACTGGCAGCCAGGTAACACGAGAAATTGTGTAAAGTGTTAATATGTAGTAAATACCTAAGAAAATCTCCCGTTTCCGTCATTTACTATCGAATCGACATAACGCCAGATCGTCACAGTGGTCGCTTTTCTGTCTGAAACGGTTACATTTATCGTCTGCAAGCCGTTGTCGCGTGATGCGGTATGCAGACACAGTACAAGCAGCACACTAGAACACAGAATAAGAATCTACGTTGATGCAATCGGCCAGTAAGAAGAGCTACATTTCAAGTTTTAGTTATCGATTAATGAATTATTGGGCGGTTTGGTGCCTTGGACCAGACCGAGGACCTTAAGATTTTGCATGAACCGAGGACTGGCAGCCAGGTAACACGAGAAATTGTGTAAAGTGTTAATATGTAGTAAAAACCTAAGAAAATCTCCCGTTTCCGTCATTTACTATCGGATCGACATAACGCCAGATCGTCACAGTGGTCGCTTTTCTCTCTGAAACGGTTACATTTATCGTCTGCAAGCCCTTGTCGCGTGATGCGGTATGCAGACACAGTACAAGCAGCACACTAGAACACAGAATAAGAATCTACGTTGATGCAATCGGCCAGTAAGAAGAGCTACATTTCAAGTTTTAGTTATCGATTAATGAATTATTGGGCGGTTTGGTGCCTTGGACCAGACCGAGGACCTTAAGATTTTGCATGATCCGAGGACTGGCAGCCAGGTAACACGAGATATTGTGTAAAGTGTTAATATGTAGTAAAAACCCAAGAAAATCTCCCGTTTCCGTCATTTACTATCGAATCGACATAACGCCAGATCGTCACAGTAGTCGCTTTTCTCTCTGAAACGGTTACATTTATCGTCTGCAAGCCCTTATCGCGTGATGCGGTACGCAGAGTCACTACAAGCGGCATAGTAGAACACTGAAGAAGCATCTAAGTTTATGCAATCGCCCAGTAAGAAGAGCTACATTTCAAGTTTTAGTTATCGATTAATGAATTATTGGGCGGTTTGGTGCCTTGGACCAGACCGAGGACCTTAAGATTTTGCATGAGCCGAGGACTGGCAGCAAGGTAACACGAGAAATTGTGTAGAGTTTTAATATGTAGTAAAAACCTAAGAAAATCTCCCGTTTCCGTCATTTACTATCGAATCGACATAACGCCAGATCGTCACATTGGTCGCTTTTCTCTCTGAAACGGTTACATTTATCGTCTGCAAGCCCTTGTCGCGTGATGCGGTATGCAGACACAGTACAAGCAGCCCACTAGAACACAGAATAAGAATCTACGTTGATGCAATCGGCCAGTAAGAAGAGCTACATTTCAAGTTTTAGTTATCGATTAATGAATTATTGGGCGGTTTGGTGCCTTGGACCAGACCGAGGACCTTAAGATTTTGCATGAACCGAGGACTGGCAGCCAGGTAACACGAGAAATTGTGTAAAATGTTAATATGTAGTAAAAACCTAAGAAAATCTCCCGTTTCCGTCATTTACTATCGAATCGACATAATGCCAGATCGTCACAGTGGTCGCTTTTCTCTCTGAAACGGTTACATTTATCGTCTGCAAGCCCTTGTCGCATGATGCGGTATGCAGACACAGTACAAGCAGCACACTAGAACACAGAATAAGAATCTACGTTGATGCAATCGGCCAGTAAGAAGAGCTACATTTCAAGTTTTAGTTATCGATTAATGAATTATTGGGCGGTTTGGTGCCTTGGACCAGACCGAGGACATTAAGATTTTGCATGAACCGAGGACTGGCAGCCACGTAACACGAGAAATTGTGTAAAGTGTTAATATGTAGTAAAAACATAAGAAAATCTCCCGTTTCCGTCATTTACTATCGAATCGACATAACGCCAGATCGTCACAGTGGTCGCTTTTCTCTCTGAAACGGTTACATTTATCGTCTGCAAGCCCTTGTCGCGTGATGCGGTATGCAGAGTCACTACAAGCGGCATAGTAGAACACTGAAGAAGCATCTAAGTTTATGCAATCGCCCAGTAAGAAGAGCTTCATTTCAAGATTTAGTTATCGATTAGTGAATTATTGGGCGGTTTGGTGCCTTGGACCAGACCGAGGACCTTAAGATTTTGCATGAACCGAGGACTGGCAGCCAGGTAACACGAGAAATTGTGTAAAGTGTTAATATGTAGTAAAAACCTAAGAAAATCTCCCGTTTCCGTCATTTACTATCGAATCGACATAACGCCAGATCGTCACATTGGTCGCTTTTCTCTCTGAAACGGTTACATTTATCGTCTGCAAGCCCTTGTCGCGTGATGCGGTATGCAGACACAGTACAAGCAGCCCACTAGAACACAGAATAAGAATCTACGTTGATGCAATCGGCCAGTAAGAAGAGCTACATTTCAAGTTTTAGTTATCGATTAATGAATTATTGGGCGGTTTGGTGCCTTGGACCAGACCGAGGACCTTAAGATTTTGCATGAACCGAGGACTGGCAGCCAGGTAACACGAGAAATTGTGTAAAATGTTAATATGTAGTAAAAACCTAAGAAAATCTCCCGTTTCCGTCATTTACTATCGAATCGACATAATGCCAGATCGTCACAGTGGTCGCTTTTCTCTCTGAAACGGTTACATTTATCGTCTGCAAGCCCTTGTCGCGTGATGCGGTATGCAGACACAGTACAAGCAGCACACTAGAACACAGAATAAGAATCTACGTTGATGCAATCGGCCAGTAAGAAGAGCTACATTTCAAGTTTTAGTTATCGATTAATGAATTATTGGGCGGTTTGGTGCCTTGGACCAGACCGAGGACCTTAAGATTTTGCATGAACCGAGGACTGGCAGCCAGGTAACACGAGAAATTGTGTAAAGTGTTAATATGTAGTAAAAACCTAAGAAAATCTCCCGTTTCCGTCATTTACTATCGAATCGACATAACGCCAGATCGTCACAGTGGTCGCTTTTCTCTCTGAAACGGTTACATTTATCGTCTGCAAGCCCTTGTCGCGTGATGCGGTATGCAGACACAGTACAAGCAGCACACTAGAACACAGAATAAGAATCTACGTTGATGCAATCGGCCAGTAAGAAGAGCTACATTTCAAGTTTTAGTTATCGATTAATGAATTATTGGGCGGTTTGGTGCCTTGGACTAGACCGAGGACCTTAAGATTTTGCATGAACCGAGGACTGGCAGCCAGGTAACACGAGAAATTGTGTAAAGTGTTAATATGTAGTAAAAACCTAAGAAAATCTCCCGTTTCCGTCATTTACTATCGAATCGACATAACGCCAGATCGTCACATTGGTCGCTTTTCTCTCTGAAACGCTTACATTTATCGTCTGCAAGCCCTTGTCGCGTGATGCGGTATGCACACACAGTACAAGCAGCACACTAGAACACAGAATAAGAATCTACGTTGATGCAATCGGCCAGTAAGAACAGCTACATTTCAAGATTTAGTTATCGATTAATGAATTATTGGGCGGTTTGGTGCCTTGGACCAGACCGAGGACCTTAAGATTTTGCATGAACCCAGGACTGGCAGCCAGGTAACACGAGAAATTGTGTAAAGTGTTAATATGTAGTAAAAACCTAAGAAAATCTCCCGTTTCCGTCATTTACTATCGAATCGACATAACGCCAGATCGTCACAGTGGTCGCTTTTCTCTCTGAAACGTTTACATTTATCGTCTGCAAGCCCTTGTCGCGTGATGCGGTATGCAGACACAGTACAAGCAGCACACTAGAACACAGAATAAGAATCTACGTTGATGCAATCGGCCAGTAAGAAGAGCTACATTTCAAGTTTTAGTTATCGATTAATGAATTATTGGGCGGTTTGGTGCCTTGGACCAGACCGAGGACCTTAAGATTTTGCATGAACCGAGGACTGGCAGCCAGGTAACACGAGAAATTCTGTAAAGTGTTAATATGTAGTAAAAACATAAGAAAATCTCCCGTTTCCGTCATTTACTATCGAATCGACATAACGCCAGATCGTCACAGTAGTTGCTTTTCTCTCTGAAACGGTACATTTATCGTCTGCAAGCCCTTGTCGCGTGATGCGGTATGCAGACACAGTACAAGCAGCACACTAGAACACAGAATAAGAATCTACGTTGCTGCAATCGGCCAGTAAGATGAGCTACATTTCAAGTTTTAGTTATCGATTAATGAATAATTGGGCGGTTTGGTGCCTTGGACCAGACCGAGGACCTTAAGATTTTGCATGAATCCAGGACTGGCAGCCAGGTAACACGAGAAATTGTGTAAAGTGTTAATATGTAGTAAAAACCTAAGAAAATCTCCCGTTTCCGTCATTTACTATCGAATCGACATAACGCCAGATGGTCACAGTGGTCGCTTTTCTCTCTGAAACGGTTACATTTATCGTCTGCAAGCCCTTGTCGCGTGATGCGGTATGCAGACACAGTACAAGCAGCACACTAGAACACAGAATAAGAATCTACGTTGATGCAATCGGCCAGTAAGAAGAGCTACATTTCAAGTTTTAGTTATCGATTAATGAATTATTGGGCGGTTTGGTGCCTTGGACCAGACCGAGGACCTTAAGATTTTGCATGAACCGGGGACTGGCAGCCAGGTAACACGAGAAATTGTGTAAAGTGTTAATATGTAGTAAAAACTAAAGAAAATCTCCCGTTTCCGTCATTTACTATCGAATCGACATAACGCCAGATCGTCACAGTGGTCGCTTTTCTCTCTGAAACGGTTACATTTATCGTCTGCAAGCCGTTGTCGCGTGATGCGGAATGCAGACACAGTACAAGCAGCACACTAGAACACAGAATAAGAATCTACGTTGATGCAATCGGCCAGTAAGAAGAGCTACATTTCAAGTTTTAGTTATCGATTAATGAATTATTGGGCGGTTTGGTGCCTTGGACCAGACCGAGGACCTTAAGATTTTGCATGAACCGAGGACTGGCAGCCAGGTAACACGAGAAATTGTGTAAAGTGTTAATATGTAGTAAATACCTAAGAAAATCTCCCGTTTCCGTCATTTACTATCGAATCGACATAACGCCAGATCGTCACAGTGGTCGCTTTTCTGTCTGAAACGGTTACATTTATCGTCTGCAAGCCCTTGTCGCGTGATGCGGTATGCAGACACAGTACAAGCAGCACACTAGATCACAGAATAAGAATCTACGTTGATGCAATCGGCCAGTAAGAAGAGCTACATTTCAAGTTTTAGTTATCGATTAATGAATTATTGGGCGGTTTGGTGCCTTGGACCAGACCGAGGACCTTAAGATTTTGCATGAACCGAGGACTGGCAGCCAGGTAACACGAGAAATTGTGTAAAGTGTTAATATGTAGTAAAAACCTATGAAAATCTCCCGTTTCCGTCATTAACTCTCGAATCGACATAACGCCAGATCGTCACAGTGGTCGCTTTTCTCTCTGAAACGGTTACATTTATCGTCTGCAAGCCCTTGTCGCGTGATGCGGTATGCAGACACAGTACAAGCAGCACACTAGAACACAGAATAAGAATCTACGTTGATGCAATCAGCCAGTAAGAAGAGCTACATTTCAAGTTTTAGTTATCGATTAATGAATTATTGGGCGGTTTGGTGCCTTGGACCAGACCGAGGACCTTAAGATTTTGCATGAGCCGAGGACTGGCAGCCAGGTAACACGAGAAATTGTGTAAAGTGTTAATATGTAGTAAAAACCTAAGAAAATCTCCCGTTTCCGTCATTTACTATCGAATCGACATAACGCCAGATCGTCACAGTGGTCGCTTTTCTCTCTGAAACGGTTACATTTATCGTCTGCAAGCCCTTGTCGCGTGATGCGGTATGCAGACAAAGTACAAGCAGCACACTAGAACACAGAATAAGAATCTACGTTGATGCAATCGGCCAGTACGAAGAGCTACATTTCAAGTTTTAGTTATCGATTAATGAATTATTGGGCGGTTTGGTGCCTTGGACCAGACCGAGGACCTTAAGATTTTGCATGAACCGAGGACTGGCAGCCAGGTAACACGAGAAATTGTGTAAAGTGTTAATATGTAGTAAAAACCTAAGAAAATCTCCCGTTTCCGTCATTTACTATCGAATCGACATAACGCCAGATCGTCACATTGGTCGCTTTTCTCTCTGAAACGGTTACATTTATCGTCTGCAAGCCCTTGTCGCGTGATGCGGTATGCAGACACAGTACAAGCAGCACACTAGAACACAGAATAAGAATCTACGTTGATGCAATCGGCCAGTAAGAAGAGCTACATTTCAAGTTTTAGTTATCGATTAATGAATTATTGGGCGGTTTGGTGCCTTGGACCAGACCGAGGACCTTAAGATTTTGCATGAACCGAGGACTGGCAGCCAGGTAACACGAGAAATTGTGTAAAGTGTTAATATGTAGTAAAAACCCAAGAAAATCTCCCGTTTCCGTCATTTACTATCGAATCGACATAACGCCAGATCGTCACAGTGGTCGCTTTTCTCTCTGAAGCGGTTACATTTATCGTCTGCAAGCCCTTGTCGCATGATGCGGTATGCAGACACAGTACAAGCAGCACACTAGAACACAGAATAAGAATCTACGTTGATGCAATCGGCCAGTAAGAAGAGCTACATTTCAAGTTTTAGTTATTGATTAATGAATTATTGGGCGGTTTGGTGCCTTGGACCAGACCGAGGACCTTAAGATTTTGCATGAACCGATGACTGGCATCCAGGTAACACGAGAAATTGTGTAAAGTGTTAATATGTAGTAAAAACCTAAGAAAATCTCCCGTTTCCGTCATTTACTATCGAATCGACATAACGCCAGATCGTCACAGTGGTCGCTTTTCTCTCTGAAACGGTTACATTTATCGTCTGCAAGCCCTTGTCGCGTGATGCGGTATGCAGACACAGTACAAGCAGCACACTAGAACACAGAATAAGAATCTACGTTGATGCAATCGGCCAGTAAGAAGAGCTACATTTCAAGTTTTAGTTATCGATTAATGAATTATTGGGCGGTTTGGTGCCTTGGACCAGACCGAGGACCTTAAGATTTTGCATGAACCGAGGACTGGCAGCCAGGTAACACGAGAAATTGTGTAAAGTGTTAATATGTAGTAAAAACCTAAGAAAATCTCCCGTTTCCGTCATTTACTATCGAATCGACATAACGCCAGATCGTCACAGTGGTCGCTTTTCTCTCTGAAACGGTTACATTTATCGTCTGCAAGCCCTTGTCGCGTGATGCGGTATGCAGAGTCACAACAAGCGGCATAGTAGAACACTGCAGAAGCATCTAAGTTTATGCAATCGGCAAGTAAGAAGAGCTACATTTCAAGTTTTAGTTATCGATTAATGAATTATTGGGCGGTTTGGTGCCTTGGACCAGACCGAGGACCTTAAGATTTTGCTTGAACCGAGGATTGGCAGCCAGGTAACACGAGAAATTGTGTAAAGTGTTAATATGTAGTAAAAACCTAAGAAAATCTCCCGTTTCCGTCATTTACTATCGAATCGACATAACGCCAGATCGTCACAGTTGTCGCTTTTCTCTCTGAAACGGTTACATTTATCGTCTGCAAGCCCTTGTCGCGTGATGCGGTATGCAGACACAGTACAAGCAGCACACTAGAACACAGGATAAGAATCTACGTTGATGCAATCGGCCAGTAAGAAGAGCTACATTTCAAGTTTTAGTTATCGATTAATGAATTATTGGGCGGTTTGGTGCCTTGGACCAGACCGAGGACCTTAAGATTTTGCATGAACCGAGGACTGGCAGCCAGGTAACACGAGAAGTTGTGTAAAGTGTTAATATGTAGTAAAAACCCAAGAAAATCTCCCGTTTCCGTCATTTACTATCGAATCGACATGACGCCAGATGGTCACAGTGGTCGCTTTTCTCTCTGAAACGGTTACATTTATCGTCTGCAAGCCCTTGTCGCGTGATGCGGTATGCAGAGTCACTACAAGCGGCATAGTAGAACACTGAAGAAGCATCTAAGTTTATGCAATCGCCCAGTAAGAAGAGCTACATTTCAAGTTTTAGTTATCGATTAATGAATTATTGGGCGGTTTGGTGACTTGGACCAGACCGAGGACCTTAAGGTTTTGCATGAACCGAGGACTGGCAGCCAGGTAACACGAGAAATTGTGTAAAGTGTTAATATGTAGTAAAAACCTAAGAAAATCTCCCGTTTCCGTCATTTACTATCGAATCGACATAACGCCAGATCGTCACAGTGGTCGCTTTTCTCTCTGAAACGGTTACATTTATCGTCTGCAAGCCCTTGTCGCGTGATGCGGTATGCAGAGTCACTACAAGCGGCATAGTAGAACACTGAAGAAGCATCTAAGTTTATGCAATCGCCCAGTAAGAAGAGCTACATTTCAAGTTTTAGTTATCGATTAATGAATTATTGGGCGGTTTGGTGCCTTGGACCAGACCGAGGACCTTAAGATTTTGCATGAGCCGAGGACTGGCAGCCAGGTAACACGAGAAATTGTGTAAAGTGTTAATATGTAGTAAAAACCTAAGAAAATCTCCCGTTTCCGTCATTTACTATCGAATCGACATAACGCCAGATCGTCACAGTGGTCGCTTTTCTCTCTGAAACGGTTACATTATTCGTCTGCAAGCCGTTGTCGCGTGATGCGGTATGCAGACACAGTACAAGCAGCACACTAGAACACAGAATAAGAATCTACGTTGATGCAATCGGCCAGTAAGAAGAGCTACATTTCAAGTTTTAGTTATCGATTAATGAATTATTGGGTGGTTTGGTGCCTTGGACCAGACCGAGGACCTTAAGATTTTGCATGAACCGAGGACTGGCAGCCAGGTAACACGAGAAATTGTGTAAAGTGTTAATATGTAGTAAAAACCTAAGAAAATCTCCCGTTTCCGTCATTTACTATCGAATCGACATAACGCCAGATCGTCACAGTGGTCGCTTTTCTCTCTGAAACGGTTACATTTATCGTCTGCAAGCCGTTGTCGCGTGATGCGGTATGCAGACACAGTACAAGCAGCACACTAGAACACAGAATAAGAATCTACGTAGATGCAATCGGCCAGTAAGAAGAGCTGCATTTCAAGTTTTAGTTATCGATTAATGAATTATTGGGCGGTTTGGTGCCTTGGACCAGACCGAGGACCTTAAGATTTTGCATGAACCGAGGACTGGCAGCCAGGTAACACGAGAAATTGTGTAAAGTGTTAATATGTAGTAAAAACCTAAGAAAATCTCCCGTTTACGTCATTTACTATCGAATCGACATAACGCCAGATCGTCACAGTGGTCGCTTTTCTCTCTGAAACGGTTACATTTATCGTCTGCAAGCCCTTGTCACGTGATGCGGTATGCAGACACAGTACAAGCAGCACACTAGAACACAGAATAAGAATCTACGTTGATGCAATCGCCCAGTAAGAAGAGCTACATTTCAAGTTTTAGTTATCGATTAATGAATTATTGGGCGGTTTGGTGCCTTGGACCAGACCGAGGACCTTAAGATTTTGCATGAACCGAGGACTGGCAGCCAGGTAACACGAGAAATTGTGTAAAGTGTTAATATGTAGTAAAAACCTAAGAAAATCTCCCGTTTCCGTCATTTACTATCGAATCGACATAACGCAAGATCGTCACAGTGGTCGCTTTTCTCTCTGAAACGGTTACATTTATCGTCTGCAAGCCCTTGTCGCGTGATGCGGTATGCAGACACAGTACAAGCAGCACACTAGAACACAGAATAAGAATCTACGTTGATGCAATCGGCCAGTAAGAAGAGCTACATTTCAAGTTTTAGTTATCGATTAATGAATTATTGGGCGGTTTGGTGCCTTGGACCAGACCGAGGACCTTAAGATTTTGCATGAGCCGAGGACTGGCAGCCAGGTAACACGAGAAATTGTGTAAAGTGTTAATATGTAGTAAAAACCTAAGAAAATCTCCCGTTTCCGCCATTTACTATCGAATCGACATAACGCCAGATCGTCACAGTGGTCGCTTTTCTCTCTGAAACGGTTACATTTATCGTCTGCAAGCCGTTGTCGCGTGATGCGGTATGCAGACACAGTACAAGCAGCACACTAGAACACAGAATAAGAATCTACGTTGCTGCAATCGGCCAGTAAGAAGAGCTACATTTCAAGTTTTAGTTATCGATTAATGAATTATTGGGCGGTTTGGTGCCTTGGACCAGACCGAGGACCTTAAGATTTTGCATGAACCGAGGACTGGCAGCCAGGTAACACCAGAAATTGTGTAAAGTGTTAATATGTAGTAAAAACCTAAGAAAATCTCCCGTTTCCGTCATTTACTATCGAATCGACATAACGCCAGATCGTCACATTGGTCACTTTTCTCTCTGAAACGGTTACATTTATCGTCTGCAAGCCCTTGTCGCGTGATGCGGTATGCAGACACAGTACAAGCAGCACACTAGAACACAGAAAAGAATCTACGTTGATGCAATCGGCCAGTAAGAAGAGCTACATTTCAAGTTTTAGTTATCGATTAATGAATTATTGGGCGGTTTGGTGCCTTGGACCAGACCGAGGACCTTAAGATTTTGCATGAACCGAGGACTGGCAGCCAGGTAACACGAGAAATTGTGTAAAGTGTTAATATGTAGTAAAAACCTAAGAAAATCTCCCGTTTCCGTCATTTACTATCGAATCGACATAACGCCAGATCGTCACAGTGGTCGCTTTTCTCTCTGAAACGGTTACATTTATCGTCTGCAAGCCCTTGTCGCGTGATGCGGTATGCAGAGTCACTACAAGCGGCATAGTAGAACACTGAAGAAGCATCTAAGTGTATGCAATCGCCCAGTAAGAAGAGCTACATTTCAAGTTTTAGTTATCGATTAATGAATTATTGGGCGGTTTGGTGCCTTGGACCAGACCGAGGACCTTAAGATTTTGCATGAACCGAGGACTGGCAGCCAGGTAACACGAGAAATTGTGTAAAGTGTTAATATGTAGTAAAAACCTAAGAAAATCTCCCGTTTCCGTCATTTACTATCGAATCGACATAACGCCAGATCGTCACAGTGGTCGCTTTTCTCTCTGAAACGGTTACATTTATCGTCTGCAAGCCCTTGTCGCGTGATGCGGTATGCAGAGTCACTACAAGCGGCATAGTAGAACACTGAAGAAGCATCTAAGTTTATGCAATCGCCCAGTAAGAAGAGCTACATTTCGAGTTTTAGTTATCGATTAATGAATTATTGGGCGGTTTGGTGCCTTGGACCAGACCGAGGACCTTAAGATTTTGCATGAACCGAGGACTGGCAGCCAGGTAACACGACAAATTGTGTAAAGTGTTAATATGTAGTAAAAACCTAAGAAAATCTCTCGTTTACGTCATTTACTATCGAATCGACATAACGCCAGATCGTCACAGTGGTCGCTTTTCTCTCTGAAACGGTTACATTTATCGTCTGCAAGCCCTTGTCACGTGATGCAGTATGCAGACACAGTACAAGCAGCACACTAGAACACAGAATAAGAATCTACGTTGATGCAATCGGCCAGTAAGAAGAGCTACATTTCAAGTTTTAGTTATCGATTAATGAATTATTGGGCGGTTTGGTGCCTTGGACCAGACCGAGGACCTTAAGATTTTGCATGAACCGAGGACTGGCAGCCAGGTAACACGAGAAATTGTGTAAAGTGTTAATATGTAGTAAAAACCTAAGAAAATCTCCCGTTTCCGTCATTTACTATCGAATCGACATAACGCCAGAACGTCACAGTGGTCGCTTTTCTCTCTGAAACGGTTACATTTATCGTCTGCAAGCCCTTGTCGCGTGATGCGGTATGCAGAGTCACTACAAGCGGCATAGTAGAACACTGAAGAAGCATCTAAGTTTATGCAATCGCCCAGTAAGAAGAGCTACATTTCGAGTTTTAGTTATCGATTAATGAATTATTGGGCGGTTTGGTGCCTTGGACCAGACCGAGGACCTTAAGATTTTGCATGAACCGAGGACTGGCAGCCAGGTAACACGAGAAATTGTGTAAAGTGTTAATATGTAGTAAAAACCTAAGAAAATCTCCCGTTTACGTCATTTACTATCGAATCGACATAACGCCAGATCGTCACAGTGGTCGCTTTTCTCTCTGAAACGGTTACATTTATCGTCTGCAAGCCCTTGTCACGTGATGCGGTATGCAGACACAGTACAAGCAGCACACTAGAACACAGAATAAGAATCTACGTTGATGCAATCGGCCAGTAAGAAGAGCTACATTTCAAGTTTTAGTTATCGATTAATGAATTATTGGGCGGTTTGGTGCCTTGGACCAGACCGAGGACCTTAAGATTTTGCATGAACCGAGGACTGGCAGCCAGGTAACACGAGAAATTGTGTAAAGTGTTAATATGTAGTAAAAACCTAAGAAAATCTCCCGTTTCCGTCATTTACTATCGAATCGACATAACGCAAGATCGTCACAGTGGTCGCTTTTCTCTCTGAAACGGTTACATTTATCGTCTGCAAGCCCTTGTCGCGTGATGCGGTATGCAGACACAGTACAAGCAGCACACTAGAACACAGAATAAGAATCTACGTTGATGCAATCGGCCAGTAAGAAGAGCTACATTTCAAGTTTTAGTTATCGATTAATGAATTATTGGGCGGTTTGGTGCCTTGGACCAGACCGAGGACCTTAAGATTTTGCATGAACCGAGGACTGGCAGCCAGGTAACACCACAAATTGTGTAAAGTGTTAATATGTAGTAAAAACCTAAGAAAATCTCCCGTTTCCGTCATTTACTATCGAATCGACATAACGCCAGATCGTCACATTGGTCGCTTTTCTCTCTGAAACGGTTACATTTATCGTCTGCAAGCCCTTGTCGCGTGATGCGGTATGCAGACACAGTACAAGCAGCACACTAGAACACAGAATAAGAATCTACGTTGATGCAATCGGCCAGTAAGAAGAGCTACATTTCAAGTTTTAGTTATCGATTAATGAATTATTGGGTGGTTTGGTGCCTTGGACCAGACCGAGGACCTTAAGATTTTGCATGAACCGAGGACTGGCAGCCAGTTACACGAAAAATTGTGTAAAGTGTTAATATGTAGTAAAAACCTAAGAAAATCTCCCGTTTCCGTCATTTACTATCGAATCGACATAACGCCAGATCGTCACAGTGGTCGCTTTTCTCTCTGAAACGGTTACATTTATCGTCTGCAAGCCCTTGTCGCGTGATGCGGTATGCAGATACAGTACAAGCAGCACACTAGAACACAGAATAAGAATCTACGTTGATGCAATCGGCCAGTAAGAGGAGCTACATTTCAAGTTTTAGTTATCGATTAATGAATTATTGGGCGGTTTGGTGCCTTGGACCAGACCGAGGACCTTACGATTTTGCATGAACCGAGGACTGGCAGCCAGGTAACACGAGAAATTGTGTAAAGTGTTAATATGTAGTAAATACCCAAGAAAATCTCCCGTTTCCGTCATTTACTATCGAATCGACATAACGCCAGATCGTCACAGTGGTCGCTTTTCTCTCTGAAACGGTTACATTTATCGTCTGCAAGCTCTTGTCGCGTGATGCGGTATGCAGACACAGTACAAGCAGCACACTAGAACACAGAATAAGAATCTACGTTGATGCAATCGGCCAGTAAGAAGAGCTACATTTCAAGTTTTAGTTATCGATTAATGAATTATTGGGCGGTTTGGTGCCTTGGACCAGACCGAGGACCTTAAGATTTTGCATGAGCCGAGGACTGGCAGCCAGGTAACACGAGAAATTGTGTAAAGTGTTAATATGTAGTAAAAACCTAAGAAAATCTCCCGTTTCCGCCATTTACTATCGAATCGACATAACGCCAGATCGTCACAGTGGTCGCTTTTCTCTCTGAAACGGTTACATTTATCGTCTGCAAGCCCTTGTCGCGTGATGCGGTATGCAGACACAGTACAAGCAGCACACTAGAACACAGAATAAGAATCTACGTTGCTGCAATCGGCCAGTAAGAAGAGCTACATTTCAAGTTTTAGTTATCGATTAATGAATTATTGGGCGGTTTGGTGCCTTGGACCAGACCGAGGACCTTAAGATTTTGCATGAACCGAGGACTGGCAGCCAGGTAACACCAGAAATTGTGTAAAGTGTTAATATGTAGTAAAAACCTAAGAAAATCTCCGGTTTCCGTCATTTACTATCGAATCGACATAACGCCAGATCGTCACATTGGTCACTTTTCTCTCTGAAACGGTTACATTTATCGTCTGCAAGCCCTTGTCGCGTGATGCGGTATGCAGACACAGTACAAGCAGCACACTAGAACACAGAATAAGAATCTACGTTGATGCAATCGGCCAGTATGAAGAGCTACATTTCAAGTTTTAGTTATCGATTAATGAATTATTGGGCGGTTTGGTGCCTTGGACCAGACCGAGGACCTTAAGATTTTGCATGAACCGAGGACTGGCAGCCAGGTAACACGAGAAATTGTGTAAAGTGTTAATATGTAGTAAAAACCTAAGAAAATCTCCCGTTTCCGTCATTTACTATCGAATCGACATAACGCCAGATCGTCACAGTGGTCGCTTTTCTCTCTGAAACGGTTACAATTATCGTCTGCAAGCCCTTGTCGCGTGATGCGGTATGCAGACACAGTACAAGCAGCACACTAGAACACAGAATAAGAATCTACGTTGATGCAATCGGCCAGTAAGAAGAGCTACATTTCAAGTTTTAGTTATCGATTAATGAATTATTGGGCGGTTTGGTGCCTTGGACCAGACCGAGGACCTTAAGATTTTGCATGAACCGAGGACTGGCAGCCAGGTAACACGAGAAATTGTGTAAAGTGTTAATATGTAGTAAATACCCAAGAAAATCTCCCGTTTCCGTCATTTACTATCGAATCGACATAACGCCAGATCGTCACAGTGGTCGCTTTTCTCTCTGAAACGGTTACATTTATCGTCTGCAAGCTCTTGTCGCGTGATGCGGTATGCAGACACAGTACAAGCAGCACACTAGAACACAGAATAAGAATCTACGTTGATGCAATCGGCCAGTAAGAAGAGCTACATTTCAAGTTTTAGTTATCGATTAATGAATTATTGGGCGGTTTGGTGCCTTGGACCAGACCGAGGACCTTAAGATTTTGCATGAGCCGAGGACTGGCAGCCAGGTAACACGAGAAATTGTGTAAAGTGTTAATATGTAGTAAAAACCTAAGAAAATCTCCCGTTTCCGCCATTTACTATCGAATCGACATAACGCCAGATCGTCACAGTGGTCGCTTTTCTCTCTGAAACGGTTACATTTATCGTCTGCAAGCCCATGTCGCGTGATGCGGTATGCAGACACAGTACAAGCAGCACACTAGAACACAGAATAAGAATCTACGTTGCTGCAATCGGCCAGTAAGAAGAGCTACATTTCAAGTTTTAGTTATCGATTAATGAATTATTGGGCGGTTTGGTGCCTTGGACCAGACCGAGGACCTTAAGATTTTGCATGAACCGAGGACTGGCAGCCAGGTAACACCAGAAATTGTGTAAAGTGTTAATATGTAGTAAAAACCTAAGAAAATCTCCCGTTTCCGTCATTTACTATCGAATCGACATAACGCCAGATCGTCACATTGGTCACTTTTCTCTCTGAAACGGTTACATTTATCGTCTGCAAGCCCTTGTCGCGTGATGCGGTATGCAGACACAGTACAAGCAGCACACTAGAACACAGAATAAGAATGTACGTTGATGCAATCGGCCAGTAAGAAGAGCTACATTTCAAGTTTTAGTTATCGATTAATGAATTATTGGGCGGTTTGGTGCCTTGGACCAGACCGAGGACCTTAAGATTTTGCATGAACCGAGGACTGGCAGCCAGGTAACACGACAAATTGTGTAAAGTGTTAATATGTAGTAAAAACCTAAGAAAATCTCCCGTTTCCGTCATTTACTATCGAATCGACATAACGCCAGATCGTCACAGTGGTCGCATTTCTCTCTGAAACGGTTACGATTATCGTCTGCAAGCCCTTGTCGCGTGATGCGGTATGCAGACACAGTACAAGCAGCACACTAGAACACAGAATAAGAATCTACGTTGATGCAATCGGCCAGTAAGAAGAGCTACATTTCAAGTTTTAGTTATCGATTAATGAATTATTGGGCGGTTTGGTGCCTTGGACCAGACCGAGGACCTTAAGATTTTGCATGAACCGAGGACTGGCAGCCAGGTAACACGAGAAATTGTGTAAAGTGTTAATATGTAGTAAATACCCAAGAAAATCTCCCGTTTCCGTCATTTACTATCGAATCGACATAACGCCAGATCGTCACAGTGGTCGCTTTTCTCTCTGAAACGGTTACATTTATCGTCTGCAAGCTCTTGTCGCGTGATGCGGTATGCAGACACAGTACAAGCAGCACACTAGAACACAGAATAAGAATCTACGTTGATGCAATCGGCCAGTAAGAAGAGCTACATTTCAAGTTTTAGTTATCGATTAATGAATTATTGGGCGGTTTGGTGCCTTGGACCAGACCGAGGACCTTAAGATTTTGCATGAGCCGAGGACTGGCAGCCAGGTAACACGAGAAATTGTGTAAAGTGTTAATATGTAGTAAAAACCTAAGAAAATCTCCCGTTTCCGCCATTTACTATCGAATCGACATAACGCCAGATCGTCACATTGGTCACTTTTCTCTCTGAAACGGTTACATTTATCGTCTGCAAGCCCTTGTCGCGTGATGCGGTATGCAGACACAGTACAAGCAGCACACTAGAACACAGAATAAGAATCTACGTTGATGCAATCGGCCAGTAAGAAGAGCTACATTTCAAGTTTTAGTTATCGATTAATGAATTATTGGGCGGTTTGGTGCCTTGGACCAGACCGAGCACCTTAAGATTTTGCATGAACCGAGGACTGGCAGCCAGGTAACACGAGAAATTGTGTAAAGTGTTAATATGTAGTAAAAACCTAAGAAAATCTCCCGTTTCCGTCATTTACTATCGAATCGACATAACGCCAGATCGTCACAGTGGTCGCTTTTCTCTCTGAAACGGTTACATTTATCGTCTGCAAGCCCTTGTCGCGTGATGCGGTATGCAGAGTCACTACAAGCGGCATAGTAGAACACTGAAGAAGCATCTAAGTTTATGCAATCGCCCAGTAAGAAGAGCTACATTTCAAGTTTTAGTTATCGATTAATGAATTATTGGGCGGTTTGGTGCCTTGGACCAGACCGAGGACCTTAAGATTTTGCATGAACCGAGGACTGGCAGCCAGGTAACACGAGAAATTGTGTAAAGTGTTAATATGTAGTAAAAACCTAAGAAAATCTCCCGTTTCCGTCATTTACTATCGAATCGACATAACGCCAGATCGTCACAGTGGTCGCTTTTCTCTCTGAAACGGTTACATTTACCGTCTGCAAGCCCTTGTCGCGTGATGCGGTATGCAGAGTCACTACAAGCGGCATAGTAGAACACTGAAGAAGCATCTAAGTTTATGCAATCGCCCAGTAAGAAGAGCTACATTTCGAGTTTTAGTTATCGATTAATGAATTATTGGGCGGTTTGGTGCCTTGGACCAGACCGAGGACCTTAAGATTTTGCATGAACCGAGGACTGGCAGCCAGGTAACACGAGAAATTGTGTAAAGTGTTAATATGTAGTAAAAACCTAAGAAAATCTCCCGTTTCCGTCATTTACTATCGAATCGACATAACGCCAGATCGTCACAGTGGTCGCTTTTCTACTCTGAAACGGTTACATTTATCGTCTGCAAGCCGTTGTCGCGTGATGCGGTATGCAGACACAGTACAAGCAGCACACTAGAACACAGAATAAGAATCTACGTTGATGCAATCGGCCAGTAAGAAGAGCTACATTTCAAGTTTTAGTTATCGATTAATGAATTATTGGGCGGTTTGGTGCCTTGGACCAGACCGAGGACCTTAAGATTTTGCATGAACCGAGGACTGGCAGCCAGGTAACACGAGAAATTGTGTAAAGTGTTCATATGTAGTAAAAACCTAAGAAATTCTCCCGTTTCCGTCATTTACTATCGAATCGACATAACGCCAGATCGTCACAGTGGTCGCTTTTCTCTCTGAAACGGTTACAATTATCGTCTGCAAGCCCTTGTCGCGTGATGCGGTATGCAGACACAGTACAAGCAGCACACTAGAACACAGAATAAGAATCTACGTTGATGTAATCGGCCAGTAAGAAGAGCTACATTTCAAGTTCTAGTTATCGATTAATGAATTATTGGGCGGTTTGGTGCCTTGGGCCAGACCGAGGACCTTAAGATTTTGCATGAACCGAGGACTGGCAGCCAGGTAACACGAGAAATTGTGTAAAGTGTTAATATGTAGTAAAAACCTAAGAAAATCTCCCGTTTCCGTCATTTACTATCGAATCGACATAACGCCAGATCGTCACAGTGGTCGCTTTTCTCTCTGAAACGGTTACATTTATCGTCTGCAAGCCCTTGTCGCGTGATGCGGTATGCAGATACACTACAAGCGGCATAGTAGAACACTGAAGAAGCATCTAAGTTTATGCAATCGGCCAGTAAGAAGAGCTACATTTCAAGTTTTAGTTATCGATTAATGAATTATTGGGCGGTTTGGTGCCTTGGACCAGACCGAGGACCTTAAGATTTTGCATGAACCGAGGACTGGCAGCCAGGTAACACGAGAAATTGTGTAAAGTGTTAATATGTAGTAAAAACCTAAGAAAATCTCCCATTTCCGTCATTTACTATCGAATCGACATAACGCCAGATCGTCACATTGGTCGCTTTTCTCTCTGAAACGGTTACATTTATCGTCTGCAAGCCCTTGTCGCGTGATGCGGTATGCAGACACAGTACAAGCAGCACACTAGAACACAGAATAAGAATCTACGTTGATGCAATCGGCCAGTAAGAAGAGCTACATTTCAAGTTTTAGTTATCGATTAATGAATTATTGGGCGGTTTGGTGCCTTGGACCAGACCGAGGACCTTAAGATTTTGCTTGAACCGAGGACTGGCAGCCAGGTAACACGAGAAATTGTGTAAAGTGTTAATATGTAGTAAAAACATAAGAAAATCTCCCGATCCGTCATTTACTATCGAATCGACATAACGCCAGATCGTCACAGTGGTCGCTTTTCTCTCTGAAACGGTTACATTTATCGTCTGCAAGCCCTTGTCGCGTGATGCGGTATGCAGACACAGTACAAGCAGCACACTAGAACACAGAATAAGAATCTACGTTGATGCAATCGGCCAGTAAGAAGAGCTACATTTCAAGTTTTAGTTATCAATTAATGAATTATTGGGCGGTTTGGTGCCTTGGACCAGACCGAGGACCTTAAGATTTTGCATGAACCGAGGACTGGCAGCCAGGTAACACGAGAAATTGTGTAAAGTGTTAATATGTAGTAAATACCCAAGAAAATCTCCCGTTTCCGTCATTTACTATCGAATCGACATAACGCCAGATCGTCACAGTGGTCGCTTTTCTCTCTGAAACGGTTACATTTATCGTCTGCAAGCCCTTGTCGCGTGATGCGGTATGCAGACACAGTACAAGCAGCACACTAGAACACAGAATAAGAATCTACGTTGCTGCAATCGGCCAGTAAGAAGAGCTACATTTCAAGTTTTAGTTATCGATTAATGAATTATTGGGCGGTTTGGTGCCTTGGACCAGACCGAGGACCTTAAGATTTTGCATGAACCGAGGACTGGCAGCCAGGTAACACCAGAAATTGTGTAAAGTGTTAATATGTAGTAAAAACCTAAGAAAATCTCCCGTTTCCGTCATTTACTATCGAATCGACATAACGCCAGATCGTCACATTGGTCACTTTTCTCTCTGAAACGGTTACATTTATCGTCTGCAAGCCCTTGTCGCGTGATGCGGTATGCAGACACAGTACAAGCAGCACACTAGAACACAGAATAAGAATCTACGTTGATGCAATCGGCCAGTAAGAAGAGCTACATTTCAAGTTTTAGTTATCGATTAATGAATTATTGGGCGGTTTGGTGCCTTGGACCAGACCGAGGACCTTAAGATTTTGCATGAACCGAGGACTGGCAGCCAGGTAACACGAGAAATTGTGTAAAGTGTTAATATGTAGTAAAAACCTAAGAAAATCTCCCGTTTCCGTCATTTACTATCGAATCGACATAACGCCAGATCGTCACAGTGGTCGCTTTTCTCTCTGAAACGGTTACATTTATCGTCTGCAAGCCCTTGTCGCGTGATGCGGTATGCAGAGTCACTACAAGCGGCATAGTAGAACACTGAAGAAGCATCTAAGTTTATGCAATCGCCCAGTAAGAAGAGCTACATTTCAAGTTTTAGTTATCGATTAATGAATTATTGGGCGGTTTGGTGCCTTGGACCAGACCGAGGACCTTAAGATTTTGCATGAACCGAGGACTGGCAGCCAGGTAACACGAGAAATTGTGTAAAGTGTTAATATGTAGTAAAAACCTAAGAAAATCTCCCGTTTCCGTCATTTACTATCGAATCGACATAACGCCAGATCGTCACAGTGGTCGCTTTTCTCTCTGAAACGGTTACATTTATCGTCTGCAAGCCCTTGTCGCGTGATGCGGTATGCAGAGTCACTACAAGCGGCATAGTAGAACACTGAAGAAGCATCTAAGTTTATGCAATCGCCCAGTAAGAAGAGCTACATTTCAAGTTTTAGTTATCGATTAATGAATTATTGGGCGGTTTGGTGCCTTGGACCAGACCGAGGACCTTAAGATTTTGCATGAACCGAGGACTGGCAGCCAGGTAACACGAGAAATTGTGTAAAGTGTTAATATGTAATAAAAACCTAAGAAAATCTCCCGTTTCCGTCATTTACTATCGAATCGACATAACGCCAGATCGTCACAGTGGTCGCTTTTCTACTCTGAAACGGTTACATTTATCGTCTGCAAGCCGTTGTCGCGTGATGCGGTATGCAGACACAGTACAAGCAGCACACTAGAACACAGAATAAGAATCTACGTTGATGCAATCGGCCAGTAAGAAGAGCTACATTTCAAGTTTTAGTTATCGATTAATGAATTATTGGGCGGTTTGGTGCCTTGAACCAGACCGAGGACCTTAAGATTTTGCATGAACCGAGGACTGGCAGCCAGGTAACACGAGAAATTGTGTAAAGTGATAATATGTAGTAAAAGCCTAAGAAAATCTCCCGTTTCCGTCATTTACTATCGAATCGACATAACGCCAGATCGTCACATTGGTCGCTTTTCTCTCTGAAACGGTTACATTTATCGTCTGCAAGCCCTTGTCGCGTGATGCGGTATGCAGATACACTACAAGCGGCATAGTAGAACACTGAAGAAGCATCTAAGTTTATGCAATCGGCCAGTAAGAAGAGCTACATTTCAAGTTTTAGTTATCGATTAATGAATTATTGGGCGGTTTGGTGCCTTGGACCAGACCGAGGACCTTAAGATTTTGCATGAACCGAGGACTGGCAGCCAGGTAACACGAGAAATTGTGTAAAGTGTTAATATGTAGTAAAAACCTAAGAAAATCTCCCATTTCCGTCATTTACTATCGAATCGACATAACGCCAGATCGTCACATTGGTCGCTTTTCTCTCTGAAACGGTTACATTTATCGTCTGCAAGCCCTTGTCGCGTGATGCGGTATGCAGACACAGTACAAGCAGCACACTAGAACACAGAATAAGAATCTACGTTGATGCAATCGGCCAGTAAGAAGAGCTACATTTCAAGTTTTAGTTATCGATTAATGAATTATTGGGCGGTTTGGTGCCTTGGACCAGACCGAGGACCTTAAGATTTTGCTTGAACCGAGGACTGGCAGCCAGGTAACACGAGAAATTGTGTAAAGTGTTAATATGTAGTAAAAACATAAGAAAATCTCCCGTTTCCGTCATTTACTATCGAATCGACATAACGCCAGATCGTCACAGTGGTCGCTTTTCTCTCTAAAACGGTTACATTTATCGTCTGCAAGCCCTTGTCGCGTGATGCGGTATGCAGAGTCACTACAAGCGGCATAGTAGAACACTGAAGAAGCATCTAAGTTTATGCAATCGCCCAGTAAGAAGAGCTACATTTCAAGTTTTAGTTATCGATTAATGAATTATTGGGCGGTTTGGTGCCTTGGACCAGACCGAGGACCTTAAGATTTTGCATGAGCCGAGGACTGGCAGCCAGGTAACACGAGAAATTGTGTAAAGTGTTAATATGTCGTAAAAACCTAAGAAAATCTCCCGTTCCGTCATTTACTATCGAATCGACATAACGCCAGATCGTCACATTGGTCGCTTTTCTCTCTGAAACGGTTACATTTATCGTCTGCAAGCCCTTGTCGCGTGATGCGGTATGCAGACACAGTACAAGCAGCACACTAGAACACAGAATAAGAATCTACGTTGATGCAATCGGCCAGTAAGAAGAGCTACATTTCAAGTTTTAGTTATCGATTAATGAATTATTGGGCGGTTTGGTGCCTTGGACCAGACCGAGGACCTTAAGATTTTGCTTGAACCGAGGACTGGCAGCCAGGTAACACGAGAAATTGTGTAAAGTGTTAATATGTAGTAAAAACATAAGAAAATCTCCCGTTTCCGTCATTTACTATCGAATCGACATAACGCCAGATCGTCACAGTGATCGCTTTTCTCTCTGAAACGGTTACATTTATCGTCTGCAAGCCCTTGTCGCGTGATGCGGTATGCAGAGTCACTACAAGCGGCATAGTAGAACACTGAAGAAGCATCTAAGTTTATGCAATCGGCCAGTAAGAAGAGCTACATTTCAAGTTTTAGTTATCGATTAATGAATTATTGGGCGGTTTGGTGCCTTGGACCAGACCGAGGACCTTAAGATTTTGCATGAACCCAGGACTGGCAGCCAGGTAACACGAGAAATTGTGTAAAGTGTTAATATGTAGTTAAAACCTAAGAAAATCTCCCGTTTCCGTCATTTACTATCGAATCGACATAACGCCAGTTCGTCACAGTGGTCGCTTTTCTCTCTGAAACGGTTACATTTATCGTCTGCAAGCCCTTGTCGCGTGATGCGGTATGCAGACACAGTACAAGCAGCACACTAGAACACAGAATAAGAATCTACGTTGATGCAATCGGCCAGTAAGAAGAGCTACATTTCAAGTTTTAGTTATCGATTAATGAATTATTGGGCGGTTTGGTGCCTTGGACCAGACCGAGGACCTTAAGATTTTGCATGAACCGAGGACTGGCAGCCAGGTAACACGAGAAATTGTGTAAAGTGTTAATATGTAGTAAAAACCTAAGATAATCTCCCGTTTCCGTCATTTACTATCGAATCGACATAACGCCAGATCGTCACATTGGTCGCTTTTCTCTCTGAAACGGTTACATTTATCGTCTGCAAGCCCTTGTCGCGTGATGCGGTATGCAGACACAGTACAAGCAGCACACTAGAACACAGAATAAGAATCTACGTTGATGCTATCGGCCAGTAAGAAGAGCTACATTTCAAGTTTTAGTTATCGATTAATGAATTATTGGGCGGTTTGGTGCCTTGGACCAGACCGAGGACCTTAAGATTTTGCATGAACCGAGGACTGGCAGCCAGGTAACACGAGAAATTGTGTAAAGTGTTAATATGTAGTAAACACCTAAGAAAATCTCCCGTTTCCGTCATTTACTATCGAATCGACATAACGCCAGATCGTCACAGTGGTCGCTTTTCTCTCTGAAACGGTTACATTTATCGTCTGCAAGCCGTTGTCGCGTGATGCGGTATGCAGACACAGTACAAGCAGCACACTAGAACACAGAATAAGAATCTACGTTGATGCAATCGGCCAGTAAGAAGAGCTACATTTCAAGTTTTAGTTATCGATTAATGAATTATTGGGCGGTTTGGTGCCTTGCACCAGACCGAGGACCTTAAGATTTTGCATGAAACGAGGACTGGCAGCCAGGTAACACGAGAAATTGTGTAAAGTGTTAATATGTAGTAAAAACCCAAGAAAATCTCCCGTTTCCGTCATTTACTATCGAATCGACATAACGCCAGATCGTCACAGTGGTCGCTTTTCTCTCTGAAACGGTTACATTTATCGTCTGCAAGCCCTTGTCGCGTGATGCGGTATGCAGAGTCACTACAAGCGGCATAGTAGAACACTGAAGAAGCATCTAAGTTTATGCAATCGCCCAGTAAGAAGAGCTACATTTCAAGTTTTAGTTATCGATTAATGAATTATTGGGCGGTTTGGTGCCTTGGACCAGACCGAGGACCTTAAGATTTTGCATGAACCGAGGACTGGCAGCCAGGTAACACGAGAAATTGTGTAAAGTGTTAATATGTAGTAAAAACCTAAGAAAATCTCCCGTTTCCGTCATTTACTATCGAATCGACATAACGCCTGATCGTCACAGTGGTCGCTTTTCTCTCTGAAACGGTTACATTTATCGTCTGCAAGCCCTTGTCGCGTGATGCGGTATGCAGACACAGTACAAGCAGCACACTAGAACACAGAATAAGAATCTACGTTGATGCAATCGGCCAGTAAGAAGAGCTACATTTCAAGTTTTAGTTATCGATTAATGAAGTATTGGGCGGTTTGGTGCCTTGGACCAGACCGAGGACCTTAAGATTTTGCATGAAACGAGGACTGGCAGCCAGGTAACACGAGAAATTGTGTAAAGTGTTAATATGTAGTAAAAACCCAAGAAAATCTCCCGTCATTTACTATCGAATCGACATAACGCCAGATCGTCACAGTGGTCGCTTTTCTCTCTGAAACGGTTACATTTATCGTCTGCAAGCCCTTGTCGCGTGATGCGGAATGCAGAGACACTACAAGCGGCATAGTAGAACACTGAAGAAGCATCTAAGTTTATGCAATCGCCCAGTAAGAAGAGCTACATTTCAAGTTTTAGTTATCGATTAATGAATTATTGGGCGGTTTGGTGCCTTGGACCAGACCGAGAACCTTAAGATTTTGCATGAGCCGAGGACTGGCAGCCAGGTAACACGAGAAATTGTGTAAAGTGTTAATATGTAGTAAAAACCTAAGAAAATCTCCCGTTTCCGTCATTTACTATCGAATCGACATAACGCCTGATCGTCACAGTGGTCGCTTTTCTCTCTGAAACGGTTACATTTATCGTCTGCAAGCCCTTGTCGCGTGATGCGGTATGCAGACACAGTACAAGCAGCACACTAGAACACAGAATAAGAATCTACGTTGATGCAATCGGCCAGTAAGAAGAGCTACATTTCAAGTTTTAGTTATCGATTAATGAATTATTGGGCGGTTTGGTGCCTTGGACCAGACCGAGGACCTTAAGATTTTGCATGAACCGAGGACTGGCAGCCAGGTAACACGAGAAATTGTGTAAAGTGTTAATATGTAGTAAAAACCCAAGAAAATCTCCCGTTTCCGTCATTTACTATCGAATCGACATAACGCCAGATCGTCACAGTGGTCGCTTTTCTCTCTGAAACGGTTACATTTATCGTCTGCAAGCCCTTGTCGCGTGATGCGGTATGCAGAGTCACTACAAGCGGCATAGTAGAACACTGAAGAAGCATCTAAGTTTATGCAATCGCCCAGTAAGAAGAGCTACATTTCAAGTTTCAATTATCGATTAATGAATTATTGGGCGGTTTCGTGCCTTGGACCAGACCGAGGACCTTAAGATTTTGCATGAACCGAGGACTGGCAGCCAGGTAACACGAGAAATTGTGTAAAGTGTTAATATGTAGTAAAAACCTAAGAAAATCTCCCGTTTCCGTCATTTACTATCGAATCGACATAACGCCAGATCGTCACATTGGTCGCTTTTCTTTCTGAAACGGTTATATTTATCGTCTGCAAGCCCTTGTCGCGTGATGCGGTATGCAGACACAGTACAAGCAGCACACTAGAACACAGAATAAGAATCTACGTTGATGCAATCGGCCAGTAAGAAGAGCTACATTTCAAGTTTTAGTTATCGATTAATGAATTATTGGGCGGTTTGGTGCCTTGGACCTGACCGAGGACCTTAAGATTTTGCATGAACCGAGGACTGGCAGCCAGGTAACACGAAAAATTGTGTAAAGTGTTAATATGTAGTAAAAACCTAAGAAAATCTCCCGTTTCCGTCATTTACTGTCGAATCGACATAACGCCAGATCGTCACAGTGGTCGCTTTTCTCTCTGAAACGGTTACATTTATCGTCTGCAAGCCCTTGTCGCGTGATGCGGTATGCAGACACAGTACAAGCAGCACACTAGAACACAGAATAAGAATCTACGTTGATGCAATCGGCCAGTAAGAAGAGCTACATTTCAAGTTTTAGTTATCGATTAATGAATTATTGGGCGGTTTGGTGCCTTGGACCAGACCGAGGACCTTAAGATTTTGCATGAACCGAGGACTGGCAGCCAGGTAACACGAGAAATTGTGTAAAGTGTTAATATGTAGTAAAAACCTAAGAAAATCTCCCGTTTCCGTCATTTACTATCGAATCGACATAACGCCAGATCGTCACAGTGGTCGCTTTTCTCTCTGAAACGGTTACATTTATCGTCTGCAAGCCCTTGTCGCGTGATGCGGTATGCAGACACAGTACAAGCAGCACACTAGAACACAGAATAAGAATCTACGTTGATGCAATCGGCCAGTAAGAAGAGCTACATTTCAAGTTTTAGTTATCGATTAATGAATTATTGGGCGGTTTGGTGCCTTGGACCAGACCGTGGACCTTAAGATTTTGCATGAACCGAGGACTGGCAGCCAGGTAACACGAGAAATTGTGTAAAGTGTTAATATGTAGTAAAAACCTAAGAAAATCTCCCGTTTCCGTCATTTACTATCGAATCGACATAACGCCAGATCGTCACAGTGGTCGCTTTTCTCTGTGAAACTTTTACATTTATCGTCTGCAAGCCCTTGTCGCGTGGTGCGGTATGCAGAGTCACTACAAGCGCCATAGTAGAACACTGAAGAAGCATCTAAGTTTATGCAATCGCCAAGTAAGAAGAGCTACATTTCAAGTTTTAGTTATCGATTAATGAATTATTGGGCGGTTTGGTGCCTTGGACAAGACCGAGGACCTTAAGATTTTGCATGAACCGAGGACTGGCAGCCAGGTAACACGAGAAATTGTGTAAAGTGTTAATATGTAGTAAAAACCTAAGATAATCTCCCGTTTCCGTCATTTACTATCGAATCGACATAACGCCAGTTCGTCACATTGGTCGCTTTTCTCTCCGTAACGGTTACATTTATCGTCTGCAAGCCCTTGTCGCGTGATGCGGTATGCAGACACAGTACAAGCAGCACACTAGAACACAGAATAAGAATCTACGTTGATGCAATCGGCCAGTAAGAAGAGCTACATTTCAAGTTTTAGTTATCGATTAATGAATTATTGGGCGGTTTGGTGCCTTGGACCAGACCGAGGACCTTAAGATTTTGCATGAACCGAGGACTGGCAGCCAGGTAACACGAGAAATTGTGTAAAGTGTTAATATGTAGTAAAAACCTAAGAAAATCTCCCGTTTCCGTCATTTACTGTCGAATCGACATAACGCCAGATCGTCACATTGGTCGCTTTTCTCTCCGTAACGGTTACATTTATCGTCTGCAAGCCCTTGTCGCATGATGCGGTATGCAGACACAGTACAAGCAGCACACTAGAACACAGAATAAGAATCTACGTTGATGCAATCGGCCAGTAAGAAGAGCTACATTTCAAGTTTTAGTTATCGATTAATGAATTATTGGGCGGTTTGGTGCCTTGGACCAGACCGAGGACCTTAAGATTTTGCATGAACTGAGGACAGGCAGCCAGGTAACACGAGAAATTGTGTAATGTGTTAATATGTAGTAAAAACCTAAGAAAATCTTCCGTTTCCGTAATTTACTATCGAATCGACATAACGCCAGATCGTCACATTGGTCGCTTTTCTCTCTGAAACGGTTACATTTATCGTCTGCAAGCCGTTGTCGCGTGATGCGGTATGCAGACACAGTACAAGCAGCACACTAGAACACAGAATATGAATGTACGTTGATGCAATCGGCCAGTAAGAAGAGCTACATTTCAAGTTTTAGTTATCGATTAATGAATTAATGGGCGGTTTGGTGCCATGGACCAGACCGAGGACCTTAAGATTTTGCATGAACCGAGGACTGGCAGCCAGGTAACACGAGAAATTGTGTAAAATGTTAATATGTAGTAAAAACCCAAGAAAATCTCCCGTTTCCGTCATTTACTATCGAATCGACATAACGCCAGATCGTCACAGTGGTCGCTTTTCTCTCTGAAACGGTTACATTTATCGTCTGCAAGCCCTTGTCGCGTGATGCGGTATGCAGAGTCACTACAAGCGGCATAGTAGAACACTGAAGAAGCATCTAAGTTTATGCAATCGCCCAGTAAGAAGAGCTACATTTCAAGTTTTAGTTATCGATTAATGAATTATTGGGCGGTTTGGTGCCTTGGACCAGACCGAGGACCTTAAGATTTTGCATGAGCCGAGGACTGGCAGCCAGGTAACACGAGAAATTGTGTAAAGTGTTAATATGTAGTAAAAACCCAAGAAAATCTCCCGTTTCCGTCATTTACTATCGAATCGACATAACGCCAGATCGTCACATTGGTCGCTTTTCTCTCTGAAACGGTTACATTTATCGTCTGCAAGGCCTTGTCGCGTGATGCGGTATGCAGACACAGTACAAGCAGCACACTAGAACACAGAATAAGAATCTACGTTGATGCAATCGGCCAGTAAGAAGAGCTACATTTCAAGTTTTAGTTATCGATTAATGAATTATTGGGCGGTTTGGTGCCTTGGACCAGACCGAGGACCTTAAGATTTTGCATGAACCGAGGACTGGCAGCCAGGTAACACGAGAAATTGTGTAAAGTGTTAATATGTAGTAAAAACCCAAGAAAATCCCCCGTTTCCGTCATTTACTATCGTGTCGACATAACGCCAGATCGTCACAGTGGCCGCTTTCTTCTCTCTGAAACGGTTACATTTATCGTCTGCAAGCCCTTGTCGCATGATGCGGTATGCAGACACAGTGCAAGCAGCACACTAGAACACAGAATAAGGATCTACGTTGATGCAATCGGCCAGTAAGAAGAGCTACATTTCAAGTTTTAGTTACCGATTAATGAATTATTGGGCGGTTTGGTGCCTTGGACCAGACCGAGGACCTTAAGATTTTGCATGAACCGAGGACTGGCAGCCAGGTAACACGAGAAATTGTGTAAAGTGTTAATATGTAGTAAAAACCTAAGAAAATCTCCCGTTTCCGTCATTTACTATCGAATCGACATAACGCCAGATCGTCACAGTGGTCGCTTTTCTCTCTGAAACGGTTACATTTATCGTCTGCAAGCCCTTGTCGCGTGATGCGGTATGCAGACACAGTACAAGCAGCACACTAGATCACAGAATAAGAATCTACGTTGATGTGATCGGCCAGTAAGAAGAGCTACATTTCAAGTTTTAGTTATCGATTAATGAATTATTGGGCGGTTTGGTGCCTTGGACCAGACCGAGGACCTTAAGATTTTGCATGAACCGAGGACTGGCAGCCAGGTAACACGAGAAATTGTGTAAAGTGTTAATATGTAGTAAAAACCTAAGAAAATCTCCCGTTTCCGTCATTAACTATCGAATCGACATAACGCCAGATCGTCACAGTGGTCGCTTTTCTCTCTGAAACGGTTACATTTATCGTCTGCAAGCCGTTGTCGCGTGATGCGGTATGCAGACACAGTACAAGCAGCACACTAGAACACAGAATAAGAATCTACGTTGATGCAATCGGCCAGTAAGAAGAGCTACATTTCAAGTTTTAGTTATCGATTAATGAATTATTGGGCGGTTTGGTGCCTTGGACCAGACCGAGGACCTTAAGATTTTGCATGAGCCGAGGACTGGCAGCCAGGTAACACGAGAAATTGTGTAAAGTGTTAATATGTAGTAAAAACCTAAGAAAATCTCCCGTTTCCGTCATTTACTATCGAATTGACATAACGCCAGATCGTCACAGTGGTCGCTTTTCTCTCTGAAACGGTTACATTTATCGTCTGCAAGCCCTTGTCGCGTGATGCGGTATGCAGACACAGTACAAGCAGCACACTAGAACACAGAATAAGAATCTACGTTGATGCAATCGGCCAGTAAGAAGAGCTACATTTCAAGTTTTAGTTATCGATTAATGAATTATTGGGCGGTTTGGTGCCTTGGACCAGACCGAGGACCTTAAGATTTTGCATTAACCGAGGACTGGCAGCCAGGTAACACGAGAAATTGTGTAAAGTGTTAATATGTAGTAAAAACCCAAGAAAATCCCCCGTTTCCGTCATTTACTATCGAGTCGACATAACGCCAGATCGTCACAGTGGCCGCTTTTCTCTCTGAAACGGTTACATTTATCGTCTGCAAGCCCTTGTCGCGTGATGCGGTATGCAGAGTCACTACAAGCGGCATAGTAGAACACTGAAGAAGCTTCTAAGTTTATGCAATCGCCCAGTAAGAAGAGCTACATTTCAAGTTTTAGTTATCGATTAATGAATTATTGGGCGGTTTGGTGCCTTGGACCAGACCGAGGACCTTAAGATTCTGCATGAACCGAGGACTGGCAGCCAGGTAACACGAGAAATTGTGTAAAGTGTTAATATGTAGTAAAAACCTAAGAAAATCTCCCGTTTCCGTCATTTACTATCGAATCGACATAACGCCAGATCGTCACATTGGTCGCTTTTCTCTCTGAAACGGTTACAATTATCGTCTGCAAGCCCTTGTCGCGTGATGCGGTATGCAGACACAGTACAAGCAGCACACAAGAACACAGAATAAGGATCTTCGTTGATGCAATCGGCCAGTAAGAAGAGCTACATTTCAAGTTTTAGTTATCGATTAATGAATTATTGGGCGGTTTGGTGCCTTGGACCAGACCGAGGACCTTAAGATTTTGCATGAACCGAGGACTGGCAGCCAGGTAACACGAGAAATTGTGTAAAGTGTAAATATGTAGTAAAAACCCAAGAAAATCTCCCGTTTCCGTCATTTACTATCGAATCGACATAACGCCAGATCGTCACAGTGGTCGCTTTTCTCTCTGAAACGGTTACATTTATCGTCTGCAAGCCCTTGTCGCGTGATGCGGTATGCAGACACAGTACAAGCAGCACACTAGAACACAGAATAAGAATCTACGTTGATGCAATCGGCCAGTAAAAAGAGCTACATTTCAAGTTTTAGTTATCGATTAATGAATTATTGGGCGGTTTGGTGCCTTGGACCAGACCGAGGACCTTAAGATTTTGCATGAACCGAGGACTGGCAGCCAGGTAACACGAGAAATTGTGTAAAGTGTTAATATGTAGTAAAAACCTAAGAAAATCTCCCGTTTCCGTCATTTACTATCGAATCGACATAACGCCAGATCGTCACAGTGGTCGCTGTTCTCTCTAAAACGGTTACATTTATCGTCTGCAAGCCCTTGTCGCGTGATGCGGTATGCAGACACAGTACAAGCAGCACACTAGAACACAGAATAAGAATCTACGTTGATGCAATCGGCCAGTAAGAAGAGCTACATTTCAAGATTTAGTTATCGATTAATGAATTATTGGGCGGTTTGGTGCCTTGGACCAGACCGAGGACCTTAAGATTTTGCATGAACCGAGGAGTGGCAGCCAGGTAACACCAGAAATTGTGTAAAGTGTTAATATGTAGTAAAAACCTAAGAAAATCTCCCGTTTCCGTCATTTACTATCGAATCGACATAACGCCAGATCGTCACATTGGTCGCTTTTCTCTCTGAAACGGTTACATTTATCGTCTGCAAGCCCTTGTCGCGTTATGCGGTATGCAGACACAGTACAAGCAGCACACTAGAACACAGAATAAGAATCTACGTTGATGCAATCGGCCAGTAAGAAGAGCTACATTTCAATTTTTAGTTATCGATTAATGAATTATTGGGCGGTTTGGTGCCTTGGACCAGACCGAGGACCTTAAGATTTTGCATGAACCGAGGACTGGCAGCCAGGTAACATGAGAAATTGTGTAAAGTGTTAATATGTAGTAAAAACCTAAGAAAATCTCCCGTTTCCGTCATTTACTATCGAATCGACTTAACGCCAGATCGTCACAGTGGTCGCTTTTCTCTCTGAAACGGTTACATTTATCGTCTGCAAGCCGTTGTCGCGTGATGCGGTATGCAGACACAGTACAAGCAGCACACTAGAACACAGAATAAGAATCTACGTTGATGCAATCGGCCAGTAAGAAGAGCTACATTTCAAGTTTTAGTTATCGATTAATGAATTATTGGGCGGTTTGGTGCCTTGGACCAGACCGAGGACCTTAAGATTTGCATGAACCGAGGACTGGCAGCCAGGTAACACGAGAAATTGTGTAAAGTGTTAATATGTAGTAAAAACCTAAGAAAATCTCCCGTTTCCGTCATTTACTATCGAATCGACATAACGCCATATCGTCACAGTGGTCGCTTTTCTCTCTGAAACGGTTACATTTATCGTCTGCAAGCCCTTGTCGCGTGATGCGGTATGCAGACACAGTACAAGCAGCACACTAGAACACAGAATAAGAATCTACGTTGATGCAATCGGCCAGTAAGAAGAGCTACATTTCAAGTTTTAGTTATCGATTAATGAATTATTGGGCGGTTTGGTGCCTTGGACCAGACCGAGGACCTTAAGATTTTGCATGAACCGAGGACTGGCAGCCAGGTAACACGAGAAATTGTGTAAAGTGTTAATATGTAGTAAAAACCTAATAAAATCTCCCGTTTCCGTCATTTACTATCGAATCGACATAACGCCAGATCGTCACAGTGGTCGCCTTTCTCTCTGAAACGGTTACATTTATCGTCTGCAAGCCCTTGTCGCGTGATGCGGTATGCAGACACAGTACAAGCAGCACACTAGATCACAGAATAAGAATCTACGTTGATGTGATCGGCCAGTAAGAAGAGCTACATTTCAAGTTTTAGTTATCGATTAATGAATTATTGGGCGGTTTGGTGCCTTGGACCAGACCGAGGACCTTAAGATTTTGCATGAACCGAGGACTGGCAGCCAGGTAACACGAGAAATTGTGTAAAGTGTTAATATGTAGTAAAAACCTAAGAAAATCTCCCGTTTCCGTCATTTACTATCGAATCGACATAACGCCAGATCGTCACAGTGGTCGCTTTTCTCTCTGAAACGGTTACATTTATCGTCTGCAAGCCGTTGTCGCGTGATGCGGTATGCAGACACAGTACAAGCAGCACACTAGAACACAGAATAAGAATCTACGTTGATGCAATCGGCCAGTAAGAAGAGCTACATTTCAAGTTTTAGTTATCGATTAATGAATTATTGGGCGGTTTGGTGCCTTGGACCAGACCGAGGACCTTAAGATTTTGCATGAGCCGAGGACTGGCAGCCAGGTAACACGAGAAATTGTGGAAAGTGTTAATATGTAGTAAAAACCTAAGAAAATCTCCCGTTTCCGTCATTTACTATCGAATCGACATAACGCCAGATCGTCACAGTGGTCGCTTTTCTCTCTGAAACGGTTACATTTATCGTCTGCAAGCCCTTGTCGCGTGATGCGGTATGCAGACACAGTACAAGCAGCACACTAGAACACAGAATAAGAATCTACGTTGATGCAATCGGCCAGTAAGAAGAGCTACATTTCAAGTTTTAGTTATCGATTAAATTATTGGGCGGTTTGGTGCCTTGGACCAGACCGAGGACCTTAAGATTTTGCATGAACCGAGGACTGGCAGCCAGGTAACACGAGAAATTGTGTAAAGTGTTAATATGTAGTAAAAACCTAAGAAAATCTCCCGTTTCCGTCATTTACTATCGAATCGACATAACGCCAGATCGTCACAGTGGTCGCTTTTCTCTCTGAAACGGTTACATTTATCGCCTGCAAGCCCTTGTCGCGTGATGCGGTATGCAGACACAGTACAAGCAGCACACTAGAACACAGAATAAGAATCTACGTTGATGCAATCGGCCAGTAAGAAGAGCTACATTTCAAGTTTTAGTTATCGATTAATGAATTATTGGGCGGTTTGGTGCCTTGGACCAGACCGAGGACCTTAAGATTTTGCATGAACCGAGGACTGGCAGCCAGGTAACACGAGAAATTGTGTAAAGTGTTAATATGTAGTAAAAATCTAAGAAAATCTCCCATTTCCATCATTTACTATCGAATCGACATAACGCCAGATCGTCACAGTGGTCGCTTTTCTCTCTGAAACGGTTACATTTATCGTCTGCAAGCCCTTGTCGCGTGATGCGGTATGCAGAGTCACAACAAGCGGCATGGTAGAACACTGCAGAAGCATCTAAGTTTATGCAATCGCCCAGTAAGAAGAGATACATTTCAAGTTTTAGTTATCGATTAATGAATTATTGGGCGGTTTGGTGCCTTGGACCAGACCGAGGACCTTAAGATTTTGCATGAACCGAGGACTGGCAGCCAGGTAACACGAGAAATTGTGTAAAGTGTTAATATGTAGTAAAAACCTAAGAAAATCTCCCGTTTCCGTCATTTACTATCGAATCGACATAACGCCAGATCGTCACAGTTGTCGCTTTTCTCTCTGAAACGGTTACATTTATCGTCTGCAAGCCCTTGTCGCGTGATGCGGTATGCAGACACAGTACAAGCAGCACACTAGAACACAGGATAAGAATCTACGTTGATGCAATCGGCCAGTAAGGAGAGCAACATTTCAAGTTTTAGTTATCGATTAATGAATTATTGGGCGGTTTGGTGCCTTGGACCAGACCGAGGACCTTAAGATTTTGCATGAACCGAGGACTGGCAGCCAGGTAACACGAGAAGTTGTGTAAAGTGTTAATATGTAGTAAAAACCCAAGAAAATCTCCCGTTTCCGTCATTTACTATCGAATCGACATAACGCCAGATGGTCACAGTGGTCGCTTTTCTCTCTGAAACGGTTACATTTATCGTCTGCAAGCCCTTGTCGCGTGATGCGGTATGCAGAGTCACTACAAGCGGCATAGTAGAACACTGAAGAAGCATCTAAGTTTATGCAATCGCCCAGTAAGAAGAGCTACATTTCAAGTTTTAGTTATCGATTAATGAATTATTGGGCGGTTTGGTGCCTTGGACCAGACCGAGGACCTTAAGATTTTGCATGAGCCGAGGACTGGCAGCCAGGTAACACGAGAAATTGTGGAAAGTGTTAATATGTAGTAAAAACCTAAGAAAATCTCCCGTTTCCGTCATTTACTATCGAATCGACATAACGCCAGATCGTCACAGTGGTCGCTTTTCTCTCTGAAACGGTTACATTTATCGTCTGCAAGCCGTTGTCGCGTGATGCGGTATGCAGACACAGTACAAGCAGCACACTAGAACACAGAATAAGAATCTACGTTGATGCAATCGGCCAGTAAGAAGAGCTACATTTCAAGTTTTAGTTATCGATTAATGAATTATTGGGCGGTTTGGTGCCTTGGACCAGACCGAGGACCTTAAGATTTTGCATGAACCGAGGACTGGCAGCCAGGTAACACGAGAAATTGTGTAAAGTGTTAATATGTAGTAAAAACCTAAGAAAATCTCCCGTTTCCGTCATTTACTATCGAATCGACATAACGCCAGATCGTCACAGTGGTCGCTTTTCTCTCTGAAACGGTTACATTTATCGTCTGCAAGCCGTTGTCGCGTGATGCGGTATGCAGACACAGTACAAGCAGCACACTAGAACACAGAATAAGAATCTACGTTGATGCAATCGGCCAGTAAGAAGAGCTACATTTCAAGTTTTAGTTATCGATTAATGAATTATTGGGCGGTTTGGTGCCTTGGACCAGACCGAGGACCTTAAGATTTTGCATGAACCGAGGACTGGCAGCCAGGTAACACGAGAAATTGTGTAAAGTGTTAATATGTAGTAAAAACCTAAGAAAATCTCCCGTTTCCGTCATTTACTATCGAATCGACATAACGCCAGATCGTCACAGTGGTCGCTTTTCTCTCTGAAACGGTTACATTTATCGTCTGCAAGCCCTTGTCGCGTGATGCGGTATGCAGAGTCACAACAAGCGGCATGGTAGAACACTGCAGAAGCATCTAAGTTTATGCAATCGCCCAGTAAGAAGAGATACATTTCAAGTTTTAGTTATCGATTAATGAATTATTGGGCGGTTTGGTGCCTTGGACCAGACCGAGGACCTTAAGATTTTGCATGAACCGAGGACTGGCAGCCAGGTAACACGAGAAATTGTGTAAAGTGTTAATATGTAGTAAAAATCTAAGAAAATCTCCCATTTCCATCATTTACTATCGAATCGACATAACGCCAGATCGTCACAGTGGTCGCTTTTCTCTCTGAAACGGTTACATTTATCGTCTGCAAGCCCTTGTCGCGTGATGCGGTATGCAGAGTCACAACAAGCGGCATGGTAGAACACTGCAGAAGCATCTAAGTTTATGCAATCGCCCAGTAAGAAGAGATACATTTCAAGTTTTAGTTATCGATTAATGAATTATTGGGCGGTTTGGTGCCTTGGACCAGACCGAGGACCTTAAGATTTTGCATGAACCGAGGACTGGCAGCCAGGTAACACGAGAAATTGTGTAAAGTGTTAATATGTAGTAAAAACCTAAGAAAATCTCCCGTTTCCGTCATTTACTATCGAATCGACATAACGCCAGATCGTCACAGTGGTCGCTTTTCTCTCTGAAACGGTTACATTTATCGTCTGCAAGCCGTTGTCGCGTGATGCGGTATGCAGACACAGTACAAGCAGCACACTAGAACACAGGATAAGAATCTACGTTGATGCAATCGGCCAGTAAGGAGAGCTACATTTCAAGTTTTAGTTATCGATTAATGAATTATTGGGCGGTTTGGTGCCTTGGACCAGACCGAGGACCTTAAGATTTTGCATGAACCGAGGACTGGCAGCCAGGTAACACGAGAAGTTGTGTAAAGTGTTAATATGTAGTAAAAACCCAAGAAAATCTCCCGTTTCCGTCATTTACTATCGAATCGACATAACGCCAGATGGTCACAGTGGTCGCTTTTCTCTCTGAAACGGTTACATTTATCGTCTGCAAGCCCTTGTCGCGTGATGCGGTATGCAGAGTCACTACAAGCGGCATAGTAGAACACTGAAGAAGCATCTAAGTTTATGCAATCGCCCAGTAAGGAGAGCTACATTTCAAGTTTTAGTTATCGATTAATGAATTATTGGGCGGTTTGGTGCCTTGGACCAGACCGAGGACCTTAAGATTTTGCATGAGCCGAGGACTGGCAGCCAGGTAACACGAGAAATTGTGGAAAGTGTTAATATGTAGTAAAAACCTAAGAAAATCTCCCGTTTCCGTCATTTACTATCGAATCGACATAACGCCAGATCGTCACAGTGGTCGCTTTTCTCTCTGAAACGGTTACATTTATCGTCTGCAAGCCGTTGTCGCGTGATGCGGTATGCAGACACAGTACAAGCAGCACACTAGAACACAGAATAAGAATCTACGTTGATGCAATCGGCCAGTAAGAAGAGCTACATTTCAAGTTTTAGTTATCGATTAATGAATTATTGGGCGGTTTGGTGCCTTGGACCAGACCGAGGAACCTTAAGATTTTGCATGAACCGAGGACTGGCAGCCAGGTAACACGAGAAATTGTGTAAAGTGTTAATATGTAGTAAAAATCTAAGAAAATCTCCCATTTCCATCATTTACTATCGAATCGACATAACGCCAGATCGTCACAGTGGTCGCTTTTCTCTCTGAAACGGTTACATTTATCGTCTGCAAGCCCTTGTCGCGTGATGCGGTATGCAGAGTCACAACAAGCGGCATGGTAGAACACTGCAGAAGCATCTAAGTTTATGCAATCGCCCAGTAAGAAGAGATACATTTCAAGTGTTAGTTATCGATTAATGAATTATTGGGCGGTTTGGTGCCTTGGACCAGACCGAGGACCTTAAGATTTTGCATGAACCGAGGACTGGCAGCCAGGTAACACGAGAAATTGTGTAAAGTGTTAATATGTAGTAAAAACCTAAGAAAATCTCCCGTTTCCGTCATTTACTATCGAATCGACATAACGCCAGATCGTCACAGTGGTCGCTTTTCTCTCTGAAACGGTTACATTTATCGTCTGCAAGCCCTTGTCGCGTGATGCGGTATGCAGACACAGTACAAGCAGCACACTAGAACACAGGATAAGAATCTACGTTGATGCAATCGGCCAGTAAGGAGAGCTACATTTCAAGTTTTAGTTATCGATTAATGAATTATTGGGCGGTTTGGTGCCTTGGACCAGACCGAGGACCTTAAGATTTTGCATGAACCGAGGACTGGCAGCCAGGTAACACGAGAAGTTGTGTAAAGTGTTAATATGTAGTAAAAACCCAAGAAAATCTCCCGTTTCCGTCATTTACTATCGAATCGACATAACGCCAGATGGTCACAGTGGTCGCTTTTCTCTCTGAAACGGTTACATTTATCGTCTGCAAGCCCTTGTCGCGTGATGCGGTATGCAGAGTCACTACAAGCGGCATAGTAGAACACTGAAGAAGCATCTAAGTTTATGCAATCGCCCAGTAAGAAGAGCTACATTTCAAGTTTTAGTTATCGATTAATGAATTATTGGGCGGTTTGGTGCCTTGGACCAGACCGAGGACCTTAAGATTTTGCATGAGCCGAGGACTGGCAGCCAGGTAACACGAGAAATTGTGGAAAGTGTTAATATGTAGTAAAAACCTAAGAAAATCTCCCGTTTCCGTCATTTACTATCGAATCGACATAACGCCAGATCGTCACAGTGGTCGCTTTTCTCTCTGAAACGGTTACATTTATCGTCTGCAAGCCGTTGTCGCGTGATGCGGTATGCAGACACAGTACAAGCAGCACACTAGAACACAGAATAAGAATCTACGTTGATGCAATCGGCCAGTAAGAAGAGCTACATTTCAAGTTTTAGTTATCGATTAATGAATTATTGGGCGGTTTGGTGCCTTGGAATAGACCGAGGACCTTAAGATTTTGCATGAACCGAGGACTGGCAGCCAGGTAACACGAGAAATTGTGTAAAGTGTTAATATGTAGTAAAAACCTAAGAAAATCTCCCGTTTCCGTCATTTACTATCGAATCGACATAACGCCAGATCGTCACAGTGGTCGCTTTTCTCTCTGAAACGGTTACATTTATCGTCTGCAAGCCGTTGTCGCGTGATGCGGTATGCAGACACAGTACAAGCAGCACACTAGAACACAGAATAAGAATCTACGTTGATGCAATCGGCCAGTAAGAAGAGCTACATTTCAAGTTTTAGTTATCGATTAATGAATTATTGGGCGGTTTGGTGCCTTGGACCAGACCGAGGACCTTAAGATTTTGCATGAACCGAGGACTGGCAGCCAGGTAACACGAGAAATTGTGTAAAGTGTTAATATGTAGTAAAAACCTAAGAAAATCTCCCGTTTCCGTCATTTACTATCGAATCGACATAACGCCAGATCGTCACAGTGGTCGCTTTTCTCTCTGAAACGGTTACATTTATCGTCTGCAAGCCCTTGTCGCGTGATGCGGTATGCAGACACAGTACAAGCAGCACACTAGATCACAGAATAAGAATCTACGTTGATGTGATCGGCCAGTAAGAAGAGCTACATTTCAAGTTTTAGTTATCGATTAATGAATTATTGGGCGGTTTGGTGCCTTGGACCAGACCGAGGACCTTAAGATTTTGCATGAACCGAGGACTGGCAGCCAGGTAACACGAGAAATTGTGTAAAGTGTTAATATGTAGTAAAAACCTAAGAAAATCTCCCGTTTCCGTCATTTACTATCGAATCGACATAACGCCAGATCGTCACAGTGGTCGCTTTTCTCTCTGAAACGGTTACATTTATCGTCTGCAAGCCGTTGTCGCGTGATGCGGTATGCAGACACAGCACAAGCAGCACACTAGAACACAGAATAAGAATCTACGTTGATGCAATCGCCCAGTAAGAAGAGCTACATTTCAAGTTTTAGTTATCGATTAATGAATTATTGGGCGGTTTGGTGCCTTGGACCAGACCGAGGACCTTAAGATTTTGCATGAGCCGAGGACTGGCAGCCAGGTAACACGAGAAATTGTGGAAAGTGTTAATATGTAGTAAAAACCTAAGAAAATCTCCCGTTTCCGTCATTTACTATCGAATCGACATAACGCCAGATCGTCACAGTGGTCGCTTTTCTCTCTGAAACGGTTACATCTATCGTCTGCAAGCCCTTGTCGCGTGATGCGGTATGCAGAGTCACTACAAGCGGCATAGTAGAACACTGAAGTAGCATCTAAGTTTATGCAATCGCCCAGTAAGAAGAGCTACATTTCAAGTTTTAGTTATCGATTAATGAATTATTGGGCGGTTTGGTGCCTTGGACCAGACCGAGGACCTTAAGATTTTGCATGAGCCGAGGACTGGCAGCCAGGTAACACGAGAAATTGTGTAAAGTGTTAATATGTAGTAAAAACCTAAGAAAATCTCCCGTTTCCGTCATTTACTATCGAATCGACATAACGCCAGATCGTCACAGTGGTCGCTTTTCTCTCTGAAACGGTTACATTTATCGTCTGCAAGCCGTTGTCGCGTGATGCGGTATGCAGACACAGTACAAGCAGCACACTAGAACACAGAATAAGAATCTACGTTGATGCAATCGGCCAGTAAGAAGAGCTACATTTCAAGTTTTAGTTATCGATTAATGAATTATTGGGCGGTTTGGTGCCTTGCACCAGACCGAGGACCTTAAGATTTTGCATGAGCCGAGGACTGGCAGCCAGGTAACACGAGAAATTGTGTAAAGTGTTAATATGTAGTAAAAACCTAAGAAAATCTCCCGTTTCCGTCATTTACTATCGAATCGACATAACGAGAGATCGTCACAGTGATCGCTTTTCTCTCTGAAACGGTTACATTTATCGTCTGCAAGCCGTTGTCTCGTGATGCGGTATGCAGACACAGTACAAGCAGCACACTAGAACACAGAATAAGAATCTACGTTGATGCAATCGGCCAGTAAGAAGAGCTACATTTCAAGTTTTAGTTATCGATTAATGAATTATTGGGCGGTTTGGTGCCTTGGACCAGACCGAGGACCTTAAGATTTTGCATGAGCCGAGGACTGGCAGCCAGGTAACACGAGAAATTGTGGAAAGTGTTAATATGTAGTAAAAACCTAAGAAAATCTCCCGTTTCCGTTATTTACTATCGAATCGACTTAACGCCACATCGTCACAGTGGTCGCTTTTCTCTCTGAAACGGTTACATTTATCGTCTGCAAGCCCTTGTCGCGTGATGCGGTATGCAGACACAGTACAAGCAGCACACTACAACACAGAATAAGAATCTACGTTGATGCAATCGGCCAGTAAGAAGAGCTACATTTCAAGTTTTAGTTATCGATTAAATTATTGGGCGGTTTGGTGCCTTGGACCAGACCGAGGACCTTAAGATTTTGCATGAACCGAGGACTGGCAGCCAGGTAACACGAGAAATTGTGTAAAGTGTTAATATGTAGTAAAAAACCTAAGAAAATCTCCCGTTTCCGTCATTTACTATCGAATCGACATAACGCCAGATCGTCACAGTGGTCGCTTTTCTCTCTGAAACGGTTACATTTATCGCCTGCAAGCCCTTGTCGCGTGATGCGGTATGCAGACACAGTACAAGCAGCACACTAGAACACAGGATAAGAATCTACGTTGATGCAATCGGCCAGTAAGAAGAGCTACATTTCAAGTTTTAGTTATCGATTAATGAATTATTGGGCGGTTTGGTGCCTTGGACCAGACCGAGGACCTTAAGATTTTGCATGAACCGAGGACTGGCAGCCAGGTAACACGAGAAATTGTGTAAAGTGTTAATATGTAGTAAAAATCTAAGAAAATCTCCCATTTCCATCATTTACTATCGAATCGACATAACGCCAGATCGTCACAGTGGTCGCTTTTCTCTCTGAAACGGTTACATTTATCGTCTGCAAGCCCTTGTCGCGTGATGCGGTATGCAGACACAGTACAAGCAGCACACTAGAACACAGGATAAGAATCTACGTTGATGCAATCGGCCAGTAAGGAGAGCTACATTTCAAGTTTTAGTTATCGATTAATGAATTATTGGGCGGTTTGGTGCCTTGGACCAGACCGAGGACCTTAAGATTTTGCATGAACCGAGGACTGGCAGCCAGGTAACACGAGAAGTTGTGTAAAGTGTTAATATGTAGTAAAAACCCAAGAAAATCTCCCGTTTCCGTCATTTACTATCGAATCGACATAACGCCAGATGGTCACAGTGGTCGCTTTTCTCTCTGAAACGGTTACATTTATCGTCTGCAAGCCCTTGTCGCGTGATGCGGTATGCAGACACAGTACAAGCAGCACACTAGAACACAGGATAAGAATCTACGTTGATGCAATCGGCCAGTAAGGAGAGCTACATTTCAAGTTTTAGTTATCGATTAATGAATTATTGGGCGGTTTGGTGCCTTGGACCAGACCGAGGACCTTAAGATTTTGCATGAACCGAGGACTGGCAGCCAGGTAACACGAGAAGTTGTGTAAAGTGTTAATATGTAGTAAAAACCCAAGAAAATCTCCCGTTTCCGTCATTTACTATCGAATCGACATAACGCCAGATGGTCACAGTGGTCGCTTTTCTCTCTGAAACGGTTACATTTATCGTCTGCAAGCCCTTGTCGCGTGATGCGGTATGCAGAGTCACTACAAGCGGCATAGTAGAACACTGAAGAAGCATCTAAGTTTATGCAATCGCCCAGTAAGAAGAGCTACATTTCAAGTTTTAGTTATCGATTAATGAATTATTGGGCGGTTTGGTGCCTTGGACCAGACCGAGGACCTTAAGATTTTGCATGAGCCGAGGACTGGCAGCCAGGTAACACGAGAAATTGTGGAAAGTGTTAATATGTAGTAAAAACCTAAGAAAATCTCCCGTTTCCGTCATTTACTATCGAATCGACATAACGCCAGATCGTCACAGTGGTCGCTTTTCTCTCTGAAACGGTTACATTTATCGTCTGCAAGCCGTTGTCGCGTGATGCGGTATGCAGACACAGTACAAGCAGCACACTAGAACACAGAATAAGAATCTACGTTGATGCAATCGGCCAGTAAGAAGAGCTACATTTCAAGTTTTAGTTATCGATTAATGAATTATTGGGCGGTTTGGTGCCTTGCACCAGACCGAGGACCTTAAGATTTTGCATGAGCCGAGGACTGGCAGCCAGGTAACACGAGAAATTGTGTAAAGTGTTAATATGTAGTAAAAACCTAAGAAAATCTCCCGTTTCCGTCATTTACTATCGAATCGACATAACGAGAGATCGTCACAGTGATCGCTTTTCTCTCTGAAACGGTTACATTTATCGTCTGCAAGCCGTTGTCTCGTGATGCGGTATGCAGACACAGTACAAGCAGCACACTAGAACACAGAATAAGAATCTACGTTGATGCAATCGGCCAGTAAGAAGAGCTACATTTCAAGTTTTAGTTATCGATTAATGAATTATTGGGCGGTTTGGTGCCTTGGACCAGACCGAGGACCTTAAGATTTTGCATGAACCGAGGACTGGCAGCCAGGTAACACGAGAAATTGTGTAAAGTGTTAATATGTAGTAAAAACCTAAGAAAATCTCCCGTTTCCGTCATTTACTATCGAATCGACATAACGCCAGATCGTCACAGTGGTCGCTTTTCTCTCTGAAACGGTTACATTTATCGTCTGCAAGCCCTTGTCGCGTGATGCGGTATGCAGACACAGTACAAGCAGCACACTAGAACACAGAATAAGAATCTACGTTGATGCAATCGGCCAGTAAGAAGAGCTACATTTCAAGTTTTAGTTATCGATTAATGAATTATTGGGCGGTTTGGTGCCTTGGACCAGACCGAGGACCTTAAGATTTTGCATGAACCGAGGACTGGCAGCCAGGTAACACGAGAAATTGTGTAAAGTGTTAATATGTAGTAAAAACCAAAGAAAATCTCCCGTTGCCGTCATTTACTATCGAATCGACATAACGCCAGATCGTCACAGTGGTCGCTTTTCTCTCTGAAACGGTTACATTTATCGTCTGCAAGCCCTTGTCGCGTGATGCGGTATGCAGACACAGTACAAGCAGAACACTGGAACACAGAATAAGAATCTACGTTGATGCAATCGGCCGGTAAGAAGAGCTACATTTCAAGTTTTAGTTATCGATTAATGAATTATTGGGCGGTTTGGTGCCTTGCACCAGACCGAGGACCTTAAGATTTTGCATGAGCCGAGGACTGGCAGCCAGGTAACACGAGAAATTGTGGAAAGTGTTAATATGTAGTAAAAACCTAAGAAAATCTCCCGTTTCCGTCATTTACTATCGAATCGACATAACGAGAGATCGTCACAGTGGTCGCTTTTCTCTCTGAAACGGTTACATTTATCGTCTGCAAGCCGTTGTCTCGTGATGCGGTATGCAGACACAGTACAAGCAGCACACTAGAACACAGAATAAGAATCTACGTTGATGCAATCGGCCAGTAAGAAGAGCTACATTTCAAGTTTTAGTTATCGATTAATGAATTATTGGGCGGTTTGGTGCCTTGGACCAGACCGAGGACCTTAAGATTTTGCATGAACCGAGGACTGGCAGCCAGGTAACACGAGAAATTGTGTAAAGTGTTAATATGTAGTAAAAACCTAAGAAAATCTCCCGTTTCCGTCATTTACTATCGAATCGACATAACGCCAGATCGTCACAGTGGTCGCTTTTCTCTCTGAAACGGTTACATTTATCGTCTGCAAGCCGTTGTCGCGTGATGCGGTATGCAGACACAGTACAAGCAGCACACTAGAACACAGAATAAGAATCTACGTTGATGCAATCGGCCAGTAAGAAGAGCTACATTTCAAGTTTTAGTTATCGATTAATGAATTATTGGGCGGTTTGGTGCCTTGGACCAGACCGAGGACCTTAAGATTTTGCATGAACCGAGGACTGGCAGCCAGGTAACACGAGAAATTGTGTAAAGTGTTAATATGTAGTAAAAACCTAAGAAAATCTCCCATTTCCGTCATTTACTATCGAATCGACATAACGCCAGATCGTCACAGTGGTCGCTTTTCTCTCTGAAACGGTTACATTTATCGTCTGCAAGCCCTTGTCGCGTGATGCGGTATGCAGAGTCACTACAAGCGGCATAGTAGAACACTGAAGAAGCATCTAAGTTTATGCAATCGGCCAGTAAGAAGAGCTACATTTCAAGTTTTAGTTATCGATTAATGAATTATTGGGCGGTTTGGTGCCTTGGACCAGACCGAGGACCTTAAGATATTGCATGAACCGAGGACTGGCAGCCAGGTAACACGAGAAATTGTGTAAAGTGTTAATATGTAGTAAAAACCTAAGAAAATCTCCCGTTTCCGTCATTTACTATCGAATCGACATAACGCCAGATCGTCACAGTGGTCGCTTTTCTCTCTGAAACGGTTACATTTATCGTCTGCAAGCCGTTGTCGCGTGATGCGGTATGCAGACACAGTACAAGCAGCACACTAGAACACAGAATAAGAATCTACGTTGATGCAATCGGCCAGTAAGAAGAGCTACATTTCAAGTTTTAGTTATCGATTAATGAATTATTGGGCGGTTTGGTGCCTTGGACCAGACCGAGGACCTTAAGATTTTGCATGAACCGAGGACTGGCAGCCAGGTAACACGAGAAATTGTGGAAAGTGTTAATATGTAGTAAAAACCTAAGAAAATCTCCCGTTTCCGTCATTTACTATCGAATCGACATAACGCCAGATCGTCACAGTGGTCGCTTTTCTCTCTGAAACGGTTACATTTATCGTCTGCAAGCCCTTGTCGCGTGATGCGGTATGCAGAGTCACAACAAGCGGCATGGTAGAACACTGCAGAAGCATCTAAGTTTATGCAATCGCCCAGTAAGAAGAGATACATTTCAAGTGTTAGTTATCGATTAATGAATTATTGGGCGGTTTGGTGCCTTGGACCAGACCGAGGACCTTAAGATTTTGCATGAACCGAGGACTGGCAGCCAGGTAACACGAGAAATTGTGTAAAGTGTTAATATGTAGTAAAAACCTAAGAAAATCTCCGGTTTCCGTCATTTACTATCGAATCGACATAACGCCAGATCGTCACAGTGGTCGCTTTTCTCTCTGAAACGGTTACATTTATCGTCTGCAAGCCCTTGTCGCGTGATGCGGTATGCAGACACAGTACAAGCAGCACACTAGAACACAGGATAAGAATCTACGTTGATGCAATCGGCCAGTAAGGAGAGCTACATTTCAAGTTTTAGTTATCGATTAATGAATTATTGGGCGGTTTGGTGCCTTGGACCAGACCGAGGACCTTAAGATTTTGCATGAACCGAGGACTGGCAGCCAGGTAACACGAGAAGTTGTGTAAAGTGTTAATATGTAGTAAAAACCCAAGAAAATCTCCCGTTTCCGTCATTTACTATCGAATCGACATAACGCCAGATGGTCACAGTGGTCGCTTTTCTCTCTGAAACGGTTACATTTATCGTCTGCAAGCCCTTGTCGCGTGATGCGGTATGCAGAGTCACTACAAGCGGCATAGTAGAACACTGAAGAAGCATCTAAGTTTATGCAATCGCCCAGTAAGAAGAGCTACATTTCAAGTTTTAGTTATCGATTAATGAATTATTGGGCGGTTTGGTGCCTTGGACCAGACCGAGGACCTTAAGATTTTGCATGAGCCGAGGACTGGCAGCCAGGTAACACGAGAAATTGTGTAAAGTGTTAATATGTAGTAAAAACCTAAGAAAATCTCCCGTTTCCGTCATTTACTATCGAATCGACATAACGCCAGATCGTCACAGTGGTCGCTTTTCTCTCTGAAACGGTTACATTTATCGTCTGCAAGCCGTTGTCGCGTGATGCGGTATGCAGACACAGTACAAGCAGCACACTAGAACACAGAATAAGAATCTACGTTGATGCAATCGGCCAGTAAGAAGAGCTACATTTCAAGTTTTAGTTATCGATTAATGAATTATTGGGCGGTTTGGTGCCTTGCACCAGACCGAGGACCTTAAGATTTTGCATGAGCCGAGGACTGGCAGCCAGGTAACACGAGAAATTGTGGAAAGTGTTAATATGTAGTAAAAACCTAAGAAAATCTCCCGTTTCCGTCATTTACTATCGAATCGACATAACGGGAGATCGTCACAGTGATCGCTTTTCTCTCTGAAACGGTTACATTTATCGTCTGCAAGCCGTTGTCTCGTGATGCGGTATGCAGACACAGTACAAGCAGCACACTAGAACACAGAATAAGAATCTACGTTGATGCAATCGGCCAGTAAGAAGAGCTACATTTCAAGTTTTAGTTATCGATTAATGAATTATTGGGCGGTTTGGTGCCTTGGACCAGACCGAGGACCTTAAGATTTTGCATGAACCGAGGACTGGCAGCCAGGTAACACGAGAAATTGTGTAAAGTGTTAATATGTAGTAAAAACCTAAGAAAATCTCCCGTTTCCGTCATTTACTATCGAATCGACATAACGCCAGATCGTCACAGTGGTCGCTTTTCTCTCTGAAACGGTTACATTTATCGTCTGCAAGCCCTTGTCGCGTGATGCGGTATGCAGACACAGTACAAGCAGCACACTAGAACACAGAATAAGAATCTACGTTGATGCAATCGGCCAGTAAGAAGAGCTACATTTCAAGTTTTAGTTATCGATTAATGAATTATTGGGCGGTTTGGTGCCTTGGACCAGACCGAGGACCTTAAGATTTTGCATGAACCGAGGACTGGCAGCCAGGTAACACGAGAAATTGTGTAAAGTGTTAATATGTAGTAAAAACCTAAGAAAATCTCCCGTTTCCGTCATTTACTATCGAATCGACATAACGCCAGATCGTCACAGTGGTCGCTTTTCTCTCTGAAACGGTTACATTTATCGTCTGCAAGCCCTTGTCGCGTGATGCGGTATGCAGACACAGTACAAGCAGAACACTAGAACACAGAATAAGAATCTACGTTGATGCAATCGGCCGGTAAGAAGAGCTACATTTCAAGTTTTAGTTATCGATTAATGAATTATTGGGCGGTTTGGTGCCTTGCACCAGACCGAGGACCTTAAGATTTTGCATGAGCCGAGGACTGGCAGCCAGGTAACACGAGAAATTGTGGAAAGTGTTAATATGTAGTAAAAACCTAAGAAAATCTCCCGTTTCCGTCATTTACTATCGAATCGACATAACGAGAGATCGTCACAGTGGTCGCTTTTCTCTCTGAAACGGTTACATTTATCGTCTGCAAGCCGTTGTCTCGTGATGCGGTATGCAGACACAGTACAAGCAGCACACTAGAACACAGAATAAGAATCTACGTTGATGCAATCGGCCAGTAAGAAGAGCTACATTTCAAGTTTTAGTTATCGATTAATGAATTATTGGGCGGTTTGGTGCCTTGGACCAGACCGAGGACCTTAAGATTTTGCATGAACCGAGGACTGGCAGCCAGGTAACACGAGAAATTGTGTAAAGTGTTAATATGTAGTAAAAACCTAAGAAAATCTCCCGTTTCCGTCATTTACTATCGAATCGACATAACGCCAGATCGTCACAGTGGTCGCTTTTCTCTCTGAAACGGTTACAATTATCGTCTGCAAGCCGTTGTCGCGTGATGCGGTATGCAGACACAGTACAAGCAGCACACTAGAACACAGAATAAGAAACTACGTTGATGCAATCGGCCAGTAAGAAGAGCTACATTTCAAGTTTTAGTTATCGATTAATGAATTATTGGGCGGTTTGGTGCCTTGGACCAGACCGAGGACCTTAAGATTTTGCATGAACCGAGGACTGGCAGCCAGGTAACACGAGAAATTGTGTAAAGTGTTAATATGTAGTAAAAACCTAAGAAAATCTCCCATTTCCGTCATTTACTATCGAATCGACATAACGCCAGATCGTCACAGTGGTCGCTTTTCTCTCTGAAACGGTTACATTTATCGTCTGCAAGCCCTTGTCGCGTGATGCGGTATGCAGACACAGTACAAGCAGCACACTAGATCACAGAATAAGAATCTACGTTGATGTGATCGGCCAGTAAGAAGAGCTACATTTCAAGTTTTAGTTATCGATTAATGAATTATTGGGCGGTTTGGTGCCTTGGACCAGACCGAGGACCTTAAGATTTTGCATGAACCGAGGACTGGCAGCCAGGTAACACGAGAAATTGTGTAAAGTGTTAATATGTAGTAAAAACCTAAGAAAATCTCCCGTTTCCGTCATTTACTATCGAATCGACATAACGCCAGATCGTCACAGTGGTCGCTTTTCTCTCTGAAACGGTTACATTTATCGTCTGCAAGCCGTTGTCGCGTGATGCGGTATGCAGACACAGTACAAGCAGCACACTAGAACACAGAATAAGAATCTACGTTGATGCAATCGGCCGGTAAGAAGAGCTACATTTCAAGTTTTAGTTATCGATTAATGAATTATTGGGCGGTTTGGTGCCTTGGACCAGACCGAGGACCTTAAGATTTTGCATGAGCCGAGGACTGGCAGCCAGGTAACACGAGAAATTGTGGAAAGTTTTAATATGTAGTAAAAACCTAAGAAAATCTCCCGTTTCCGTCATTTACTATCGAATCGACATAACGCCAGATCGTCACAGTGGTCGCTTTTCTCTCTGAAACGGTTACATTTATCGTCTGCAAGCCCTTGTCGCGTGATGCGGTATGCAGACACAGTACAAGCAGCACACTAGAACACAGAATAAGAATCTACGTTGATGCAATCGGCCAGTAAGAAGAGCTACATTTCAAGTTTTAGTTATCGATTAATGAATTATTGGGCGGTTTGGTGCCTTGGACCAGACCGAGGACCTTAAGATTTTGCATGAACCGAGGACTGGCAGCCAGGTAACACGAGAAATTGTGTAAAGTGTTAATATGTAGTAAAAACCTAAGAAAATCTCCCGTTTCCGTCATTTACTATCGAATCGACATAACGCCAGATCGTCACAGTGGTCGCTTTTCTCTCTGAAACGGTTACATTTATCGCCTGCAAGCCCTTGCCGCGTGATGCGGTATGCAGACACAGTACAAGCAGCACACTAGAACACAGGATAAGAATCTACGTTGATGCAATCGGCCAGTAAGAAGAGCTACATTTCAAGTTTTAGTTAGCGATTACTGAATTATTGGTCGGTTTGGTGCCTTGGACCAGACCGAGGACCTTAAGATTTTGCATGAACCGAGGACTGGCAGCCAGGTAACACGAGAAATTGTGTAAAGTGTTAATATGTAGTAAAAATCTAAGAAAATCTCCCGTTTCCATCATTTACTATCGAATCGACATAACGCCAGATCGTCACAGTGGTCGCTTTTCTCTCTGAAATGGTTACATTTATCGTCTGCAAGCCCTTGTCGCGTGATGCGGTATGCAGAGTCACAACAAGCGGCATAGTAGAACACTGCAGAAGCATCTAAGTTTATGCAATCGCCCAGTAAGGAGAGATACATTTCAAGTTTTAGTTATCGATTAATGAATTATTGGGCGGTTTGGTGCCTTGGACCAGACCGAGGACCTTAAGATTTTGCATGAACCGAGGACTGGAAGCCAGGTAACACGAGAAATTGTGTAAAGTGTTAATATGTTGTAAAAACCTAAGAAAATCTCCCGTTTCCGTCATTTACTATCGAATCGACATAACGCCAGATCGTCACAGTGGTCGCTTTTCTCTCTGAAACGGTTACATTTATCGTCTGCAAGCCCTTGTCGCGTGATGCGGTATGCAGACAGAGTACAAGCAGCACACTAGAACACAGGATAAAAATCTACGTTGATGCAATCGGCCAGTAAGGAGAGCTACATTTCAAGTTTTAGTTATCGATTAATGAATTATTGGGCGGTTTGGTGCCTTGGACCAGACCGAGGACCTTAAGATTTTGCATGAACCGAGGACTGGCAGCCAGGTAACACGAGAAGTTGTGTAAAGTGTTAATATGTAGTAAAAACCCAAGAAAATCTCCCGTTTCCGTCATTTACTATCGAATCGACATAACGCCAGATGGTCACAGTGGTCGCTTTTCTCTCTGAAACGGTTACATTTATCGTCTGCAAGCCCTTGTCGCCTGATGCGGTATGCAGAGTCACTACAAGCGGCATAGTAGAACACTGAAGAAGCATCTAAGTTTATGCAATCGCCCAGTAAAAAGAGCTACATTTCAAGTTTTAGTTATCGATTAATGAATTATTGGGCGGTTTGGTGCCTTGGACCAGACCGAGGACCTTAAGATTTTGCATGAACCGAGGACTGGCAGCCAGGTAACACGAGAAATTGTGTAAAGTGTTAATATGTAGTAAAAACCTAAGAAAATCTCCCGTTTCCGTCATTTACTATCGAATCGACATAACGCCAGATCGTCACAGTGGTCGCTTTTCTCTCTGAAACGGTTACATTTATCGCCTGCAAGCCCTTGTCGCGTGATGCGGTACGCAGACACAGTACAAGCAGCACACTAGAACACAGAATAAGAATCTACGTTGATGCAATCGGCCAGTAAGAAGAGCTACATTTCAAGTTTTAGTTATCGATTAATGAATTATTGGGCGGTTTGGTGCCTTGGACCAGACCGAGGACCTTAAGATTTTGCATGAACCGAGGACTGGCAGCCAGGTAACACGAGAAATTGTGTAATGTGTTAATATGTAGTAAAAACCTAAGAAAATCTCCCGTTTCCGTCATTTACTATCGAATCGACATAACGCCAGATCGTCACAGTGGTCGCTTTTCTCTCTGAAACGGTTACATTTATCGTCTGCAAGCCGTTGTCGCGTGATGCGGTATGCAGACACAGTACAAGCAGCACACTAGAACACAGAATAAGAATCTACGTTGATGCAATCGGCCAGTAAGAAGAGCTACATTTCAAGTTTTAGTTATCGATTAATGAATTATTGGGCGGTTTGGTGCCTTGGACCAGACCGAGGACCTTAAGATTTTGCATTAACCGAGGACTGGCAGCCAGGTAACACGAGAAATTGTGTAAAGTGTTAATATGTAGTAAAAACCCAAGAAAATCCCCCGTTTCCGTCATTTACTATCGTGTCGACATAACGCCAGATCGTCACAGTGGCCGCTTTCTTCTCTCTGAAACGGTTACATTTATCGTCTGCAAGCCCTTGTCGCATGATGCGGTATGCAGACACAGTGCAAGCAGCACACTAGAACACAGAATAAGGATCTACGTTGATGCAATCGGCCAGTAAGAAGAGCTACATTTAAAGTTTTAGTTATCGATTAATGAATTATTGGGCGGTTTGGTGCCTTGGACCAGACCGAGGACCTTAAGATTTTGCATGAACCGAGGACTGGCAGCCAGGTAACACGAGAAATTGTGTAATGTGTTAATATGTAGTAAAAACCTAAGAAAATCTCCCGTTTCCGTCATTTACTATCGAATCGACATAACGCCAGATCGTCACAGTGGTCGCTTTTCTCTCTGAAACGGTTACATTTATCGTCTGCAAGCCCTTGTCGCGTGATGCGGTATGCAAAGTCACTACAAGCGGCATAGTAGAACACTGAAGAGGCATCTAAGTTTATGCAATCGCCCAGTAAGAAGAGCTACATTTCAAGTTTTAGTTATCGATTAATGAATTATTGGGCGGTTTGGTGCCTTGGACCAGACCGAGGACCTTAAGATTTTGCATGAACCGAGGACTGGCAGCCAGGTAACACGAGAAATTGTGTAAAGTGTTAATATGTAATAAAAACCTAAGAAAATCTCCCGTTTCCGTCATTTACTATCGAATCGACATAACGCCAGATCGTCACATTGGTCGCTTTTCTCTCTGTAACGGTTACATTTATCGTCTGCAAGCCCTTGTCGCGTGATGCGGTATGCAGACACATTACAAGCAGCACACTAGAACACAGAATAAGAATCTACGTTGATGCAATCGGCCAGTAAGAAGAGCTACATTTCAAGTTTTAGTTATCGATTAATGAATTATTGGGCGGTTTGGTGCCTTGGACCAGACCGAGGACCTTAAGATTTTGCATGAACCGAGGACTGGCAGCCAGGTAACACGAGAAATTGTGTAAAGTTTTAATATGTAGTAAAAACCTAAGAAAATCTCCCGTTTCCGTCATTTACTATCGAATCGACATAACGCCAGATCGTCACATTGGTCGCTTTTCTCTCTGAAACGGTTTCATTTACCGTCTGCTAGCCCTTGTCGCGTGATGCGGTATGCAGACACAGTACAAGCAGCACACTAGAACACAGAATAAGAATGTACGTTGATGCAATCGGCCAGTAAGAAGAGCTACATTTCAAGTTTTAGTTATCGATTAATGAATTATTGGGCGGTTTGGTGCCTTGGACCAGACCGAGGACCTTAAGATTTTGCATGAACCGAGGACTGGCAGCCAGGTAACACGAGAAATTGTGTAAAGTGTTAATATGTAGTAAAAACCCAAGAAAATCCCCCGTTTCCCTCATTTACTATCGAGTCGACATAACGCCAGATCGTCACAGTGGCCGCTTTTCTCTCTGAAACGGTTACATTTATCGTCTGCAAGCCCTTGTCGCGTGATGCGGTATGCAGAGTCACTACAAGCGGCATAGTAGAACACTGAAGAAGCTTCTAAGTTTATGCAATCGCCCAGTAAGAAGAGCTACATTTCAAGTTTTAGTTATCGATTAATGAATTATTGGGCGGTTTGGTGCCTTGGACCAGACCGAGGACCTTAAGATTTTGCATGAACCGAGGACTGGCAGCCAGGTAACACGAGAAATTGTGTAAAGTGTTAATATGTAGTAAAAACCTAAGAAAATCTCCCGTTTCCGTCATTTACTATCGAATCGACATAACGCCAGATCGTCACATTGGTCGCTTTTCTCTCTGAAACGGTTACAATTATCGTCTGCAAGCCCTTGTCGCGTGATGCGGTATGCAGACACAGTACAAGCAGCACACAAGAACACAGAATAAGGATCTTCGTTGATGCAATCGGCCAGTAAGAAGAGCTACATTTCAAGTTTTAGTTATCGATTAATGAATTATTGGGCGGTTTGGTGCCTTGGACCAGACCGAGGACCTTAAGATTTTGCATGAACCGAGGACTGGCAGCCAGGTAACACGAGAAATTGTGTAAAGTGTTAATATGTAGTAAAAACCTAAGAAAATCTCCCGTTTCCGTCATTTACTATCGAATCGACATAACGCCAGATCGTCACAGTGGTCGCTGTTCTCTCTGAAACGGTTACATTTATCGTCTGCAAGCCCTTGTCGCGTGATGCGGTATGCAGACACAGTACAAGCAGCACACTAGAACACAGAATAAGAATCTACGTTGATGCAATCGGCCAGTAAGAAGAGCTACATTTCAAGATTTAGTTATCGATTAATGAATTATTGGGCGGTTTGGTGCCTTGGAATAGACCGAGGACCTTAAGAATTTGCATGAACCGAGGAGTGGCAGCCAGGTAACACCAGAAATTGTGTAAAGTGTTAATATGTAGTAAAAACCTAAGAAAATCTCCCGTTTCCGTCATTTACTATCGAATCGACATAACGCCAGATCGTCACATTGGTCGCTTTTCTCTCTGAAACGGTTACATTTATCGTCTGCAAGCCCTTGTCGCGTTATGCGGTATGCAGACACAGTACAAGCAGCACACTAGAACACAGGATAAGAATCTACGTTGATGCAATCGGCCAGTAAGAAGAGCTACATTTCAAGTTTTAGTTAGCGATTACTGAATTATTGGTCGGTTTGGTGCCTTGGACCAGACCGAGGACCTTAAGATTTTGCATGAACCGAGGACTGGCAGCCAGGTAACACGAGAAATTGTGTAAAGTGTTAATATGTAGTAAAAATCTAAGAAAATCTCCCGTTTCCATCATTTACTATCGAATCGACATAACGCCAGATCGTCACAGTGGTCGCTTTTCTCTCTGAAATGGTTACATTTATCGTCTGCAAGCCCTTGTCGCGTGATGCGGTATGCAGAGTCACAACAAGCGGCATAGTAGAACACTGCAGAAGCATCTAAGTTTATGCAATCGCCCAGTAAGGAGAGATACATTTCAAGTTTTAGTTATCGATTAATGAATTATTGGGCGGTTTGGTGCCTTGGACCAGACCGAGGACCTTAAGATTTTGCATGAACCGAGGACTGGAAGCCAGGTAACACGAGAAATTGTGTAAAGTGTTAATATGTTGTAAAAACCTAAGAAAATCTCCCGTTTCCGTCATTTACTATCGAATCGACATAACGCCAGATCGTCACAGTGGTCGCTTTTCTCTCTGAAACGGTTACATTTATCGTCTGCAAGCCCTTGTCGCGTGATGCGGTATGCAGACAGAGTACAAGCAGCACACTAGAACACAGGATAAAAATCTACGTTGATGCAATCGGCCAGTAAGGAGAGCTACATTTCAAGTTTTAGTTATCGATTAATGAATTATTGGGCGGTTTGGTGCCTTGGACCAGACCGAGGACCTTAAGATTTTGCATGAACCGAGGACTGGCAGCCAGGTAACACGAGAAGTTGTGTAAAGTGTTAATATGTAGTAAAAACCCAAGAAAATCTCCCGTTTCCGTCATTTACTATCGAATCGACATAACGCCAGATGGTCACAGTGGTCGCTTTTCTCTCTGAAACGGTTACATTTATCGTCTGCAAGCCCTTGTCGCCTGATGCGGTATGCAGAGTCACTACAAGCGGCATAGTGGAACACTGAAGAAGCATCTAAGTTTATGCAATCGCCCAGTAAGAAGAGCTACATTTCAAGTTTTAGTTATCGATTAATGAATTATTGGGCGGTTTGGTGCCTTGGACCAGACCGAGGACCTTAAGATTTTGCATGAACCGAGGACTGGCAGCCAGGTAACACGAGAAATTGTGTAAAGTGTTAATATGTAGTAAAAACCTAAGAAAATCTCCCGTTTCCGTCATTTACTATCGAATCGACATAACGCCAGATCGTCACAGTGGTCGCTTTTCTCTCTGAAACGGTTACATTTATCGCCTGCAAGCCCTTGTCGCGTGATGCGGTACGCAGACACAGTACAAGCAGCACACTAGAACACAGAATAAGAATCTACGTTGATGCAATCGGCCAGTAAGAAGAGCTACATTTCAAGTTTTAGTTATCGATTAATGAATTATTGGGCGGTTTGGTGCCTTGGACCAGACCGAGGACCTTAAGATTTTGCATGAACCGAGGACTGGCAGCCAGGTAACACGAGAAATTGTGTAATGTGTTAATATGTAGTAAAAACCTAAGAAAATCTCCCGTTTCCGTCATTTACTATCGAATCGACATAACGCCAGATCGTCACAGTGGTCGCTTTTCTCTCTGAAACGGTTACATTTATCGTCTGCAAGCCGTTGTCGCGTGATGCGGTATGCAGACACAGTACAAGCAGCACACTAGAACACAGAATAAGAATCTACGTTGATGCAATCGGCCAGTAAGAAGAGCTACATTTCAAGTTTTAGTTATCGATTAATGAATTATTGGGCGGTTTGGTGCCTTGGACCAGACCGAGGACCTTAAGATTTTGCATTAACCGAGGACTGGCAGCCAGGTAACACGAGAAATTGTGTAAAGTGTTAATATGTAGTAAAAACCCAAGAAAATCCCCCGTTTCCGTCATTTACTATCGTGTCGACATAACGCCAGATCGTCACAGTGGCCGCTTTCTTCTCTCTGAAACGGTTACATTTATCGTCTGCAAGCCCTTGTCGCATGATGCGGTATGCAGACACAGTGCAAGCAGCACACTAGAACACAGAATAAGGATCTACGTTGATGCAATCGGCCAGTAAGAAGAGCTACATTTCAAGTTTTAGTTATCGATTAATGAATTATTGGGCGGTTTGGTGCCTTGGACCAGACCGAGGACCTTAAGATTTTGCATGAACCGAGGACTGGCAGCCAGGTAACACGAGAAATTGTGTAATGTGTTAATATGTAGTAAAAACCTAAGAAAATCTCCCGTTTCCGTCATTTACTATCGAATCGACATAACGCCAGATCGTCACAGTGGTCGCTTTTCTCTCTGAAACGGTTACATTTATCGTCTGCAAGCCCTTGTCGCGTGATGCGGTATGCAAAGTCACTACAAGCGGCATAGTAGAACACTGAAGAGGCATCTAAGTTTATGCAATCGCCCAGTAAGAAGAGCTACATTTCAAGTTTTAGTTATCGATTAATGAATTATTGGGCGGTTTGGTGCCTTGGACCAGACCGAGGACCTTAAGATTTTGCATGAACCGAGGACTGGCAGCCAGGTAACACGAGAAATTGTGTAAAGTGTTAATATGTAATAAAAACCTAAGAAAATCTCCCGTTTCCGTCATTTACTATCGAATCGACATAACGCCAGATCGTCACATTGGTCGCTTTTCTCTCTGTAACGGTTACATTTATCGTCTGCAAGCCCTTGTCGCGTGATGCGGTATGCAGACACATTACAAGCAGCACACTAGAACACAGAATAAGAATCTACGTTGATGCAATCGGCCAGTAAGAAGAGCTACATTTCAAGTTTTAGTTATCGATTAATGAATTATTGGGCGGTTTGGTGCCTTGGACCAGACCGAGGACCTTAAGATTTTGCATGAACCGAGGACTGGCAGCCAGGTAACACGAGAAATTGTGTAAAGTTTTAATATGTAGTAAAAACCTAAGAAAATCTCCCGTTTCCGTCATTTACTATCGAATCGACATAACGCCAGATCGTCACATTGGTCGCTTTTCTCTCTGAAACGGTTTCATTTACCGTCTGCTAGCCCTTGTCGCGTGATGCGGTATGCAGACACAGTACAAGCAGCACACTAGAACACAGAATAAGAATGTACGTTGATGCAATCGGCCAGTAAGAAGAGCTACATTTCAAGTTTTAGTTATCGATTAATGAATTATTGGGCGGTTTGGTGCCTTGGACCAGACCGAGGACCTTAAGATTTTGCATGAACCGAGGACTGGCAGCCAGGTAACACGAGAAATTGTGTAAAGTGTTAATATGTAGTAAAAACCCAAGAAAATCCCCCGTTTCCGTCATTTACTATCGAGTCGACATAACGCCAGATCGTCACAGTGGCCGCTTTTCTCTCTGAAACGGTTACATTTATCGTCTGCAAGCCCTTGTCGCGTGATGCGGTATGCAGAGTCACTACAAGCGGCATAGTAGAACACTGAAGAAGCTTCTAAGTTTATGCAATCGCCCAGTAAGAAGAGCTACATTTCAAGTTTTAGTTATCGATTAATGAATTATTGGGCGGTTTGGTGCCTTGGACCAGACCGAGGACCTTAAGATTTTGCATGAACCGAGGACTGGCAGCCAGGTAACACGAGAAATTGTGTAAAGTGTTAATATGTAGTAAAAACCTAAGAAAATCTCCCGTTTCCGTCATTTACTATCGAATCGACATAACGCCAGATCGTCACATTGGTCGCTTTTCTCTCTGAAACGGTTACAATTATCGTCTGCAAGCCCTTGTCGCGTGATGCGGTATGCAGACACAGTACAAGCAGCACACAAGAACACAGAATAAGGATCTTCGTTGATGCAATCGGCCAGTAAGAAGAGCTACATTTCAAGTTTTAGTTATCGATTAATGAATTATTGGGCGGTTTGGTGCCTTGGACCAGACCGAGGACCTTAAGATTTTGCATGAACCGAGGACTGGCAGCCAGGTAACACGAGAAATTGTGTAAAGTGTTAATATGTAGTAAAAACCTAAGAAAATCTCCCGTTTCCGTCATTTACTATCGAATCGACATAACGCCAGATCGTCACAGTGGTCGCTGTTCTCTCTGAAACGGTTACATTTATCGTCTGCAAGCCCTTGTCGCGTGATGCGGTATGCAGACACAGTACAAGCAGCACACTAGAACACAGAATAAGAATCTACGTTGATGCAATCGGCCAGTAAGAAGAGCTACATTTCAAGATTTAGTTATCGATTAATGAATTATTGGGCGGTTTGGTGCCTTGGAATAGACCGAGGACCTTAAGAATTTGCATGAACCGAGGAGTGGCAGCCAGGTAACACCAGAAATTGTGTAAAGTGTTAATATGTAGTAAAAACCTAAGAAAATCTCCCGTTTCCGTCATTTACTATCGAATCGACATAACGCCAGATCGTCACATTGGTCGCTTTTCTCTCTGAAACGGTTACATTTATCGTCTGCAAGCCCTTGTCGCGTTATGCGGTATGCAGACACAGTACAAGCAGCACACTAGAACACAGAATAAGAATCTACGTTGATGCAATCGGCCAGTAAGAAGAGCTACATTTCAATTTTTAGTTATCGATTAATGAATTATTGGGCGGTTTGGTGCCTTGGACCAGACCGAGGACCTTAAGATTTTGCATGAACCGAGGACTGGCAGCCAGGTAACACGAGAAATTGTGTAAAGTGTTAATATGTAGTAAAAACCTAAGAAAATCTCCCGTTTCCGTCATTTACTATCGAATCGACATAACGCCAGATCGTCTAAGTGGTCGCTTTTCTCTCTGAAACGGTTACATTTATCGTCTGCAAGCCGTTGTCGCGTGATTCGGTATGCAGACACAGTACAAGCAGCACACTAGAACACAGAATAAGAATCTACGTTGATGCAATCGGCCAGTAAGAAGAGCTACATTTCAAGTTTTAGTTATCGATTAATGAATTATTGGGCGGTTTGGTGCCTTGGACCAGACCGAGGACCTTAAGATTTTGCATGAACCGAGGACTGGCAGCCAGGTAACACGAGAAATTGTGTAAAGTGTTAATATGTAGTAAAAACCTAAGAAAATCTCCCGTTTCCGTCATTTACTATCGAATCGACATAACGCCAGATCGTCACAGTGGTCGCTTTTCTCTCTGAAACGGTTACATTTATCGTCTGCAAGCCCTTGTCGCGTGATGCGGTATGCAGACACAGTACAAGCAGCACACTAGAACACAGAATAAGAATCTACGTTGATGCAATCGGCCAGTAAGAAGAGCTACATTTCAAGTTTTAGTTATCGATTAATGAATTATTGGGCGGTTTGGTGCCTTGGACCAGACCGAGGACCTTAAGATTTTGCATGAACCGAGGACTGGCAGCCAGGTAACACGAGAAATTGTGTAAAGTGTTAATATGTAGTAAAAACCTAAGAAAATCTCCCGTTTCCGTCATTTACTATCGAATCGACATAACGCCAGATCGTCACAGTGGTCGCTTTTCTCTCTGAAACGGTTACATTTATCGCCTGCAAGCCCTTGTCGCGTGATGCGGTATGCAGACACAGTACAAGCAGCACACTAGAACACAGGATAAGAATCTACGTTGATGCAATCGGCCAGTAACAAGAGATACATTTCAAGTTTTAGTTATCGATTAATGAATTATTGGGCGGTTTGGTGCCTTGGACCAGACCGAGGACCTTAAGATTTTGCATGAACCGAGGACTGGCAGCCAGGTAACACGAGAAATTGTGTAAAGTGTTAATATGTAGTAAAAATCTAAGAAAATCTCCCGTTTCCATCATTTACTATCGAATCGACATAACGCCAGATCGTCACAGTGGTCGCTTTTCTCTCTGAAACGGTTACATTTATCGTCTGCAAGCCCTTGTCGCGTGATGCGGTATGCAGAGTCACAACAAGCGGCATAGTAGAACACTGCAGAAGCATCTAAGTTTATGCAATCGCCCAGTAAGAAGAGATACATTTCAAGTTTTAGTTATCGATTAATGAATTATTGGGCGGTTTGGTGCCTTGGACCAGACCGAGGACCTTAAGATTTTGCATGAACCGAGGACTGGCAGCCAGGTAACACGAGAAATTGTGTAAAGTGTTAATATGTTGTAAAAACCTAAGAAAATCTCCCGTTTCCGTCATTTACTATCGAATCGACATAACGCCAGATCGTCACAGTGGTCGCTTTTCTCTCTGAAACGGTTACATTTATCGTCTGCAAGCCCTTGTCGCGTGATGCGGTATGCAGACACAGTACAAGCAGCACACTAGAACACAGGATAAGAATCTACGTTGATGCAATCGGCCAGTAAGGAGAGCTACATTTCAAGTTTTAGTTATCGATTAATGAATTATTGGGCGGTTTGGTGCCTTGGACCAGACCGAGGACCTTAAGATTTTGCATGAACCGAGGACTGGCAGCCAGGTAACACGAGAAGATGTGTAAAGTGTTAATATGTAGTAAAAACCCAAGAAAATCTCCCGTTTCCGTCATTTACTATCGAATCGACATAACGCCAGATGGTCACAGTGGTCGCTTTTCTCTCTGAAACGGTTACATTTATCGTCTGCAAGCCCTTGTCGCGTGATGCGGTATGCAGAGTCACTACAAGCGGCATAGTAGAACACTGAAGAAGCATCTAAGTTTATGCAATCGCCCAGTAAGAAGAGCTACATTTCAAGTTTTAGTTATCGATTAATGAATTATTGGGCGGTTTGGTGCCTTGGACCAGACCGAGGACCTTAAGATTTTGCATGAGCCGAGGACTGGCAGCCAGGTAACACGAGAAATTGTGGAAAGTGTTAATATGTAGTAAAAACCTAAGAAAATCTCCCGTATCCGTCATTTACTATCGAATCGACATAACGCCAGATCGTCACAGTGGTCGCTTTTCTCTCTGAAACGGTTACATTTATCGTCTGCAAGCCGTTGTCTCGTGATGCGGTATGCAGACACAGTACAAGCAGCACACTAGAACACAGAATAAGAATCTACGTTGATGCAATCGGCCAGTAAGAAGAGCTACATTTCAAGTTTTAGTTATCGATTAATGAATTATTGGGCGGTTTGGTGCCTTGCACCAGACCGAGGACCTTAAGATTTTGCATGAGCCGAGGACTGGCAGCCAGGTAACACGAGAAATTGTGTAAAGTGTTAATATGTAGTAAAAACCTAAGAAAATCTCCCGTTTCCGTCATTTACTATCGAATCGACATAACGAGAGATCGTCACAGTGGTCGCTTTTCTCTCTGAAACGGTTACATTTATCGTCTGCAAGCCGTTGTCTCGTGATGCGGTATGCAGACACAGTACAAGCAGCACACTAGAACACAGAATAAGAATCTACGTTGATGCAATCGGCCAGTAAGAAGAGCTACATTTCAAGTTTTAGTTATCGATTAATGAATTATTGGGCGGTTTGGTGCCTTGGACCAGACCGAGGACCTTAAGATTTTGCATGAACCGAGGACTGGCAGCCAGGTAACACGAGAAATTGTGTAAAGTGTTAATATGTAGTAAAAACCTAAGAAAATCTCCCGTTTCCGTCATTTAATATCGAATCGACATAACGCCAGATCGTCACAGTGGTCGCTTTTCTCTCTGAAACGGTTACATTTATCGTCTGCAAGCCCTTGTCGCGTGATGCGGTATGCAGACACAGTACAAGCAGCACACTAGAACACAGAATAAGAATCTACGTTGATGCAATCGGCCAGTAACAAGAGCTACATTTCAAGTTTTAGTTATCGATTAATGAATTATTGGGCGGTTTGGTGCCTTGGACCAGACCGAGGACCTTAAGATTTTGCATGAATCGAGGACTGGCAGCCAGGTAACACGAGAAATTGTGTAATGTGTTAATATGTAGTAAAAACCTAAGAAAATCTCCCGTTTCCGTCATTTACTATCGAATCGACATAACGCCAGATCGTCACAGTGGTCGCTTTTCTCTCTGAAACGGTTACATTTATCGTCTGCAAGCCGTTGTCGCGTGATGCGGTATGCAGACACAGTACAAGCAGCACACTAGAACACAGAATAAGAATCTACGTTGATGCAATCGCCCAGTAAGAAGAGCTACATTTCAAGTTTTAGTTATCGATTAATGAATTATTGGGCGGTTTGGTGCCTTGGACCAGACCGAGGACCTTAAGATTTTGCATGAGCCGAGGACTGGCAGCCACGTAACACGAGAAATTGCGGAAAGTGTTAATATGTAGTAAAAACCTAAGAAAATCTCCCGTTTCCGTCATTTACTATCGAATCGACATAACGCCAGATCGTCACAGTGGTCGCTTTTCTCTCTGAAACGGTTACATTTATCGTCTGCAAGCCCTTGTCGCGTGATGCGGTATGCAGACACAGTACAAGCAGCACACTAGAACACAGAATAAGAATCTACGATGATGCAATCGGCCAGTAAGAAGAGCTACATTTCAAGTTTTAGTTATCGATTAATGAATTATTGGGCGGTTTGGTGCCTTGGACCAGACCGAGGACCTTAAGATTTTGCATGAACCGAGGACTGGCAGCCAGGTAACACGAGAAATTGTGTAAAGTGTTAATATGTAGTAAAAACCTAAGAAAATCTCCCGTTTCCCCTCATTTACTATCGAATCGACATAACGCCAGATCGTCACAGTGGTCGCTTTTCTCTCTGAAACGGTTACATTTATCGTCTGCAAGCCCTTGTCGCGTGATGCGGTATGCAGAGTCACAACAAGCGGCATAGTAGAACACTGCAGAAGCATGTAAGTTTATGCAATCGCCCAGTAAGAAGAGATACATTTCAAGTTTTAGTTATCGATTAATGAATTATTGGGCGGTTTGGTGCCTTGGACCAGACCGAGGACCTTAAGATTTTGCATGAACCGAGGACTGGAAGCCAGGTAACACGAGAAATTGTGTAAAGTGTTAATATGTTGTAAAAACCTAAGAAAATCTCCCGTTTCCGTCATTTACTATCGAATCGACATAACGCCAGATCGTCACAGTGGTCGCTTTTCTCTCTGAAACGGTTACATTTATCGTCTGCAAGCCCTTGTCGCGTGATGCGGTATGCAGACACAGTACAAGCAGCACACTAGAACACAGGATAAGAATCTACGTTGATGCAATCGGCCAGTAAGGAGAGCTACATTTCAAGTTTTAGTTATCGATTAATGAATTATTGGGCGGTTTGGTGCCTTGGACCAGACCGAGGACCTTAAGATTTTGCATGAACCGAGGACTGGCAGCCAGGTAACACGAGAAGTTGTGTAAAGTGTTAATATGTAGTAAAAACCCAAGAAAATCTCCCGTTTCCGTCATTTACTATCGAATCGACATAACGCCAGATGGTCACAGTGGTCGCTTTTCTCTCTGAAACGGTTACATTTATCGTCTGCAAGCCCTTGTCGCGTGATGCGGTATGCAGAGTCACTACAAGCGGCATAGTAGAACACTGAAGAAGCATCTAAGTTTATGCAATCGCCCAGTAAGAAGAGCTACATTTCAAGTTTTAGTTATCGATTAATGAATTATTGGGCGGTTTGGTGCCTTGGACCAGACCGAGGACCTTAAGATTTTGCATGAGCCGAGGACTGGCAGCCAGGTAACACGAGAAATTGTGGAAAGTGTTAATATGTAGTAAAAACCTAAGAAAATCTCCCGTTTCCATCATTTACTATCGAATCGACATAACGCCAGATCGTCACAGTGGTCGCTTTTCTCTCTGAAACGGTTACATTTATCGTCTGCAAGCCGTTGTCGCGTGATGCGGTATGCAGACACAGTACAAGCAGCACACTAGAACACAGAATAAGAATCTACGTTGATGCAATCGGCCAGTAAGAAGAGCTACATTTCAAGTTTTAGTTATCGATTAATGAATTATTGGGCGGTTTGGTGCCTTGGACCAGACCGAGGACCTTAAGATTTTGCATGAACCGAGGACTGGCAGCCAGGTAACACGAGAAATTGTGTAAAGTGTTAATATGTAGTAAAAACCTAAGAAAATCTCCCGTTTCCGTCATTTACTATCGAATCGACATAACGCCAGATCGTCACATTGGTCGCTTTTCTCTCTGAAACGGTTACATTTATCGTCTGCAAGCCCTTGTCGCGTGATGCGGTATGCAGACACAGTACAAGCAGCACACTAGAACACAGAATAAGAATCTACGTTGATGCAATCGGCCAGTAAGAAGAGCTACATTTCAAGTTTTAGTTATCGATTAATGAATTATTGGGCGGTTTGGTGCCTTGGACCAGACCGAGGACCTTAAGATTTTGCATGAACCGAGGACTGGCAGCCAGGTAACACGAGAAATTGTGTAAAGTGTTAATATGTAGTAAAAACCTAAGAAAATCTCCCGTTTCCATCATTTACTATCGAATCGACATAACGCCAGATCGTCACAGTGGTCGCTTCTCTCTCTGAAACGGTTACATTTATCGTCTGCAAGCCCTTGTCGCGTGATGCGGTATGCAGAGTCACTACAAGCGGCATAGTAGAACACTGAAGAAGCATCTAAGTTTATGCAATCGCCCAGTAAGAAGAGCTATATTTCAAGTTTTAGTTATCCATTAATGAATTATTGGGCGGTTTGGTGCCTTGGACCAGACCGAGGACCTTAAGATTTTGCATGAGCCGAGGACTGGCAGCCAGGTAACACGAGAAATTGTGTAAAGTGTTAATATGTAGTAAAAACCTAAGAAAATCTCCCGTTTCCGTCATTTACTATCGAATCGACATAACGCCAGATCGTCACAGTGGTCGCTTTTCTCTCTGAAACGGTTAGATTTATCGTCTGCAAGCCGTTGTCGCGTGATGCGGTATGCAGACACAGTACAAGCAGCACACTAGAACACAGAATAAGAATCTACGTTGATGCAATCGGCCAGTAAGAAGAGCTACATTTCAAGTTTTAGTTATCGATTAATGAATTATTGGGCGGTTTGGTGCCTTGGACCAGACCGAGGACCTTAAGATTTTGCATGAACCGAGGACTGGCAGCCAGGTAACACGAGAAATTGTGTAAAGTGTTAATATGTAGTAAAAACCTAAGAAAATGTCCCGTTTCCGTCATTTACTATCGAATCGACATAACGCCAGATCGTCACAGTGGTCGCTTTTCTCTCTGAAACGGTTACATTTATCGTCTGCAAGCCCTTGTCGCGTGATGCGGTATGCAGACACAGTACAAGCAGCACACTAGAACACAGAATAAGAATCTACGTTGATGCAATCGGCCAGGAAGAAGAGCTACATTTCAAGTTTTACTTATCGATTAATGAATTATTGGGCGGTTTGGTGCCTTGGACCAGACCGAGGACCTTAAGATTTTGCATGAACCGAGGACTGGCAGCCAGGTAACACGAGAAATTGTGTAAAGTGTTAATATGTAGTAAAAACCTAAGAAAATCTCCCGTTTCCGTCATTTACTATCGAATCGACATAACGCCTGATCGTCACATTGGTCGCTTTTCTCTCTGAAACGGTTACATTTATCGTCTGCAAGCCCTTGTCGCGTGATGCGGTATGCAGACACAGTACAAGCAGCACACTAGAACACAGAATAAGAATCTACGTTGATGCAATCGGCCAGTAAGAAGAGCTACATTTCAAGTTTTAGTTATCGATTAATGAATTATTGGGCGGTTTGGTGCCTTGGACCAGACTGAGGACCTTAAGATTTTGCATGAACCGAGGACTGGCAGCCAGGTAATACGAGAAATTGTGTAAAGTGTTAATATGTAGTAAAAACCTAAGAAAATCTCCCGTTTCCGTCATTTACTATCGAATCGACATAACGCCAGATCGTCACAGTGGTCGCTTTTCTCTCTGAAACGGTTACATTTATCGTCTGCTAGCCCTTGTCGCGTGATGCGGTATGCAGACACAGTACAAGCAGCACACTAGAACACAGAATAAGAATCTACGTTGATGCAATCGGCCAGTAAGAAGAGCTACATTTCAAGTTTTAGTTATCGATTAATGAATTATTGGGCGGTTTGGTGCCTTGGACCAGACCGAGGACCTTAAGATTTTGCATGAACCGAGGACTGGCAGCCAGGTAATACGAGAAATTGTGTAAAGTGTTAATATGTAGTAAAAACCTAAGAAAATCTCCCGTTTCCGTCATTTACTATCGAATCGACATAACGCCAGATCGTCACAGTGGTCGCTTCTCTCTCTGAAACGGTTACATTTATCGTCTGCAAGCCCTTGTCGCGTGATGCGGTATGCAGAGTCACTACAAGCGGCATAGTAGAACACTGAAGAAGCATCTAAGTTTATGCAATCGCCCAGTAAGAAGAGCTATATTTCAAGTTTTAGTTATCCATTAATGAATTATTGGGCGGTTTGGTGCCTTGGACCAGACCGAGGACCTTAAGATTTTGCATGAGCCGAGGACTGGCAGCCAGGTAACACGAGAAATTGTGTAAAGTGTTAATATGTAGTAAAAACCTAAGAAAATCTCCCGTTTCCGTCATTTACTATCGAATCGACATAACGCCAGATCGTCACAGTGGTCGCTTTTCTCTCTGAAACGGTTAGATTTATCGTCTGCAAGCCGTTGTCGCGTGATGCGGTATGCAGACACAGTACAAGCAGCACACTAGAACACAGAATAAGAATCTACGTTGATGCAATCGGCCAGTAAGAAGAGCTACATTTCAAGTTTTAGTTATCGATTAATGAATTATTGGGCGGTTTGGTGCCTTGGACCAGACCGAGGACCTTAAGATTTTGCATGAACCGAGGACTGGCAGCCAGGTAACACGAGAAATTGTGTAAAGTGTTAATATGTAGTAAAAACCTAAGAAAATGTCCCGTTTCCGTCATTTACTATCGAATCGACATAACGCCAGATCGTCACAGTGGTCGCTTTTCTCTCTGAAACGGTTACATTTATCGTCTGCAAGCCCTTGTCGCGTGATGCGGTATGCAGACACAGTACAAGCAGCACACTAGAACACAGAATAAGAATCTACGTTGATGCAATCGGCCAGGAAGAAGAGCTACATTTCAAGTTTTACTTATCGATTAATGAATTATTGGGCGGTTTGGTGCCTTGGACCAGACCGAGGACCTTAAGATTTTGCATGAACCGAGGACTGGCAGCCAGGTAACACGAGAAATTGTGTAAAGTGTTAATATGTAGTAAAAACCTAAGAAAATCTCCCGTTTCCGTCATTTACTATCGAATCGACATAACGCCTGATCGTCACATTGGTCGCTTTTCTCTCTGAAACGGTTACATTTATCGTCTGCAAGCCCTTGTCGCGTGATGCGGTATGCAGACACAGTACAAGCAGCACACTAGAACACAGAATAAGAATCTACGTTGATGCAATCGGCCAGTAAGAAGAGCTACATTTCAAGTTTTAGTTATCGATTAATGAATTATTGGGCGGTTTGGTGCCTTGGACCAGACTGAGGACCTTAAGATTTTGCATGAACCGAGGACTGGCAGCCAGGTAATACGAGAAATTGTGTAAAGTGTTAATATGTAGTAAAAACCTAAGAAAATCTCCCGTTTCCGTCATTTACTATCGAATCGACATAACGCCAGATCGTCACAGTGGCCGCTTTTCTCTCTGAAACGGTTACATTTATCGTCTGCAAGCCGTTGTCGCGTGATACGGTATGCAGACACAGTACAAGCAGCACACTAGAACACAGAATAAGAATCTACGTTGATGCAATCGGACAGTAAGAAGAGCTACATTTCAAGTTTTAGTTATCGATTAATGAATTATTGGGCGGTTTGGTGCCTTGGACCAGACCGAGGACCTTAAGATTTTGCATGAACCGAGGACTGGCAGCCAGGTAACACCAGAAATTGTGTAAACTGTTAATATGTAGTAAAAACCTAAGAAAATCTCTCGTTTCCGTCATTTACTATCGAATCGACATAACGCCAGATCGTCACAGTGGTCGCTTTTCTCTCTGAAACGGTTACATTTATCGTCTGCAAGCCCTTGTCGCGTGATGCGGTATGCAGACACAGTACAAGCAGCACACTAGAACACAGAATAAGAATCTACGTTGATGCAATCGGCCAGTAAGGAGAGCTACATTTCAAGTTTTAGTTATCGATTAATGAATTATTGGGCGGTTTGGTGCCTTGGACCAGACCGAGGACCTTAAGATTTTGCATGAACCGAGGACTGGCAGCCAGGTAACACGAGAAATTGTGTAAGGTGTTAATATGTAGTAAAAACCTAAGAAAATCTCCCGTTTCCGTCATTTACTATCGAATCGACATAACGCCAGATCGTCACAGTGGTCGCTTTTCTCTCTGAAACGGTTACATTTATCGTCTGCAAGCCCTTGTCGCGTGATGCGGTATGCAGACACAGTACAAGCAGCACACTAGAACACAGAATAAGAATCTACGTTCATGCAATCGGCCAGTAAGAAGAGCTACATTTCAAGTTTTAGTTATCGATTAATGAATTATTGGGCGGTTTGGTGCCTTGGACCAGACCGAGGACCTTAAGATTTTGCATGAACCGAGGACTGGCAGCCAAGTAACACGAGAAATTGTGTAAAGTGTTAATATGTAGTAAAAACCTAAGAAAATCTCCCGTTTCCGTCATTTACTATCGAATCGACATAACGCCAGATCGTCACATTGGTCGCTTTTCTCTCTGAAACGGTTACATTTACCGTCTGCAAGCCCTTGCCGCGTGATGCGGTATGCAGACACAGTACAAGCAGCACACTAGAACACAGAATAAGAATCTACGTTGATGCAATCGGCCAGTAAGAAGAGCTACATTTCAAGTTTTAGTTATCGATTAATGAATTATTGGGCGGTTTGGTGCCTTGGACCAGACCGAGGACCTTAAGATTTTGCATGAACCGAGGACTGGCAGCCAAGTAACACGAGAAATTGTGTAAAGTGTTAATATGTAGTAAAAACCTAAGAAAATCTCCCGTTTCCGTCATTTACTATCGAATCGACATAACGCCAGATCGTCACAGTGGTCGCTTTTCTCTCTGAAACGGTTACATTTATCGTCTGCAAGCCCTTGTCGCGTGATGCGGTATGCAGAGTCACTACAAGCGGCATAGTAGAACACTGAAGAAGCATCTAAGTTTATGCAATCGGCCAGTAAGAAGAGCTACATTTCAAGTTTTAGTTATCGATTAATGAATTATTGGGCGGTTTGGTGCCTTGGACCAGACCGAGGACCTTAAGATATTGCATGAACCGAGGACTGGCAGCCAGGTAACACGAGAAATTGTGTAAAGTGTTAATATGTAGTAAAAACCTAAGAAAATCTCCCGTTTCCGTCATTTACTATCGAATCGACATAACGCCAGATCGTCACAGTGGTCGCTTTTCTCCCTGAAACGGTTACATTTATCGTCTGTAAGCCCTTGTCGCGTGACGCGGTATGCAGACACAGTACAAGCAGCACACTAGAACACAGAATAAGAATCTACGTTGATGCAATCGGCCAGTAAGAAGAGCTACATTTCAAGTTTTAGTTATCGATTAATGAATTATTGGGCGGTTTGGTGCCTTGGACCAGACCGAGGACCTTAAGATTTTGCATGAACCGAGGACTGGCAGCCAGGTAACACGAGAAATTGTGTAAAGTGTTAATATGTAGTAAAAACCTAAGAAAATCTCCCGTTTCCGTCATTTACTATCGAATCGACATAACGCCAGATCGTCACAGTGGTCGCTTTTCTCCCTGAAACGGTTACATTTATCGTCTGTAAGCCCTTGTCGCGTGACGCGGTATGCAGACACAGTACAAGCAGCACACTAGAACACAGAATAAGAATCTACGTTGATGCAATCGGCCAGTAAGAAGAGCTACATTTCAAGTTTTAGTTATCGATTAATGAATTATTGGGCGGTTTGGTGCCTTGGACCAGACCGAGGACCTTAAGATTTTGCATGAACCGAGGACTGGCAGCCAGGTAACACGAGAAATTGTGTAAAGTGTTAATATGTAGTAAAAACCTAAGAAAATCTCCCGTTTCCGTCATTTACTATCGCATCGACGTAACGCCAGATCGTCACAGTGGTCGCTTTTCTCTCTGAAACGGTTACATTTATCGTCTGCAAGCCCATGTCGCGTGATGCGGTATGCAGACACAGTACAAGCAGCACACTAGAACACAGAATAAGAATCTACGTTGATGCAATCGGCCAGTAAGAAGAGCTACATTTCAAGTTTTAGTTATCGATTAATGAATTATTGGGCGGTTTGGTGCCTTGGACCAGACCGAGGACCTTAAGATTTTGCATGAACCGAGGACTGGCAGCCAGGTAACACGAGAAATTGTGTAAAGTGTTAATATGTAGTAAAAACCTAAGAAAATCTCCCGTTTCCGTCATTTACTATCGAATCGACATAACGCCAGATCGTCACATTGGTCGCTTTTCTCTCTGAAACGGTTACATTTACCGTCTGCAAGCCCTTGTCGCGTGATGCGGTATGCAGACACAGTACAAGCAGCACACTAGAACACAGAATAAGAATCTACGTTGATGCAATCGGCCAGTAAGAAGAGCTACATTTCAAGTTTTAGTTATCGATTAATGAATTATTGGGCGGTTTGGTGCCTTGGACCAGACCGAGGACCTTAAGATTTTGCATGAACCGAGGACTGGCAGCCAAGTAACACGAGAAATTGTGTAAAGTGTTAATATGTAGTAAAAACCTAAGAAAATCTCCCGTTTCCGTCATTTACTATCGAATCGACATAACGCCAGATCGTCACAGTGGTCGCTTTTCTCTCTGAAACGGTTACATTTATCGTCTGCAAGCCCTTGTCGCGTGATGCGGTATGCAGAGTCACTACAAGCGGCATAGTAGAACACTGAAGAAGCATCTAAGTTTATGCAATCGCCCAGTAAGAAGAGCTACATTTCAAGTTTTAGTTATCGATTAATGAATTATTGGGCGGTTTGGTGCCTTGGACCAGACCGAGGACCTTAAGATATTGCATGAACCGAGGACTGGCAGCCAGGTAACACGAGAAATTGTGTAAAGTGTTAATATGTAGTAAAAACCTAAGAAAATCTCCCGTTTCCGTCATTTACTATCGAATCGACATAACGCCAGATCGTCACAGTGGTCGCTTTTCTCTCTGAAACGGTTACATTTATCGTCTGCAAGCCGTTGTCGCGCGATACGGTATGCAGACACAGTACAAGCAGCACACTAGAACACAGAATAAGAATCTACGTTGATGCAATCGGCCAGTAAGAAGAGCTACATTTCAAGTTTTAGTTATCGATTAATGAATTATTGGGCGGTTTGGTGCCTTGGACCAGACCGAGGACCTTAAGATTTTGCATGAACCGAGGACTGGCAGCCAGGTAACACGAGAAATTGTGTAAAGTGTTAATATGCAGTAAAAACCTAAGAAAATCTCCCGTTTCCGTCATTTACTATCGAATCGACATAACGCCAGATCATCACATTGGTCGCTTTTCTCTCTGAAACGGTTACATTTATCGTCTGCAAGCCCTTGTCGCGTGATGCGGTATGCAGACACAGTACAAGCAGCACACTAGAACACAGAATAAGAATCTACGTTGATGCAATCGGCCAGTAAGAAGAGCTACATTTCAAGTTTTAGTTATCGATTAATGAATTATTGGGCGGTTTGGTGCCTTGGACCAGACCGAGGACCTTAAGATTTTGCATGAACCGAGGACTGGCAGCCAGGTAACACGAGAAATTGTGTAAAGTGTTAATATGTAGTAAAAACCTAAGAAAATCTCCCGTTTCCGTCATTTACTGTCGAATCGACATAACGCCAGATCGTCACAGTGGTCGCTTTTCTCTCTGAAACGGTTACAATTATCGTCTGCAAGCCGTTGTCGCGTGATGCGGTATGCAGACACAGTACAAGCAGCACACTAGAACACAGAATAAGAATCTACGTTGATGCAATCGGCCAGTAAGAAGAGCTACATTTCAAGTTTTAGTTATCGATTAATGAATTATTGGGCGGTTTGGTGCCTTGGACCAGACCGAGGACCTTAAGATTTTGCATGAACCGAGGACTGGCAGCCAGGTAACATGAGAAATTGTGTAAAGTGTTAATATGTAGTAAAAACCTAAGAAAATCTCCCATTTCCGTCATTCACTATCGAATCGACATAACGCCAGATCGTCACATTGGTCGCTTTTCTCTCTGAAACGGTTACATTTATCGTCTGCAAGCCCTTTTCGCGTGATGCGGTATGCAGACACAGTACAAGCAGCACACTAGAACACAGAATAAGAATCTACGTTGATGCAATCGGCCAGTAAGAAGAGCTACATTTCAAGCTTTAGTTATCGATTAATGAATTATTGGGCGGTTTGGTGCCTTGGACCAGACCGAGGACCTTAAGATTTTGCATGAACCGAGGACTGGCAGCCAGGTAACATGAGAAATTGTGTAAAGTGTTAATATGTAGTAAAAACCTAAGAAAATCTCCCGTTTCCGTCATTTACTATCGAATCGACATAACGCCAGATCGTCACAGTGGTCGCTTTTCTCTCTGAAACGGTTACATTTATCGTCTGCAAGCCCTTGTCGCGTGATGCGGTATGCAGACACAGTACAAGCAGCACACTAGAACACAGAATAAGAATCTACGTTGATGCAATCGGCCAGTAAGAAGAGCTACATTTCAAGTTTTAGTTATCGATTAATGAATTATTGGGCGGTTTGGTGCCTTGGACCAGACCGAGGACCTTAAGATTTTGCATGAACCGAGGTCTGGCAGCCAGGTAACACGACAAATTGTGTAAAGTGTTAATATGTAGTAAAAACCTAAGAAAATCTCCCGTTTCCGTCATTTACTATCGAATCGACATAACGCCAGATCGTCACAGTGGTCGCTTTTCTCTCTGAAACGGTTACATTTATCGTCTGCAAGCCGTTGTCGCGTGATGCGGTATGCAGACACAGTACAAGCAGCACACTAGAACACAGAATAAGAATCTACGTTGATGCAATCGGCCAGTAAGAAGAGCTACATTTCAAGTTTTAGTTATCGATTAATGAATTATTGGGCGGTTTGGTGCCTTGGACCAGACCGAGGACCTTAAGATTTTGCATGAACCGAGGACTGGCAGCCAGGTAACACGAGAAATTGTGTAAAGTGTTAATATGTAGTAAAAACCTAAGAAAATCTCCCGTTTCCGTCATTTACTATCGAATCGACATAACGCCAGATCGTCACATTGGTCGCTTTTCTCTCTGAAACGGTTACATTTATCGTCTGCAAGCCCTTGTCGCGTGATGCGGTATGCAGACACAGTACAAGCAGCACACTAGAACACAGAATAAGAATCCACGTTGATGCAATCGGCCAGTAAGAAGAGTTACATTTCAAGTTTTAGTTATCGATTAATGAATAATTGGGCGGTTTGGTGCCTTGGACCAGACCGAGGACCTTAAGATTTTGCATGAACCGAGGACTGGCAGCCAGGTAACACGAGAAATTGTGTAAAGTGTTAATATGTAGTAAAAACCTAAGAAAATCTCCCGTTTCCGTCATTTACTATCGAGTCGACATAACGCCAGATCGTCACAGTGGTCGCTTTTCTCTCTGAAACGGTTACATTTATCGTCTGCAAGCCCTTGTCGCGTGATGCGGTATGCAGACACAGTACAAGCAGCACACTAGAACACAGAATAAGAATCTACGTTGATGCAATCGGCCAGTAAGAAGAGCTACATTTCAAGTTTTAGTTATCGATTAATGAATTATTGGGCGGTTTGGTGCCTTGGACCAGACCGAGGACCTTAAGATTTTGCATGAACCGAGGACTGGCAGCCAGGTAACACGAGAAATTGTGTAAAGTGTTAATATGTAGTAAAAACCTAAGAAAATCTCCCGTTTCCGTCATTTACTATCGAATCGACATAACGCCAGATCGTCACATTGGTCGCTTTTCTCTCTGAAACGGTTACATTTATCGTCTGCAAGCCGTTGTCGCGTGATGCGGTATGCAGACACAGTACAAGCAGCACACTAGAACACAGAATAAGAATCTACGTTGATGCAATCGGCCAGTAAGAAGAGCTACATTTCAAGTTTTAGTTATCGATTAATGAATTATTGGGCGGTTTGGTGCCTTGGACCAGACCGAGGACCTTAAGATTTTGCATCAACCGAGGACTGGCAGCCAGGTAACACGAGAAATTGTGTAAAGTGTTAATATGTAGTAAAAACCTAAGAAAATCTCCCGTTTCCGTCATTTACTATCGAATCGACATAACGCCAGATGGTCACAGTGGTCGCTTTTCTCTCTGAAACGGTTACATTTATCGTCTGCAAGCCCTTGTCGCGTGATGCGGTATGCAGAGTCACTACAAGCGGCATAGTAGAACACTGAAGAAGCATCTAAGTTTATGCAATCGCCCAGTAAGAAGAGCTACATTTCAAGTTTTAGTTATCGATTAATGAATTATTGGGCGGTTTGGTGCCTTGGACCAGACCGAGGACCTTAAGATTTTGCATGAGCCGAGGACTGGCAGCCAGGTAACACGAGAAATTGTGTAAAGTGTTAATATGTAGTAAAAACCTAAGAAAATCTCCCGTTTCCGTCATTTACTATCGAATCGACATAACGCCAGATCGTCACAGTGGTCGCTTTTCTCTCTGAAACGGTTACATTTATCGTCTGCAAGCCGTTGTCGCGTGATGCGGTATGCAGACACAGTACAAGCAGCACACTAGAACACAGAATAAGAATCTACGTTGATGCAATCGGCCAGTAAGAAGAGCTACATTTCAAGTTTTAGTTATCGATTAATGAATTATTGGGCGGTTTGGTGCCTTGGACCAGACCGAGGACCTTAAGATTTTGCATGAACCGAGGACTGGCAGCCAGGTAACACGAGAAATTGTGTAAAGTGTTAATATGTAGTAAAAACCTAAGAAAATCTCCCGTTTCCGTCATTTACTATCGAATCGACATAACGCCAGATCGTCACATTGGTCGCTTTTCTCTCTGAAACGGTTACATTTATCGTCTGCAAGCCCTTGTCGCGTGATGCGGTATGCAGACACAGTACAAGCAGCACACTAGAACACAGAATAAGAATCTACGTTGATGCAATCGGCCAGTAAGAAGAGCTACATTTCAAGTTTTAGTTATCGATTAATGAATTATTGGGCGGTTTGGTGCCTTGGACCAGACCGAGGACCTTAAGATTTTGCATGAACCGAGGACTGGCAGCCAGGTAACACCAGAAATTGTGTAAAGTGTTAATATGTAGTAAAAGCCTAAGAAAATCTCCCGTTTCCGTCATTTACTATCGAATCGACATAACGCCAGATCATCACATTGGTCGCTTTTCTCTCTGAAACGGTTACATTTATCGTCTGCAAGCCCTTGTCGCGTGATGCGGTATGCAGACACAGTACAAGCAGCACACTAGAACACAGAATAAGAATCCACGTTGATGCAATCGGCCAGTAAGAAGAGCTACATTTCAAGTTTTAGTTATCGATTAATGAATTATTGGGCGGTTTGGTGCCTTGGACCAGACCGAGGACCTTAAGATTTTGCATGAACCGAGGACTGGCAGCCAGGTAACACGAGAAATTGTGTAAAGTGTTAATATGTAGTAAAAACCTAAGAAAATCTCCCGTTTCCGTCATTTACTATCGAATCGACATAACGCCAGATCGTCACATTGGCCGCTTTTCTCTCTGAAACGGTTACATTTATCGTCTGCAAGCCCTTGTCGCGTGATGCGGTATGCAGACACAGTACAAGCAGCACACTAGAACACAGAATAAGAATCTACGTTGATGCAATCGGCCAGTAAGAAGAGCTACATTTCAAGTTTTAGTTATCGATTAATGAATTATTGGGCGGTTTGGTGCCTTGGACCAGACCGAGGACCTTAAGATTTTGCATGAACCGAGGACTGGCAGCCAGGTAACACGAGAAATTGTGTAAAGTGTTAATATGTAGTAAAAACCTAAGAAAATCTCCCGTTTCCGTCATTTACTATCGAATCGACATAACGCCAGATCGTCACATTGGTCGCTTTTCTCTCTGAAACGGTTACATTTATCGTCTGCAGGCCGTTGTCGCGTGATGCGGTATGCAGACACAATACAAGCAGCACACTAGAACACAGAATAAGGATCTACGTTGATGCAATCGGCCAGTAAGAAGAGCTACATTTCAAGTTTTAGTTATCGATTAATGAATTATTGGGCGGTTTGGTGCCTTGGACCAGACCGAGGACCTTAAGATTTTGCATGAACCGAGGACTGGCAGCCAGGTAACACGAGAAATTGTGTAAAGTGTTAGTATGTAGTAAAAACCTAAGAAAATCTCCCGTTTCCGTCATTTACTATCGAATCGACATAACGCCAGATCGTCACAGTGGTCGCTTTTCTCTCTGAAACGGTTACATTTATCGTCTGCAAGCCCTTGTCGCGTGATGCGGTATGCAGACACAGTACAAGCAGCAGAATCTACGTTGATGCAATCGGCCAGTAAGAAGAGCTACATTTTAAGTTTTTGTTATCGATTAATGAATTATTGGGCGGTTTGGTGCCTTGGACCAGACCGAGGACCTTAAGATTTTGCATGAACCGAGGACTGGCAGCCAGGTAACACAAGAAATTGTGTAAAGTGTTAATATGTAGTAAAAACCTAAGAAAATCTCCCGTTTCCGTCATTTACTATCGAATCGACATAACGCCAGATCGTCACAGTGGTCGCTTTTCTCTCTGAAACGGTTACATTTATCGTCTGCAAGCCCTTGTCGTGTGATGCGGTATGCAGACACAGTACAAGCAGCACACTAGAACACAGAATAAGAATCTACGTTGATGCAATCGGCCAGTAAGAAGAGCTACATTTCAAGTTTTAGTTATCGATTAATGAATTATTGGGCGGTTTGGTGCCTTGGACCAGACCGAGGACCTTAAGATTTTGCATGAACCGAGGTCTGGCAGCCAGGTAACACGACAAATTGTGTAAAGTGTTAATATGTAGTAAAAACCTAAGAAAATCTCCCGTTTCCGTCATTTACTATCGAATCGACATAACGCCAGATCGTCACAGTGGTCGCTTTTCTCTCTGAAACGGTTACATTTATCGTCTGCAAGCCGTTGTCGCGTGATGCGGTATGCAGACACAGTACAAGCAGCACACTAGAACACAGAATAAGAATCTACGTTGATGCAATCGGCCAGTAAGAAGAGCTACATTTCAAGTTTTAGTTATCGATTAATGAATTATTGGGCGGTTTGGTGCCTTGGACCAGACCGAGGACCTTAAGATTTTGCATGAACCGAGGACTGGCAGCCAGGTAACACGAGAAATTGTGTAAAGTGTTAATATGTAGTAAAAACGTAAGAAAATCTCCCGTTTCCGTCATTTACTATCGAATCGACGTAACGCCAGATCGTCACAGTGGTCGCTTTTCTCTCTGAAACGGTTACATTTATCGTCTGCAAGCCCTTGTCGCGTGATGCGGTATGCAGACACAGTACAAGCAGCACACTAGAACACAGAATAAGAATCTACGTTGATGCAATCGGCCAGTAAGAAGAGCTACATTTCAAGATTTAGTTATCGATTAATGAATTATTGGGCGGTTTGGTGCCTTGGCCCAGACCGAGGACCTTAAGATTTTGCATGAACCGAGGACTGGCAGCCAGGTAACACGAGAAATTGTGTAAAGTGTTAATATGTAGTAAAAACCTAAGAAAATCTCCTGTTTCCGACATTTACTATCGAATCGACATAACGCCAGATCGTCACAGTGGTCGCTTTTCTCTCTGAAACGGTTACATTTACCGTCTGCAAGCCCTTGTCGCGTGATGCGGTATGCAGACACAGTACAAGCAGCACACTAGAACACACAATAAGAATCTACGTTGATGCAATCGGCCAGTAAGAAGAGCTACATTTCAAGTTTTAGTTATCGATTAATGAATTATTGGGCGGTTTGGTGCCTTGGACCAGACCGAGGACCTTAAGATTTTGCATGAACCGAGGACTGTCAGCCAGGTAACACGAGAAATTGTGTAAAGTATTAATATGTAGTAAAAACCTAAGAAAATCTCCCGTTTCCGTCATTTACTATCGAATCGACATAACGCCAGATCGTCACAGTGGTCGCTTTTCTCTCTGAAACGGTTACATTTATCGTCTGCAAGCCCTTGTCGCGTGATGCGGTATGCAGAGTCACTACAAGCGGCATAGTGGAACACTGAAGAAGCATCTAAGTTTATGCAATCGCCCAGTAAGAAGAGCTACATTTCAAGTTTTAGTTATCGATTAATGAATTATTGGGCGGTTTGGTGCCTTGGACCAGACCGAGGACCTTAAGATTTTGCATGAACCGAGGACTGGCAGCCAGGTAACACGAGAAATTGTGTAAAGTGTTAATATGTAGTAAAAACCTAAGAAAATCTCCCGTTTCCGTCATTTACTATCGAATCGACATAACGATAGATCGTCACAGTGGTCGCTTTTCTCTCTGAAACGGTTACATTTATCGTCTGCAAGCCCTTGTCGCGTGATGCGGTATGCAGACACAGTACAAGCAGCACACTAGAACACAGAATAAGAATCTACGTTGATGCAATCGGCCAGTAAGAAGAGCTACATTTCAAGTTTTAGTTATCGATTAATGAATTATTGGGCGGTTTGGTGCCTTGGACCAGACCGAGGACCTTAAGATTTTGCATGAACCGAGGACTGGCAGCCAGGTAACACGAGAAATTGTGTAAAGTGTTAATATGTAGTAAAAACCTAAGAAAATCTCCCGTTTCCGTCATTTACTATCGAATCGACATAACGCCAGATCGTCACATTGGTCGCTTTTCTCTCTGAAACGGTTACATTTATCGTCTGCAAGCCCTTGTCGCGTGATGCGGTATGCAGACACAGTACAAGCAGCACACTAGAACACAGAATAAGAATCCACGTTGATGCAATCGGCCAGTATGAAGAGTTACATTTCAAGTTTTAGTTATCGATTAATGAATAATTGGGCGGTTTGGTGCCTTGGACCAGACCGAGGACCTTAAGATTTTGCATGAACCGAGGACTGGCAGCCAGGTAACACGAGAAATTGTGGAAAGTGTTAATATGTAGTAAAAACCTAAGAAAATCTCCCGTTTCCGTCATTTACTATCGAGTAGACATAACGCCAGATCGTCACAGTGGTCGCTTTTCTCTCTGAAACGGTTACATTTATCGTCTGCAAGCCCTTGTCGCGTGATGCGGTATGCAGACACAGTACAAGCAGCACACTAGAACACAGAATAAGAATCTACGTTGATGCAATCGGCCAGTAAGAAGAGCTACATTTCAAGTTTTAGTTATCGATTAATGAATTATTGGGCGGTTTGGTGCCTTGGACCAGACCGAGGACCTTAAGATTTTGCATGAACCGAGGACTGGCAGCCAGGTAACACGAGAAATTGTGTAAAGTGTTAATATGTAGTAAAAACCTAAGAAAATCTCCCGTTTCCGTCATTTACTATCGAATCGACATAACGCCAGATCGTCACATTGGTCGCTTTTCTCTCTGAAACGGTTACATTTATCGTCTGCAAGCCGTTGTCGCGTGATGCGGTATGCAGACACAGTACAAGCAGCACACTAGAACACAGAATAAGAATCTACGTTGATGCAATCGGCCAGTAAGAAGAGCTACATTTCAAGTTTTAGTTATCGATTAATGAATTATTGGGCGGTTTGGTGCCTTGGACCAGACCGAGGACCTTAAGATTTTGCATCAACCGAGGACTGGCAGCCAGGTAACACGAGAAATTGTGTAAAGTGTTAATATGTAGTAAAAACCTAAGAAAATCTCCCGTTTCCGTCATTTACTATCGAATCGACATAACGCCAGATCGTTACAGTGGTCGCTTTTCTCTCTGAAACGGTTACATTTATCGTCTGCAAGCCCTTGTCGCGTGATGCGGTATGCAGACACAGTACAAGCAGCACACTAGAACACAGAATAAGAATCTACGTTGATGCAATCGGCCAGTAAGAAGAGCTACATTTCAAGTTTTAGTTATCGATTAATGAATTATTGGGCGGTTTGGTGCCTTGGACCAGACCGAGGACCTTAAGATTTTGCATGAGCCGAGGACTGGCAGCCAGGTAACACGAGAAATTGTGGAAAGTGTTAATATGTAGTAAAAACCTAAGAAAATCTCCCGTTTCCGTCATTTACTATCGAATCGACATAACGCCAGATCGTCACAGTGGTCGCTTTTCTCTCTGAAACGGTTACATTTATCGTCTGCAAGCCGTTGTCGCGTGATGCGGTATGCAGACACAGTACAAGCAGCACACTAGAACACAGAATAAGAATCTACGTTGATGCAATCGGCCAGTAAGAAGAGCTACATTTCAAGTTTTAGTTATCGATTAATGAATTATTGGGCGGTTTGGTGCCTTGGACCAGACCGAGGACCTTAAGATTTTGCATGAACCGAGGACTGGCAGCCAGGTAACACGAGAAATTGTGTAAAGTGTTAATATGTAGTAAAAACCTAAGAAAATCTCCCGTTTCCGTCATTTACTATCGAATCGACATAACGCCAGATCGTCACATTGGTCGCTTTTCTCTCTGAAACGGTTACATTTATCGTCTGCAAGCCCTTGTCGCGTGATGCGGTATGCAGACACAGTACAAGCAGCACACTAGAACACAGAATAAGAATCTACGTTGATGCAATCGGCCAGTAAGAAGAGCTACATTTCAAGTTTTAGTTATCGATTAATGAATTATTGGGCGGTTTGGTGCCTTGGACCAGACCGAGGACCTTAAGATTTTGCATGAACCGAGGACTGGCAGCCAGGTAACACCAGAAATTGTGTAAAGTGTTAATATGTAGTAAAAGCCTAAGAAAATCTCCCGTTTCCGTCATTTACTATCGAATCGACATAACGCCAGATCATCACATTGGTCGCTTTTCTCTCTGAAACGGTTACATTTATCGTCTGCAAGCCCTTGTCGCGTGATGCGGTATGCAGACACAGTACAAGCAGCACACTAGAACACAGAATAAGAATCCACGTTGATGCAATCGGCCAGTAAGAAGAGCTACATTTCAAGTTTTAGTTATCGATTAATGAATTATTGGGCGGTTTGGTGCCTTGGACCAGACCGAGGACCTTAAGATTTTGCATGAACCGAGGACTGGCAGCCATTGTGTAAAGTGTTAATATGTAGTAAAAACCTAAGAAAATCTCCCGTTTCCGTCATTTACTATCGAATCGACATAACGCCAGATCGTCACAGTGGTCGCTTTTCTCTCTGAAACGGTTACATTTATCGTCTGCAAGCCCTTGTCGCGTGATGCGGTATGCAGACACAGTACAAGCAGCACACTAGAACACAGAATAAGAATCTACGTTGATGCAATCGGCCAGTAAGAAGAGCTACATTTCAAGTTTTAGTTATCGATTAATGAATTATTGGGCGGTTTGGTGCCTTGGACGAGACCGAGGGCCTTAAGATTTTGCATGAACCGAGGACTGGCAGCCAGGTAACACGAGAAATTGTGTAAAGTGTTAATATGTAGTAAAAACCTAAGAAAATCTCCCGTTTCCGTCATTTACTATCGAATCGACATAACGCCAGATCGTCACATTGGTCGCTTTTCTCTCTGAAACGGTTACATTTATCGTCTGCAAGCCGTTGTCGCGTGATGCGGTATGCAGACACAGTACAAGCAGCACACTAGAACACAGAATAAGAATCTACGTTGATGCAATCGGCCAGTAGGAAGAGCTACATTTCAAGTTTTAGTTATCGATTAATGAATTATTGGGCGGTTTGGTGCCTTGGACCAGACCGAGGACCTTAAGATTTTGCATGAACCGAGGACTGGCAGCCAGGTAACACGAGAAATTGTGTAAAGTGTTAATATGTAGTAAAAACCTAAGAAAATCTCCCGTTTCCGTCATTTACTATCGAATCGACATAACGCCAGATCGTCACATTGGTCGCTTTTCTCTCTGAAACGGTTACATTTATCGTCTGCAAGCCGTTGTCGCGTGATGCGGTATGCAGACACAGTACAAGCAGCACACTAGAACACAGAATAAGAATCTACGTTGATGCAATCGGCCAGTAAGAAGAGCTACATTTCAAGTTTTAGTTATCGATTAATGAATTATTGGGCGGTTTGGTGCCTTGGACCAGACCGAGGACCTTAAGATTTTGCATGAACCGAGGACTGGCAGCCAGGTAACACGAGAAATTGTGTAAAGTGTTAATATGTAGTAAAAACCTAAGAAAATCTCCCGTTTCCTTCATTTACTATCGAATCGACATAACGCCAGATCGTCACAGTGGTCGCTTTTCTCTCTGAAACGGTTACATTTATCGTCTGCAAGCCCTTGTCGCGTCATGCGGTATGCAGACACAGTACAAGCAGCACACTAGAACACAGAATAAGAATCTACGTTGATGCAATCGGCCAGTAAGAAGAGCTACATTTCAAGTTTTAGTTATCGATTAATGAATTATTGGGCGGTTTGGTGCCTTGGACCAGACCGAGGACATTAAGATTTTGCATGAACCGAGGACTGGCAGCCAGGTAACACGAGAAATTGTGTAAAGTGTTAATATGTAGTAAAAACCTAAGAAATTCTCCCGTTTCCGTCATTTACTATCGAATCGACATAACGCCAGATCGTTACAGTGGTCGCTTTTCTCTCTGAAACGGTTACATTTATCGTCTGCAAGCCCTTGTCGCGTGATGCGGTATGCAGACACAGTACAAGCAGCACACTAGAACACAGAATAAGAATCTACGTTGATGCAATCGGCCAGTAAGAAGAGCTACATTTCAAGTTTTAGTTATCGATTAATGAATTATTGGGCGGTTTGGTGCCTTGGACCAGACCGAGGACCTTAAGATTTTGCATGAACCGAGGACTGGCAGCCAGGTAACACGAGAAATTGTGTAAAGTGTTAATATGTAGTAAAAACCTAAGAAAATCTCCCGTTTCCGTCATTTACTATCGAATCGACATAACGCCAGATCGTCACATTGGTCGCTTTTCTCTCTGAAACGGTTACATTTATCGTCTGCAAGCCCTTGTCGCGCGATGCGGTATGCAGACACAGTACAAGCAGCACACTAGAACACAGAATAAGGATCTACGTTGATGCAATCGGCCAGTAAGAAGAGCTACATTTCAAGTTGTAGTTATCGATAATTGAATTATTGGGCGGTTTGGTGCCTTGGACCAGACCGATGACCTTAAGATTTTGCATGAACCGAGGACTGGCAGCCAGGTAACACCAGAAATTGTGTAAAGTGTTAATATGTAGTAAAATCCTAAGAAAATCTCCCGTTTCCGTCATTTACTATCGAATCGACAAAACGCCAGATCGTCACAGTGGTCGCTTTTCTCTCTGAAACGGTTACATTTATCGTCTGCATGCCCTTGTCGCGTGATGCGGTATGCAGAGACAGTACAAGCAGCACACTAGAACACAGAATAAGAATCTACGTTGATGCAATCAGCCAGAAAGAAGAGCTACATTTCAAGTTTTAGTTATCGATTAATGATTTATTGGGCGGTTTGGTGCCTTGGACCAGACCGAGGACCTTAAGATTTTGCATGAACCGAGGACTGGCAGCCAGGTAACACGAGAAATTGTGTAAAGTGTTAATATGTAGTAAAAACCTAAGAAAATCTCCCGTTTCCGTCATTTACTATCGAATCGACATAACGCCAGATCGTCACAGTGGTCGCTTTTCTCTCTGAAACGGTTACATTTATCGTCTGCAAGCCGTTGTCGCGTGATGCGGTATGCAGACACAGTACAAGCAGCACACTAGAACACAGAATAAGAATCTACGTTGATGCAATCGGCCAGTAAGAAGAGCTACATTTCAAGTTTTAGTTATCGATTAATGGATTATTGGGCGGTTTGGTGCCTTGGACCAGACCGAGGACCTTAAGATTTTGCATGAACCGAGGACTGGCAGCCAGGTAACACCAGAAATTGTGTAAAGTGTTAATATGTAGTAAAAACCTAAGAAAATCTCCCGTTTCCGTCATTTACTATCGAATCGACATAACGCCAGATCGTCACAGTGGTCGCTTTTCTCTCTGAAACGGTTACATTTATCGTCTGCAAGCCCTTGTCGCGTGATGCGGTATGCAGACACAGTACAAGCAGCACACTAGAACACAGAATAAGAATCTACGTTGATGCAATCGGCCAGTAAGAAGAGCTACATTTCAAGTTTTAGTTATCGATTAATGAATTATTGGGCGGTTTGGTGCCTTGGACCAGACCGAGGACCTTAAGATTTTGCATGAACCGAGGACTGGCAGCCAGGTAACACGAGAAATTGTGTAAAGTGTTAATATGTAGTAAAAACCTAAGAAAATCTCCCGTTTCCGTCATTTACTATCGAATCGACATAACGCCAGATCGTCACAGTGGTCGCTTTTCTCTCTGAAACGGTTACATTTATCGTCTGCAAGCCCTTGTCGCGTGATGCGGTATGCAGACACAGTACAAGCAGCACACTAGAACACAGAATAAGAATCTATGTTGATGCAATCGGCCAGTAAGAAGAGCTACATTTCAAGTTTTAGTTATCGATTAATGAATTATTGGGCGGTTTGGTGCCTTGGACCAGACCGAGGACCTTAAGATTTTGCATGAACCGAGGACTGGCAGCCAGGTAACACGAGAAATTGTGTAAAGTGTTAATATGTAGTAAAAACCTAAGAAAATCTCCCGTTTCCGTCATTTACTATCGAATCGACATAACGCCAGATCGTTACAGTGGTCGCTTTTCTCTCTGAAACGGTTACATTTATCGTCTGCAAGCCCTTGTCGCGTGATGCGGTATGCAGACACAGTACAAGCAGCACACTAGAACACAGAATAAGAATCTACGTTGATGCAATCGGCCAGTAAGAAGAGCTACATTTCAAGTTTTAGTTATCGATTAATGAATTATTGGGCGGTTTGGTGCCTTGGACCAGACCGAGGACCTTAAGATTTTGCATGAACCGAGGACTGGCAGCCAGGTAACACGAGAAATTGTGTAAAGTGTTAATATGTAGTAAAAACCTAAGAAAATCTCCCGTTTCCGTCATTTACTATCGAATCGACATAACGCCAGATCGTCACAGTGGTCGCTTTTCTCTCTGAAACGGTTACATTTATCGTCTGCAAGCCCTTGTCGCGTGATGCGGTATGCAGACACAGTACAAGCAGCACACTAGAACACAGAATAAGAATCTACGTTGATGCAATCGGCCAGTGAGAAGAGCTACATTTCAAGTTTTAGTTATCGATTAATGAATTATTGGGCGGTTTGGTGCCTTGGACCAGACCGAGGACCTTAAGATTTTGCATGAACCGAGGACTGGCAGCCAGGTAACACGAGAAATTGTGTAAAGTGTTAATATGTAGTAAAAACCTAAGAAAATCTCCCGTTTCCGTCATTTACTATCGAATCGACATAACGCCAGATCGTCACAGTGGTCGCTTTTCTCTCTGAAACGGTTACATTTATCGTCTGCAAGCCCTTGTCGCGTGATGCGGTATGCAGACACAGTACAAGCAGCACACTAGAACACAGAATAAGAATCTACGTTGATGCAATCGGCCAGTAAGAAGAGCTACATTTCAAGTTTTAGTTATCGATTAATGAATTATTGGGCGGTTTGGTGCCTTGGACCAGACCGAGGACCTTAAGATTTTGCATGAACCGAGGACTGGCAGCCAGGTAACACGAGAAATTGTGTAAAGTGTTAATATGTAGTAAAAACCTAAGAAAATCTCCCGTTTCCGTCATTTACTATCGAATCGACATAACGCCAGATCGTCACAGTGGTCGCTTTTCTCTCTGAAACGGTTACATTTATCGTCTGCAAGCCCTTGTCGCGTGATGCGGTATGCAGACACAGTACAAGCAGCACACTAGAACACAGAATGAGAATCTACGTTGATGCAATCGGCCAGTAAGAAGAGCTACATTTCAAGTTTTAGTTATCGATTAATGAATTATTGGGCGGTTAGGTGCCTTGGACCGGACCGAGAACCTTAAGATTTTGCATGAACCGAGGACTGGCAGCCAGGTAACACGAGAAATTGTGTAAAGTGTTAATATGTAGTAAAAACCTAAGAAAATCTCCCGTTTCCGTCATTTACTATCGAATCGACATAACGCCAGATCGTCACAGTGGTCGCTTTTCTCTCTGAAACGGTTACATTTATCGTCTGCAAGCCCTTGTCGCGTGATGCGGTATGCAGACACAGTACAAGCAGCACACTAGAACACAGAATAAGAATCTACGTTGATGCAATCGGCCAGTAAGAAGAGCTACATTTCAAGTTTTAGTTATCGATTAATGAATTATTGGGCGGTTTGGTGCCTTGGACCAGACCGAGGACCTTAAGATTTTGCATGAACCGAGGACTGGCAGCCAGGTAACACGAGAAATTGTGTAAAGTGTTAATACGTAGTAAAAACCTAATAAAATCTCCCGTTTCCGTCATTTACTATCGAATCGACATAACGCCAGATCGTCACAGTGGTCGCTTTTCTCTCTGAAACGGTTACATTTATCGTCTGCAAGCCGTTGTCGCGTGATGCGGTATGCAGACACAGTTCAAGCAGCACACTAGAACACAGAATAAGAATCTACGTTGATGCAATCGGCCAGTAAGAAGAGCTACATTTCAAGTTTTAGTTATCGATTAATGAATTATTGGGCGGTTTGGTGCCTTGGACCAGACCGAGGACCTTAAGATTTTGCATGAACCGAGGACTGGCAGCCAGGTAACACGAGAAATTGTGTAAAGTGTTAATATGTAGTAAAAACCTAAGAAAATCTCCCGTTTCCGTCATTTACTATCGAATCGACATAACGCCAGATCGTCACAGTGGTCGCTTTTCTCTCTGAAACGGTTACATTTATCGTCTGCAAGCTCTTGTCGCGTGATGCGGTATGCAGAGTCACTACAAGCGACATAGAAGAACACTGAAGAAGCATCTAAGTTTATGCAATCGCCCAGTAAGAAGAGCTACATTTCAAGTTTTAGTTATCGATTAATGAATTATTGGGCGGTTTGGTGCCTTGGACCAGACCGAGGACCTTAAGATTTTGCATGAGCCGAGGACTGGGAGCCAGGTAACACGAGAAATTGTGTAAAGTGTTAATATGTAGTAAAAACCTAAGAAAATCTCCCGTTTCCGTCATTTACTATCGAATCGACATAACGCCAGATCGTCACAGTGGTCGCTTATCTCTCTGAAACGGTTACATTTATCGTCTGCAAGCCGTTGTCGCGTGATGCGGTATGCAGGCACAGTACAAGCAGCACACTAGAACACAGAATAAGAATCTACGTTGATGCAATCGGCCAGTAAGAAGAGCTACATTTCAAGTTTTAGTTATCGATTAATGAATTATTGGGCGGTTTGGTGCCTTGGACCAGACCGAGGACCTTAAGATTTTGCATGAACCGAGGACTGGCAGCCAGGTAACACGAGAAATTGTGTAAAGTGTTAATATGTAGTAAAAACCTAAGAAAATCTCCCGTTTCCGTCATTTACTATCGAATCGACATAACGCCAGATCGTCACATTGGTCGCTTTTCTCTCTGAAACGGTTACATTTATCGTCTGCAAGCCCTTGTCGCGTGATGCGGTATGCAGACACAGTCCAAGCAGCACACTAGAACACAGAATAAGGATCTACGTTGATGCAATCGGCCAGTAAGAAGAGCTACATTTCAAGTTTTAGTTATCGATTAATGAATTATTGGGCGGTTTGGTGCCTTGGACCAGACCGAGGACCTTAAGATTTTGCATGAACCGAGGACTGGCAGCCAGGTAACACGAGAAATTGTGTAAAGTGTTAATATGTAGTAAAAACCTAAGAAAATCTCCCGTTTCCGTCATTTACTATCGAATCGACATAACGCCAGATCGTCACAGTGGTCGCTTTTCTCTCTGAAACGGTTACATTTATCGTCTGCAAGCCGTTGTCGCGTGATGCGGTACGCAGACACAGTACAAGCAGCACACTAGAACACAGAATAAGAATCTACGTTGATGCAATCGGCCAGTAAGAAGAGCTACATTTCAAGTTTTAGTTATCGATTAATGAATTATTGGGCGGTTTGGTGCCTTGGACCAGACCGAGGACCTTAAGATTTTGCATGAACCGAGGACTGGCAGCCAGGTAACACGAGAAATTGTGTAAAGTGTTAATATGTAGTAAAAACCTAAGAAAATCTCCCGTTTCCTTCATTTACTATCGAATCGACATAACGCCAGATCGTCACATTGGTCGCTTTTCTCTCTGAAACGGTTACATTTATCGTCTGCAAGCCCTTGTCGCGTGATGCGGTATGCAGACACAGTACAAGCAGCACACTAGAACACAGAATAAGAATCTACGTTGATGCAATCGGCCAGTAAGAAGAGCTACATTTCAAGTTTTAGTTATCGATTAATGAATTATTGGGCGGTTTGGTGCCTTGGACCAGACCGAGGACCTTAAGATTTTGCATGAACCGAGGACTGGCAGCCAGGTAACACCAGAAATTGTGTAAAGTGTTAATATGTAGTAAAAACCTAAGAAAATCTCCCGTTTCCGTCATTTACTATCGAATCGACATAACGCCAGATCGTCACAGTGGTCGCTTTTCTCTCTGACACGGTTACATTTATCGTCTGCAAGCCCTTGTCGCGTGATGCGGTATGCAGACACAGTACAAGCAGCACACTAGAACACAGAATAAGAATCTACGTTGATGCAATCGGCCAGTAAGAAGAGCTACATTTCAAGTTTTAGTTATCGATTAATGAATTATTGGGCGGTTTGGTGCCTTGGACCAGACCGAGGACCTTAAGATTTTGCATGAACCGAGGACTGGCAGCCAGGTAACACGAGAAATTGTGTAAAGTGTTAAAATGTAGTAAAAACCTAAGAAAATCTCCCGTTTCCGTCATTTACTATCGAATCGACATAACGCCAGATCGTCAGAGTGGTCGCTTTTCTCTCTGAAACGGTTACATTTATCGTCTGCAAGCCCTTGTCGCGTGATGCGGTATGCAGACACAGTACAAGCAGCACACTAGAACACAGAATAAGAATCTACGTTGATGCAATCGGCCAGTAAGAAGAGCTACATTTCAAGTTTTAGTTATCGATTAATGAATTATTGGGCGGTTTGGTGCCTTGGACCAGACCGAGGACCTTAAGATTTTGCATGAACCGAGGACTGGCAGCCAGGTAACACGAGAAATTGTGTAAAGCGGTAATATGTAGTAAAAACCTAAGAAAATCTCCCGTTTCCGTCATTTACTATCGAATCGACATAACGCCAGATCGTCACAGTGGTCGCTTTTCTCTGTGAAACGGTTACATTTATCGTCTGCAAGCCGTTGTCGCGTGATGCGGTATGCAGACACAGTACAAGCAGCACACTAGAACACAGAATAAGAATCTACGTTGATGCAATCGGCCAGTAAGAAGAGCTACATTTCAAGTTTTAGTTATCGATTAATGAATTATTGGGCGGTTTGGTGCCTTGGACCAGACCGAGGACCTTAAGATTTTGCATGAACCGAGGACTGGCAGCCAGGTAACACGAGAAATTGTGTAAAGTGTTAATATGTAGTAAAAACCTAAGAAAATCTCCCGTTTCCGTCATTTACTATCGAATCGACATAACGCCAGATCGTCACAGTGGTCGCTTTTCTCTCTGAAACGGTTACATTTATCGTCTGCAAGCCCTTGTCGCGTGATGCGGTATGCAGACACAGTACAAGCAGCACACTAGAACACAGAATAAGAATCTACGTTGATGCAATCGGCCAGTGAGAAGAGCTACATTTCAAGTTTTAGTTATCGATTAATGAATTATTGGGCGGTTTGGTGCCTTGGACCAGACCGAGGACCTTAAGATTTTGCATGAACCGAGGACTGGCAGCCAGGTAACACGAGAAATTGTGTAAAGTGTTAATATGTAGTAAAAACCTAAGAAAATCTCCCGTTTCCGTCATTTACTATCGAATCGACATAACGCCAGATCGTCACAGTGGTCGCTTTTCTCTCTGAAACGGTTACATTTATCGTCTGCAAACCCTTGTCGCGTGATGCGGTATGCAGAGTCACTACAAGCGGCATAGTAGAACACTGAAGAAGCATCTAAGTTTATGCAATCGCCCAGTAAGAAGAGCTACATTTCAAGTTTTAGTTATCGATTAATGAATTATTGGGCGGTTTGGTGCCTTGGACCAGACCGAGGACCTTAAGATTTTTCATGAACCGAGGACTGGCAGCCAGGTAACAGCAGAAATTGTGTAAAGTGTTAATATGTAGTAAAAACCTAAGAAAATCTCCCGTTTCCGTCATTTACTATCGAATCGACATAACGCCAGTTCGTCACATTGGTCGCTTTTCTCTCTGAAACGGTTACATTTATCGTCTGCAAGCCCTTGTCGCGTGATGCGGAATGCAGAGTCACTACAAGCGGCATTGTAGAACACTGAAGAAGCATCTAAGTTTATGCAATCGCCCAGTAAGAAGAGCTACATTTCAAGTTTTAGTTATCGATTAATGAATTATTGGGCGGTTTGGTGCCTTGGACCAGACCGAGGACCTTAAGATTTTGCATGAGCCGAGGACTGGCAGCCAGGTAACACGAGAAATTGTGTAAAGTGTTAATATGTAGTAAAAACCTAAGAAAATCTCCCATTTCCGTCATTTACTATCGAATCGAAATAACGCCAGATCGTCACATTGGTCGCTTTTCTCTCTGAAACGGTTACATTTATCGTCTGCAAGCCCTTGTCGCGTGATGCGGTATGCTGACACAGTACAAGCAGCACACTAGAACACAGAATAAGGATCTACGTTGATGCCATCGGCCAGTAAGAAGAGCTACATTTCAAGTTTTAGTTATCGATTAATAAATTATTGGGCGGTTTGGTGCCTTGGACCAGACCGAGGACCTTAAGATTTTGCATGAACCGAGGACTGGCAGCCAGGTAACACGAGAAATTGTGTAAAGTGTTAATATGTAGTAAAAACCTAAGAAAATCTCCCGTTTCCGTCATTTACTATCGAATCGACATAACGTCAGATCGTCACAGTGGTCGCTTTTCTCTCTGAAACGGTTACATTTATCGTCTGCAAGCCCTTGTCGCGTGATGCGGTATGCAGACACAGTACAAGCAGCACACTAGAACACAGAATAAGAATCTACGTTGATGCAATCGGCCAGTAAGAAGAGCTACATTTCAAGTTTTAGTTATCGATTAATGAATTATTGGGCGGTTTGGTGCCTTGGACCAGACCGATGACCTTAAGATTTTTCATGAACCGAGGACTGGCAGCCAGGTAACACCAGAAATTGTGTAAAGTGTTAATATGTAGTAAAAACCTAAGAAAATCTCCCGTTTCCGTCATTTACTATCGAATCGACATAACGCCAGATCGTCACATTGGTCGCTTTTCTCTCTGAAACGGTTACATTTATCGTCTGCAAGCCCTTGTCGCGTGATGCGGAATGCAGAGTCACTACAAGCGGCATAGTAGAACACTGAAGAAGCATCTAAGTTTATGCAATCGCCCAGTAAGAAAAGCTACATTTCAAGTTTTAGTTATCGATTAATGAATTATTGGGCGGTTTGGTGCCTTGGACCAGACCGAGGACCTTAAGATTTTGCATGAGCCGAGGACTGGCAGCCAGGTAACACGAGAAATTGTGTAAAGTGTTAATATGTAGTAAAAACCTAAGAAAATCTCCCGTTTCCGTCATTTACTATCGAATCGACATAACGCCAGATCGTCACATTGGTCGCTTTTCTCTCTGAAACGGTTCCATTTATCGTCTGCAAGCCCTTGTCGCGTGATGCGGTATGCAGACACAGTACAAGCAGCACACTAGAACACAGAATAAGGATCTACGTTGATGCAATCGGCCAGTAAGAAGAGCTACATTTCAAGTTTTAGTTATCGATTAATGAATTATTGGTCGGTTTGGTGCCTTGGACCAGACCGAGGACCTTAAGATTTTGCATGAACCGAGGACTGGCAGCCAGGTAACACGAGAAATTGTGTAAAGTGTTAATATGTAGTAAATACCTAAGAAAATCTCTCGTTTCCGTCATTTACTATCGAATCGACATAACGCCAGATCGTCACAGTGGTCGCTTTTCTCTCTGAAACGGTTACATTTATCGTCTGCAAGCCCTTGTCGCGTGATGCGGTATGCAGAGTCACTACAAGCGGCATAGTAGAACACTGAAGAAGCATCTAAGTTTATGCAGTCGCCCAGTAAGAAGAGCTACATTTCAAGTTTTAGTTATCGATTAATGAATTATTGGGCGGTTTGGTGCCTTGGACCAGACCGAGGACCTTAAGATTTTGCATGAACCGAGGACTGGCAGCCAGGTAACACGAGAAATTGTGTAAAGTGTTAATATGTAGTAAAAACCTAAGAAAATCTCCCGTTTCCGTCGTTTACTATCGAATCGACATAACGCCAGATCGTCACAGTGGTCGCTTTTCTCTCTGAAACGGTTACATTTATCGTCTGCAAGCCGTTGTCGCGTGATGCGGTATGCAGACACAGTACAAGCAGCACACTAGAACACAGAATAAGAATCTACGTTGATGCAATCGGCCAGTGAGAAGAGCTACATTTCAAGTTTTAGCTATCGATTAATGAATTATTGGGCGGTTTGGTGCCTTGGACCAGACCGAGGACCTTAAGATTTTGCATGAACCGAGGACTGGCAGCCAGGTAACACGAGAAATTGTGTAAAGTGTTAATATGTAGTAAAAACCTAAGAAAATCTCCCGTTTCCGTCATTTACTATCGAATCGACATAACGCCAGATCGTCACAGTGGTCGCTTTTCTCTCTGAAACGGTTACATTTATCGTCTGCAAGCCCTTGTCGCGTGATGCGGTATGCAGACACAGTACAAGCAGCACACTAGAACACAGAATAAGAATCTACGTTGATGCAATCGGCCAGTAAGAAGAGCTACATTTCAAGTTTTAGTTATCGATTAATGAATTATTGGGCGGTTTGGTGCCTTGGACCAGACCGAGGACCTTAAGATTTTGCATGAACCGAGGACTAGCAGCCAGGTAACACGAGAAATTGCGTAAAGTGTTAATATGTAGTAAAAACCCAAGAAAATCTCCCGTTTCCGTCATTTACTATCGAATCGACATAACGCCAGATCGTCACAGTGGTCGCTTTTCTCTCTGAAACGGATACATTTATCGTCTGCAAGCCCTTGTCGCGTGATGCGGTATGCAGAGTCACTACAAGCGGCATAGTAGAACACTGAAGAAACATCTAAGTTTATGCAATCGCCCAGTAAGAAGAGCTACATTTCAAGTTTTAGTTATCGATTAATGAATTATTGGGCGGTTTGGTGCCTTGGACCAGACCGAGGACCTTAAGATTTTGCATGAAATGAGGACTGGCAGCCAGGTAACACCAGAAATTGTGTAAAGTGTTAATATGTAGTAAAAACCTAAGAAAATCTCCCGTTTCCGTCATTTACTATCGAATCGACATAACGCCAGATCGTCACATTGGTCGCTTTTCTCTCTGAAACGGTTACATTTATCGTCTGCAAGCCCTTGTCGCGTGATGCGGTATGCAGACACAGTACAAGCAGCACACTAGAACACAGAATAAGAATCTACGTTGATGCAATCGGCCAGTAAGAAGAGCTACATTTCAAGTTTTAGTTATTGATTAATTAATTATTGGGCGGTTTGGTGCCTTGGACCAGACCGAGGACCTTAAGATTTTGCATGAACCGAGGACTGGCAGCCAGGTAACACGAGAAATTGTGTAAAGTGTTAATATGTAGTAAAAACCTAAGAAAATCTCCTGTTTCCGTCATTTACTATCGAATCGACATAACGCCAGATCGTCACAGTGGTCGCTTTTCTCTCTGAAACGGTTACATTTATCGTCTGCAAGCCCTTGTCGCGTGATGCGGTATGCAGACACAGTACAAGCAGCACACTAGAACACAGAATAAGAATCTACGTTGATGCAATCGGCCAGTAAGAAGAGCTACATTTCAAGTTTTAGTTATCGATTAATGAATTATTGGGCGGTTTGGTGCCTTGGACCAGACCGAGGACCTTAAGATTTTGCATGAACCGAGGACTGGCAGCCAGGTAACACGAGAAATTGTGTAAAGTGTTAATATGTAGTAAAAACCTAAGAAAATCTCCCGTTTCCGTCATTTACTATCGAATCGACATAACGCCAGATCGTCACAGTGGTCGCTTTTCTCTCTGAAACGGTTACATTTATCGTCTGCAAGCCCTTGTCGCGTGATGCGGTATGCAGACTCAGTACAAGCAGCACACTAGAACACAGAATCAGAATGTACGTTGATGCAATCGGCCAGTAAGAAGAGCTACATTTCAAGTTTTAATTATCGATTAATGAATTATTGGGCGGTTTGGTGCCTTGGACCAGACCGAGGACCTTAAGATTTTGCATGAACCGAGGACTGGCAGCCAGGTAACACGAGAAATTGTGTAAAGTGTTAATATGTAGTAAAAACCTAAGAAAATCTCCCGTTTCCGTCATTTACTATCGAATCGACATAACGCCAGATAGTCACATTGGTCGCTTTTCTCTCTGAAACGGTTACATTTATCGTCTGCAAGCCCTTGTCGCGTGATGCGGTATGCAGACACAGTACAAGCAGCACACTAGAACACAGAATAAGAATCTACGTTGATGCAATCGGCCAGTAAGAAGAGCTACATTTCAAGTTTTAGTTATCGATTAATGAATTATTGGGCGGTTTGGTGCCTTGGACCAGACCGAGGACCTTAAGATTTTGCATGAACCGAGGACTGGCAGCCAGGTAACACGAGAAATTGTGTAAGATGTTAATATGTAGTAAAAACCTAAGAACATCACCCGTTTCCGTCATTTACTATCGAATCGACATAACGCCAGATCGTCACAGTGGTCGCTTTTCTCTCTGAAACGGTTACATTTATCGTCTGCAAGCCCTTGTCGCGTGATGCGGTATGCAGACACAGTACAAGCAGCACACTAGAACACAGAATAAGAATCTACGTTGATGCAATCGGCCAGTAAGAAGAGCTACATTTCAAGTTTTAGTTATCGATTAATGAATTATTGGGCGGTTTGGTGCCTTGGACCAGACCGAGGACCTTAAGATTTTGCATGAACCGAGGACTGGCAGCCAGGTAACACGAGAAATTGTGTAAAGTGTTAATATGTAGTAAAAACCCAAGAAAATCTCCCGTTTCCGTCATTTACTATCGAATCGACATAACGCCAGATCGTCACAGTGGTCGCTTTTCTCTCTGAAACGATTACATTTATCGTCTGCAAGCCCTTGTCGCGTGATGCGGTATGCAGCGTCACCACAAGCGGCATAGTAGAACACTGAAGAAGCATCTAAGTTTATGCAGTCGCCCAGTAAGAAGAGCTACATTTCAAGTTTTAGTTATCGATTAATGAATTATTGGGCGGTTTGGTGCCTTGGACCAGACCGAGGACCTTAAGATTTTGCATGAACCGAGGACTGGCAGCCAGGTAACACCAGAAATTGTGTAAAGTTTTAATATGTAGTAAAAACCTAAGAAAATCTCCCGTTTCCGTCATTTACTATCGAATCGACATAACGCCAGATCGTCACATTGCTCGCTTTTCTCTCTGAAACGGTTACATTTATCGTCTGCAAGCCCTTGTCGCGTGATGCGGTATGCAGAGTCACTACAAGCGTCATAGTAGAACACTGAAGAAGCATCTAAGTTTATGCAATCGGCCAGTAAGAAGAGCTACATTTCAAGTTTTAGTTATCGATTAATGAATTATTGGGCGGTTTGGTGCCTTGGACCAGACCGAGGACCTTAAGATTTTGCACGAACCGAGGACTGGCAGCCAGGTAACACGAGAAATTGTGTAAAGTGTTAATATGTAGTAAAAACCTAAGAAAATCTCCCGTTTCCGTCATTTACTATCGAATCGACATAACGCCAGATCGTCACAGTGGTCGCTTTTCTCTCTGAAACGGTTACATTTATCGTCTGCAAGCCCTTGTCGCGTGATGCGGTATGCAGACACAGTACAAGCAGCACACTAGAACACAGAATAAGAATCTACGTTGATGCAATCGGCCAGTAAGAAGAGCTACATTTCAAGTTTTAGTTATCGATTAATGAATTATTGGGCGGTTTGGTGCCTTGGACCAGACCGAGGACCTTAAGATTTTTCATGAACCGAGGACTGGCAGCCAGGTAACACGAGAAATTGTGTAAAGTGTTAATATGTAGTAAAAACCCAAGAAAATCTCCCGTTTCCGTAATTTACTATCGAATCGACATAACGCCAGATCGTCACAGTGGTCGCTTTTCTCTCTGAAACGGTTACATTTATCGTCTGCAAGCCCTTGTCGCGTGATGCGGTATGCAGACACAGTACAAGCAGCACACTAGAACACAGAATAAGAATCTACGTTGATGCAATCGGCCAGTAAGAAGAGCTACATTTCAAGTATTAGTTATCGATTAATGAATTATTGCGCGGTTTGGTGCCTTGGACCAGACCGAGGACCTTAAGATTTTGCATGAACCGAGGACTGGCAGCCAGGTAACACGAGAAATTGCGTAAAGTGTTAATATGTAGTAAAAACCCAAGAAAATCTCCCGTTTCCGTCATTTACTATCGAATCGACATAACGCCAGATCGTCACAGTGGTCGCTTTTCTCTCTGAAACGGATACATTTACCGTCTGCAAGCCCTTGTCGCGTGATGCGGTATGCAGAGTCACTACAAGCGGCATAGTAGAACACTGAAGAAGCATCTAAGTTTATGCAATCGCCCAGTAAGAAGAGCTACATTTCAAGTTTTAGTTATCGATTAATGAATTATTGGGCGGTTTGGTGCCTTGGACCAGACCGAGGACCTTAAGATTTTGCATGAAATGAGGACTGGCAGCCAGGTAACACCAGAAATTGTGTAAAGTGTTAATATGTAGTAAAAACCTAAGAAAATCTCCCGTTTCCGTCATTTACTATCGAATCGACATAACGCCAGATCGTCACATTGGTCGCTTTTCTCTCTGAAACGGTTACATTTATCGTCTGCAAGCCCTTGTCGCGTGATGCGGTATGCAGACACAGTACAAGCAGCACACTAGAACACAGAATAAGAATCTACGTTGATGCAATCGGCCAGTAAGAAGAGCTACATTTCAAGTTTTAGTTATCGATTAATGAATTATTGGGCGGTTTGGTGCCTTGGACCAGACCGAGGACCTTAAGATTTTGCATGAACCGAGGACTGGCAGCCAGGTAACACGAGAAATTGTGTAAAGTGTTAATATGTAGTAAAAACCTAAGAAAATCTCCCGTTTCCGTCATTTACTATCGAATCGACATAACGCCAGATCTCACAGTGGTCGCTTTTCTCTCTGAAACGGTTACATTTATCGTCTGCAAGCCCTTGTCGCGTGATGCGGTATGCAGACCCAGTACAAGCAGCACACTAGAACACATAATAAGAATCTACGTTGATGCAATCGGCCAGTAAGAAGAGCTACATTTCAAGTTTTAGTTATCGATTAATGAATTATTGGGCGGTTTGGTGCCTTGGACCAGACCGAGGACCTTAAGATTTTGCATGAACCGAGAACTGGCAGCCAGGTAACACGAGAAATTGTGTAAAGTGTTAATATGTAGTAAAAACCCAAGAAAATCTCCCGTTTCCGTCATTTACTATCGAATCGACATAACGCCAGATCGTCACAGTGGTCGCTTTTCTCTCTGAAACGGTTACATTTATCGTCTGCAAGCCCTTGTCGCGTGATGCGGTATGCAGCGTCACCACAAGCGGCATAGTAGAACACTGAAGAAGCATCTAAGTTTATGCAATCGCCCAGTATGAAGAGCTACATTTCAGGTTCTAGTTATCGATTAATGAATTATTGAGCGGTTTGGTGCCTTGGACCAGACCGAGGACCTTAAGATCTTGCATGAACCGAGGACTGGCAGCCAGATAACACGAGAAATTGTGTAAAGTGTTAATATGTAGTAAAAACCTAAGAAAATCTCCCGTTTCCGTCATTTACTATCGAATCGACATAACGCCAGATCGTCACATTGGTCGCTTTTCTCTCTGAAACGGTTACATTTATCGTCTGCAAGCCCTTGTCGCGTGATGCGGTATGCAGAGTCACTACAAGCGGCATAGTAGAACACTGAAGAAGCATCTAAGTTCATGCAATCGCCCAGTAAGAAGAGCTACATTTCAAGTTTTAGTTATCGATTAATGAATTATTGGGCGGTTTGGTGCCTTGGACCAGACCGAGGACCTTAAGATTTTGCATGAACCGAGGACTGGCAGCCAGGTAACACGAGAAATTGTGTAAAGTGTTAATATGTAGTAAAAACCTAAGAAAATCTCCCGTTTCCGTCATTTACTATCGAATCGACATAACGCCAGATCGTCACAGTGGTCGCTTTTCTCTCTGAAACGGTTACATTTATCGTCTGCAAGCCGTTGTCGCGTGATGCGGTATGCAGACACAGTACAAGCAGCACACTAGAACACAGAATAAGAATCTACGTTGATGCAATCGGCCAGTAAGAAGAGCCACATTTCAAGTTTTAGTTATCGATTAATGAATTATTGGGCGGTTTGGTGCCTTGGACCAGACCGAGGACCTTAAGATTTGGCATGAACCGAGGACTGGCAGCCAGGTAACACGAGAAATTGTGTAAAATGTTAATATGTAGTAAAAACCTAAGAAAATCTCCCGTTTCCGTCATTTACTATCGAATCGACATAACGCCAGATCGTCACAGTGGTCGCTTTTCTCTCTGAAACGGTTACATTTATCGTCTGTAAGCCGTTGTCGCGTGATGCGGTATGCAGACACAGTACAAGCAGCACACTAGAACACAGAATAAGAATCTACGTTGATGCAATCGGCCAGTAAGAAGAGCTACATTTCAAGTTTTAGTTATCGATTAATGAATTATTGGATGGTTTGGTGCCTTGGACCAGACCGAGGACCTTATGATTTTGCATGAACCGTGGACTGGCAGCCAGGTAACACGAGAAATTGTGTAAAGTGTTAATATGTAGTAAAAACCCAAGAAAATCTCCCGTTTCCGTCATTTACTATCGAATCGACATAACGCCGGACCGTCACAGTGGTCGCTTTTCTCTCTGAAACGGTTACATTTATCGTCTGCAAGCCCTTGTCGCGTGATGCGGTATGCAGACACAGTACAAGCAGCACACTAGAACACAGAATAAGAATCTACGTTGATGCAATCGGCCAGTAAGAAGAGCTACATTTCAAGTTTTAGTTATCGATTAATGAATTATTGGGCGGTTTGGTGCCTTGGACCAGACCGAGGACCTTAAGATTTTGCATGAACCGAGGACTGGCAGCCAGGTAACACGAGAAATTGTGTAAAGTGTTAATATGTAGTAAAAAACCAAGAAAATCTCCCGTTTCCGTCATTTACTATCGAATCGACATAACGCCAGATCGTCACAGTGGTCGCTTTTCTCTCTGAAACGGTTACATTTATCGTCTGCAAGCCCTTGTCGCGTGATGCGGTATGCAGACACAGTACAAGCAGCACACTAGAACACAGAATAAGAATCTAAGTTTATGCAATCGCCCAGTATGAAGAGCTACATTTCAGGTTCTAGTTATCGATTAATGAATTATTGAGCGGTTTGGTGCCTTGGACCAGACCGAGGACCTTAAGATTTTGCATGAACCGAGGACTGGCAGCCAGGTAACACGAGAAATTGTGTAAATTGTTAATATGTAGTAAAAACCTAAGAAAATCTCCCGTTTCCGTCATTTACTATCGAATCGACATAACGCCAGATCGTCACATTGGTCGCTTTTCTCTCTGAAACGGTTACATTTATCGTCTGCAAGCCCTTGTCGCGTGATGCGGTATGCAGAGTCACTACAAGCGGCATAGTAGAACACTGAAGAAGCATCTAAGTTCATGCAATCGCCCAGTAAGAAGAGCTACATTTCAAGTTTTAGTTATCGATTAATGAATTATTGGGCGGTTTGGTGCCTTGGACCAGACCGAGGACCTTAAGATTTTGCATGAACCGAGGACTGGCAGCCAGGTAACACGAGAAATTGTGTAAAGTGTTAATATGTAGTAAAAACCTAAGAAAATCTCCCGTTTCCGTCATTTACTATCGAATCGACATAACGCCAGATCGTCACAGTGGTCGCTTTTCTCTCTGAAACGGTTACATTTATCGTCTGCAAGCCGTTGTCGCGTGATGCGGTATGCAGACACAGTACAAGCAGCACACTAGAACACAGAATAAGAATCTACGTTGATGCAATCGGCCAGTAAGAAGAGCCACATTTCAAGTTTTAGTTATCGATTAATGAATTATTGGGCGGTTTGGTGCCTTGGACCAGACCGAGGACCTTAAGATTTTGCATGAACCGAGGACTGGCAGCCAGGTAACACGAGAAATTGTGTAAAATGTTAATATGTAGTAAAAACCTAAGAAAATCTCCCGTTTCCGTCATTTACTATCGAATCGACATAACGCCAGATCGTCACAGTGGTCGCTTTTCTCTCTGAAACGGTTACATTTATCGTCTGCAAGCCGTTGTCGCGTGATGCGGTATGCAGACACAGTACAAGCAGCACACTAGAACACAGAATAAGAATCTACGTTGATGCAATCGGCCAGTAAGAAGAGCTACATTTCAAGTTTTAGTTATCGATTAATGAATTATTGGATGATTTGGTGCCTTGGACCAGACCGAGGACCTTATGATTTTGCATGAACCGAGGACTGGCAGCCAGGTAACACGAGAAATTGTGTAAAGTGTTAATATGTAGTAAAAACCCAAGAAAATCTCCCGTTTCCGTCATTTACTATCGAATCGACATAACGCCAGACCGTCACAGTGGTCGCTTTTCTCTCTGAAACGGTTACATTTATCGTCTGCAAGCCCTTGTCGCGTGATGCGGTATGCAGACACAGTACAAGCAGCACACTAGAACACAGAATAAGAATCTACGTTGATGCAATCGGCCAGTAAGAAGAGCTACATTTCAAGTTTTAGTTATCGATTAATGAATTATTGGGCGGTTTGGTGCCTTGGACCAGACCGAGGACCTTAAGATTTTGAATGAACCGAGGACTGGCAGCCAGGTAACACGAGAAATTGTGTAAAGTGTTAATATGTAGTAAAAACCCAAGAAAATCTCCCGTTTCCGTCATTTACTATCGAATCGACATAACGCCAGATCGTCACAGTGGTCGCTTTTCTCTCTGAAACGGTTACATTTATCGTCTGCAAGCCCTTGTCGCGTGATGCGGTATGCAGACACAGTACAAGCAGCACACTAGAACACAGAATAAGAATCTACGTTGATGCAATCGGCCAGTAAGAAGAGCTACATTTCAAGTTTTAGTTATCGATTAATGAATTATTGGGCGGTTTGGTGCCTTGGACCAGACCGAGGACCTTAAGATTTTGCATGAACCGAGGACTGGCAGCCAGGTAACACGAGAAACTGTGTAAAATGTTAATATGTAGTAAAAACCTAAGAAAATCTCCCGTTTCCGTCATTTACTATCGAATCGACATAACGCCAGATCGTCACAGTGGTCGCTTTTCTCTCTGAAACGGTTACATTTATCGTCTGCAAGCCCTTGTCGCGTGATGCGGTATGCAGAGTCACTACAAGCAGCACACTAGAACACAGAATAAGAATCTACGTTGATGCAATCGGCCAGTAAGAAGAGCTACATTTCAAGTTTTAGTTATCGATTAATGAATTATTGGATGGTTTGGTGCCTTGGACCAGACCGAGGACCTTAAGATTTTGCATGAACCGAGGTCTGGCAGCCAGGTAACACGAGAAATTGTGTAAAGTGTTAATATGTAGTAAAAACCCGAGAAAATCTCCCGTTTCCGCCATTTACTATCGAATCGACATAACGCCAGATCGTCACATTGGTCGCTTTTCTCTCTGAAACGGTTACATTTATCGTCTGCAAGCCCTTGTCGCGTGATGCGGTATGCAGACACAGTACAAGCAGCACACTAGAACACAGAATAAGAATCTACGTTGATGCAATCGGCCAGTAAGAAGAGCTACATTTCAAGTTTTAGTTATCGATTAATGAATTATTGGGCGGTTTGGTGCCTTGGACCAGACCGAGGACCTTAAGATTTTGCATGAACCGAGGACTGGCAGCCAGGTAACACGAGAAATTGTGTAAAGTGTTAATATGTAGTAAAAACCCAAGAAAATCTCCCGTTTCCGTCATTTACTATCGAATCGACATAACGCCAGATCGTCACAGTGATCGCTTTTCTCTCTGAAACGGTTACATTTATCGTCTGCAAGCCCTTGTCGCGTGATGCGGTATGCAGAGTCACTACAAGCGGCATAGTAGATCACTGAAGAAGCCTCTAAGTTTATGCAATCGGCCAGTAAGAAGAGCTACATTTCAAGTTTTAGTTATCGATTAATGAATTATTGGGCGGTTTGGTGCCTTGGACCAGACCGAGGACCTTTAGATTTTTCATGAGTCGAGGACTGGCAGCCAGGTAACACGAGAAATTGTGTAAAGTGTTAATATGTAGTAAAAACCTAAGAAAATCTCCCGTTTCCGTCATTTACTATCGAATCGACATAACGCCAGATCGTCACAGTGGTCGCTTTTCTCTCTGAAACGGTTACATTTATCGTCTGCAAGCCCTTGTCGCGTGATGCGGTATGCAGACACAGTACAAGCAGCACACTAGAACACAGAATAAGGATCTACGTTGATGCAATCGGCCAGTAAGAAGAGCTACATTTCAAGTTTTAGTTATCGATTAATGAAGTATTGGGTGGTTTGGTGCCTTGGACCAGACCGAGGACCTTAAGATTTTGCATGAACCGAGGACTGGCAGCCAGGTAACACCAGAAATTGTGTAAAGTGTTAATATGTAGTAAAAACCTAAGAAAATCTCCCGTTTCCGTCATTTACTATCGAATCGACATAACGCCAGATCGTCACAATGGTCGCTTTTCTCTCTGAAACGGTTACATTTATCGTCTGCAAGCCCTTGTCGCGTGATGCGGTATGCAGACACAGTACAAGCAGCACACTAGAACACAGAATAAGAATCCACGTTGATGCAATCGGCCAGTAAGAAGAGCTACATTTCAAGTTTTAGTTATCGATTAATGAATTATTGGGCGGTTTGGTGCCTTGGACCAGACCGAGGACCTTAAGATTTTGCATGAACCGAGGATTGGCAGCCAGGTAACACGAGAAATTGTGTAAAGTGTTAATATGTAGTAAAAACCTAAGAAAATCTCCCGTTTCCGTCATTTACTATCGAATCGACATAACGCCAGATCGTCACAGTGGTCGCTTTTCTCTCTGAAACGGTTACATTTATCGTCTGCAAGCCCTTGTCGCGTGATGCGGTATGCAGACACAGTACAAGCAGCACACTAGAACACAGAATATGAATCTACGTTGATGCAATCGGCCAGTAAGAAGAGCTACATTTCAAGTTTTAGTTATCGATTAATGAATTATTGGGCGGTTTGGCGCCTTGGACCAGACCGAGGACCTTAAGATTTTGCATGAACCGAGGACTGGCAGCCAGGTAACACGAGAAATTGTGTAAAGTGTTAATATGTAGTAAAAACCTAAGAAAATCTCCCGTTTCCGTCATTTACTATCGAATCGACATAACGCCAGATCGTCACATTGGTCGCTTTTCTCTCTGAAACTGTTACATTTATCGTCTGCAAGCCCTTGTCGCGTGATGCGGTATGCAGACACAGTACAAGCAGCACACTAGAACACAGAATAAGAATCTACGTTGATGCAATCGGCCAGTAAGAAGAGCTACATTTCAAGTTTTAGTTATCGATTAATGAATTATTGGGCGGTTTGGTGCCTTGGACCAGACCGAGGACCTTAAGGTTTTGCATGAACCGAGGACTGGCAGCCAGGTAACACGAGAAATTGTGTAAAGTGTTAATATGTAGTAAAAACCTAAGAAAATCTCCCGTTTCCGTCATTTACTATCGAATCAACATAACGCCAGATCGTCACAGTGGTCGCTTTTCTCTCTGAAACGGTTACATTTATCGTCTGCAAGCCCTTGTCGCGTGATGCGGTATGCAGAGTCACTACAAGCGGCATAGTAGAACACTGAAGAAGCATCTAAGTTTATGCAATCGGCCAGTAAGAAGAGCTACATTTCAAGTTTTAGTTATCGATTAATGAATTATTGGGCGGTTTGGTGCCTTGGACCAGACCGAGGACCTTAAGATTTTGCATGAGCCGAGGACTGGCAGCCAGGTAACACGAGAAATTGTGTAAAGTGTTAATATGTAGTAGAAACCTAAGAAAATCTCCCGTTTCCGTCATTTACTATCGAATCGACATAACGCCAGATCGTCACAGTGGTCGCTTTTCTCTCTGAAACGGTTACATTTATCGTCTGCAAGCCCTTGTCGCGTGATGCGGTATGCAGAGTCACTACAAGCGGCATAGTAGATCACTGAAGAAGCATCTAAGTTTATGCAATCGGCCAGTAAGAAGAGCTACATTTCAAGTTTTAGTTATCGATTAATGAATTATTGGATGGTTTGGTGCCTTGGACCAGACCGAGGACCTTATGATTTTGCATGAACCGAGGACTGGCAGCCAGGTAACACGAGAAATTGTGTAAAGTGTTAATATGTAGTAAAAACCCAAGAAAATCTCCCGTTTCCGTCATTTACTATCGAATCGACATAACGCCAGACCGTCACAGTGGTCGCTTTTCTCTCTGAAACGGTTACATTTATCGTCTGCAAGCCCTTGTCGCGTGATGCGGTATGCAGACACAGTACAAGCAGCACACTAGAACACAGAATAAGAATCTACGTTGATGCAATCGGCCAGTAAGAAGAGCTACATTTCAAGTTTTAGTTATCGATTAATGAATTATTGGGCGGTTTGGTGCCTTGGACCAGACCGAGGACCTTAAGATTTTGAATGAACCGAGGACTGGCAGCCAGGTAACACGAGAAATTGTGTAAAGTGTTAATATGTAGTAAAAACCCAAGAAAATCTCCCGTTTCCGTCATTTACTATCGAATCGACATAACGCCAGATCGTCACAGTGGTCGCTTTTCTCTCTGAAACGGTTACATTTATCGTCTGCAAGCCCTTGTCGCGTGATGCGGTATGCAGACACAGTACAAGCAGCACACTAGAACACAGAATAAGAATCTACGTTGATGCAATCGGCCAGTAAGAAGAGCTACATTTCAAGTTTTAGTTATCGATTAATGAATTATTGGGCGGTTTGGTGCCTTGGACCAGACCGAGGACCTTAAGATTTTGCATGAACCGAGGACTGGCAGGCAGGTAACACGAGAAACTGTGTAAAATGTTAATATGTAGTAAAAACCTAAGAAAATCTCCCGTTTCCGTCATTTACTATCGAATCGACATAACGCCAGATCGTCACAGTGGTCGCTTTTCTCTCTGAAACGGTTACATTTATCGTCTGCAAGCCCTTGTCGCGTGATGCGGTATGCAGAGTCACTACAAGCAGCACACTAGAACACAGAATAAGAATCTACGTTGATGCAATCGGCCAGTAAGAAGAGCTACATTTCAAGTTTTAGTTATCGATTAATGAATTATTGGATGGTTTGGTGCCTTGGACCAGACCGAGGACCTTAAGATTTTGCATGAACCGAGGTCTGGCAGCCAGGTACCACGAGAAATTGTGTAAAGTGTTAATATGTAGTAAAAACCCGAGAAAATCTCCCGTTTCCGTCATTTACTATCGAATCGACATAACGCCAGATCGTCACATTGGTCGCTTTTCTCTCTGAAACGGTTACATTTATCGTCTGCAAGCCCTTGTCGCGTGATGCGGTATGCAGACACAGTACAAGCAGCACACTAGAACACAGAATAAGAATCTACGTTGATGCAATCGGCCAGTAAGAAGAGCTACATTTCAAGTTTTAGTTATCGATTAATGAATTATTGGGCGGTTTGGTGCCTTGGACCAGACCGAGGACCTTAAGATTTTGCATGAACCGAGGACTGGCAGCCAGGTAACACGAGAAATTGTGTAAAGTGTTAATATGTAGTAAAAACCCAAGAAAATCTCCCGTTTCCGTCATTTGCTATCGAATCGACATAACGCCAGATCGTCACAGTGGTCGCTTTTCTCTCTGAAACGGTTACATTTATCGTCTGCAAGCCCTTGTCGCGTGATGCGGTATGCAGAGTCACTACAAGCGGCATAGTAGATCACTGAAGAAGCATCTAAGTTTATGCAATCGGCCAGTAAGAAGAGCTACATTTCAAGTTTTAGTTATCGATTAATGAATTATTGGGTGGTTTGGTGCCTTGGACCAGACCGAGGACCTTTAGATTTTTCATGAGTCGAGGACTGGCAGCCAGGTAACACGAGAAATTGTGTAAAGTGTTAATATGTAGTAAAAACCTAAGAAAATCTCCCGTTTCCGTCATTTACTATCGAATCGACATAACGCCAGATCGTCACAGTGGTCGCTTTTCTCTCTGAAACGGTTACATTTATCGTCTGCAAGCCCTTGTCGCGTGATGCGGTATGCAGACACAGTACAAGCAGCACACTAGAACACAGAATAAGGATCTACGTTGATGCAATCGGCCAGTAAGAAGAGCTACATTTCAAGTTTTAGTTATCGATTAATGAAGTATTGGGTGGTTTGGTGCCTTGGACCAGACCGAGGACCTTAAGATTTTGCATGAACCGAGGACTGGCAGCCAGGTAACACCAGAAATTGTGTAAAGTGTTAATATGTAGTAAAAACCTAAGAAAATCTCCCGTTTCCGTCATTTACTATCGAATCGACATAACGCCAGATCGTCACAATGGTCGCTTTTCTCTCTGAAACGGTTACATTTATCGTCTGCAAGCCCTTGTCGCGTGATGCGGTATGCAGACACAGTACAAGCAGCACACTAGAACACAGAATAAGAATCCACGTTGATGCAATCGGCCAGTAAGAAGAGCTACATTTCAAGTTTTAGTTATCGATTAATGAATTATTGGGCGGTTTGGTGCCTTGGACCAGACCGAGGACCTTAAGATTTTGCATGAACCGAGGATTGGCAGCCAGGTAACACGAGAAATTGTGTAAAGTGTTAATATGTAGTAAAAACCTAAGAAAATCTCCCGTTTCCGTCATTTACTATCGAATCGACATAACGCCAGATCGTCACAGTGGTCGCTTTTCTCTCTGAAACGGTTACATTTATCGTCTGCAAGCCGTTGTCGCGTGATGCGGTATGCAGACACAGTACAAGCAGCACACTAGAACACAGAATAAGAATCTACGTTGATGCAATCGGCCAGTAAGAAGAGCTACATTTCAAGTTTTAGTTATCGATTAATGAATTATTGGGCGGTTTGGCGCCTTGGACCAGACCGAGGACCTTAAGATTTTGCATGAACCGAGGACTGGCAGCAAGGTAACACGAGAAATTGTGTAAAGTGTTAATATGTAGTAAAAACCTAAGAAAATCTCCCGTTTCCGTCATTTACTATCGAATCGACATAACGCCAGATCGTCACAGTGGTCGCTTTTCTCTCTGAAACGGTTACATTTATCGTCTGCAAGCCCTTGTCGCGTGATGCGGTATGCAGAGTCACTACAAGCGGCATAGTAGAACACTGAAGAAGCATCTAAGTTTATGCAATCGGCCAGTAAGAAGAGCTACATTTCAAGTTTTAGTTATCGATTAATGAATTATTGGGCGGTTTGGTGCCTTGGACCAGACCGAGGACCTTAAGATTTTGCATGAGCCGAGGACCGGCAGCCAGGTAACACGAGAAATTGTGTAAAGTGTTAATATGTAGTAGAAACCTAAGAAAATCTCCCGTTTCCGTCATTTACTATCGAATCGACATAACGCCAGATCGTCACAGTGGTCGCTTTTCTCTCTGAAACGGTTACATTTATCGTCTGCAAGCCGTTGTCGCGTGATGCGGTATGCAGACACAGTACAAGCAGCACACTAGAACACAGAATAATAATCTACGTTGATGCAATCGGCCAGTAAGAAGAGCTACATTTCAAGTTTTAGTTATCGATTAATGAATTATTGGGCGGTTTGGTGCCTTGGACCAGACCGAGGAACTTAAGATTTTGCATGAACCGAGGACTGGCAGCCAGGTAACACGAGAAATTGTGTAAAGTGTTAATATGTAGTAAAAACCTAAGAAAATCTCCCGTTTCCGTCATTTACTATCGATTCGACATAACGCCAGATCGTCACAGTGGTCACTTTTCTCTCTGAAACGGTTACATTTATCGTCTGCAAGCCCTTGTCGCGTGATGCGGTATGCAGAGTCACTACAAGCGGCATAGTAGAACACTGAAGAAGCATCTAAGTTTATGCAATCGCCCAGTAAGAAGAGCTACATTTCAAGTTTTAGTTATCGATTAATGAATTATTGGGCGGTTTGGTGCCTTGGACCAGACCGAGGACCTTAAGATTTTGCATGAGCCGAGGACCGGCAGCCAGGTAACACGAGAAATTGTGTAAAGTGTTAATATGTAGTAGAAACCTAAGAAAATCTCCCGTTTCCGTCATTTACTATCGAATCGACATAACGCCAGATCGTCACAGTGGTCGCTTTTCTCTCTGAAACGGTTACATTTATCGTCTGCAAGCCGTTGTCGCGTGATGCGGTATGCAGACACAGTACAAGCAGCACACTAGAACACAGAATAATAATCTACGTTGATGCAATCGGCCAGTAAGAAGAGCTACATTTCAAGTTTTAGTTATCGATTAATGAATTATTGGGCGGTTTGGTGCCTTGGACCAGACCGAGGAACTTAAGATTTTGCATGAACCGAGGACTGGCAGCCAGGTAACACGAGAAATTGTGTAAAGTGTTAATATGTAGTAAAAACCTAAGAAAATCTCCCGTTTCCGTCATTTACTATCGATTCGACATAACGCCAGATCGTCACAGTGGTCACTTTTCTCTCTGAAACGGTTACATTTATCGTCTGCAAGCCCTTGTCGCGTGATGCGGTATGCAGAGTCACTACAAGCGGCATAGTAGAACACTGAAGAAGCATCTAAGTTTATGCAATCGCCCAGTAAGAAGAGCTACATTTCAAGTTTTAGTTATCGATTAATGAATTATTGGGCGGTTTGGTGCCTTGGACCAGACCGAGGACCTTAAGATTTTGCATGAACCGAGGACTGGCAGCCAGGTAACACGAGAAATTGTGTAAAGTGTTAATATGTAGTAGAAACCTAAGAAAATCTCCCGTTTCCGTCATTTACTATCGAATCGACATAACGCCAGATCGTCACAGTGGTCGCTTTTCTCTCTGAAACGGTTACATTTATCGTCTGCAAGCCGTTGTCGCGTGATGCGGTATGCAGACACAGTACAAGCAGCACACTAGAACACAGAATAAGAATCTACGTTGATGCAATCGGCCAGTAAGAAGAGCTACATTTCAAGTTTTAGTTATCGATTAATGAATTATTGGGCGGTTTGGTGCCTTGGACCAGACCGAGGACCTTAAGATTTTGCATGAACCGAGGACTGGCAGCCAGGTAACACGAGAAATTGTGTAAAGTGTTAATATGTAGTAAAAACCTAAGAAAATCTCCCGTTTCCGTCATTTACTATCGAATCGACATAACACCAGATCGTCACAGTGGTCGCTTTTCTCTCTGAAACGGTTACATTTATCGTCTGCAAGCCCTTGTCGCGTGATGCGGTATGCAGAGTCACTACAAGCGGCATAGTAGAACACTGAAGAAGCATCTAAGTTTATGCAATCGCCCAGTAAGAAGAGCTACATTTCAAGTTTTAGTTATCGATTAATGAATTATTGGGCGGTTTGGTGCCTTGGACCAGACCGAGGACCTTAAGATTTTGCATGAACCGAGGACTGGCAGCCAGGTAACACGAGAAATTGTGTAAAGTGTTAATATGTAGTAGAAACCTAAGAAAATCTCCCGTTTCCGTCATTTACTATCGAATCGACATAACGCCAGATCGTCACAGTGGTCGCTTTTCTCTCTGAAACGGTTACATTTATCGTCTGCAAGCCCTTGTCGCGTCATGCGGTATGCAGAGTCACTACAAGCGGCATAGTAGAACACTGAAGAGGCATCTACGTTTATGCAATCGGCCAGTAAGAAGAGCTACATTTCAAGTTTTAGTTATCGATTAATGAATTATTGGGCAGTTTGGTGCCTTGGACCAGACCGAGGACCTTAAGATTTTGCATGAACCGAGGACTGGCAGCCAGGTAACACGAGAAATTGTGTAAAGTGTTAATATGTAGTAAAAACCCAAGAAAATCTCCCGTTTCCGTCATTTACTATCGAATCGACATAACGCCAGATCGTCACAGTGGTCGCTTTTCTTTCTGAAACGGATACATTTATCGTCTGCAAGCCCTTGTCGCGTGATGCGGTATGCAGACACAGTACAAGCAGCACACTAGAACACAGAATAAGAATCTACGTTGATGCAATCGGCCAGTAAGAAGAGCTACATTTCAAGTTTTAGTTATCGATTAATGAATTATTGGGCGGTTTGGTGCCTTGGACCAGACCGAGGACCTTAAGATTTTGCATGAGCCGAGGACTGGCAGCCAGGTAGCACGAGAAATTGTGTAAAGTGTTAATATGTAGTAAAAACCTAAGAAAATCTCCCGTTTCCGTCATTTACTATCGAATCGACATAACGCCAGATCGTCACAGTGGTCGCTTTTCTCTCTGAAACGGTTACATTTATCGTCTGCAAGCCCTTGTCGCGTGATGCGGTATGCAGACACAGTACAAGCAGCACACTAGAACACAGAATATGAATCTACGTTGATGCAATCGGCCAGTAAGAAGAGCTACATTTCAAGTTTTAGTTATCGATTAATGAATTATTGGGCGGTTTGGTGCCTTGGACCAGACCGAGGACCTTAAGATTTTGCATGAACCGAGGACTGGCAGCCAGGTAACACGAGAAATTGTGTAAAGAGTTAATATGTAGTAAAAACCTAAGAAAATCTCCCGTTTCCGTCATTTACTATCGAATCGACATAACGCCAGATCGTCACAGTGGTCGCTTTTCTCTCTGAAACGGTTACATTTATCGTCTGCAAGCCCTTGTCGCGTGATGCGGTATGCAGAGTCACTACAAGCGGCATAGTAGAACACTGAAGAAGCATCTAAGTTTATGCAATCGCCCAGTAAGAAGAGCTACATTTCAAGTTTTAGTTATCGATTAATGAATTATTGGGCGGTTTGGTGCCTTGGACCAGACCGCGGACCTTAAGATTTTGCATGAACCGAGGACTGGCAGCCAGGTAACACGAGAAATTGTGTAAAGTGTTAATATGTAGTAGAAACCAAAGAAAATCTCCCGTTTCCGTCATTTACTATCGAATCGACATAACGCCAGATCGTCACAGTGGTCGCTTTTCTCTCTGAAACGGTTACATTTATCGTCTGCAAGCCGTTGTCGCGTGATGCGGTATGCAGACACAGTACAAGCAGCACACTAGAACACAGAATAAGAATCTACGTTGATGCAATCGGCCAGTAAGAAGAGCTACATTTCAAGTTTTAGTTATCGATTAATGAATTATTGGGCGGTTTGGTGCCTTGGACCAGACCGAGGACCTTAAGATTTTGCATGAACCGAGGACTGGCAGCCAGGTAACACCAGAAATTGTGTAAAGTGTTAATATGTAGTAAAAACCTAAGAAAATCTCCCGTTTCCGTCATTTACTATCGAATCGACATAACGCCAGATCGTCACAGTGGTCGCTTTTCTCTCTGAAACGGTTACATTTATCGTCTGCAAGCCCTTGTCGCGTGATGCGGTATGCAGAGTCACTACAAGCGGCATAGTAGATCACTGAAGAAGCATCTAAGTTTATGCAATCGCCCAGTAAGAAGAGCTACATTTCAAGTTTTAGTTATCGATTAATGAATTATTGGGCGGTTTGGTGCCTTGGACCAGACCGAGGACCATAAGATTTTGCATGAACCGAGGACTGGCAGCCAGGTAACACGAGAAATTATGTAAAGTGTTAATATGTAGTAAAAACCTAAGAAAATCTTCCGTTTCCGTCATTTACTATCGAATCGACATAACGCCAGATCGTCACAGTGGTCGCTTTTCTCTCTGAAACGGTTACATTTATCGTCTGCAAGCCCTTGTCGCGTGATGCGGTATGCAGAGTCACTACAAGCGGCATAGTAGAACACTGAAGAAGCATCTAAGTTTATGCAATCGCCCAGTAAGAAGAGCTACATTTCAAGTTTTAGTTATCGATTAATGAATTATTGGGCGGTTTGGTGCCTTGGACCAGACCGAGGACCTTAAGATTTTGCATGAACCGAGGACTGGCAGCCAGGTAACACGAGAAATTGTGTAAAGTGTTAATATGTAGTAGAAACCTAAGAAAATCTCCCGTTTCCGTCATTTACTATCGAATCGACATAACGCCAGATCGTCACAGTGGTCGCTTTTCTCTCTGAAACGGTTACATTTATCGTCTGCAAGCCCTTGTCGCGTGATGCGGTATGCAGAGTCACTACAAGCGGCATAGTAGAACACTGAAGAGGCATCTACGTTTATGCAATCGGCCAGTAAGAAGAGCTACATTTCAAGTTTTAGTTATCGATTAATGAATTATTGGGCGGTTTGGTGCCTTGGACCAGACCGAGGACCTTAAGATATTGCATGAACCGAGGACTGGCAGCCAGGTAGCACGAGAAATTGTGTAAAGTGTTAATATGTAGTAAAAACCTAAGAAAATCTCCCGTTTCCGTCATTTACTATCGAATCGACATAACGCCAGATCGTCACAGTGGTCGCTTTTCTCTCTGAAACGGTTACATTTATCGTCTGCAAGCCCTTGTCGCGTGATGCGGTATGCAGAGTCACTACAAGCGGCATAGTAGAACACTGAAGAAGCATCTAAGTTTATGCAATCGCCCAGTAAGAAGAGCTACATTTCAAGTTTTAGTTATCGATTAATGAATTATTGGGCGGTTTGGTGCCTTGGACCAGACCAAGGACCTTAAGATTTTGCATGAACCGAGGACTGGCAGCCAGGTAACACGAGAAATTGTGTAAAGAGTTAATATGTAGTAAAAACCTAAGAAAATCTCCCGTTTCCGTCATGTACTATCGAATCGACATAACGCCAGATCGTCACACTGGTCGCTTTTCTCTCTGAAACGGTTACATTTATCGTCTGCAAGCCGTTGTCGCGTGATGCGGTATGCAGACACAGTACAAGCAGCACACTAGAACACAGAATAAGAATCTACGTTGATGCAATCGGCCAGTAAGAAGAGCTACATTTCAAGTTTTAGTTATCGATTAATGAATTATTGGGCGGTTTGGTGCCTTGGACCAGACCGAGGACCTTAAGATTTTGCATGAACCGAGGACTGGCAGCCAGGTAACACGAGAAATTGTGTAAAGTGTTAATATGTAGTAAAAACCTAAGAAAATCTCCCGTGTCCGTCATTTACTATCGAATCGACATAACGCCAGATCGTCACAGTGGTCGCTTTTCTCTCTGAAACGGTTACATTTATCGTCTGCAAGCCGTTGTCGCGTGATGCGGTATGCAGACACAGTACAAGCAGCACACTAGAACACAGAATAAGAATCTACGTTGATGCAATAGGCCAGTAAGAAGAGCTACATTTCAAGTTTTAGTTATCGATTAATGAATTATTGGGCGGTTTGGTGCCTTGGACCAGACCGAGGACCTTAAGATTTTGCATGAACCGAGGACTGGCAGCCAGGTAACACGAGAAATTGTGTAAAGTGTTAATATGTAGTAAAAACCTAAGAAAATCTCCCGTATCCGTCATTTACTATCGAATCGACATAACGCCAGATCGTCACAGTGGTCGCTTTTCTCTCTGAAACGGTTACATTTATCGTCTGCAAGCCGTTGTCGCGTGATGCGGTATGCAGACACAGTACAAGCAGCACACTAGAACACAGAATAAGAATCTACGTTGATGCAATCGGCCAGTAAGAAGAGCTACATTTCAAGTTTTAGTTATCGATTAATGAATTATTGGGCGGTTTGGTGCCTTGGACCAGACCGAGGACCTTAAGATTTTGCATGAACCGAGGACTGGCAGCCAGGTAACACGAGAAATTGTGTAAAGTGTTAATATGTAGTAGAAACCTAAGAAAATCTCGCGTTTCCGTCATTTACTATCGAATCGACATAACGCCAGATCGTCACAGTGGTCGCTTTTCTCTCTGAAACGGTTACATTTATCGTCTGCAAGCCCTTGTCGCGTGATGCGGTATGCAGAGTCACTACAAGCGGCATAGTAGAACACTGAAGAGGCATCTACGTTTATGCAATCGGCCAGTAAGAAGAGCTACATTTCAAGTTTTAGTTATCGATTAATGAATTATTGGGCGGTTTGGTGCCTTGGACCAGACCGAGGACCTTAAGATTTTGCATGAGCCGAGGACTGGCAGCCAGGTAGCACGGGAAATTGTGTAAAGTGTTAATATGTAGTAAAAACCTAAGAAAATCTCCCGTTTCCGTCATTTACTATCGAATCGACATAACGCCACATCGTCACAGTGGTCGCTTTTCTCTCTGAAACGGTTACATTTATCGTCTGCAAGCCCTTGTCGCGTGATGCGGTATGCAGACACAGTACAAGCAGCACACTAGAACACAGAATATGAATCTACGTTGATGCAATCGGCCAGTAAGAAGAGCTACATTTCAAGTTTTAGTTATCGATTAATGAATTATTGGGCGGTTTGGTGCCTTGGACCAGACCGAGGACCTTAAGATTTTGCATGAACCGAGGACTGGCAGCCAGGTAACACGAGAAATTGTGTAAAGAGTTAATATGTAGTAAAAACCTAAGAAAATCTCCCGTTTCCATCATTTACTATCGAATCGACATAACGCCAGATCGTCACACTGGTCGCTTTTCTCTCTGAAACGGTTACATTTATCGTCTGCAAGCCGTTGTCGCGTGATGCGGTATGCAGACACAGTACAAGCAGCACACTAGAACACAGAATAAGAATCTACGTTGATGCAATCGGCCAGTAAGAAGAGCTACATTTCAAGTTTTAGTTATCGATTAATGAATTATTGGGCGGTTTGGTGCCTTGGACCAGACCGAGGACCTTAAGATTTTGCATGAACCGAGGACTGGCAGCCAGGTAACACGAGAAATTGTGTAAAGTGTTAATATGTAGTAAAAACCTAAGAAAATCTCCCGTGTCCGTCATTTACTATCGAATCGACATAACGCCAGATCGTCACAGTGGTCGCTTTTCTCTCTGAAACGGTTACATTTATCGTCTGCAAGCCGTTGTCGCGTGATGCGGTATGCAGACACAGTACAAGCAGCACACTAGAACACAGAATAAGAATCTACGTTGATGCAATAGGCCAGTAAGAAGAGCTACATTTCAAGTTTTAGTTATCGATTAATGAATTATTGGGCGGTTTGGTGCCTTGGACCAGACCGAGGACCTTAAGATTTTGCATGAACCGAGGACTGGCAGCCAGGTAACACGAGAAATTGTGTAAAGTGTTAATATGTAGTAAAAACCTAAGAACATCTCCCGTATCCGTCATTTACTATCGAATCGACATAACGCCAGATCGTCACAGTGGTCGCTTTTCTCTCTGAAACGGTTACATTTATCGTCTGCAAGCCGTTGTCGCGTGATGCGGTATGCAGACACAGTACAAGCAGCACACTAGAACACAGAATAAGAATCTACGTTGATGCAATCGGCCAGTAAGAAGAGCTACATTTCAAGTTTTAGTTATCGATTAATGAATTATTGGGCGGTTTGGTGCCTTGGACCAGACCGAGGACCTTAAGATTTTGCATGAACCGAGGACTGGCAGCCAGGTAACACGAGAAATTGTGTATAGTGTTAATATGTAGTAAAAACCTAAGAAAATCTCCTGTTCCCGTCATTTACTATCGAATCGACATAACGCCAGATCGTCACATTGGTCGCTTTTCTCTCTGAAACGGTTCCATTTATCGTCTGCAAGCCCTTGTCGCGTGATGCGGTATGCAGACACAGTACAAGCAGCACACTAGAACACAGAATAAGAATCTACGTTGATGCAATCGGCCAGTAAGAAGAGCTACATTTCAAGTTTTAGTAATCGATTAATGAATTATTGGGCGGTTTGGTGCCTTGGACCAGACCGAGGACCTTAAGATTTTGCATGAACCGAGGACTGGCAGCCAGGTAACACGAGAAATAGTGTAAAGTGTTAATATGTAGTAAAAACCTAAGAAAATCTCCCGTTTCCGTCATTTAGTATCGAATCGACATAACGCCACATCGTCACAGTGGTCGCTTTTCTCTCTGAAACGGTTACATTTATCGTCTGCAAGCCCTTGACGCGTGATGCGGTATGCAGACACAGTACAAGCAGCACACTAGAACACAGAATAAGAATCTACGTTGATGCAATCGGCCAGTAAGAAGAGCTACATTTCAAGTTTTAGTTATCGATTAATGAATTATTGGGCGGTTTGGTGCCTTGGACCAGACCGAGGACCTTAAGATTTTGCATGAACCGAGGACTGGCAGCCAGGTAACACGAGAAATTGTGTAAAGTGTTAATATGTAGTAAAAACCTAATTAAATCTCCCGTTTCCGTCATTTACTATCGAATCGACATAACGCCAGATCGTCACAGTGGTCGCTTTTCTCTCTGAAACGGTTACATTTATCGTCTGCAAGCCCTTGTCGCGTGATGCGGTATGCAGAGTCACTACAAGCGGCATAGTAGAACACTGAAGAAGCATCTAAGTTTATGCAATCGCCCAGTATGAAGAGCTACATTTCAAGTTTTAGTTATCGATTAATGAATTATTGGGCGGTATGGTGCCTTGGACCAGACCGAGGACCTTAAGATTTTGCATGAACCGAGGACTGGCAGCCAGGTAACACGAGAAATTGTGTAAAGTGTTAATATGTAGTAAAAACCTAAGAAAATCTCCCGTTTCCGTCATTTACTATCGAATCGACATAACGCCAGATCGTCACAGTGGTCGCTTTTCTCTCTGAAACGGTTACATTTATCGTCTGCAAGCCCTTGTCGCGTGATGCGGTATGCAGAGTCACTACAAGCGGCATAGTAGAACACTGAAGAAGCATCTAAGTTTATGCAATCGGCCAGTAAGAAGAGCTACATTTCAAGTTTTAGTTATCGATTAATGAATTATTGGGCGGTTTGGTGCCTTGGACCAGACCGAGGACCTTAAGATTTTGCATGAACCGAGGACTGGCAGCCAGGTAACACGAGAAATTGTGTCAAGTGTTAATATGTACTAAAAACCTAAGAAAATCTCCCGTTTCCGTCATTTACTATCGAATCGACATAACGCCAGATCGTCACAGTGGTCGCTTTTCTCTCTGAAACGGTTACATTTATCGTCTGCAAGCCGTTGTCGCGTGATGCGGTATGCAGACACAGTACAAGCAGCACACTAGAACACAGAATAAGAATCTACGTTGATGCAATCGGCCAGTAAGAAGAGCTACATTTCAAGTTTTAGTTATCGATTAATGAATTATTGGGCGGTTTGGTGCCTTGGACCAGACCGAGGACCTTAAGATTTTGCATGAACCGAGGACTGGCAGCCAGGTAACACCAGAAATTGTGTAAAGTGTTAATATGTAGTAAAAACCTAAGAAAATCTCCCGTTTCCGTCATTTACTATCGAATCGACATAACGCCAGATCGTCACATTGGTCGCTTTTCTCTCTGAAACGGTTACATTTATCGTCTGCAAGCCCTTGTCGCGTGATGCGGTATGCAGACACAGTACAAGCAGCACACTAGAACACAGAATAAGAATCTACGTTGATGCAATCGGCCAGTAAGAAGAGCTACATTTCAAGTTTTAGTTATCGATTAATGAATTATTGGGCGGTTTGGTGCCTTGGACCAGACCGAGGACCTTAAGATTTTGCATGAACCGAGGACTGGTAGCCAGGTAACACGAGAAATTGTGTAAAGTGTTAATATGTAGTAAAAACCTAAGAAAATCTCCCCTTTCCGTCATTTACTATCGAATCGACATAACGCCAGATCGTCACAGTGGTCGCTTTTCTCTCTGAAACGGTTACATTTATCGTCTGCAAGCCCTTGTCGCGTGATGCGGTATGCAGAGTCACTACAAGCGGCATAGTAGAACACTGAAGAAGCATCTAAGTTTATGCAATCGCCCAGTAAGAAGAGCTACATTTCAAGTTTTAGTTATCGATTAATGAATTATTGGGCGGTTTGGTGCCTTGGACCAGACCGAGGACCTTAAGATTTTGCATGAACCGAGGACTGGCAGCCAGGTAACACGAGAAATTGTGTAAAGTGTTAATATGTAGTAAAAACCTAAGAAAATCTCCCGTTTCCGTCATTTACTATCGACATAACGCCAGATCGTCACAGTGGTCGCTTTTCTCTCTGAAACGGTTACATTTATCGTCTGCAAGCCCTTGTCGCGTGATGCGGTATGCAGACACAGTACAAGCAGCACACTAGAACACAGAATAAGAATCTACGTTGATGCAATCGGCCAGTAAGAAGAGCTACATTTCAAGTTTTAGTTATCGATTAATGAATTATTGGGCGGTTTGGTGCCTTGGACCAGACCGAGGATCTTAAGATTTTGCATGGACCGAGGACTGGCAGCCAGGTAACACGAGAAATTGTGTAAAGTGTTAATATGTAGTAAAAACCTAAGAAAATCTGCGGTTCCGTCATTTACTATCGAATCGACATAACGCCAGATCGTCACAGTGGTCGCTTTTCTCTCTGAAACGGTTACATTTATCGTCTGCAAGCCCTTGTCGCGTGATGCGGTATGCAGACACAGTACAAGCAGCACACTAGAACACAGAATAAGAATCTACGTTGATGCAATCGGCCAGTAAGAAGAGCTACATTTCAAGTTTTAGTTATCGATTAATGAATTATTGGGCTGTTTGGTGCCTTGGACCAGACGGAGGACCTTAGGATTTTGCATGAACCGAGGACTGGCAGCCAGGTAACACGAGAAATTGTGTAAAGTGTTAATATGTAGTAAAAACCTAAGAAAATCTCCCGTTTCCGTCATTTGCTATCGAATCGACATAACGCCAGATCGTCACAGTGGTCGCTTTTCTCTCTGAAACGGTTACATTTATCGTCTGCAAGCCGTTGTCGCGTGATGCGGTATGCAGACACAGTACAAGCAGCACACTAGAACACAGAATAAGAATCTACGTTGATGCAATCGGCCAGTAAGAAGAGCTACATTTCAAGTTTTAGTTATCGATTAATGAATTATTGGGCGGTTTGGTGCCTTGGACCAGACCGAGGACCTTAAGATTTTGCATGGACCGAGGACTGGCAGCCAGGTAACACGAGAAATTGTGTAAAGTGTTAATATGTAGTAAAAACCTAAGAAAATCTCCCGTTTCCGTCATTTACTATCGAATCGACACAACGCCAGATCGTCACAGTGGTCGCTTTTCTCTCTGAAACGGTTACATTTATCGTCTGCAAGCCCTTGTCGCGTGATGCGGTATGCAGACACAGTACAAGCAGCACACTAGAACACAGAATAAGAATCTACGTTGATGCAATCGGCCAGTAAGAAGAGCTACATTTCAAGTTTTAGTTATCGATTAATGAATTATTGGGCGGTTTGGTGCCTTGGACCAGACCGAGGACCTTAAGTATTTGCATGAACCGAGGACTGGCAGCCAGGTAACACGAGAAATTGTGTAAAGTGTTAATATGTAGTAAAAACCTAAGAAAATCTCCCGTTTCCGTCATTTACTATTGAATCGACATAACGCCAGATCGTCACATTGGTCGCTTTTCACTCTGAAACGGTTACATTTATCGTCTGCAAGCCCTTGTCGCGTGATGCGGTATGCAGAGACAGTACAAGCAGCACACTAGAACACAGAATAAGAATCTACGTTGATGCAATCGGCCAGTAAGAAGAGCTACATTTCAAGTTTTAGTTATCGATTAATGAATTATTGGGCGGTTTGGTGCCTTGGACCAGACCGAGGACCTTAAGATTTTGCATGAACCGAGGACTGGCAGCCAGGTAACACGAGAAATTGTGTAAAGTGTTAATATGTAGTAAAAACCTAAGAAAATCTCCCGTTTCCGTCATTTACTATCTAATCGACATAACGCCAGATCGTCACATTGGTCGCTTTTCTCTCTGAAACGGTTACATTTATCGTCTGCAAGCCCTTGTCGCGTGATGCGGTATGCAGAGACAGTACAAGCAGCACACTAGAACACAGAATAAGAATCTACGTTGATGCAATCGGCCAGTAAGAAGAGCTACATTTCAAGTTTTAGTTATCGATTAATGAATTATTGGGCGGTTTGGTGCCTTGGACCAGACCGAGGACCTTAAGATTTTGCATGAACCGAGGACTGGCAGCCAGGTAACACGAGAAATTGTGTAAAGTGTTAATATGTAGTAAAAACCTAAGAAAATCTCCCGTTTCCGTCATTTACTATCGAATCGACATAATGCCAGATCGTCACAGTAGGTGGCTTTTCTCTCTGAAACGGTTACATTTATCGTCTGCAAGCGCTTGTCGCATGATGCGGTATGCAGAGTCACTACAAGCGGAATAGTAGAACACTGAAGAAGCATCTAAGTTTATGCAAACGCCCAGCAAGAAGAGCTACATTTCAAGTTTTAGTTATCGATTAATGAATCATTGGGCGGTTTGGTGCCTTGGACCAGACCGAGGACCTTAAGATTTTGCATGAACCGAGGACTGGCAGCCAGGTAACACGAGAAATTGTGTAAAGTGTTAATATGTAGTAAAAACCTAAGAAAATCTCCCGTTTCCGTCATTTACTATCGAATCGACATAACGCCAGATCGTCACAGTGGTCGCTTTTCTCACTGAAACGGTTACATTTATCGTCTGCAAGCCCTTGTCGCGTGATGCGGTATGCAGAGTCACTACAAGCGGCATAGTAGAACACGGAAGAAGCATCTAAGTTTATGCAATCGGCCAGTAAGAAGAGCTACATTTCAAGTTTTAGTTATCGATTAATGAATTATTGGGCGGTTTGGTGCCTTGGACCAGACCGAGGACCTTAAGATTTTGCATGAACCGAGGACTGGCAGCCAGGTAACACGAGAAATTGTGTAAAGTGTTAATATGTAGTAAAAACCTAAGAAAATCTCCCGTTTCCGTCATTTACTATCGAATCGACATAACGACAGATCGTCACAGTGGTCGCTTTTCTCTCTGAAACGGTTACATTTATCGTCTGCAAGCCCTTGTCGCGTGATGCGGTATGCAGACACAGTACAAGCAGAACACTAGAACACAGAATAAGAATCTACGTTGATGCAATCGGCCAGTAAGAAGAGCTACATTTCAAGTTTTAGTTATCGATTAATGAATTATTGGGCGGTTTGGTGCCTTGGACCAGACCGAGGACCTTAAGATTTTGCATGAACCGAGGACTGGCAGCCAGGTAACACGAGAAATTGTGTAAAGAGTTAATATGTAGTAAAAACCTAAGAAAATCTCCCGTTTCCGTCATTTACTATCGAATCGACATAACGCCAGATCGTCACAGTGGTCGCTTTTCTCTCTGAAACGGATACATTTATCGTCTGCAAGCCCTTGTCGCGTGATGCGGTATGCAGAGTCACTACAAGCGGCATAGTAGAACACTGAAGAAGCATCTAAGTTTATGCAATCGCCCAGTATGAAGAGCTACATTTCAAGTTTTAGTTATCGATTAATGAATTATTGGGCGGTTTGGTGCCTTGGACCAGACCGAGGACCTTAAGATTTGGCATGAGCCGAGGACTGGCAGCCAGGTAGCACGAGAAATTGTGTAAAGTGTTAATATGTAGTAAAAACCTAAGAAAATCTCCCGTTTCCGTCATTTACTATCGAATCGACATAACGCCAGATCGTCACATTGGTCGCTTTTCTCTCTGAAACGGATACATTTATCGTCTGCAAGCCCTTGTCGCGTGATGCGGTATGCAGACACAGTACAAGCAGCACACTAGAACACAGAATAAGGATCTACGTTGATGCAATCGGCCAGTAAGAAGAGCTACATTTCAAGTTTTAATTATCGATTAATGAATTATTGGGCGGTTTGGTGCCTTGGACCAGACCGAGGACCTTAAGATTTTGCATGAACCGAGGACTGGCAGCCAGGTAACACGAGAAATTGTGTAAAGTGTTAATATGTAGTAAAAACCTAAGAAAATCTCCCGTTTCCGTCATTTACTATTGAATCGACATAACGCCAGATCGTCACAGTGGTCGCTTTTCTCTCTGAAACGGTTACATTTATCGTCTGCAAGCCGTTGTCGCGTGATGCGGTATGCAGACACAGTACAAGCAGCACACTAGAACACAGAATAAGAATCTACGTTGATGCAATCGGCCAGTAAGAAGAGCTACATTTCAAGTTTTAGTTATTGATTAATGAATTATTGGGCGGTTTGGTGCCTTGGACCAGACCGAGGACATTATGATTTTGCATGAACCGAGGACTGGCAGCCAGGTAACACGAGAAATTGTGTAAAGTGTTAATATGTAGTAAAAACCTAAGAAAATCTCCCGTTTCCGTCATTTACTATCGAATCGACATAACGCCAGATCGTCACAGTGGTCGCTTTTCTCTCTGAAACGGTTACATTTATCGTCTGCAAGCCCTTGTCGCGTGATGCGGTATGCAGACACAGTACAAGCAGCACACTAGAACACAGAATAAGAATCTACGTTGATGCAATCGGCCAGTAAGAAGAGCTACATTTCAAGTTTTAGTTATCGATTAATGAATTATTGGGCGGTTTGGTGCCTTGGACCAGACCGAGGACCTTAAGATTTTGCATGAACCGAGGACTGGCAGCCAGGTGACACGAGAAATTGTGTAAAGTGTTAATATGTAGTAAAAACCTAAGAAAATCTCCCGTTTCCGTCATTTACTATCGAATCGACATAACGCCAGATCGTCACATTGGTCGCTTTTCTCTCTGAAACGGTTACATTTATCGTCTGCAAGCCCTTGTCGCGTGATGCGGTATGCAGACACAGTACAAGCAGCACACTAGAACACAGAATAAGAATCTACGTTGATGCAATCGGCCAGTAAGAAGAGCTACATTTCAAGTTTTAGTTATCGATTAATGAATTATTGGGTGGTTTGGTGCCTTGGACCAGACCGAGGACCTTAAGATTTTGCATGAACCGAGGACTGGCAGCCAGGTAACACCAGAAATTGTGTAAAGTGTTAATATGTAGTAAAAACACAAGAAAATCTCCCGTTTCCGTCATTTACTATCGAATCGACATAACGCCAGAATGTCACATTGGTCGCTTTTCTCTCTGAAACGGTTACATTTATCGTCTGCAAGCCCTTGTCGCGTGATGCGGTATGCAGACACAGTACAAGCAGCACACTAGAACACAGAATAAGAATCTACGTTGATGCAATCGGCCAGTAAGAAGAGCTACATTTCAAGTTTTAGTTATCGATTAATGAATTATTGGGCGGTTTGGTGCCTTGGACCAGACCGAGGACCTTAAGGTTTTGCATGAACCGAGGACTGGCAACCAGGTAACACGATAAATTGTGTAAAGTGTTAATATGTAGTAAAAACCTAAGAAAATCTCCCGTTTCCGTCATTTACTATCGAATCGATATAACGCCAGATCGTCACAGTGGTCGCTTTTCTCTCTGTAACGGTTACATTTATCGTCTGCAAGCCCTTGTTGCGTGATGCGGTATGCAGAGTCACTACAAGCGGCATAGTAGAACACTGAAGAAGCATCTAAGTTTATGCAATCGCCCAGTAAGAAGAGCTACTTTTCAAGTTTTAGTTATCGATTAATGAATTATTGGGCGGTTTGGTGCCTTGGACCAGACCGAGGACCTTAAGATTTTGCATGAAACGAGGACTGGCAGCCAGGTAACACGAGAAATTGTGTAAAGTGTTAATATGTAGTAAAAACCTAAGAAAATCTCCCGTTTCCGTCATTTACTATCGAATCGACATAACGCCAGATCGTCACAGTGGTCGCTTTTCTCTCTGAAACGGTTACATTTATCGTCTGCAAGCCCTTGTCGCGTGATGCGGTATGCAGACACAGTACAAGCAGCACACTAGAACACAGAATAAGAATCTACGTTGATGCAATCGGCCAGTAAGAAGAGCTACATTTCTCAAGTTTTAGTTATCGATTAATGAATTATTGGGCGGTTTTGTGCCTTGGACCAGACCGAGGACCTTAAGATTTTGCATGAACCGAGGACTGGCAGCCAGGTAACACGAGAAATTGTGTAAAGTGTTAATATGTAGTAAAAACCTAAGAAAATCTCCCGTTTCCGTCATTTACTATCGAATCGACATGACGCCAGATCGTCACAGTGGTCGCTTTTCTCTCTGAAACGGTTACATTTATCGTCTGCAAGCCCTTGTCGCGTGATGCGGTATGCAGACACAGTACAAGCAGCACACTAGAACACAGAATAAGAATCTACGTTGATGCAATCGGCCAGTAAGAAGAGCTACATTTCAAGTTTTAGTTATCGATTAGTGAATTATTGGGCGGTTTTGTGCCTTGGACCAGACCGAGGACCTTAAGATGTTGCATGAACCGAGGACTGGCAGCCAGGTAACACGAGAAATTGTGTAAAGTGTTAATATGTAGTAAAAACCTAAGAAAATCTCCCGTTTCCGTCATTTACTATCGAATCGACATAACGCCAGATCGTCACAGTGGTCGCTTTTCTCTCTGAAACGGTTACATTTATCGTCTGCAAGCCGTTGTCGCGTGATGCGGAATGCAGACACAGTACAAGCAGCACACTAGAACACAGAATAAGAATCTACGTTGATGCAATCGGCCAGTAAGAGGAGCTACATTTCAAGTTTTAGTTATCGATTAATGAATTATTGGGCGGTTTGGTGCCTTGGACCAGACCGAGGACGTTAAGATTTTGCATGAACCGAGGACTGGCCGCCAGGTAACACGAGAAATTGTGTAAAGTGTTAATATGTAGTAAAAACCTAAGAAAATCTCCCGTTTCCGTCATTTACTATCGAATCGACATAACGCCATATCGTCACAGTGGTCGCTTTTCTTTCTGAAACGGTTACATTTATCGTCTGCAAGCCCCTGTCGCGTGATGCGGTATGCAGAGTCACTACAAGCGGCATAGTAGAACACTGAAGAAGCATCTAAGTTTATGCAATCGCCCAGTAAGAAGAGCTACATTTCATGTTTTAGTTATCGATTAATGAATTATTGGGCGGCTTGGTGCCTTGGACCAGACCGAGGACCTTAAGATTTTGCATGAACCGAGGACTGGCAGCCAGGTAACACGAGAAATTGTGTAAAGTGTTAATATGTAGTAAAAACCTAAGAAAATCTCCCGTTTCCGTCATTTACTATCGAATCGACATAACGCCAGATCGTCACAGTGGTCGCTTTTCTCTCTGAAACGGTTACATTTATCGTCTGCAAGCCGTTGTCGCGTGATGCGGAATGCAGACACAGTACAAGCAGCACACTAGAACACAGAATAAGAATCTACGTTGATGCAATCGGCCAGTAAGAGGAGCTACATTTCAAGTTTTAGTTATCGATTAATGAATTATTGGGCGGTTTGGTGCCTTGGACCAGACCGAGGACGTTAAGATTTTGCATGAACCGAGGACTGGCCGCCAGGTAACACGAGAAATTGTGTAAAGTGTTAATATGTAGTAAAAAACTAAGAAAATCTCCCGTTTCCGTCATTTACTATCGAATCGACATAACGCCAGATCGTCACAGTGGTCGCTTTTCTCTCTGAAACGGTTACATTTATCGTCTGCAAGCCGTTGTCGCGTGATGCGGTATGCAGACACAGTACAAGCAGCACACTAGAACAAAGAATAAGAATCTACGTTGATGCAATCGGCCAGTAAGAAGAGCTACATTTCAACTTTTAGTTATCGATTAATGAATTATTGGGCGGTTTGGTGCCTTGGACCAGACCGAGGACCTTAAGTATTTGCATGAACCGAGGACTGGCAGCCAGGTAACACGAGAAATTGTGTAAAGTTTTAATATGTAGTAAAAACCTAAGAAAATCTCCCGTTTCCGTCATTTACTATCGAATCGACATAACGAAAGATCGTCACAGTGGTCGCTTTTCTCTCTGAAACGGTTACATTTATCGTCTGCAAGCCCTTGTCGCGTGATGCGGTATGCAGACACAGTACAAGCAGCACACTAGAACACAGAATAAGAATCTACGTTGATGCAATCGGCCAGTAAGAAGAGCTACATTTCAAGTTTTAGTTATCGATTAATGAATTATTGGGCGGTTTGGTGCCTTGGACCAGACCGAGGACCTTAAGATTTTGCATGAACCGAGGACTGGCAGCCAGGTAACACGAGAAATTGTGTAAAGTGTTAATATGTAGTAAAAACCTAAGAAAATCTCCCGTTTCCGTCATTTACTATCGAATCGACATAACGCCAGATCATCACAGTGGTCGCTTTTCTCTCTGAAACGGTTACATTTATCGTCTGCAAGCCGTTGTCGCGTGATGCGGTATGCAGACACAGTACAAGCAGCACACTAGAACACAGAATAAGAATCTACGTTGATGCAATCGGCCAGTAAGAAGAGCTACATTTCAAGTTTTAGTTATCGATTAATGAATTATTGGGCGGTTTGATGCCTTGGACCAGACCGAGGACCTTAAGATTTTGCATGAACCGAGGACTGGCAGCCAGGTAACACGAGAAATTGTGTAAAGTGTTAATATGTAGTAAAAACCTAAGAAAATCTCCCGTTTCCGTCATTTACTATCGAATCGATATAACGCCATATCGTCACAGTGGTCGCTTTTCTCTCTGAAACGGTTACATTTATCGTCTGCAAGCCCTTGTCGCGTGATGCGGTATGCAGAGTCACTACAAGCGGCATAGTAGAACACTGAAGAAGCATCTAAGTTTATGCAATCGCCCAGTAAGAAGAGCTACATTTCATGTTTTAGTTATCGATTAATGAATTATTGGGCGGCTTGGTGCCTTGGACCAGACCGAGGACCTTAAGATTTTGCATGAACCGAGGACTGGCAGCCAGGTAACACGAGAAATTGTGTAAAGTGTTAATATGTAGTAAAAACCTAAGAAAATCTCCCGTTTCCGTCATTTACTATCGAATCAACATAACGCCAGATCGTCACAGTGGTCGCTTTTCTCTCTGAAACGGTTACATTTATCGTCTGCAAGCCGTTGTCGCGTGATGCGGTATGCAGACACAGTACAAGCAGCACACTAGAACACAGAATAAGAATCTACGTTGATGCAATCGGCCAGTAAGAAGAGCTACATTTCAAGTTTTAGTTATCGATTAATGAATTATTGGGCGGTTTGGTGCCTTGGACCAGACCAAGGACGTTAAGATTTTGCATGAACCGAGGACTGGCCGCCAGGTAACACGAGAAATTGTGTAAAGTGTTAATATGTAGTAAAAACCTAAGAAAATCTCCCGTTTCCGTCATTTACTATCGAATCGACATAACGCCAGATCGTCACAGTGGTCGCTTTTCTCTCTGAAACGGTTACATTTATCGTCTGCAAGCCGTTGTCGCGTGATGCGGTATGCAGACACAGTACAAGCAGCACACTAGAACACAGAATAAGAATCTACGTTGATGCAATCGGCCAGTAAGAAGAGCTACATTTCAAGTTTTAGTTATCGATTAATGAATTATTGGGCGGTTTGGTGCCTTGGACCAGACCGAGGACCTTAAGATTTTGCATGAACCGAGGACTGGCAGCCAGGTAACACGAGAAATTGTGTAAAGTTTTAATATGTAGTAAAAACCTAAGAAAATCTCCCGTTTCCGTCATTTACTATCGAATCGACATAACGCCAGATCGTCACAGTGGTCGCTTTTCTCTCTGAAACGGTTACATTTATCGTCTGCAAGCCCTTGTCGCGTGATGCGGTATGCAGACACAGTACAAGCAGCACACTAGAACACAGAATAAGAATCTACGTTGATGCAATCGGCCAGTAAGAAGAGCTACATTTCAAGTTTTAGTTATCGATTAATGAATTATTGGGCGGTTTGGTGCCTTGGACCAGACCGAGGACCATAAGATTTTGCATGAACCGAGGACTGGCAGCCAGGTAACACGAGAAATTGTGTAAAGTGGTAATATGTAGTAAAAACCTAAGAAACTCTCCCGTTTCCGTCATTTACTATCGAATCGACATAACGCCAGATCGTCACAGTGGTCGCTTTTCTCTCTGAAACGGTTACATTTATCGTCTGCAAGCCGTTGTCGCGTGATGCGGTATGCAGACACAGTACAAGCAGCACACTAGAACACAGAATAAGAATCTACGTTGATGCAATCGGCCAGTAAGAAGAGCTACATTTCAAATTTTAGTTATCGATTAATGAATTATTGGGCGGTTTGGTGCCTTGGACCAGACCGAGGACCTTAAGATTTTGCATGAACCGAGGACTGGCAGCCAGGTAACACGAGAAATTGTGTAAAGTGTTAATATGTAGTAAAAACCTAAGAAAATCTCCCGTTTCCGTCATTTACTATCGAATCGACATAACGCCAGATCGTCACAGTGGTCGCTTTTCTCTCTGAAACGGTTACATTTATCGTCTGCAAGCCGTTGTCGCGTGATGCGGTATGCAGACACAGTACAAGAAGCACACTAGAACACAGAATAAGAATCTACGTTGATGCAATCGGCCAGTAAGAAGAGCTACATTTCAAGTTTTAGTTATCGATTAATGAATTATTGGCGGTTTGGTGCCTTGGACCAGACCGAGGACCTTAAGATTTTGCATGAACCGAGGACTGGCAGCCAGGTAACACGAGAAATTGTGTAAAGTGTTAATATGTAGTAAAAACCCAAGAAAATCTCCCGTTTCCGTCATTTACTATCGAATCGACATAACGCCAGATCGTCACAGTGGTCGCTTTTCTCTCTGAAACGGTTCCATTTATCGTCTGCAAGCCCTTGTCGCGTGATGCGGTATGCAGACACAGTACAAGCAGCACACTAGAACACAGAATAAGGATCTACGTTGATGCAATCGGCCAGTAAGAAGAGCTACATTTCAAGTTTTAGTTATCGATTAATGAATTATTGGGCGGTTTGGTGCCTTGGACCAGACCGAGGACCTTAAGAATTTGCATGAACCGAGGACTGGCAGCCAGGTAACACGAGAAATTGTGTAAAGTGTTAATATGTAGTAAAAACCTAAGAAAATCTCCCGTTTCCGTCATTTACTATCGAATCGACATAACGCCAGATCGTCACAGTGGTCGCTTTTCTCTCTGAAACGGTTACATTTATCGTCTGCAAGCCCTTGTCACGTGATGCGGTATGCAGACACAGTACAAGCAGCACACTAGAACACAGAATAAGAATCTACGTTGATGCAATCGGCCACTAAGAAGAGCTACATTTCAAGTTTTAGTTATCGATTAATGAATTATTGGGCGGTTTGGTGCCTTGGACCAGACCGAGGACCTTAAGATTTTGCATGAACCGAGGACTGGCAGCCAGGTAACACGAGAAATTGTGTAAAGTGTTAATATGTAGTAAAAACCTAAGAAAATCTCCCGTTTCCGTCATTTACTATCGAATCGACATAACGCCAGATCGTCACAGTGGTCGCTTTTCTCTCTGAAACGGTTACATTTATCGTCTGCAAGCCGTTGTCGCGTGATGCGGTATGCAGACACAGTACAAGCAGCACACTAGAACACAGAATAAGAATCTACGTTGATGCAATCGGCCAGTAAGAAGAGCTACATTTCAAGTTTTAGTTATCGATTAATGAATTATTGGGCGGTTTGGTGCCTTGGACCAGACCGAGGACCTTAAGATTTTGCATGAACCGAGGACTGGCAGCCAGGTTACACGAGAAATTGTGTAAAGTGTTAATATGTAGTAAAAACCCAAGAAAATCTCCCGTTTCCGTCATTTACTATCGAATCGACATAACGCCATATCGTCACAGTGGTCGCTTTTCTCTCTGAAACGGTTACATTTATCGTCTGCAAGCCCTTGTCGCGTGATGCGGTATGCAGAGTCACTACAAGCGGCATAGTTGAACACTGAAGAATCATCTAAGTTTATGCAATCGCCCAGTAAGAAGAGCTACATTTCATGTTTTAGTTATCGATTAATGAATTATTGGGCGGTTTGGTGCCTTGGACCAGACCGAGGACCTTAAGATTTTGCATGAACCGAGGACTGGCAGCTAGGTAACACCAGAAATTGTGTAAAGTGTTAATATGTAGTAAAAACCTAAGAAAATCTCCCGTTTCCGTCATTTACTATCGAATCGACATAACGCCAGATCGTCACAGTGGTCGCTTTTCTCTCTGAAACGGTTACATTTATCGTCTGCAAGCCGTTGTCGCGTGATGGGGTATGCAGACACAGTACAAGCAGCACACTAGAACACAGAATAAGAATCTACGTTGATGCAATCGGCCAGTAAGAAGAGCTACATTTCAAGTTTTAGTTATCGATTAATGAATTATTGGGCGGTTTGGTGCCGTGTACCAGACCGAGGACCTTAAGATTTTGCATGAACCGAGGACTGGCAGCCAAGTAACACGAGAAATTGTGTAAAGTGTTAATATGTAGTAAAAACCTAAGAAAATCTCCCGTTTCCGTCATTTACTATCGAATCGACTAAACGCCAGATCGTCACAGTGGTCGCTTTTCTCTCTGAAACGGTTACATTTATCGTCTGCAAGCCCTTGTCGCGTGATGCGGTATGCAGACAAAGTACAAGCAGCACACTAGAACACAGAATAAGAATCTACGTTGATGCAATCGGCCAGTAAGAAGAGCTACATTTCAAGTTTTAGTTATCGATTAATGAATTATTGGGCGGTTTCGTGCCTTGGACCAGACCGAGGACCTTAAGATTTTGCATGAACCGAGGACTGGCAGCCAGGTAACACGAGAAATTGTGTAAAGTGTTAATATGTAGTAAAAACCTAAGAAAATCTCCCGTTTCCGTCATTTACTATCGAATCGACATAACGCCAGATCGTCACAATGGTCGCTTTTCTCTCTGAAACGGTTACATTTATCGTCTGCAAGCCGTTGTCGCGTGATGCGGTATGCAGACTCAGTACAAGCAGCACACTAGAACACAGAATAAGAATCTACGTTGATGCAATCGGCCAGTAAGAAGAGCTACATTTCAAATTTTAGTTATCGATTAATGAATTATTGGGCGGTTTGGTGCCTTGGACCAGACCGAGGACCTTAAGATTTTGCATGAACCGAGGACTGGCAGCCAGGTAACACGAGAAATTGTGTAAAGTGTTAATATGTAGTAAAAACCTAAGAAAATCTCCCGTTTCCGTCATTTACTATCGAATCGACATAACGCTATATCGTCACAGTGGTCGCTTTTCTCTCTGAAACGGTTACATTTATCGTCTGCAAGCCCTTGTCGCGTGATGCGGTATGCAGAGTCACTACAAGCGGCATAGTAGAACACTTAAGAAGCATCTAAGTTTATGCAATCGCCCAGTAAGAAGAGCTACATTTCAAGTTTTAGTTATCGATTAATGAATTATTGGGCGGTTTGGTGCCTTGGACCAGACCGAGGACCTTAAGATTTTGCATGAACCGAGGACTGGCAGCCAGGTAACACGAGAAATTGTGTAATGTGTTAATATGTAGTAAAAACCTAAGAAAATCTCCCGTTTCCGTCATTTACTATCGAATCGACATAACGCCAGATCGTCACAGTGGTCGCTTTTCTCTCTGAAACGGTTACATTTATCGTCTGCAAGCCGTTGTCGCGTGATGCGGGATGCAGACACAGTACAAGCAGCACACTAGAACACAGAATAAGAATCTACGTTGATGCAATCGGCCAGTAAGAAGAGCTACATTTCAAGTTTTAGTTATCGATTAATGAATTATTGGGCGGTTTGGTGCCTTGGACCAGACCGAGGACCTTAAGATTTTGCATGAACCGAGGACTGGCAGCCAGGTAACACGAGAAATTGTGTAAAGTGTTAATATGTAGTAAAAACCTAAGAAAATCTCCCGTTTCCGTCATTTACTATCGAATCGACATAACGCCAGATCGTCACAGTGGTCGCTTTTCTCTCTGAAACGGTTACATTTATCGTCTGCAAGCCCTTGTCGCGTGATGCGGTATGCAGACACAGTACAAGCAGCACACTAGAACACAGAATAAGAATCTACGTTGATGCAATCGGCCAGTAAGAAGAGCTACATTTCAAGTTTTAGTTATCGATTAATGAATTATTGGGCGGTTTGGTGCCTTGGACCAGACCGAGGACCTTAAGATTTTGCATGAACCGAGGACTGGCAGCCAGGTAACACGAGAAATTGTGTAAAGTATTAATATGTAGTAAAAACCTAGGAAAATCTCCCGTTTCCGTCATTTACTATCGAATCGACATAACGCCAATTCATCACAGTGGACGCTTTTCTCTCTGAAACGGTTACATTTATCGTCTGCAAGCCGTTGTCGCGTGATGCGGTATGCAGACACAGTACAAGCAGCACACTAGAACACAGAATAAGAATCTACGTTGATGCAATCGGCCAGTAAGAAGAGCTACATTTCAAGTTTTAGTTATCGATTAATGAATTATTGGGCGGTTTGGTGCCTTGGACCAGACCGAGGACCTTAAGATTTTGCATGAACCGAGGACTGGCAGCCAGGTAACACGAGAAATTGTGTAAAGTGTTAATATGTAGTAAAAACCCAAGAAAATCTCCCGTTTCCGTCATTTACTATCGAATCGACATAACGCCATATCGTCACAGTGGTCGCTTTTCTCTCTGAAACGGTTACATTTATCGTCTGCAAGCCCTTGTCGCGTGATGCGGTATGCAGAGTCACTACAAGCGGCATAGTAGAACACTGAAGAAGCATCTAAGTTTATGCAATCGCCCAGTAAGAAGAGCTACATTTCATGTTTTAGTTATCGATTAATGAATTATTGGGCGGTTTGGTGCCTTGGACCAGACCGAGGACCTTAAGATTTTGCATGAACCGAGGACTGGCAGCCAGGTAACACGAGAAATTGTGTAAAGTGTTAATATGTAGTAAAAACCTAAGAAAATCTCCCGTTTCCGTCATTTACTATCGAATCGACATAACGCCAGATCGTCACAGTGGTCGCTTTTCTCTCTGAAACGGTTACATTTATCGTCTGCAAGCCGTTGTCGCGTGATGCGGTATGCAGACACAGTACAAGCAGCACACTAGAACACAGAATAAGAATCTACGTTGATGCAATCGGCCAGTAAGAAGAGCTACATTTCAAGTTTTAGTTATCGATTAATGAATTATTGGGCGGTTTGGTGCCTTGGACCAGACCGAGGACCTTAAGATTTTGCATGAACCGAGGACTGGCAGCCAGGTAACACGAGAAATTGTGTAAAGTGTTAATATGTAGTAAAAACCTAAGAAAATCTCCCGTTTCCGTCATTTACTATCGAATCGACATAACGCCAGATCGTCACAGTGGTCGCTTTCCTCTCTGAAACGGTTACATTTATCGTCTGCAAGCCGTTGTCGCGTGATGGGGTATGCAGACACAGTACAAGCAGCACACTAGAACACAGAATAAGAATCTACGTTGATGCAATCGGCCAGTAAGAAGAGCTACATTTCAAGTTTTAGTTATCGATTAATGAATTACTGGGCGGTTTGGTGCCTTGGACCAGACCGAGGACCTTAAGATTTTGCATGAACCGAGGACTGGCAGCCAGGTAACACGAGAAATTGTGTAAAGTGTTAATATGTAGTAAAAACCTAAGAAAATCTCCCGTTTCCGTCATTTACTATCGAATCGACTAAACGCCAGATCGTCACAGTGGTCGCTTTTCTCTCTGAAACGGTTACATTTATCGTCTGCAAGCCGTTGTCGCGTTATGCGGTATGCAGACTCAGTACAAGCAGCACACTAGAACACAGAATAAGAATCTACGTTGATGCAATCGGCCAGTATGAAGAGCTCCATTTCAAATTTTAGTTATCGATTAATGAATTATTGGGCGGTTTGGTGCCTTGGACCAGACCGAGGACCTTAAGATTTTGCATGAACCGAGGACTGGCAGCCAGGTAACACGAGAAATTGTGTAAAGTGTTAATATGTAGTAAAAACCTAAGAAAATCTCCCGTTTCCGTCATTTACTATCGAATCGACATAACGCCAGATCGTCACAGTGGTCGCTTTTCTCTCTGAAACGGTTCCATTTATCGTCTGCAAGCCCTTGTCGCGTGATGCGGTATGCAGACACAGTACAAGCAGCACACTAGAACACAGAATAAGGATCTACGTTGATGCAATCGGCCAGTAAGAAGAGCTACATTTCAAGTTTTAGTTATCGATTAATGAATTATTGGGCGGTTTGGTGCCTTGGACCAGACCGAGGACCTTAAGAATTTGCATGAACCGAGGACTGGCAGCCAGGTAACACGAGAAATTGTGTCAAGTGTTAATATGTACTAAAAACCTAAGAAAATCTCCCGTTTCCGTCATTTACTATCGAATCGACATAACGCCAGATCGTCACAGTGGTCGCTTTTCTCTCTGAAACGGTTACATTTATCGTCTGCAAGCCCTTGTCACGTGATGCGGTATGCAGACACAGTACAAGCAGCACACTAGAACACAGAATAAGAATCTACGTTGATGCAATCGGCCAGTAAGAAGAGCTACATTTCAAGTTTTAGTTATCGATTAATGAATTATTGGGCGGTTTGGTGCCTTGGACCAGACCGAGGACCTTAAGATTTTGCATGAACCGAGGACTGGCAGCCAGGTAACACGAGAAATTGTGTAAAGTGTTAATATGTAGTAAAAACCTAAGAAAATCTCCCGTTTCCGTCATTTACTATCGAATCGACATAACGCCAGATCGTCACAGTGGTCGCTTTTCTCTCTGAAACGGTTACATTTATCGTCTGCAAGCCCTTGTCACGTGATGCGGTATGCAGACACAGTACAAGCAGCACACTAGAACACAGAATAAGAATCTACGTTGATGCAATCGGCCAGTAAGAAGAGCTACATTTCAAGTTTTAGTTATCGATTAATGAATTATTGGGCGGTTTGGTGCCTTGGACCAGACCGAGGACCTTAAGATTTTGCATGAACCGAGGACTGGCAGCCAGGTAACACGAGAAATTGTGTAAAGTGTTAATATGTAGTAAAAACCTAAGAAAATCTCCCGTTTCCGTCATTTACTATCGAATCGACATAACGCCAGATCGTCACAGTGGTCGCTTTTCTCTCTGAAACGGTTACATTTATCGTCTGCATGCCGTTGTCGCGTGATGCGGTATGCAGACACAGTACAAGCAGCACACTAGAACACAGAATAAGAATCTACGTTGATGCAATCGGCCAGTAAGAAGAGCTACATTTCAAGTTTTAGTTATCGATTAATGAATTATTGGGCGGTTTGGTGCCTTGGACCAGACCTAGGACCTTAAGATTTTGCATGAACCGAGGACTGGCAGCCAGGTTACACGAGAAATTGTGTAAAGTGTTAATATGTAGTAAAAACCCAAGAAAATCTCCCGTTTCCGTCATTTACTATCGAATCGACATAACGCCATATCGTCACAGTGGTCGCTTTTCTCTCTGAAACGGTTACATTTATCGTCTGCAAGCCCTTGTCGCGTGATGCGGTATGCAGAGTCACTACAAGCGGCATAGTTGAACACTGAAGAAGCATCTAAGTTTATGCAATCGCCCAGTAAGAAGAGCTACATTTCATGTTTTAGTTATCGATTAATGAATTATTGGGCGGTTTGGTGCCTTGGACCAGACCGAGGACCTTAAGATTTTGCATGAACCGAGGACTGGCAGCTAGGTAACACCAGAAATTGTGTAAAGTGTTAATATGTAGTAAAAACCTAAGAAAATCTCCCGTTTCCGTCATTTACTATCGAATCGACATAACGCCAGATCGTCACAGTGGTCGCTTTTCTCTCTGAAACGGTTACATTTATCGTCTGCAAGCCGTTGTCGCGTGATGGGGTATGCAGACACAGTACAAGCAGCACACTAGAACACAGAATAAGAATCTACGTTGATGCAATCGGCCAGTAAGAAGAGCTACATTTCAAGTTTTAGTTATCGATTAATGAATTATTGGGCGGTTTGGTGCCGTGTACCAGACCGAGGACCTTAAGATTTTGCATGAACCGAGGACTGGCAGCCAAGTAACACGAGAAATTGTGTAAAGTGTTAATATGTAGTAAAAACCTAAGAAAATCTCCCGTTTCCGTCATTTACTATCGAATCGACTAAACGCCAGATCGTCACAGTGGTCGCTTTTCTCTCTGAAACGGTTACATTTATCGTCTGCAAGCCCTTGTCGCGTGATGCGGTATGCAGACAAAGTACAAGCAGCACACTAGAACACAGAATAAGAATCTACGTTGATGCAATCGGCCAGTAAGAAGAGCTACATTTCAAGTTTTAGTTATCGATTAATGAATTATTGGGCGGTTTGGTGCCTTGGACCAGACCGAGGACCTTAAGATTTTGCATGAACCGAGGACTGGCAGCCAGGTAACACGAGAAATTGTGTAAAGTGTTAATATGTAGTAAAAACCTAAGAAAATCTCCCGTTTCCGTCATTTACTATCGAATCGACATAACGCCAGATCGTCACAATGGTCGCTTTTCTCTCTGAAACGGTTACATTTATCGTCTGCAAGCCGTTGTCGCGTGATGCGGTATGCAGACTCAGTCCAAGCAGCACACTAGAACACAGAATAAGAATCTACGTTGATGCAATCGGCCAGTAAGAAGAGCTACATTTCAAATTTTAGTTATCGATTAATGAATTATTGGGCGGTTTGGTGCCTTGGACCAGACCGAGGACCTTAAGATTTTGCATGAACCGAGGACTGGCAGCCAGGTAACACGAGAAATTGTGTAAAGTGTTAATATGTAGTAAAAACCTAAGAAAATCTCCCGTTTCCGTCATTTACTATCGAATCGACATAACGCTATATCGTCACAGTGGTCGCTTTTCTCTCTGAAACGGTTACATTTATCGTCTGCAAGCCCTTGTCGCGTGATGCGGTATGCAGAGTCACTACAAGCGGCATAGTTGAACACTGAAGAAGCATCTAAGTTTATGCAATCGCCCAGTAAGAAGAGCTACATTTCATGTTTTAGTTATCGATTAATGAATTATTGGGCGGTTTGGTGCCTTGGACCAGACCGAGGACCTTAAGATTTTGCATGAACCGAGGACTGGCAGCTAGGTAACACCAGAAATTGTGTAAAGTGTTAATATGTAGTAAAAACCTAAGAAAATCTCCCGTTTCCGTCATTTACTATCGAATCGACATAACGCCAGATCGTCACAGTGGTCGCTTTTCTCTCTGAAACGGTTACATTTATCGTCTGCAAGCCGTTGTCGCGTGATGGGGTATGCAGACACAGTACAAGCAGCACACTAGAACACAGAATAAGAATCTACGTTGATGCAATCGGCCAGTAAGAAGAGCTACATTTCAAGTTTTAGTTATCGATTAATGAATTATTGGGCGGTTTGGTGCCGTGTACCAGACCGAGGACCTTAAGATTTTGCATGAACCGAGGACTGGCAGCCAAGTAACACGAGAAATTGTGTAAAGTGTTAATATGTAGTAAAAACCTAAGAAAATCTCCCGTTTCCGTCATTTACTATCGAATCGACTAAACTCCAGATCGTCACAGTGGTCGCTTTTCTCTCTGAAACGGTTACATTTATCGTCTGCAAGCCCTTGTCGCGTGATGCGGTATGCAGACAAAGTACAAGCAGCACACTAGAACACAGAATAAGAATCTACGTTGATGCAATCGGCCAGTAAGAAGAGCTACATTTCAAGTTTTAGTTATCGATTAATGAATTATTGGGCGGTTTCGTGCGTTGGACCAGACCGAGGACCTTAAGATTTTGCATGAACCGAGGACTGGCAGCCAGGTAACACGAGAAATTGTGTAAAGTGTTAATATGTAGTAAAAACCTAAGAAACTCTCCCGTTTCCGTCATTTACTATCGAATCGACATAACGCCAGATCGTCACAATGGTCGCTTTTCTCTCTGAAACGGTTACATTTATCGTCTGCAAGCCGTTGTCGCGTGATGCGGTATGCAGACTCAGTACAAGCAGCACACTAGAACACAGAATAAGAATCTACGTTGATGCAATCGGCCAGTAAGAAGAGCTACATTTCAAATTTTAGTTATCGATTAATGAATTATTGGGCGGTTTGGTGCCTTGGACCAGACCGAGGACCTTAAGATTTTGCATGAACCGAGGACTGGCAGCCAGGTAACACGAGAAATTGTGTAAAGTGTTAATATGTAGTAAAAACCTAAGAAAATCTCCCGTTTCCGTCATTTACTATCGAATCGACATAACGCTATATCGTCACAGTGGTCGCTTTTCTCTCTGAAACCTTTACATTTATCGTCTGCAAGCCCTTGTCGCGTGATGCGGTATGCAGAGTCACTACAAGCGGCATAGTAGAACACTGAAGAAGCATCTAAGTTTATGCAATCGCCCAGTAAGAAGAGCTACATTTCAAGTTTTAGTTATCGATTAATGAATTATTGGGCGGTTTGGTGCCTTGGACCAGACCGAGGACCTTAAGATTTTGCATGAACCGAGGACTGGCAGCCAGGTAACACGAGAAATTGTGTAATGTGTTAATATGTAGTAAAAACCTAAGAAAATCTCCCGTTTCCGTCATTTACTATCGAATCGACATAACGCCAGATCGTCACAGTGGTCGCTTTTCTCTCTGAAACGGTTACATATATCGTCTGCAAGCCGTTGTCGCGTGATGCGGGATGCAGACACAGTACAAGCAGCACACTAGAACACAGAATAAGAATCTACGTTGATGCAATCGGCCAGTAAGAAGAGCTACATTTCAAGTTTTAGTTATCGATTAATGAATTATTGGGCGGTTTGGTGCCTTGGACCAGACCGAGGACCTTAAGATTTTGCATGAACCGAGGACTGGCAGCCAGGTAACACGAGAAATTGTGTAAAGTGTTAATATGTAGTAAAAACCTAAGAAAATCTCCCGTTTCCGTCATTTACTATCGAATCGACATAACGCCAGATCGTCACAGTGGTCGCTTTTCTCTCTGAAACGGTTACATTTATCGTCTGCAAGCCCTTGTCGCGTGATGCGGTATGCAGACACAGTACAAGCAGCACACTAGAACACAGAATAAGAATCTACGTTGATGCAATCGGCCAGTAAGAAGAGCTACATTTCAAGTTTTAGTTATCGATTAATGAATTATTGGGCGGTTTGGTGCCTTGGACCAGACCGAGGACCTTAAGATTTTGCATGAACCGAGGACTGGCAGCCAGGTAACACGAGAAATTGTGTAAAGTATTAATATGTAGTAAAAACCTAGGAAAATCTCCCGTTTCCGTCATTTACTATCGAATCGACATAACGCCAATTCATCACAGTGGACGCTTTTCTCTCTGAAACGGTTACATTTATCGTCTGCAAGCCGTTGTCGCGTGATGCGGTATGCAGACACAGTACAAGCAGCACACTAGAACACAGAATAAGAATCTACGTTGATGCAATCGGCCAGTAAGAAGAGCTACATTTCAAGTTTTAGTTATCGATTAATGAATTATTGGGCGGTTTGGTGCCTTGGACCAGACCGAGGACCTTAAGATTTTGCATGAACCGAGGACTGGCAGCCAGGTAACACGAGAAATTGTGTAAAGTGTTAATATGTAGCAAAAACCCAAGAAAATCTCCCGTTTCCGTCATTTACTATCGAATCGACATAACGCCATATCGTCACAGTGGTCGCTTTTCTCTCTGAAACGGTTACATTTATCGTCTGCAAGCCCTTGTCGCGTGATGCGGTATGCAGAGTCACTACAAGCGGCATAGTAGAACACTGAAGAAGCATCTAAGTTTATGCAATCGCCCAGTAAGAAGAGCTACATTTCATGTTTTAGTTATCGATTAATGAATTATTGGGCGGTTTGGTGCCTTGGACCAGATCGAGGACCTTAAGATTTTGCATGAACCGAGGACTGGCAGCCAGGTAACACGAGAAATTGTGTAAAGTGTTAATATGTAGTAAAAACCTAAGAAAATCTCCCGTTACCGTCATTTACTATCGAATCGACATAACGCCAGATCGTCACAGTGGTCGCTTTTCTCTCTGAAACGGTTACATTTATCGTCTGCAAGCCGTTGTCGCGTGATGCGGTATGCAGACACAGTACAAGCAGCACACTAGAACACAGAATAAGAATCTACGTTGATGCAATCGGCCAGTAAGAAGAGCTACATTTCAAGTTTTAGTTATCGATTAATGAATTATTGGGCGGTTTGGTGCCTTGGACCAGACCGAGGACCTTAAGATTTTGCATGAACCGAGGACTGGCAGCCAGGTAACACGAGAAATTGTGTAAAGTGTTAATATGTAGTAAAAACCTAAGAAAATCTCCCGTTTCCGTCATTTACTATCGAATCGACATAACGCCAGATCGTCACAGTGGTCGCTTTCCTCTCTGAAACGGTTACATTTATCGTCTGCAAGCCGTTGTCGCGTGATGGGGTATGCAGACACAGTACAAGCAGCACACTAGAACACAGAATAAGAATCTACGTTGATGCAATCGGCCAGTAAGAAGAGCTACATTTCAAGTTTTAGTTATCGATTAATGAATTACTGGGCGGTTTGGTGCCTTGGACCAGACCGAGGACCTTAAGATTTTGCATGAACCGAGGACTGGCAGCCAGGTAACACGAGAAATTGTGTAAAGTGTTAATATGTAGTAAAAACCTAAGAAAATCTCCCGTTTCCGTCATTTACTATCGAATCGACTAAACGCCAGATCGTCACAGTGGTCGCTTTTCTCTCTGAAACGGTTACATTTATCGTCTGCAAGCCGTTGTCGCGTGATGCGGTATGCAGACTCAGTACAAGCAGCACACTAGAACACAGAATAAGAATCTACGTTGATGCAATCGGCCAGTATGAAGAGCTCCATTTCAAATTTTAGTTATCGATTAATGAATTATTGGGCGGTTTGGTGCCTTGGACCAGACCGAGGACCTTAAGATTTTGCATGAACCGAGGACTGGCAGCCAGGTAACACGAGAAATTGTGTAAAGTGTTAATATGTAGTAAAAACCTAAGAAAATCTCCCGTTTCCGTCATTTACTATCGAATCGACATAACGCCATATCGTCACAGTGGTCGCTTTTCTCTCTGAAACGGTTACATTTATCGTCTGCAAGCCCTTGTCGCGTGATGCGGTATGCAGAGTCACTACAAGCGGCATAGTAGAACACTGAAGAAGCATCTAAGTTTATGCAATCGCCCAGTAAGAAGAGCTACATTTCATGTTTTAGTTATCGATTAATGAATTATTGGGCGGTTTGGTGCCTTGGACCAGACCGAGGACCTTAAGATTTTGCATGAACCGAGGACTGGCAGCCAGGTAACACGAGAAATTGTGTAAAGTGTTAATATGTAGTAAAAACCCAAGAAAATCTCCCGTTTCCGTCATTTACTATCGAATCGACATAACGCCATATCGTCACAGTGGTCGCTTTTCTCTCTGAAACGGTTACATTTATCGACTGCAAGCCCTTGTCGCGTGATGCGGTATGCAGAGTCACTACAAGCGGCATAGTAGAACACTGAAGAAGCATCTAAGTTTATGCAATCGCCCAGTAAGAAGAGCTACATTTCATGTTTTAGTTATCGATTAATGAATTATTGGGCGGTTTGGTGCCTTGGACCAGACCGAGGACCTTAAGATTTTGCATGAACCGAGGACTGGCAGCCAGGTAACACGAGAAATTGTGTAAAGTGTTAATATGTAGTAAAAACCTAAGAAAATCTCCCGTTTCCGTCATTTACTATCGAATCGACATAACGCCAGATCGTCACAGTGGTCGCTTTTCTCTCTGAAACGGTTACATTTATCGTCTGCAAGCCGTTGTCGCGTGATGCGGTATGCAGACACAGTACAAGCAGCACACTAGAACACAGAATAAGAATCTACGTTGATGCAATCGGCCAGTAAGAAGAGCTACATTTCAAGTTTTAGTTATCGATTAATGAATTATTGGGCGGTTTGGTGCCTTGGACCAGACCGAGGACCTTAAGATTTTGCATGAACCGAGGACTGGCAGCCAGGTAACACGAGAAATTGTGTAAAGTGTTAATATGTAGTAAAAACCTAAGAAAATCTCCCGTTTCCGTCATTTACTATCGAATCGACATAACGCCAGATCGTCACAGTGGTCGCTTTTCTCTCTGAAACGGTTACATTTATCGTCTGCAAGCCGTTGTCGCGTGATGGGGTATGCAGACACAGTACAAGCAGCACACTAGAACACAGAATAAGAATCTACGTTGATGCAATCGGCCAGTAAGAAGAGCTACATTTCAAGTTTTAGTTATCGATTAATGAATTATTGGGAGGTTTGGTGCCTTGGACCAGACCGAGGACCTTAAGATTTTGCATGAACCGAGGACTGGCAGCCAGGTAACACGAGAAATTGTGTAAAGTGTTAATATGTAGTAAAAACCTAAGAAAATCTCCCGTTTCCGTCATTTACTATCGAATCGACTAAACGCCAGATCGTCACAGTGGTCGCTTTTCTCTCTGAAACGGTTACATTTATCGTCTGCAAGCCGTTGTCGCGTGATGCGGTATGCAGACTCAGTACAAGCAGCACACTAGAACACAGAATAAGAATCTACGTTGATGCAATCGGCCAGTATGAAGAGCTACATTTCAAATTTTAGTTATCGATTGATGAATTATTGGGCGGTTTGGTGCCTTGGACCAGACCGAGGACCTTAAGATTTTGCATGAACCGAGGACTGGCAGCCAGGTAACACGAGAAATTGTGTAAAGTGTTAATATGTAGTAAAAACCTAAGAAAATCTCCCGTTTCCGTCATTCACTATCGAATCGACATAACGCCAGATCGTCACAGTGGTCGCTTTTCTCTCTGAAACGGTTACATTTATCGTCTGCAAGCCCTTGTCGCGTGATGCGGTATGCAGAGTCACTACAAGCGGCATAGTAGAACACTGAAGAAGCATCTAAGTTTATGCAATCGCCCAGTAAGAAGAGCTACATTTCATGTTTTAGTTATCGATTACTGAATTATTGGGCGGTTTGGTGCCTTGGACCAGACCGAGGACCTTAAGATTTTGCATGAACCGAGGACTGGCAGCCAGGTAACACGAGAAATTGTGTAATGTGTTAATATGTAGTAAAAACCTAAGAAAATCTCCCGTTTCCGTCATTTACTATCGAATCGACATAACGCCAGATCGTCACAGTGGTCGCTTTTCTCTCTGAAACGGTTACATTTATCGTCTGCAAGCCGTTGTCGCGTGATGCGGTATGCAGACACAGTACAAGCAGCACACTAGAACACAGAATAAGAATCTACGTTGATGCAATCGGCCAGTAAGAAGAGCTACATTTCAAGTTTTAGTTATCGATTAATGAATTATTGGGCGGTTTGGTGCCTTGGACCAGACCGAGGACGTTAAGATTTTGCATGAACCGAGGACTGGCCGCCAGGTAACACGAGAAATTGTGTAAAGTGTTAATATGTAGTAAAAACCTAAGAAAATCTCCCGTTTCCGTCATTTACTATCGAATCGACATAACGCCAGATCGTCACAGTGGTCGCTTTTCTCTCTGAAACGGTTACATTTATTGTCTGCAAGCCGTTGTCGCGTGATGCGGTATGCAGACACAGTACAAGCAGCACACTAGAACACAGAATAAGAATCTACGTTGATACAATCGGCCAGTAAGAAGAGCTACATTTCAAGTTTTAGTTATCGATTAATGAATTATTGGGCGGTTTGGTGCCTTGGACCAGACCGAGGACCTTAAGATTTTGCATGAACCGAGGACTGGCAGCCAGGTAACACGAGAAATTGTGTAAGGTGTTAATATGTAGTAAAAACCTAAGAAAATCTCCCGTTTCCGTCATTTACTATCGAATCGACATAACGCCAGATCGTCACAATGGTCGCTTTTCTCTCTGAAACGGTTACATTTATCGTCTGCAAGCCGTTGTCGCGTGATGCGGTATGCAGACACAGTACAAGCAGCACACTAGAACACAGAATAAGAATCTACGTTGATGCAATCGGCCAGTAAGAAGAGCTACATTTCAAGTTTTAGTTATCGATTAATGAATTATTGGCGGTTTGGTGCCTTGGACCAGACCGAGGACCTTAAGATTTTGCATGAACCGAGGACTGGCAGCCAGGTAACACGAGAAATTGTGTAAAGTGTTAATATGTAGTAAAAACCTAAGAAAATCTCCCGTTTCCGTCATTTACTATCGAATCGACATAACGCCAGATCGTCACAGTGGTCGCTTTTCTCTCTGAAACGGTTACATTTATCGTCTGCAAGCCGTTGTCGCGTGATGCGGTATGCAGACTCAGTACAAGCAGCACACTAGAACACAGAATAAGAATCTACGTTGATGCAATCGGCCAGTATGAAGAGCTACATTTCAAATTTTAGTTATCGATTAATGAATTATTCGGCGGTTTGGTGCCTTGGACCAGACCGAGGACCTTAAGATTTTGCATGAACCGAGGACTGGCAGCCAGGTAACACGAGAAATTGTGTAAAGTGTTAATATGTAGTAAAAACCTACGAAAATCTCCCGTTTCCGTCATTTACTATCGAATCGACATAACGCCATATCGTCACGGTGGTCGCTTTTCTCTCTGAAACGGTTACATTTATCGTCTGCAAGCCCTTGTCGCGTGATGCGGTATGCAGAGTCACTACAAGCGGCATAGTAGAACACTGAAGAAGCATCTAAGTTTATGCAATCGCCCAGTAAGAAGAGCTACATTTCATGTTTTAGTTATCGATTAATGAATTATTGGGCGGTTTGGTGCCTTGGACCAGACCGAGGACCTTAAGATTTTGCATGAACCGAGGACTGGCAGCCAGGTAACACGAGAAATTGTGTAAAGTGTTAATATGTAGTAAAAACCCAAGAAAATCTCCCGTTTCCGTCATTTACTATCGAATCGACATAACGCCAGATCGTCACAGTGGTCGCTTTTCTCTCTGAAACGGTTACATTTATCGTCTGCAAGCCGTTGTCGCGTGATGCGGTATGCAGACACAGTACAAGCAGCACACTAGAACACAGAATAAGAATCTACGTTGATGCAATCGGCCAGTAAGAAGAGCTACATTTCAAGTTTTAGTTATCGATTAATGAATTATTGGGCGGTTTGGTGCCTTGGACCAGACCGAGGACCTTAAGATTTTGCATGAACCGAGGACTGGCCGCCAGGTAACACGAGAAATTGTGTAAAGTGTTAATATGTAGTAAAAACCTAAGAAAATCTCCCGTTTCCGTCATTTACTATCGAATCGACATAACGCCAGATCGTCACAGTGGTCGCTTTTCTCTCTGAAACGGTTACATTTATCGTCTGCAAGCCGTTGTCGCGTGATGGGGTATGCAGACACAGTACAAGCAGCACACTAGAACACAGAATAAGAATCTACGTTGATGCAATCGGCCAGTAAGAAGAGCTACATTTCAAGTTTTAGTTATCGATTAATGAATTATTGGGCGGTTTGGTGCCTTGGACCAGACCGAGGACCTTAAGATTTTGCATGAACCGAGGACTGGCAGCCAGGTAACACGAGAAATTGTGTAAAGTGTTAATATGTAGTAAAAACCTAAGAAAATCTTCCGTTTCCGTCATTTACTATCGAATCGACTAAACGCCAGATCGTCACAGTGGTCGCTTTTCTCTCTAAAACGGTTACATTTATCGTCTGCAAGCCGTTGTCGCGTGATGCGGTATGCAGACTCAGTACAAGCAGCACACTAGAACACAGAATAAGAATCTACGTTGATGCAATCGGCCAGTATGAAGAGCTACATTTCAAATTTTAGTTATCGATTAATGAATTATTGGGCGGTTTGGTGCCTTGGACCAGACCGAGGACCTTAAGATTTTGCATGAACCGAGGACTGGCAGCCAGGTAACACGAGAAATTGTGTAAAGTGTTAATATGTAGTAAAAACCTAAGAAAATCTCCCGTTTCCGTCATTTACTATCGAATCGACATAACGCCATATCGTCACAGTGGTCGCTTTTCTCTCTGAAACGGTTACATTTATCGTCTGCAAGCCCTTGTCGCGTGATGCGGTATGCAGAGTCACTACAAGCGGCATAGTAGAACACTGAAGAAGCATCTAAGTTTATGCAATCGCCCAGTAAGAAGAGCTACATTTCAAGTTTTAGTTATCGATTAATGAATTATTGGGCGGTTTGGTGCCTTGGACCAGACCGAGGACCTTAAGATTTTGCATGAACCGAGGACTGGCAGCCAGGTAACACGAGAAATTGTGTAATGTGTTAATATGTAGTAAAAACCTAAGAAAATCTCCCGTTTCCGTCATTTACTATCGAATCGACATAACGCCAGATCGTCACAGTGGTCGCTTTTCTCTCTGAAACGGTTACATTTATCGTCTGCAAGCCGTTGTCGCGTGATGCGGTATGCAGACACAGTACAAGCAGCACACTAGAACACAGAATAAGAATCTACGTTGATGCAATCGGCCAGTAAGAAGAGCTACATTTCAAGTTTTAGTTATCGATTAATGAATTATTGGGCGGTTTGGTGCCTTGGACCAGACCGAGGACGTTAAGATTTTGCATGAACCGAGGACTGGCCGCCAGGTAACACGAGAAATTGTGTAAAGTGTTAATATGTAGTAAAAACCTAAGAAAATCTCCCGTTTCCGTCATTTACTATCGAATCGACATAACGCCAGATCGTCACAGTGGTCGCTTTTCTCTCTGAAACGGTTACATTTATTGTCTGCAAGCCGTTGTCGCGTGATGCGGTATGCAGACACAGTACAAGCAGCACACTAGAACACAGAATAAGAATCTACGTTGATGCAATCGGCCAGTAAGAAGAGCTACATTTCAAGTTTTAGTTATCGATTAATGAATTATTGGGCGGTTTGGTGCCTTGGACCAGACCGAGGACCTTAAGATTTTGCGTGAACCGAGGACTGGCAGCCAGGTAACACGAGAAATTGTGTAAGGTGTTAATATGTAGTAAAAACCTAAGAAAATCTCCCGTTTCCGTCATTTACTATCGAATCGACATAACGCCAGATCGTCACAATGGTCGCTTTTCTCTCTGAAACGGTTACATTTATCGTCTGCAAGCCGTTGTCGCGTGATGCGGTATGCAGACACAGTACAAGCAGCACACTAGAACACAGAATAAGAATCTACGTTGATGCAATCGGCCAGTAAGAAGAGCTACATTTCAAGTTTTAGTTATCGATTAATGAATTATTGGCGGTTTGGTGCCTTGGACCAGACCGAGGACCTTAAGATTTTGCATGAACCGAGGACTGGCAGCCAGGTAACACGAGAAATTGTGTAAAGTGTTAATATGTAGTAAAAACCCAAGAAAATCTCCCGTTTCCGTCATTTACTATCGAATCGACATAACGCCAGATCGTCACAGTGGTCGCTTTTCTCTCTGAAACGGTTACATTTATCGTCTGCAAGCCGTTGTCGCGTGATGCGGTATGCAGACACAGTACAAGCAGCACACTAGAACACAGAATAAGGATCTACGTTGATGCAATCGGCCAGTAAGAAGAGCTACATTTCAAGTTTTAGTTATCGATTAATGAATTATTGGGCGGTTTGGTGCCTTGGACCAGACCGAGGACCTTAAGATTTTGCATGAACCGAGGACTGGCAGCCAGGTAACACGAGAAATTGTGTAACGTGTTAATATGTAGTAAAAAACTAAGAAAATCTCCCGTTTCCGTCATTTACTATCGAATCGACATAACGCCAGATCGTCACAGTGGTCGCTTTTCTCTCTGAAACGGTTACATTTATCGTCTGCAAGCCCTTGTCACGTGATGCGGTATGCAGACACAGTACAAGCAGCACACTAGAACACAGAATAAGAATCTACGTTGATGCAATCGGCCAGTAAGAAGAGCTACATTTCAAGTTTTAGTTATCGATTAATGAATTATTGGGCGGTTTGGTGCCTTGGACCAGACCGAGGACCTTAAGATTTTGCATGAACCAAGGACTGGCAGCCAGGTAACACGAGAAATTGTGTAAAGTGTTAATATGTAGTAAAAACCTAAGAAAATCTCCCGTCTCCGTCATTTACTATCGAATCGACATAACGCCAGATCGTCACAGTGGTCGCTTTTCTCTCTGAAACGGTTACATTTATCGTCTGCAAGCCGTTGTCGCGTGATGCGGTATGCAGACACAGTACAAGCAGCACACTAGAACACAGAATAAGAATCTACGTTGATGCAATCGGCCAGTAAGAAGAGCTACATTTCAAGTTTTAGTTATCGATTAATGAATTCGGTTTGGTGCCTTGGAGCAGACCGAGGACCTTAAGATTTTGCATGAACCGAGGACTGGCCGCCAGGTAACACGAGAAATTGTGTAAAGTGTTAATATGTAGTAAAAACCCAAGAAAATCTCCCGTTTCCGTCATTTACTATCGAATCGACATAACGCCAGATCGTCACAGTCGTCGCTTTTCTCTCTGAAACGGTTACATTTATCGTCTGCAAGCCCTTGTCGCGTGATGCGGTATGCAGACATAGTACAAGAAGCACACTAAAACACAGAATAAGGATCTACGTTGATGCAATCGGCCAGTAAGAAGAGCTACATTTCAAGTTTTAGTTATCGATTAATGAATTATTGGGCGGTTTGGTGCCTTGGACCAGACCGAGGACCTTAAGATTTTGCATGAACCGAGGACTGGCAGCCAGGTAACACGAGAAATTGTGTAACGTGTTAATATGTAGTAAAAACCTAAGAAAATCTCCCGTTTCCGTCATTTACTATCGAATCGACATAACGCCAGATCGTCACAGTGGTCGCTTTTCTCTCTGATACGGTTACATTTATCGTCTGCAAGCCCTTGTCGCGTGATGCGGTATGCAGACACAGTACAAGCAGCACACTAGAACACAGAATAAGAATCTACGTTGATGCAATCGGCCAGTAAGAAGAGCTACATTTCAAGTTTTAGTTACCGATTAATGAATAATGGGCGGTTTGGTGCCTTGGACCAGACCGAGGACCTTAAGATTTTGCATGAACCGAGGACTGGCAGCCAGGTAACACGAGAAATTGTGTAAAGTGTTAATATGTAGTAAAAACCTAAGAAAATCTCCCGTTTCCGTCATTTACTATCGAATCGACATAACGCCAGATCGTCACATTGGTCGCTTTTCTCTCTGAAACGGTTACATTTATCGTCTGCAAGCCCTTGTCACGTGATGCGGTATGCAGACACAGTACACGCAGCACACTAGAACACAGAATAAGAATCTACGTTGATGCAATCGGCCAGTAAGAAGAGCTACATTTCAAGTTTTAGTTATCGATTAATGAATTATTGGGCGGTTTGGTGCCTTGGACCAGACCGAGGACCTTAAGATTTTGCATGAACCGAGGACTGGCAGCCAGGTAACACGAGAAATTGTGTAACGTGTTAATATGTAGTAAAAACCTAAGAAAATCTCCCGTTTCCGTCATTTACTATCGAATCGACATAACGCCAGATCGTCACAGTGGTCGCTTTTCTCTCTGATACGGTTACATTTATCGTCTGCAAGCCCTTGTCGCGTGATGCGGTATGCAGAGTCACTACAAGCGGCATAGTAGAACACTGAAGAAGCAACTAAGTTTATGCAATCGCCCAGTAAGAAGAGCTACATTTCAAGTTTTAGTTATCGATTAATGAATTATTGGGCGGTTTGGTGGCTTGGACCAGACCGAGGACCTTAAGATTTTGCATGAACCGAGGACTGGCAGCCAGGTAACACGAGAAATTGTGTAAAGTGTTAATATGTATTAAAAACCTAAGAAAATCTCCCGTTTCCGTCATTTACTATCGAATCGACATAACGCCAGATCGTCACAGTGGTCGCTTTTCTCTCTGAAACGGTTACATTTATCGTCTGCAAGCCGTTGTCGCGTGATGCGGTATGCAGACACAGTACAAGCAGCACACTAGAACACAGAATAAGAATCTACGTTGATGCAATCGGCCAGTAAGAAGAGCTACATTTCAAGTTTTAGTTATCGATTAATGAATAATGGGCGGTTTGGTGCCTTGGACCAGACCGAGGACCTTAAGATTTTGCATGAACCGAGGACTGGCAGCCAGGTAACACGAGAAATTGTGTAAAGTGTTAATATGTAGTAAAAACCTAAGAAAATCTCCCGTTTCCGTCATTTACTATCGAATCGACATAACGCCAGATCGTCACAGTGGTCGCTTTTCTCTCTGAAACGGTTACATTTATCGTCTGCAAGCCGTTGTCCCGTGATGCGGTATGCAGACACAGTACAAGCAGCACACTAGAACAAAGAATAAGAATCTACGTTGATGCAATCGGCCAGTAAGAAGAGCTACATTTCAAGTTTTAGTTATCGATTAATGAATTATTGGGCGGTTTGGTGCCTTGGACCAGACCGAGGACCTTAAGAATTTGCATGAACCGAGGACTGGCAGCCAGGTAACACGAGAAATTGTGTAAAGTGTTAATATGTAGTAAAAACCTAAGAAAATCTCCCGTTTCCGTCATTTACTATCGAATCGACATAACGCCAGATCGTCACATTGGTCGCTTTTCTCTCTGAAACGGTTACATATATCGTCTGCAAGCCGTTGTCGCGTGATGCGGTATGCAGACACAGTACAAGCAGCACACTAGAACACAGAATAAGAACCTACGTTGATGCAATCGGCCAGTAAGGAGAGCTACATTTCAAGTTTTACTTATCGATTAATGAATTATTGGGCGGTTTGGTGCCTTGGACCAGACCGAGGACCTTAAGATTTTGCATGAACCGAGGACTGGCAGCCAGGTAACACGAGAAATTGTGTAAAGTGTTAATATGTAGTAAAAACCTAAGAAAATCTCCCGTTTCCGTCATTTACTATCGAATCGACATAACGCCTGATCGTCACAGTGGTCGCTTTTCTCTCTGAAACGGTTACATTTATCGTCTGCAAGCCCTTGTCGCGTGATGCGGTATGCAGACACAGTACAAGCAGCACACTAGAACACAGAATAAGAATCTACGTTGATGCAATCGGCCAGTAAGAAGAGCTACATTTCAAGTTTTAGTTATCGATTAATGAATTATTGGGCGGTTTGGTGCCTTGGACCAGACCGAGGACCTTAAGATTTTGCATGAACCGAGGACTGGCAGCCAGGTAACACGAGAAATTGTGTAAAGTGTTAATATGTAGTAAAAACCTAAGAAAATCTCCCGTTTCCGTCATTTACTATCGAATCGACATAACGCCAGATCGTCACAATGGTCGCTTTTCTCTCTGAAACGGTTACATTTATCGTCTGCAAGCCGTTGTCGCGTGATGCGGTATGCAGACACAGTACAAGCAGCACACTAGAACACAGAATAAGAATCTACGTTGATGCAATCGGCCAGTAAGAAGAGCTACATTTCAAGTTTTAGTTATCGATTAATGAATTATTGGCGGTTTGGTGCCTTGGACCAGACCGAGGACCTTAAGATTTTGCATGAACCGAGGACTGGCAGCCAGGTAACACGAGAAATTGTGTAAAGTGTTAATATGTAGTAAAAACCCAAGAAAATCTCCCGTTTCCGTCATTTACTATCGAATCGACATAACGCCAGATCGTCACAGTGGTCGCTTTTCTCTCTGAAACGGTTACATTTATCGTCTGCAAGCCGTTGTCGCGTGATGCGGTATGCAGACACAGTACAAGCAGCACACTAGAACACAGAATAAGGATCTACGTTGATGCAATCGGCCAGTAAGAAGAGCTACATTTCAAGTTTAATTATCGATTAATGAATTATTGGGCGGTTTGGTGCCTTGGACCTGACCGAGGACCTTAAGATTTTGCATGAACCGAGGACTGGCAGCCAGGTAACACGAGAAATTGTGTAACGTGTTAATATGTAGTAAAAACCTAAGAAAATCTCCCGTTTCCGTCATTTACTATCGAATCGACATAACGCCAGATCGTCACAGTGGTCGCTTTTCTCTCTGAAAAGGTTACATTTATCGTCTGCAAGCCCTTGTCACGTGATGCGGTATGCAGACACAGTACAAGCAGCACACTAGAACACAGAATAAGAGTCTACGTTGATGCAATCGGCCAGTAAGAAGAGCTACATTTCAAGTTTTAGTTATCGATTAATGAATTATTGGGCGGTTTGGTGCCTTGGACCAGACCGAGGACCTTAAGATTTTGCATGAACCAAGGACTGGCAGCCAGGTAACACGAGAAATTGTGTAAAGTGTTAATATGTAGTAAAAACCTAAGAAAATCTCCCGTTTCCGTCATTTACTATCGAATCGACATAACGCCAGATCGTCACAGTGGTCGCTTTTCTCTCTGAAACGGTTACATTTATCGTCTGCAAGCCGTTGTCGCGTGATGCGGTATGCAGACACAGTACAAGCAGCACACTAGAACACAGAATAAGAATCTACGTTGATGCAATCGGCCAGTAAGAAGAGCTACATTTCAAGTTTTAGTTATCGATTAATGAATTATTGGCGGTTTGGTGCCTTGGACCAGACCGAGGACCTTAAGATTTTGCATGAACCGAGGACTGGCAGCCAGGTAACACGAGAAATTGTGTAAAGTGTTAATATGTAGTAAAAACCCAAGAAAATCTCCCGTTTCCGTCATTTACTATCGAATCGACATAACGCCAGATCGTCACAGTGGTCGCTTTTCTCTCTGAAACGGTTACATTTATCGTCTGCAAGCCCTTGTCGCGTGATGCGGTATGCAGACATAGTACAAGAAGCACACTAAAACACAGAATAAGGATCTACGTTGATGCAATCGGCCAGTAAGAAGAGCTACATTTCAAGTTTTAGTTATCGATTAATGAATTATTGGGCGGTTTGGTGCCTTGGACCAGACCGAGGACCTTAAGATTTTGCATGAACCGAGGACTGGCAGCCAGGTAACACGAGAAATTGTGTAAAGTGTTAATATGTAGGGAAAACCTAAGAAAATCTCCCGTTTCCGTCATTTACTATCGAATCGACATAACGCCAGATCGTCACAGTGGTCGCTTTTCTCTCTGAAACGGTTACATTTATCGTCTGCAAGCCCTTGTCACGTGATGCGGTATGCAGACACAGTACACGCAGCACACTAGAACACAGAATAAGAATCTACGTTGATGCAATCGGCCAGTAAGAAGAGCTACATTTCAAGTTTTAGTTATCGATTAATGAATTATTGGGCGGTTTGGTGCCTTGGACCAGACCGAGGACCTTAAGATTTTGCATGAACCGAGGACTGGCAGCCAGGTAACACGAGAAATTGTGTAACGTGTTAATATGTAGTAAAAACCTAAGAAAATCTCCCGTTTCCGTCATTTACTATCGAATCGACATAACGCCAGATCGTCACAGTGGTCGCTTTTCTCACTGATACGGTTACATTTATCGTCTGCAAGCCCTTGTCGCGTGATGCGGTATGCAGAGTCACTACAAGCGGCATAGTAGAACACTGAAGAAGCAACTAAGTTTATGCAATCGCCCAGTAAGAAGAGCTACATTTCAAGTTTTAGTTATCGATTAATGAATTATTGGGCGGTTTGGTGCCTTGGACCAGACCGAGGACCTTAAGATTTTGCATGAACCGAGGACTGGCAGCCAGGTAACACGAGAAATTGTGTAAAGTGTTAATATGTATTAAAAACCTAAGAAAATCTCCCGTTTCCGTCATTTACTATCGAATCGACATAACGCCAGATCGTCACAGTGGTCGCTTTTCTCTCTGAAACGGTTACATTTATCGTCTGCAAGCCGTTGTCGCGTGATGCGGTATGCAGACACAGTACAAGCAGCACACTAGAACACAGAATAAGAATCTACGTTGATGCAATCGGCCAGTAAGAAGAGCTACATTTCAAGTTTTAGTTATCGATTAATGAATTATTGGGCGGTTTGGTGCCTTGGACCAGACCGAGGACCTTAAGATTTTGCATGAACCGAGGACTGGCAGCCAGGTAACACGAGAAATTGTGTAAAGTGTTAATATGTAGTAAAAACCTAAGAAAATCTCCCGTTTCCGTCATTTACTATCGAATCGACATAACGCCAGATCGTCACAGTGGTCGCTTTTCTCTCTGAAACGGTTACATTTATCGTCTGCAAGCCGTTGTCCCGTGATGCGGTATGCAGACACAGTACAAGCAGCACACTAGAACACAGAATAAGAATCTACGTTGATGCAATCGGCCAGTAAGAAGAGCTACATTTCAAGTTTTAGTTATCGATTAATGAATTATTGGGCGGTTTGGTGCCTTGGACCAGACCGAGGACCTTAAGAATTTGCATGAACCGAGGACTGGCAGCCAGGTAACACGAGAAATTGTGTAAAGTGTTAATATGTAGTAAAAACCTAAGAAAATCTCCCGTTTCCGTCATTTACTATCGAATCGACATAACGCCAGATCGTCACATTGGTCGCTTTTCTCTCTGAAACGGTTACAATTATCGTCTGCAAGCCGTTGTCGCGTGATGCGGTATGCAGACACAGTACAAGCAGCACACTAGAACACAGAATAAGAATCTACGTTGATGCAATCGGCCAGTAAGGAGAGCTACATTTCAAGTTTTAGTTATCGATTAATGAATTATTGGGCGGTTTGGTGCCTTGGATCAGACCGAGGACCTTAAGATTTTGCATGAACCGAGGACTGGCAGCCAGGTAACACGAGAAATTGTGTAAAGTGTTAATATGTAGTAAAAACCTAAGAAAATCTCCCGTTTCCGTCATTTACTATCGAATCGACATAACGCCAGATCGTCACAGTGGTCGCTTTTATCTCTGAAACGGTTACATTTATCGTCTGCAAGCCCTTGTCGCGTGATGCGGTATGCAGACACAGTACAAGCAGCACACTAGAACACAGAATAAGAATCTACGTTGATGCAATCGGCCAGTAAGAAGAGCTACATTTCAAGTTTTAGTTATCGATTAATGAATTATTGGGCGGTTTGGTGCCTTGGACCAGACCGAGGACCTTAAGATTTTGCATGAACCGAGGACTGGCAGCCAGGTAACACGAGAAATTGTGTAAAGTGTTAATATGTAGTAAAAACCTAAGAAAATCTCCCGTTTCCGTCATTTACTATCGAATCGACATAACGCCAGATCGTCACAGTGGTCGCTTTTCTCTCTGAAACGGTTACATTTATCGTCTGCAAGCCGTTGTCGCGTGATGCGGTATGCAGAGTCACTACAAGCGGCATAGTAGAACACTGAAGAAGCATCTAAGTTTATGCAATCGCCCAGTAAGAAGAGCTACATTTCTAGTTTTAGTTATCGATTAATGAATTATTAGGCGGTTTGGTGCCTTGGACCAGACCGAGGACCTTAAGATTTTGCATGAACCGAGGACTGGCAGCCAGGTAACACGAGAAATTGTGTAAAGTGTTAATATGTAGTAAAAACCTAAGAAAATCTCCCGTTTCCGTCATTTACTATCGAATCGACATAACGCCAGATCGTCACAGTGGTCGCTTTTCTCTCTGAAACGGATACCTTTATCGCCTGCAAGCCGTTGTCGCGTGATGCGGTATGCAGACACAGTACAAGCAGCACAATAGAACACAGAATAAGAATCTACGTTGATGCAATCGGCCAGTAAGAAGAGCTACATTTCAAGTTTTAGTTATCGATTAATGAATTATTGGGCGGTTTGGTGCCTTGGACCAGACCGAGGACCTTAAGATTTTGCATGAACCGAGGACTGGCAGCCAGGTAACACGAGAAATTGTGTAAAGTGTTAATATGTAGTAAAAACCTAAGAAAATCTCCCGTTTCCGTCATTTACTATCGAATCGACATAACGCCAGATCGTCACATTGGTCGCTTTTCTCTCTGAAACTTATACATTTATCGTCTGCAAGCCCTTGTCGCGTGATGCGGTATGCAGACACAGTACAAGCAGCACACTAGAACACAGAATAAGAATCTACGTTGATGCAATCGGCCAGTAAGAAGAGCTACATTTCAAGTTTTAGTTATCGATTAATGAATTATTAGGCGGTTTGGTGCCTTGGACCAGACCGAGGACCTTAAGATTTTGCATGAACCGAGGACTGGCAGCCAGGTAACACGAGAAATTGTGTAAAGTGTTAATATGTAGTAAAAACCTAAGAAAATCTCCCGTTTCCGTCATTTACTATCGAATCGACATAACGCCAGATCGTCACATTGGTCGCTTTTCTCTCTGAAACGGATACATTTATCGTCTGCAAGCCGTTGTCGCGTGATGCGGTATGCAGACACAGTACAAGCAGCACACTAGAACACAGAATAAGAATCTACGTTGATGCAATCGGCCAGTAAGAAGAGCTACATTTCAAGTTTTAGTTATCGATTAATGAATTATTGGGCGGTTTGGTGCCTTGGACCAGATCGAGGACCTTAAGAAATTGCATGAACCGAGGACTGGCAGCCAGGTAACACGAGAAATTGTGTAAAGTGTTAATATGTAGTAAAAACCTAAGAAAATCTCCCGTTTCCGTCATTTACTATCGAATCGACATAACGCCAGATCGTCACATTGGTCGCTTTTCTCTCTGAAACGGTTACATTTATCGTCTGCAAGCCGTTGTCGCGTGATGCGGTATGCAGACACAGTACAAGCAGCACACTAGAACACAGAATAAGAATCTACGTTGATGCAATCGGCCAGTAAGGAGAGCTACATTTCAAGTTTTAGTTATCGATTAATGAATTATTGGGCGGTTTGGTGCCTTGGACCAGACCGAGGACCTTAAGATTTTGCATGAACCGAGGACTGGCAGCCAGGTAACACGAGAAATTGTGTAAAGTGTTAATATGTAGTAAAAACCTAAGAAAATCTCCCGTTTCCGTCATTTACTATCGAATCGACATAACGCCAGATCGTCACAGTGGTCGCTTTTCTCTCTGAAACGGTTACATTTATCGTCTGCAAGCCGTTGTCGCGTGATGCGGTATGCAGAGTCACTACAAGCGGCATAGTAGAACACTGAAGAAGCATCTAAGTTTATGCAATCGCCCAGTAAGAAGAGCTACATTTCAAGTTTTAGTTATCGATTAATGAATTATTAGGCGGTTTGGTGCCTTGGACCAGACCGAGGACCTTAAGATTTTGCATGAACCGAGGACTGGCAGCCAGGTAACACGAGAAATTGTGTAAAGTGTTAATATGTAGTAAAAACCTAAGAAAATCTCCCGTTTCCGTCATTTACTATCGAATCGACATAACGCCAGATCGTCACAGTGGTCGCTTTTCTCTCTGAAACGGATACCTTTATCGCCTGCAAGCCGTTGTCGCGTGATGCGGTATGCAGACACAGTACAAGCAGCACAATAGAACACAGAATAAGAATCTACGTTGATGCAATCGGCCAGTAAGAAGAGCTACATTTCAAGTTTTAGTTATCGATTAATGAATTATTGGGCGGTTTGGTGCCTTGGACCAGACCGAGGACCTTAAGATTTTGCATGAACCGAGGACTGGCAGCCAGGTAACACGAGAAATTGTGTAAAGTGTTAATATGTAGTAAAAACCTAAGAAAATCTCCCGTTTCCGTCATTTACTATCGAATCGACATAACGCCATATCGTCACAGTGGTCGCTTTTCTCTCTGAAACGGTTACATTTATCGTCTGCAAGCCCTTGTCGCGTGATGCGGTATGCAGAGTCACTACAAGCGGCATAGTAGAACACTGAAGAAGCATCTAAGTTTATGCAATCGCCCAGTAAGAAGAGCTACATTTCATGTTTTAGTTATCGATTAATGAATTATTGGGCGGTTTGGTGCCTTGGACCAGACCGAGGACCTTAAGATTTTGCATGAACCGAGGACTGGCAGCCAGGTAACACGAGAAATTGTGTAAAGTGTTAATATGTAGTAAAAACCTAAGAAAATCTCCCGTTTCCGTCATTTACTATCGAATCGACATAACGCCAGATCGTCACATTGGTCGCTTTTCTCTCTGAAACGGATACATTTATCGTCAGCAAGCCGTTGTCGCGTGATGCGGTATGCAGACACAGTACAAGCAGCACACTAGAACACAGAATAAGAATCTACGTTGATGCAATCGGCCAGTAAGAAGAGCTACATTTCAAGTTTTAGTTATCGATTAATGAATTATTGGGCGGTTTGGTGCCTTGGACCAGACCGAGGACCTTAAGAATTTGCATGAACCGAGGACTGGCAGCCAGGTAACACGAGAAATTGTGTAAAGTGTTAATATGTAGTAAAAACCTAAGAAAATCTCCCGTTTCCGTCATTTACTATCGAATCGACATAACGCCATATCGTCACAGTGGTCGCTTTTCTCTCTGAAACGGTTACATTTATCGTCTGCAAGCCGTTGTCGCGTGATGCGGTATGCAGACACAGTACAAGCAGCACACTAGAACACAGAATAAGAATCTACGTTGATGCAATCGGCCAGTAAGGAGAGCTACATTTCAAGTTTTAGTTATCGATTAATGAATTATTGGGCGGTTTGGTGCCTTGGACCAGACCGAGGACCTTAAGATTTTGCATGAACCGAGGACTGCCAGCCAGGTAACACGAGAAATTGTGTAAAGTGTTAATATGTAGTAAAAACCTAAGAAAATCTCCCGTTTCCGTCATTTACTATCGAATCGACATAACGCCAGATCGTCACAGTGGTCGCTTTTCTCTCTGAAACGGTTACATTTATCGTCTGCAAGCCCTTGTCGCGTGATGCGGTATGCAGACACAGTACAAGCAGCACACTAGAACACAGACTAAGAATCTACGTTGATGCAATCGGCCAGTAAGAAGAGCTACATTTCAAGTTTTAGTTATCGATTAATGAATTATTGGGCGGTTTGGTGCCTTGGACCAGACCGAGGACCTTAAGATTTTGCATGAACCGAGGACTGGCAGCCAGGTAACACGAAAAATTGTGTAAAGTGTTAATATGTAGTAAAAACCTAAGAAAATCTCCCGTTTCCGTCATTTACTATCGATCGACATAACGCCAGATCGTCACAGTGGTCGCTTTTCTCTCTGAAACGGTTACATTTATCGTCTGCAAGCCGTTGTCGCGTGATGCGGTATGCAGAGTCACTACAAGCGGCATAATAGAACACTGAAGAAGCATCTAAGTTTATGCAATCGCCCAGTAAGAAGAGCTACATTTTAAGTTTTAGTTATCGATTAATGAATTATTAGGCGGTTTGGTGCCTTGGACCAGACCGAGGACCTTAAGATTTTGCATGAACCGAGGACTGGCAGCCAGGTAACACGAGAAATTGTGTAAAGTGTTAATATGTAGTAAAAACCTAAGAAAATCTCCCGTTTCCGTCATTTACTATCGAATCGACATAACGCCAGATCGTCACAGTGGTCGATTTTCTCTCTGAAACGGATACCTTTATCGCCTGCAAGCCGTTGTCGCGTGATGCGGTATGCAGACACAGTACAAGCAGCACAATAGAACACAGAATAAGAATCTACGTTGATGCAATCGGCCAGTAAGAAGAGCTACATTTCAAGTTTTAGTTATCGATTAATGAATTATTGGGCGGTTTGGTGCCTTGGACCAGACCGAGGACCTTAAGATTTTGCATGAACCGAGGACTGGCAGCCAGGTAACACGAGAAATTGTGTAAAGTGTTAATATGTAGTAAAAACCTAAGAAAATCTCCCGTTTCCGTCATTTACTATCGAATCGACATAACGCCAGATCGTCACATTGGTCGCTTTTCTCTCTGAAACGGATACATTTATCGTCTGCAAGCCCTTGTCCCGTGATGCGGTATGCAGACACAGTACAAGCAGCACACTAGAACACAGAATAAGAATCTACGTTGATGCAATCGGCCAGTAAGAAGAGCTACATTTCAAGTTTTAGTTATCGAATAATGAATTATTAGGCGGTTTGGTGCCTTGGACCATACCGAGGACCTTAAGATTTTGCATGAACCGAGGACTGGCAGCCAGGTAACACGAGAAATTGTGTAAAGTGTTAATATGTAGTAAAAACCTAAGAAAATCTCCCGTTTCCGTCATTTACTATCGAATCGACATAACGCCAGAGCGTCACATTGGTCGCTTTTCTCTCTGAAACGGATACATTTATCGTCTGCAAGCCGTTGTCGCGTGATGCGGTATGCAGACACAGTACAAGCAGCACACTAGAACACAGAATAAGAATCTACGTTGATGCAATCGGCCAGTAAGAAGAGCTACATTTCAAGTTTTAGTTATCGATTAATGAATTATTGGGCGGTTTGGTGCCTTGGACCAGACCGAGGACCTTAAGATTTTGCATGAACCGAGGACTGGCAGCCAGGTAACACGAGAAATTGTGTAAAGTGTTAATATGTAGTAAAAACCCAAGAAAACCTCCCGTTTCCGTCATTTACTATCGAATCGACATAACGCCAGATCGTCACATTGGTCGCTTTTCTCTCTGAAACGGATACATTTATCGTCTGCAAGCCCTTGTCGCGTGATGCGGTATGCAGACACAGTACAAGCAGCACACTAGAACACAGAATAAGAATCTACGTTGATGCAATCGGCCAGTAAGAAGAGCTACATTTCAAGTTTTAGTTATCGATTAATGAATTATTAGGCGGTTTGGTGCCTTGGACCAGACCGAGGACCTTAAGATTTTGCATGAACCGAGGACTGGCAGCCAGGTAACACGAGAAATTGTGTAAAGTGTTAATATGTAGTAAAAACCTAAGAAAATCTCCCGTTTCCGTCATTTACTATCGAATCGACATAACGCCAGATCGTCACATTGGTCGCTTTTCTCTCTGAAACGGATACATTTATCGTCTGCAAGCCGTTGTCGCGTGATGCGGTATGCAGACACAGTACAAGCAGCACACTAGAACACAGAATAAGAATCTACGTTGATGCAATCGGCCAGTAAGAAGAGCTACATTTCAAGTTTTAGTTATCGATTAATGAATTATTGGGCGGTTTGGTGCCTTGGACCAGATCGAGGACCTTAAGAAATTGCATGAACCGAGGACTGGCAGCCAGGTAACACGAGAAATTGTGTAAAGTGTTAATATGTAGTAAAAACCTAAGAAAATCTCCCGTTTCCGTCATTTACTATCGAATCGACATAACGCCAGATCGTCACATTGGTCGCTTTTCTCTCTGAAACGGTTACATTTATCGTCTGCAAGCCGTTGTCGCGTGATGCGGTATGCAGACACAGTACAAGCAGCACACTAGAACACAGAATAAGAATCTACGTTGATGCAATCGGCCAGTAAGGAGAGCTACATTTCAAGTTTTAGTTATCGATTAATGAATTATTGGGCGGTTTGGTGCCTTGGACCAGACCGAGGACCTTAAGATTTTGCATGAACCGAGGACTGGCAGCCAGGTAACACGAGAAATTGTGTAAAGTGTTAATATGTAGTAAAAACCTAAGAAAATCTCCCGTTTCCGTCATTTACTATCGAATCGACATAACGCCAGATCGTCACAGTGGTCGCTTTTCTCTCTGAAACGGTTACATTTATCGTCTGCAAGCCGTTGTCGCGTGATGCGGTATGCAGAGTCACTACAAGCGGCATAGTAGAACACTGAAGAAGCATCTAAGTTTATGCAATCGCCCAGTAAGAAGAGCTACATTTCAAGTTTTAGTTATCGATTAATGAATTATTAGGCGGTTTGGTGCCTTGGACCAGACCGAGGACCTTAAGATTTTGCATGAACCGAGGACTGGCAGCCAGGTAACACGAGAAATTGTGTAAAGTGTTAATATGTAGTAAAAACCTAAGAAAATCTCCCGTTTCCGTCATTTACTATCGAATCGACATAACGCCAGATCGTCACAGTGGTCGCTTTTCTCTCTGAAACGGATACCTTTATCGCCTGCAAGCCGTTGTCGCGTGATGCGGTATGCAGACACAGTACAAGCAGCACAATAGAACACAGAATAAGAATCTACGTTGATGCAATCGGCCAGTAAGAAGAGCTACATTTCAAGTTTTAGTTATCGATTAATGAATTATTGGGCGGTTTGGTGCCTTGGACCAGACCGAGGACCTTAAGATTTTGCATGAACCGAGGACTGGCAGCCAGGTAACACGAGAAATTGTGTAAAGTGTTAATATGTAGTAAAAACCTAAGAAAATCTCCCGTTTCCGTCATTTACTATCGAATCGACATAACGCCATATCGTCACAGTGGTCGCTTTTCTCTCTGAAACGGTTACATTTATCGTCTGCAAGCCCTTGTCGCGTGATGCGGTATGCAGAGTCACTACAAGCGGCATAGTAGAACACTGAAGAAGCATCTAAGTTTATGCAATCGCCCAGTAAGAAGAGCTACATTTCATGTTTTAGTTATCGATTAATGAATTATTGGGCGGTTTGGTGCCTTGGACCAGACCGAGGACCTTAAGATTTTGCATGAACCGAGGACTGGCAGCCAGGTAACACGAGAAATTGTGTAAAGTGTTAATATGTAGTAAAAACCTAAGAAAATCTCCCGTTTCCGTCATTTACTAGCGAATCGACATAACGCCAGATCGTCACATTGGTCGCTTTTCTCTCTGAAACGGATACATTTATCGTCTGCAAGCCGTTGTCGCGTGATGCGGTATGCAGACACAGTACAAGCAGCACACTAGAACACAGAATAAGAATCTACGTTGATGCAATCGGCCAGTAAGAAGAGCTACATTTCAAGTTTTAGTTATCGATTAATGAATTATTGGGCGGTTTGGTGCCTTGGACCAGACCGAGGACCTTAAGAATTTGCATGAACCGAGGACTGGCAGCCAGGTAACACGAGAAATTGTGTAAAGTGTTAATATGTAGTAAAAACCTAAGAAAATCTCCCGTTTCCCTCATTTACTATCGAATCGACATAACGCCAGATCGTCACATTGGTCGCTTTTCTCTCTGAAACGGTTACATTTATCGTCTGCAAGCCGTTGTCGCGTGATGCGGTATGCAGACACAGTACAAGCAGCACACTAGAACACAGAATAAGAATCTACGTTGATGCAATCGGCCAGTAAGGAGAGCTACATTTCAAGTTTTAGTTATCGATTAATGAATTATTGGGCGGTTTGGTGCCTTGGACCAGACCGAGGACCTTAAGATTTTGCATGAACCGAGGACTGCCAGCCAGGTAACACGAGAAATTGTGTAAAGTGTTAATATGTAGTAAAAACCTAAGAAAATCTCCCGTTTCCGTCATTTACTATCGAATCGACATAACGCCAGATCGTCACAGTGGTCGCTTTTCTCTCTGAAACGGTTACATTTATCGTCTGCAAGCCGTTGTCGCGTGATGCGGTATGCAGACACAGTACAAGCAGCACACTAGAACACAGAATAAGAATCTACGTTGATGCAATCGGCCAGTAAGAAGAGCTACATTTCAAGTTTTAGTTATCGATTAATGAATTATTGGGCGGTTTGGTGCCTTGGACCAGACCGAGGACCTTAAGATTTTGCATGAACCGAGGACTGGCAGCCAGGTAACACGAAAAATTGTGTAAAGTGTTAATATGTAGTAAAAACCTAAGAAAATCTCCCGTTTCCGTCATTTACTATCGAATCGACATAACGCCAGATCGTCACAGTGGTCGCTTTTCTCTCTGAAACGGTTACATTTATCGTCTGCAAGCCGTTGTCGCGTGATGCGGTATGCAGAGTCACTACAAGCGGCATAATAGAACACTGAAGAAGCATCTAAGTTTATGCAATCGCCCAGTAAGAAGAGCTACATTTTAAGTTTTAGTTATCGATTAATGAATTATTAGGCGGTTTGGTGCCTTGGACCAGACCGAGGACCTTAAGATTTTGCATGAACCGAGGACTGGCAGCCAGGTAACACGAGAAATTGTGTAAAGTGTTAATATGTAGTAAAAACCTAAGAAAATCTCCCGTTTCCGTCATTTACTATCGAATCGACATAACGCCAGATCGTCACAGTGGTCGATTTTCTCTCTGAAACGGATACCTTTATCGCCTACTAGCCGTTGTCGCGTGATGCGGTATGCAGACACAGTACAAGCAGCACAATAGAACACAGAATAAGAATCTACGTTGATGCAATCGGCCAGTAAGAAGAGCTACATTTCAAGTTTTAGTTATCGATTAATGAATTATTGGGCGGTTTGGTGCCTTGGACCAGACCGAGGACCTTAAGATTTTGCATGAACCGAGGACTGGCAGCCAGGTAACACGAGAAATTGTGTAAAGTGTTAATATGTAGTAAAAACCTAAGAAAATCTCCCGTTTCCGTCATTTACTATCGAATCGACATAACGCCAGATCGTCACATTGGTCGCTTTTCTCTCTGAAACGGATACATTTATCGTCTGCAAGCCCTTGTCCCGTGATGCGGTATGCAGACACAGTACAAGCAGCACACTAGAACACAGAATAAGAATCTACGTTGATGCAATCGGCCAGTAAGAAGAGCTACATTTCAAGTTTTAGTTATCGATTAATGAATTATTAGGCGGTTTGGTGCCTTGGACCATACCGAGGACCTTAAGATTTTGCATGAACCGAGGACTGGCAGCCAGGTAACACGAGAAATTGTGTAAAGTGTTAATATGTAGTAAAAACCTAAGAAAATCTCCCGTTTCCGTCATTTACTATCGAATCGACATAACGCCAGAGCGTCACATTGGTCGCTTTTCTCTCTGAAACGGATACATTTATCGTCTGCAAGCCGTTGTCGCGTGATGCGGTATGCAGACACAGTACAAGCAGCACACTAGAACACAGAATAAGAATCTACGTTGATGCAATCGGCCAGTAAGAAGAGCTACATTTCAAGTTTTAGTTATCGATTAATGAATTATTGGGCGGTTTGGTGCCTTGGACCAGACCGAGGACCTTAAGATTTTGCATGAACCGAGGACTGGCAGCCAGGTAACACGAGAAATTGTGTAAAGTGTTAATATGTAGTAAAAACCCAAGAAAACCTCCCGTTTCCGTCATTTACTATCGAATCGACATAACGCCAGATCGTCACAGTGGTCGCTTTTCTCTCTGAAACGGATACATTTATCGCCTGCAAGCCGTTGTCGCGTGATGCGGTATGCAGACACAGTACAAGCAGCACAATAGAACACAGAATAAGAATCTACGTTGATGCAATCGGCCAGTAAGAAGAGCTACATTTCAAGTTTTAGTTATCGATTAATGAATTATTGGGCGGTTTGGTGCCTTGGACCAGACCGAGGACCTTAAGATTTTGCATGAACCGAGGACTGGCAGCCAGGTAACACGAGAAATTGTGTAAAGTGTTAATATGTAGTAAAAACCTAAGAAAATCTCCCGTTTCCGTCATTTACTATCGAATCGACATAACGCCAGATCGTCACAGTGGTCGCTTTTCTCTCTGAAACGGGTACATTTATCGTCTGCAAGCCCTTGTCGCGTGATGCGGTATGCAGAGCCACTACAAGCGGCATAGTAGAACACTGAAGAAGCATCTAAGTTTATGCAATCGCCCAGTAAGAAGAGCTACATTTCAAGTTTTAGTTATCGATTAATGAATTATTGGGCGGTTTGGTGCCTTGGACCAGACCGAGGACCTTAAGATTTTGCATGAACCGAGGACTGGCAGCCAGGTAACACGAGAAATTGTGTAAAGTGTTAATATGTAGTAAAACCCTAAGAAAATCTCCCGTTTCCGTCATTTACTATCGAATCGACATAACGCCAGATCGTCACAGTGGTCGCTTTTCTCACTGAAACGGTTACATTTATCGTCTGCAAGCCGTTGTCGCGTGATGCGGTATGCAGACACAGTACAAGCAGCACACTAGAACACAGAATAAGAATCTACGTTGATGCAATCGGCCAGTAAGAAGAGCTACATTTCAAGTTTTAGTTATCGATTAATGAATTATTGGGCGGTTTGGTGCCTTGGACCAGACCGAGGACCTTAAGATTTTGCATGAACCGAGGACTGGCAGCCAGGTAACACGAGAAATTGTGTAAGGTGTTAATATGTAGTAAAAACCTAAGAAAATCTCCCGTTTCCGTCATTTACTATCGAATCGACATAACGCCAGATCGTCACAGTGGTCGCTTTTCTCTCTGAAACGGTTACATTTATCGTCTGCAAGCCGTTGTCGCGTGATGCGGTATGCAGACACAGTACAAGCAGCACACTAGAACACAGAATAAGAATCTACGTTGATGCAATCGGCCAGTAAGAAGAGCTACATTTCAAGTTTTAGTTATCGATTAATGATTTATTGGGCGGTTTGGTGCCTTGGACCAGACCGAGGACCTTAAGATTTTGCATGAACCGAGGACTGGCAGCGAGGTAACACGAGAAATTGTGTAAAGTGTTAATATGTAGTAAAAACCTAAGAAAATCTCCCGTTTCCGTCATTTACTATCGAATCGACATAACGCCAGATCGTCACAGTGGTCGCTTTTCTCTCTGAAACGGTTACATTTATCGTCTGCAAGCCCTTGTCGCGTGATGCGGTATGCAGAGTCACTACAAGCGGCATAGTAGAACACTGAAGAAGCATCTAAGTTTATGCAATCGCCCAGTAAGAAGAGCTACATTTCAAGTTTTAGTTATCGATTAATGAATTATTGGGCGGTTTGGTGCCTTGGACAAGACCGAGGACCTTAAGATTTTGCATGAAGCGAGGACTGGCAGCCAGGTAACACGAGAAATTGTGTAAAGTGTTAATATGTAGTAAAAACCTAAGAAAATCTCCCGTTTCCGTCATTTACTATCGAATCGACATAACGCCAGATCGTCACAGTGGTCGCTTTTCTCTCTGAAACGGTTACATTTATCGTCTGCAAGCCCTTGTCGCGTGATGCGGTATGCAGAGTCACTACAAGCGGCATAGTAGAACATTGAAGAAGCATCTAAGTTTATGCAATCGCCCAGTAAGAAGAGCTACATTTCAAGTTTTAGTTATCGATTAATGAATTATTGGGCGGTTTGGTGCCTTGGACCAGACCGAGGACCTTAAGATTTTGCATGAACCGAGGACTGGCAGCCAGGTAACACGAGAAATTGTGTAAAGTGTTAATATGTAGTAAAAACCTAAGAAAATCTCCCGTTTCCGTCATTTACTGTCGAATCGACATAACGCCAGATCGTCACAGTGGTCGCTTTTCTCTCTGAAACGGTTACATTTATCGTCTGCAAGCCCTTGTCGCGTGATGCGGTATGCAGACACAGTACAAGCAGCACACTAGAACACAGAATAAGAATCTACGTTGATGCAATCGGCCAGTAAGAAGAGCTACAGTTCAAGTTTTAGTTATCGATTAATGAATTATTGGGCGGTTTGGTGCCTTGGACCAGACCGAGGACCTTAAGATTTTGCATGAACCGAGGACTGGCAGCCAGGTAACACGAGAAATTGTGTAAAGTGTTAATATGTAGTAAAAACCTAAGAAAATCTCCCGTTTCCGTCATTTACTATCATATCGACATAACGCCAGATCGTCACAGTGGTCGCTTTTCTCTCTGAAACGTTTACATTTATCGTCTGCAAGCCCTTGTCGCGTGATGCGGTATGCAGACACAGTACAAGCAGCACACTAGAACACAGAATAGGAATCTACGTTGATGCAATTGGCCAGTAAGAAGAGCTACATTTCAAGTTTTAGTTATCGATTAATGAATTATTGGGCGGTTTGGTGCCTTGGACCAGACCGAGGACCTTAAGATTTTGCATGAACCGAGGACTGGCAGCCAGGTAACACGAGAAATTGTCTAAAGTGTTAATATGTAGTAAAAACCTAAGAAAATCTCCCGTTTCCGTCATTTACTATCGAATCGACATAACGCCAGATCGTCACATTGGTCGCTTTTCTCTCTGAAACGGTTACATTTATCGTCTGCAAGCCCTTGTCGCGTGATGCGGTATGCAGACACAGTACAAGCAGCACACTAGAACACAGAATAAGAATCTACGTTGATGCAATCGGCCAGTAAGAAGAGCTACATTTCAAGTTTTAGTTATCGATTAATGAATTATTGGGCGGTTTGGTGCCTTGGACCAGACCGAGGACCTTAAGATTTTGCATGAACCGAGGACTGGCAGCCAGGTAACACCAGAAATTGTGTAAAGTGTTAATATGTAGTAAAAACCTAAGAAAATCTCCCGTTTCCGTCATTTACTATCGAATCGACATAACGCCAGATCGTCACAGTGGTCGATTTTCTCTCTGAAACGGTTACATTTATCGTCTGCAAGCCGTTGTCGCGTGATGCGGTATGCAGACACAGTACAAGCAGCACACTAGAACACAGAATAAGAATCTACGTTGATGCAATCGGCCAGTAAGAAGAGCTACATTTCAAGTTTTAGTTATCGATTAATGAATTATTGGGCGGTTTGGTGCCTTGGACCAGACCGAGGACCTTAAGATTTTGCATGAACCGAGGACTGGCAGCCAGGTAACACGAGAAATTGTGTAAAGTGTTAATATGTAGTAAAAACCTAAGAAAATCTCCCGTTTCCGTCATTTACTATCGAATCGACATAACGCCAGATCGTCACAGTGGTCGCTTTTCTCTCTGAAACGGTTACATTTATCGTCTGCAAGCCCTTGTCGCGTGATGCGGTATGCAGAGTGACTACAAGCGGCATAGTAGAACACTGAAGAAGCATCTAAGTTTATGCAATCGCCCAGTAAGAAGAGCTACATTTCAAGTTTTAGTTATCGATTAATGAATTATTGGGCGGTTTGGTGCCTTGGACCAGACCGAGGACCTTAAGATTTTGCATGAACCGAGGACTGGCAGCCAGGTAACACGAGAAATTGTGTAAAGTGTTAATATGTAGTAAAAACCTAAGAAAATCTCCCGTTTCCGTCATTTACTATCGAATCGACATAACGCCAGATCGTCACAGTGGTCGCTTTTCTCTCTGAAACGGTTACATTTATCGTCTGCAAGCCCTTGTCGCGTGATGCGGTATGCAGACACAGTACAAGCAGCACACTAGAACACAGAATAAGAATCTACGTTGATGCAATCGGCCAGTAAGAAGAGCTACATTTCAAGTTTTAGTTATCGATTAATGAATTATTGGGCGGTTTGGTGCCTTGGACCAGACCGAGGACCTTAAGATTTTGCATGAACCGAGGACTGGCAGCCAGGTAACACGAGAAATTGTGTAAAGTGTTAATATGTAGTAAAAACCTAAGAAAATCTCCCGTTTCCGTCATTTACTGTCGAATCGACATAACGCCAGATCGTCACAGTGGTCGCTTTTCTCTCTGAAACGGTTATATTTATCGTCTGCAAGCCGTTGTCGCGTGATGCGGTATGCAGACACAGTACAAGCAGCACACTAGAACACAGAATAAGAATCTACGTTGATCCAATCGGCCAGTAAGAAGAGCTACATTTCAAGTTTTAGTTATCGATTATTGAATTATTGGGCGGTTTGGTGCCTTGGACCAGACCGAGGACCTTAAGATTTTGCATGAACCGAGGACTGGCAGCCAGGTAACACGAGAAATTGTGTAAAGTGTTAATATGTAGTAAAAACCTAAGAAAATCTCCCGTTTCCGTCATTTACTATCGAATCGACATAACGCCAGATCGTCACAGTGGTCGCTTTTCTCTCTGAAACGGGTACATTTATCGTCTGCAAGCCCTTGTCGCGTGATGCGGTATGCAGACACAGTACAAGCAGCACACTAGAACACAGAATAAGAATCTACGTTGATGCAATCGGCCAGTAAGAAGAGCTACATTTCAAGTTTTAGTTATCGATTAATGAATTATTGGGCGGTTTGGTGCCTTGGACCAGACCGAGGACCTTAAGATTTTGCATGAACCGAGGACTGGCAGCCAGGTAACACGAGAAATTGTGTAAAGTGTTAATATGTAGTAAAAACCTAAGAAAATCTCCCGTTTCCGTCATTTACTATCGAATCGACATAACGCCTGATCGTCACAGTGGTCGCTTTTCTCTCTGAAACGGTTACATTTATCGTCTGCAAGCCGTTGTCGCGTGATGCGGTATGCAGACACAGTACAAGCAGCACACTAGAACACAGAATAAGAATCTACGTTGATGCAATCGGCCAGTAAGAAGAGCTACATTTCAAGTTTTAGTTATCGATTAATGAATTATTGGGCGGTTTGGTGCCTTGGACCAGACCAGGGACCTTAAGATTTTGCATGAGCCGAGGACTGGCAGCCAGGTAACACGAGAAATTGTGTAAAGTGTTAATATGTAGTAAAAACCTAAGAAAATCGCCCGTTTCCGTCATTTACTATCGAATCGACATAACGCCAGATCGTAACAGTGGTCGCTTTTCTCTCTGAAACGGTTACATTTATCGTCTGCAAGCCCTTGTCGCGTGATGCGGTATGCAGACACAGTACAAGCAGCACACTAGAACACAGAATAAGGATCTACGTTGATGCAATCGGCCAGTAAGAGGAGCTACATTTCAAGTTTTAGTTATCGATTAATGAATTATTGGGCGGTTTGGTGCCTTGGACCAGACCGAGGACCTTAAGATTTTGCATGAACCGACGACTGGCAGCCAGGTAACACGAGAAATTGTGTAAAGTGTTAATATGTAGTAAAAACCTAAGGAAATCTCCCGTTTCCGTTATTTACTATCGAATCGACATAACGCCAGATCGTCACATTGGTCGCTTTTCTCTCTGAAACGGTTACATTTATCGTCTGCAAGCCCTTGTCGCGTGATGCGGTATGCAGACACAGTACAAGCAGCACACTAGAACACAGAATAAGAATCTACGTTGATGCAATCGGCCAGTAAGAAGAGCTACATTTCAAGTTTTAGTTATCGATTAATGAATTATTGGGCGGTTTGGTGCCTTGGACCAGACCGAGGACCTTAAGATTTTGCATGAACCGAGGACTGGCAGCCAAGTAACACGAGAAATTGTGTAAAGTGTTAATATGTAGTAAAAACCTAAGAAAATCTCCCGTTTCCGTCATTTACTATCGAATCGACATAACGCCAGATCGTCACATTGGTCGCTTTTCTCTCTGAAACGGTTACATTTATCGTCTGCAAGCCCTTGTCGCGTGATGCGGTATGCAGACACAGTACAAGCAGCACACTAGAACACAGAATAAGAATCTACGTTGATGCAATCGGCCAGTAAGAAGAGCTACATTTCAAGTTTTAGTTATCGATTAATGAATTATTGGGCGGTTTGGTGCCTTGGACCAGACCGAGGACCTTAAGATTTTGCATGAACCGAGGACTGGCAGCCAGGTAACACGAGAAATTGTGTAAAGTGTTAATATGTAGTAAAAACCTAAGATAATCTCCCGTTTCCGTCATTTACTATCGAATCGACATAACGCCAGATCGTCACAGTGGTCGCTTTTCTCTCTGAAACGGTTACATTTATCGTCTGCAAGCCGTTGTCGCGTGATGCGGTATGCAGACACAGTTCAAGCAGCACACTAGAACACAGAATAAGAATCTACGTTGATGCAATCGGCCAGTAAGAAGAGCTACATTTCAAGTTTTAGTTATCGATTAATGAATTATTGGGCGGTTTGGTGCCTTGGACCAGACCGAGGACCTTAAGATTTTGCATGAACCGAGGACTGGCAGCCAGGTAACACGAGAAATTGTGTAAAGTGTTAATATGTAGTAAAAACCTAAGAAAATCTCCCGTTTCCGTCATTTACTATCGAATCGACATAACGCCAGATCGTCACAGTGGTCGCTTTTCTCTCTGAAACGGTTACATTTATCGTCTGCAAGCCCTTGTCGCGTGATGCGGTATTCAGACACAGTACAAGCAGCACACTAGAACACAGAATAAGAATCTACGTTGATGCAATCGGCCAGTAAGAAGAGCTACATTTCAAGTTTTAGTTATCGATTAATGAATTATTGGGCGGTTTGGTGCCTTGGACCAGACCGAGGACTTTAAGATTTTGCATGAACCGAGGACTGGCTGCCAGGTAACACGAGAAATTGTGTAAAGTGTTAATATGTAGTAAAAACCTAAGAAAATCTCCCGTTTCCGTCATTTACTATCGAATCGACATAACGCCAGATCGTCACATTGGTCGCTTTTCTCTCTGAAACGGTTACATTTATCGTCTGCAAGCCCTTGTCGCGTGATGCGGTATGCAGACACAGTACAAGCAGCACACTAGAACACAGAATAAGAATCTACGTTGATGCAATCGGCCAGTAAGAAGAGCTACATTTCAAGTTTTAGTTATCGATTAATGAATTATTGGGCGGTTTGGTGCCTTGGACCAGACCGAGGACCTTAAGATTTTGCATGAACCGAGGACTGGCAGCCAGGTAACACGAGAAATTGTGTAAAGTGTTAATATGTAGTAAAAACCTAAGAAAATCTCCCGTTTCCGTCATTTACTATCGAATCGACATAACGCCAGATCGTCACAGTGGTCGCTTTTCTCTCTGAAACGGTTACATTTATCGTCTGCAAGCCGTTGTCGCGTGATGCGGTATGCAGACACAGTTCAAGCAGCACACTAGAACACAGAATAAGAATCTACGTTGATGCAATCGGCCAGTAAGAAGAGCTACATTTCAAGTTTTAGTTATCGATTAATGAATTATTGGGCGGTTTGGTGCCTTGGACCAGACCGAGGACCTTAAGATTTTGCATGAACCGAGGACTGGCAGCCAGGTAACACGAGAAATTGTGTAAAGTGTTAATATGTAGTAAAAACCTAAGAAAATCTCCCGTTTCCGTCATTTACTATCGAATCGACATAACGCCAGATCGTCACAGTGGTCGCTTTTCTCTCTGAAACGGTTACATTTATCGTCTGCAAGCCCTTGTCGCGTGATGCGGTATTCAGACACAGTACAAGCAGCACACTAGAACACAGAATAAGAATCTACGTTGATGCAATCGGCCAGTAAGAAGAGCTACATTTCAAGTTTTAGTTATCGATTAATGAATTATTGGGCGGTTTGGTGCCTTGGACCAGACCGAGGACTTTAAGATTTTGCATGAACCGAGGACTGGCTGCCAGGTAACACGAGAAATTGTGTAAAGTGTTAATATGTAGTAAAAACCTAAGAAAATCTCCCGTTTCCGTCATTTACAATCGAATCGACATAACGCCAGATCGTCACATTGGTCGCTTTTCTCTCTGAAACGGTTACATTTATCGTCTGCAAGCCCTTGTCGCGTGATGCGGTATGCAGACACAGTACAAGCAGCACACTAGAACACAGAATAAGAATCTACGTTGATGCAATCGGCCAGTAAGAAGAGCTACATTTCAAGTTTTAGTTATCGATTAATGAATTATTGGGCGGTTTGGTGCCTTGGACCAGACCGAGGACCTTAAGATTTTGCATGAACCGACGACTGGCAGCCAGGTAACACGAGAAATTGTGTAAAGTGTTAATATGTAGTAAAAACCTAAGAAAATCTCCCGTTTCCGTCATTTACTATCGAATCGACATAACGCCAGATCGTCACAGTGGTCGCTTTTCTCTCTGAAACGGTTACATTTATCGTCTGCAAGCCCTTGTCGCGTGATGCGGTATGCAGAGTCACTACAAGCGGCATAGTAGAACACTGAAGAAGCATCTAAGTTTATGCAATCGCCCAGTAAGAAGAGCTACATTTCAAGTTTTAGTTATCGATTAATGAATTATTGGGCGGTTTGGTGCCTTGGACCAGACCGAGGTCCTTAAGATTTTGCATGAGCCGAGGACTGGCAGCCAGGTAACACGAGAAATTGTGTAAAGTGTTAATATGTAGTAAAAACCTAAGAAAATCTCCCGTTTCCGTCATTTACTATCGAATCGACATAACGCCAGATCGTCACAGTGGTCGCTTTTCTCTCTGAAACGGTTACATTTATCGTCTGCAAGCCGTTGTCGCGTGATGCGGTATGCAGACACAGTACAAGCAGCACACTAGAACACAGAATAAGAATCTACGTTGATGCAATCGGCCAGTAAGAAGAGCTACATTTCAAGTTTTAGTTATCGATTAATGAATTATTGGGCGGTTTGGTGCCTTGGACCAGACCGAGGACCTTAAGATTTTGCATGAACCGAGGACTGGCAGCCAGGTAACACGAGAAATTGTGTAAAGTGTTAATATGTAGTAAAAACCTAAGAAAATCTCCCGTTTCCGTCATTTACTATCGAATCGACATAACGCCAGATCGTCACATTGGTCGCTTTTCTCTCTGAAACGGTTACATTTATCGTCTGCAAGCCCTTGTCGCGTGATGCGGTATGCAGACACAGTACAAGCAGCACACTAGAACACAGAATAAGAATCTACGTTGATGCGATCGGCCAGTAAGAAGAGCTACATTTCAAGTTTTAGTTATCGATTAATGAATTATTGGGCGGTTTGGTGCCTTGGACCAGACCGAGGACCTTAAGATTTTGCATGAACCGAGGACTGGAAGCCAGGTAACACGAGAAATTGTGTAAAGTATTAATATGTAGTAAAAACCTAAGAAAATCTCCCGTTTCCGTCATTTACTATCGAATCGACATAACGCCAGATCGTCACATTGGTCGCTTTTCTCTCTGAAACGGTTACATTTATCGTCTGCAAGCCCTTGTCGCGTGATGCGGTATGCAGACACAGTACAAGCAGCACACTAGAACACAGAATAAGAATCTACGTTGATGCAATCGGCCAGTAAGAAGAGCTACATTTCAAGTTTTAGTTATCGATTAATGAATTATTGGGCGGTTTGGTGCCTTGGACCAGACCGAGGACCTTAAGATTTTGCATGAACCGAGGACTGGCAGCCAGGTAACACGAGAAATTGTGTGAAGTGTTAATATGTAGTAAAAACCTAAGAAAATCTCCCGTTTCCGTCATTTACTATCGAATCGACATAACGCCAGATCGTCACATTGGTCGCTTTTCTCTCTGAAACGGTTACATTTATCGTCTGCAAGCCCTTGTCGCGTGATGCGGTATGCAGAAACAGTACAAGCAGCACACTAGAACACAGAATAAGAATCTACGTTGATGCAATCGGCCACTAAGAAGAGCTACATTTCAAGTTTTAGTTATCGATTATTGAATTATTGGGCGGTTTGGTGCCTTGGACCAGACCGAGGACCTTAAGATTTTGCATGAACCGAGGACTGGCAGCCAGGTAACACGAGAAATTGTGTAAAGTGTTAATATGTAGTAAAAACCTAAGAAAATCTCCCGTTTCCGTCATTTACTATCGAATCGACATAACGCCAGATCGTCACAGTGGTCGCTTTTCTCTCTGAAACGGTTACATTTATCGTCTGCAAGCCGTTGTCGCGTGATGCGGTATGCAGACACAGTACAAGCAGCACACTAGAACACACAATAAGAATCTACGTTGATGCAATCGGCCAGTAAGAAGAGCTACATTTCAAGTTTTAGTTATCGATTAATGAATTATTGGGCGGTTTGGTGCCTTGGACCAGACCGAGGACCTTAAGATTTTGCATGAACCGAGGACTGGCAGCCAGGTAACACGAGAAATTGTGTAAAGTGTTAATATGTAGTAAAAACCTAAGAAAATCTCCCGTTTCCGTCATTTACTATCGAATCGACATAACGCCAGATCGTCACAGTGGTCGCTTTTCTCTCTGAAACGGTTACATTTATCGTCTGCAAGCCCTTGTCGCGTGATGCGGTATGCAGACACAGTACAAGCAGCACACTAGAACACAGAATAAGAATCTACGTTGATGCAATCGGCCAGTAAGAAGAGCTACATTTCAAGTTTTAGTTATCGATTAATGAATTATTGGGCGGTTTGGTGCCTTGGACCAGACCGAGGACCTTAAGATTTTGCATGAACCGAGGACTGGCAGCCAGGTAACACGAGAAATTGTGTAAAGTGTTAATATGTAGTAAAAACCTAAGAAAATCTCCCGTTTCCGTCATTTACTATCGAATCGACATAACGCCAGATCGTCACAGTGGTCGCTTTTCTCTCTGAAACGGTTACATTTATCGTCTGCAAGCCGTTGTCGCGTGATGCGGTATGCAGACACAGTACAAGCAGCACACTAGAACACACAATAAGAATCTACGTTGATGCAATCGGCCAGTAAGAAGAGCTACATTTCAAGGTTTAGTTATCGATTAATGAATTATTGGGCGGTTTGGTGCCTTGGACCAGACCGAGGACCTTAAGATTTTGCATGAACCGAGGACTGGCAGCCAGGTAACACGAGAAATTGTGTAAAGTGTTAATATGTAGTAAAAACCTAAGAAAATCTCCCGTTTCCGTCATTTACTATCGAATCGACATAACGCCAGATCGTCACAGTGGTCGCTTTTCTCTCTGAAACGGTTACATTTATCGTCTGCAAGCTGTTGTCGCGTGATGCGGTATGCAGACACAGTACAAGCAGCACACTAGAACACAGAATAAGAATCTACGTTGATGCAATCGGCCAGTAAGAAGAGCTACATTTCAAGTTTTAGTTATCGATTAATGAATTATTGGGCGGTTTGGTGCCTTGGACCAGACCGAGGACCTTAAGATTTTGCATGAACCGAGGACTGGCAGCCAGGTAACACGAGAAATTGTGTAAAGTGTTAATATGTAGTAAAAACCTAAGAAAATCTCCCGTTTCCGTCATTTACTATCGAATCGACATAACGCCATATCGTCACATTGGTCGCTTTTCTCTCTGAAACGGTTACATTTATCGTCTGCAAGCCCTTGTCGCGTGATGCGGTATGCAGACACAGTACAAGCAGCACACTAGAACACAGAATAAGAATCTACGTTGATGCAATCGGCCAGTAAGAAGAGCTACATTTCAAGTTTTAGTTATCGATTAATGAATTATTGGGCGGTTTGGTGCCTTGGACCAGACCGAGGACCTTAAGATTTTGCATGAACCGAGGACTGGAAGCCAGGTAACACGAGAAATTGTGTAAAGTATTAATATGTAGTAAAAACCTAAGAAAATCTCCCGTTTCCGTCATTTACTATCGAATCGACATAACGCCAGATCGTCACAGTGGTCGCTTTTCTCTCTGAAACGGTTACATTTATCGTCTGCAAGCCGTTGTCGCGTGATGCGGTATGCAGACACAGTTCAAGCAGCACACTAGAACACAGAATAAGAATCTACGTTGATGCAATCGGCCAGTAAGAAGAGCTACATTTCAAGTTTTAGTTATCGATTAATGAATTATTGGGCGGTTTGGTGCCTTGGACCAGACCGAGGACCTTAAGATTTTGCATGAACCGAGGACTGGCAGCCAGGTAACACGAGAAATTGTGTAAAGTGTTAATATGTAGTAAAAACCTAAGAAAATCTCCCGTTTCCGTCATTTACTATCGAATCGACATAACGCCAGATCGTCACAGTGGTCGCTTTTCTCTCTGAAACGGTTACATTTATCGTCTGCAAGCCCTTGTCGCGTGATGCGGTATTCAGACACAGTACAAGCAGCACACTAGAACACAGAATAAGAATCTACGTTGATGCAATCGGCCAGTAAGAAGAGCTACATTTCAAGTTTTAGTTATCGATTAATGAATTATTGGGCGGTTTGGTGCCTTGGACCAGACCGAGGACTTTAAGATTTTGCATGAACCGAGGACTGGCTGCCAGGTAACACGAGAAATTGTGTAAAGTGTTAATATGTAGTAAAAACCTAAGAAAATCTCCCGTTTCCGTCATTTACTATCGACTCGACATAACGCCAGATCGTCACATTGGTCGCTTTTCTCTCTGAAACGGTTACATTTATCGTCTGCAAGCCCTTGTCGCGTGATGCGGTATGCAGACACAGTACAAGCAGCACACTAGAACACAGAATAAGAATCTACGTTGATGCAATCGGCCAGTAAGAAGAGCTACATTTCAAGTTTTAGTTATCGATTAATGAATTATTGGGCGGTTTGGTGCCTTGGACCAGACCGAGGACCTTAAGATTTTGCATGAACCGACGACTGGCAGCCAGGTAACACGAGAAATTGTGTAAAGTGTTAATATGTAGTAAAAACCTAAGAAAATCTCCCGTTTCCGTCATTTACTATCGAATCGACATAACGCCAGATCGTCACAGTGGTCGCTTTTCTCTCTGAAACGGTTACATTTATCGTCTGCAAGCCCTTGTCGCGTGATGCGGTATGCAGAGTCACTACAAGCGGCATAGTAGAACACTGAAGAAGCATCTAAGTTTATGCAATCGCCCAGTAAGAAGAGCTACATTTCAAGTTTTAGTTATCGATTAATGAATTATTGGGCGGTTTGGTGCCTTGGACCAGACCGAGGTCCTTAAGATTTTGCATGAGCCGAGGACTGGCAGCCAGGTAACACGAGAAATTGTGTAAAGTGTTAATATGTAGTAAAAACCTAAGAAAATCTCCCGTTTCCGTCATTTACTATCGAATCGACATAACGCCAGATCGTCACAGTGGTCGCTTTTCTCTCTGAAACGGTTACATTTATCGTCTGCAAGCCGTTGTCGCGTGATGCGGTATGCAGACACAGTACAAGCAGCACACTAGAACACAGAATAAGAATCTACGTTGATGCAATCGGCCAGTAAGAAGAGCTACATTTCAAGTTTTAGTTATCGATTAATGAATTATTGGGCGGTTTGGTGCCTTGGACCAGACCGAGGACCTTAAGATTTTGCATGAACCGAGGACTGGCAGCCAGGTAACACGAGAAATTGTGTAAAGTGTTAATATGTAGTAAAAACCTAAGAAAATCTCCCGTTTCCGTCATTTACTATCGAATCGACATAACGCCAGATCGTCACATTGGTCGCTTTTCTCTCTGAAACGGTTACATTTATCGTCTGCAAGCCCTTGTCGCGTGATGCGGTATGCAGACACAGTACAAGCAGCACACTAGAACACAGAATAAGAATCTACGTTGATGCGATCGGCCAGTAAGAAGAGCTACATTTCAAGTTTTAGTTATCGATTAATGAATTATTGGGCGGTTTGGTGCCTTGGACCAGACCGAGGACCTTAAGATTTTGCATGAACCGAGGACTGGAAGCCAGGTAACACGAGAAATTGTGTAAAGTATTAATATGTAGTAAAAACCTAAGAAAATCTCCCGTTTCCGTCATTTACTATCGAATCGACATAACGCCAGATCGTCACATTGGTCGCTTTTCTCTCTGAAACGGTTACATTTATCGTCTGCAAGCCCTTGTCGCGTGATGCGGTATGCAGACACAGTACAAGCAGCACACTAGAACACAGAATAAGAATCTACGTTGATGCAATCGGCCAGTAAGAAGAGCTACATTTCAAGTTTTAGTTATCGATTAATGAATTATTGGGCGGTTTGGTGCCTTGGACCAGACCGAGGACCTTAAGATTTTGCATGAACCGAGGACTGGCAGCCAGGTAACACGAGAAATTGTGTGAAGTGTTAATATGTAGTAAAAACCTAAGAAAATCTCCCGTTTCCGTCATTTACTATCGAATCGACATAACGCCAGATCGTCACATTGGTCGCTTTTCTCTCTGAAACGGTTACATTTATCGTCTGCAAGCCCTTGTCGCGTGATGCGGTATGCAGAAACAGTACAAGCAGCACACTAGAACACAGAATAAGAATCTACGTTGATGCAATCGGCCACTAAGAAGAGCTACATTTCAAGTTTTAGTTATCGATTATTGAATTATTGGGCGGTTTGGTGCCTTGGACCAGACCGAGGACCTTAAGATTTTGCATGAACCGAGGACTGGCAGCCAGGTAACACGAGAAATTGTGTAAAGTGTTAATATGTAGTAAAAACCTAAGAAAATCTCCCGTTTCCGTCATTTACTATCGAATCGACATAACGCCAGATCGTCACAGTGGTCGCTTTTCTCTCTGAAACGGTTACATTTATCGTCTGCAAGCCGTTATCGCGTGATGCGGTATGCAGACACAGTACAAGCAGCACACTAGAACACACAATAAGAATCTACGTTGATGCAATCGGCCAGTAAGAAGAGCTACATTTCAAGTTTTAGTTATCGATTAATGAATTATTGGGCGGTTTGGTGCCTTGGACCAGACCGAGGACCTTAAGATTTTGCATGAACCGAGGACTGGCAGCCAGGTAACACGAGAAATTGTGTAAAGTGTTAATATGTAGTAAAAACCTAAGAAAATCTCCCGTTTCCGTCATTTACTATCGAATCGACATAACGCCAGATCGTCACAGTGGTCGCTTTTCTCTCTGAAACGGTTACATTTATCGTCTGCAAGCCCTTGTCGCGTGATGCGGTATGCAGACACAGTACAAGCAGCACACTAGAACACAGAATAAGAATCTACGTTGATGCAATCGGCCAGCAAGAAGAGCTACATTTCAAGTTTTAGTTATCGATTAATGAATTATTGGGCGGTTTGGTGCCTTGGACCAGACCGAGGACCTTAAGATTTTGCATGAACCGAGGACTGGCAGCCAGGTAACACGAGAAATTGTGTAAAGTGTTAATATGTAGTAAAAACCTAAGAAAATCTCCCGTTTCCGTCATTTACTATCGAATCGACATAACGCCAGATCGTCACAGTGGTCGCTTTTCTCTCTGAAACGGTTACATTTATCGTCTGCAAGCCGTTGTCGCGTGATGCGGTATGCAGACACAGTACAAGCAGCACACTAGAACACACAATAAGAATCTACGTTGATGCAATCGGCCAGTAAGAAGAGCTACATTTCAAGGTTTAGTTATCGATTAATGAATTATTGGGCGGTTTGGTGCCTTGGACCAGACCGAGGACCTTAAGATTTTGCATGAACCGAGGACTGGCAGCCAGGTAACACGAGAAATTGTGTAAAGTGTTAATATGTAGTAAAAACCTAAGAAAATCTCCCGTTTCCGTCATTTACTATCGAATCGACATAACGCCAGATCGTCACAGTGGTCGCTTTTCTCTCTGAAACGGTTACATTTATCGTCTGCAAGCTGTTGTCGCGTGATGCGGTATGCAGACACAGTACAAGCAGCACACTAGAACACAGAATAAGAATCTACGTTGATGCAATCGGCCAGTAAGAAGAGCTACATTTCAAGTTTTAGTTATCGATTAATGAATTATTGGGCGGTTTGGTGCCTTGGACCAGACCGAGGACCTTAAGATTTTGCATGAACCGAGGACTGGCAGCCAGGTAACACGAGAAATTGTGTAAAGTGTTAATATGTAGTAAAAACCTAAGAAAATCTCCCGTTTCCGTCATTTACTATCGAATCGACATAACGCCATATCGTCACATTGGTCGCTTTTCTCTCTGAAACGGTTACATTTATCGTCTGCAAGCCCTTGTCGCGTGATGCGGTATGCAGACACAGTACAAGCAGCACACTAGAACACAGAATAAGAATCTACGTTGATGCAATCGGCCAGTAAGAAGAGCTACATTTCAAGTTTTAGTTATCGATTAATGAATTATTGGGCGGTTTGGTGCCTTGGACCAGACCGAGGACCTTAAGATTTTGCATGAACCGAGGACTGGAAGCCAGGTAACACGAGAAATTGTGTAAAGTATTAATATGTAGTAAAAACCTAAGAAAATCTCCCGTTTCCGTCATTTACTATCGAATCGACATAACGCCAGATCGTCACATTGGTCGCTTTTCTCTCTGAAACGGTTACATTTATCGTCTGCAAGCCCTTGTCGCGTGATGCGGTATGCAGACACAGTACAAGCAGCACACTAGAACACAGAATAAGAATCTACGTTGATGCAATCGGCCAGTAAGAAGAGCTACATTTCAAGTTTTAGTTATCGATTAATGAATTATTGGGCGGTTTGGTGCCTTGGACCAGACCGAGGACCTTAAGATTTTGCATGAACCGAGGACTGGCAGCCAGGTAACACGAGAAATTGTGTAAAGTGTTAATATGTAGTAAAAACCTAAGAAAATCTCCCGTTTCCGTCATTTACTATCGAATCGACATAACGCCAGATCGTCACAGTGGTCGCTTTTCTCTCTGAAACGGTTACATTTATCGTCTGCAAGCCGTTGTCGCGTGATGCGGTATGCAGACACAGTACAAACAGCACACTAGAACACAGAATAAGAATCTACGTTGATGCAATCGGCCAGTAAGAAGAGCTACATTTCAAGTTTTAGTTATCGATTAATGAATTACTGGGCGGTTTGGTGCCTTGGACCAGACCGAGGACCTTAAGATTTTGCATGAACCGAGGACTGGCAGCCAGGTAACACGAGAAATTGTGTAAAGTGTTAATATGTAGTAAAAACCTAAGAAAATCTCCCGTTTCCGTAATTTACTATCGAATCGACATAACGCCAGATCGTCACAGTGGTCGCTTTTATCTCTGAAACGGTTACAGTTATCGTCTGCAAGCCCTTGTCGCGTGATGCGGTATGCAGACACAGTACAAGCAGCACACTAGAACACAGAATAAGAATCTACGTTGATGCAATCGGCCAGTAAGAAGAGCTACATTTCAAGTTTTAGTTATCGATTAATGAATTATTGGGCGGTTTGGTGCCTTGGACCAGACCGAGGACCTTAAGATTTTGCATGAACCGAGGACTGGCAGCCAGGTAACACGAGAAATTGTGTAAAGTGTTAATATGTAGTAAAAACCTAAGAAAATCTCCCGTTTCCGTCATTTACTATCGAATCGACATAACGCCAGATCGTCACATTGGTCGCTTTTCTCTCTGAAACGGTTACATTTATCGTCTGCAAGCCCTTGTCGCGTGATGCGGTATGCAGAAACAGTACAAGCAGCACACTAGAACACAGAATAAGAATCTACGTTGATGCAATCGGCCACTAAGAAGAGCTACATTTCAAGTTTTAGTTATCGATTAATGAATTATTGGGCGGTTTGGTGCCTTGGACCAGACCGAGGACCTTAAGATTTTGCATGAACCGAGGACTGGCAGCCAGGTAACACGAGAAATTGTGTAAAGTGTTAATATGTAGTAAAAACCTAAGAAAATCTCCCGTTTCCGTCATTTACTATCGAATCGACATAACGCCAGATCGTCACAGTGGTCGCTTTTATCTCTGAAACGGTTACAGTTATCGTCTGCAAGCCCTTGTCGCGTGATGCGGTATGCAGAAACAGTACAAGCAGCACACTAGAACACAGAATAAGAATCTACGTTGATGCAATCGGCCAGTAAGAAGAGCTACATTTCAAGTTTTAGTTATCGATTAATGAATTATTGGGCGGTTTGGTGCCTTGGACCAGACCGAGGACCTTAAGATTTTGCATGAACCGAGGACTGGCAGCCAGGTAACACGAGAAATTGTGTAAAGTGTTAATATGTAGTAAAAACCTAAGAAAATCTCCCGTTTCCGTCATTTACTATCGAATCGACATAACGCCAGATCGTCAAAGTGGTCGCTTTTCTCTCTGAAACGGTTACATTTATCGTCTGCAAGCCCTTGTCGCGTGATGCGGTATGCAGACACAGTACAAGCAGCACACTAGAACACAGAATAAGAATCTACGTTGATGCAATCGGCCACTAAGAAGAGCTACATTTCAAGTTTTAGTTATCGATTAATGAATTATTGGGCGGTTTGGTGCCTTGGACCAGACCGAGGACCTTAAGATTTTGCATGAACCGAGGACTGGCAGCCAGGTAACACGAGAAATTGTGTAAAGTGTTAATATGTAGTAAAAACCTAAGAAAATCTCCCGTTTCCGTCATTTACTATCGAATCGACATAACGCCAGATCGTCACAGTGGTCGCTTTTCTCTCTGAAACGGTTACATTTATCGTCTGCAAGCCGTTGTCGCGTGATGCGGTATGCAGACACAGTACAAGCAGCACACTAGAACACACAATAAGAATCTACGTTGATGCAATCGGCCAGTAAGAAGAGCTACATTTCAAGTTTTAGTTATCGATTAATGAATTATTGGGCGGTTTGGTGCCTTGGACCAGACCGAGGACCTTAAGATTTTGCATGAACCGAGGACTGGCAGCCAGGTAACACGAGAAATTGTGTAAAGTGTTAATATGTAGTAAAAACCTAAGAAAATCTCCCGTTTCCGTCATTTACTATCGAATCGACATAACGCCAGATCGTCAAAGTGGTCGCTTTTCTCTCTGAAACGGTTACATTTATCGTCTGCAAGCCCTTGTCGCGTGATGCGGTATGCAGACACAGTACAAGCAGCACACTAGAACACAGAATAAGAATCTACGTTGATGCAATCGGCCAGTAAGAAGAGCTACATTTCAAGTTTTAGTTATCGATTAATGAATTATTGGGCGGTTTGGTGCCTTGGACCAGACCGAGGACCTTAAGATTTTGCATGAACCGAGGACTGGCAGCCAGGTAACACGAGAAATTGTGTAAAGTGTTAATATGTAGTAAAAACCTAAGAAAATCTCCCGTTTCCGTCATTTACTATCGAATCGACATAACGCCAGATCGTCACATTGGTCGCTTTTCTCTCTGAAACGGTTACATTTATCGTCTGCAAGCCCTTGTCGCGTGATGCGGTATGCAGACACAGTACAAGCAGCACACTAGAACACAGAATAAGAATCTACGTTGATGCAATCGGCCAGTAAGAAGAGCTACATTTCAAGTTTTAGTTATCGATTAATGAATTATTGGGCGGTTTGGTGCCTTGGACCAGACCGAGGACCTTAAGATTTTGCATGAACCGAGGACTGGCAGCCAGGTAACACGAGAAATTGTGTAAAGTGTTAATATGTAGTAAAAACCTAAGAAAATCTCCCGTTTCCGTCATTTACTATCGAATCGACATAACGCCAGATCGTCACAGTGGTCGCTTTTATCTCTGAAACGGTTACAGTTATCGTCTGCAAGCCCTTGTCGCGTGATGCGGTATGCAGAAACAGTACAAGCAGCACACTAGAACACAGAATAAGAATCTACGTTGATGCAATCGGCCACTAAGAAGAGCTACATTTCAAGTTTTAGTTATCGATTAATAAATTATTGGGCGGTTTGGTGCCTTGGACCAGACCGAGGACCTTAAGATTTTGCATGAACCGAGGACTGGCAGCCAGGTAACACGAGAAATTGTGTAAAGTGTTAATATGTAGTAAAAACCTAAGAAAATCTCCCGTTTCCGTCATTTACTATCGAATCGACATAACGCCAGATCGTCACAGTGGTCGCTTTTATCTCTGAAACGGTTACAGTTATCGTCTGCAAGCCCTTGTCGCGTGATGCGGTATGCAGAAACAGTACAAGCAGCACACTAGAACACAGAATAAGAATCTACGTTGATGCAATCGGCCAGTAAGAAGAGCTACATTTCAAGTTTTAGTTATCGATTAATGAATTATTGGGCGGTTTGGTGCCTTGGACCAGACCGAGGACCTTAAGATTTTGCATGAACCGAGGACTGGCAGCCAGGTAACACGAGAAATTGTGTAAAGTGTTAATATGTAGTAAAAACCTAAGAAAATCTCCCGTTTCCGTCATTTACTATCGAATCGACATAACGCCAGATCGTCAAAGTGGTCGCTTTTCTCTCTGAAACGGTTACATTTATCGTCTGCAAGCCCTTGTCGCGTGATGCGGTATGCAGACACAGTACAAGCAGCACACTAGAACACAGAATAAGAATCTACGTTGATGCAATCGGCCACTAAGAAGAGCTACATTTCAAGTTTTAGTTATCGATTAATGAATTATTGGGCGGTTTGGTGCCTTGGACCAGACCGAGGACCTTAAGATTTTGCATGAACCGAGGACTGGCAGCCAGGTAACACGAGAAATTGTGTAAAGTGTTAATATGTAGTAAAAACCTAAGAAAATCTCCCGTTTCCGTCATTTACTATCGAATCGACATAACGCCAGATCGTCACAGTGGTCGCTTTTATCTCTGAAACGGTTACATTTATCGTCTGCAAGCCCTTGTCGCGTGATGCGGTATGCAGAAACAGTACAAGCAGCACACTAGAACACAGAATAAGAATCTACGTTGATGCAATCGGCCAGTAAGAAGAGCTACATTTCAAGTTTTAGTTATCGATTAATGAATTATTGGGCGGTTTGGTGCCTTGGACCAGACCGAGGACCTTAAGATTTTGCATGAACCGAGGACTGGCAGCCAGGTAACACGAGAAATTGTGTAAAGTGTTAATATGTAGTAAAAACCTAAGAAAATCTCCCGTTTCCGTCATTTACTATCGAATCGACATAACGCCAGATCGTCAAAGTGGTCGCTTTTCTCTCTGAAACGGTTACATTTATCGTCTGCAAGCCCTTGTCGCGTGATGCGGTATGCAGACACAGTACAAGCAGCACACTAGAACACAGAATAAGAATCTACGTTGATGCAATCGGCCAGTAAGAAGAGCTACATTTCAAGTTTTAGTTATCGATTAATGAATTATTGGGCGGTTTGGTGCCTTGGACCAGACCGAGGACCTTAAGATTTTGCATGAACCGAGGACTGGCAGCCAGGTAACACGAGAAATTGTGTAAAGTGTTAATATGTAGTAAAAACCTAAGAAAATCTCCCGTTTCCGTCATTTACTATCGAATCGACATAACGCCAGATCGTCACATTGGTCGCTTTTCTCTCTGAAACGGTTACATTTATCGTCTGCAAGCCCTTGTCGCGTGATGCGGTATGCAGACACAGTACAAGCAGCACACTAGAACACAGAATAAGAATCTACGTTGATGCAATCGGCCAGTAAGAAGAGCTACATTTCAAGTTTTAGTTATCGATTAATGAATTATTGGGCGGTTTGGTGCCTTGGACCAGACCGAGGACCTTAAGATTTTGCATGAACCGAGGACTGGCAGCCAGGTAACACGAGAAATTGTGTAAAGTGTTAATATGTAGTAAAAACCTAAGAAAATCTCCCGTTTCCGTCATTTACTATCGAATCGACATAACGCCAGATCGTCACAGTGGTCGCTTTTATCTCTGAAACGGTTACAGTTATCGTCTGCAAGCCCTTGTCGCGTGATGCGGTATGCAGACACAGTACAAGCAGCACACTAGAACACAGAATAAGAATCTACGTTGATGCAATCGGCCAGTAAGAAGAGCTACATTTCAAGTTTTAGTTATCGATTAATGAATTATTGGGCGGTTTGGTGCCTTGGACCAGACCGAGGACCTTAAGATTTTGCATGAACCGAGGACTGGCAGCCAGGTAACACGAGAAATTGTGTAAAGTGTTAATATGTAGTAAAAACCTAAGAAAATCTCCCGTTTCCGTCATTTACTATCGAATCGACATAACGCCAGATCGTCACAGTGGTCGCTTTTCTCTCTGAAACGGTTACATTTATCGTCTGCAAGCCGTTGTCGCGTGATGCGGTATGCAGACACAGTACAAACAGCACACTAGAACACAGAATAAGGATCTACGTTGATGCAATCGGCCAGTAAGAAGAGCTACATTTCAAGTTTTAGTTATCGATTAATGAATTACTGGGCGGTTTGGTGCCTTGGACCAGACCGAGGACCTTAAGATTTTGCATGAACCGAGGACTGGCAGCCAGGTAACACGAGAAATTGTGTAAAGTGTTAATATGTAGTAAAAACCTAAGAAAATCTCCCGTTTCCGTAATTTACTATCGAATCGACATAACGCCAGATCGTCACAGTGGTCGCTTTTATCTCTGAAACGGTTACAGTTATCGTCTGCAAGCCCTTGTCGCGTGATGCGGTATGCAGACACAGTACAAGCAGCACACTAGAACACAGAATAAGAATCTACGTTGATGCAATCGGCCAGTAAGAAGAGCTACATTTCAAGTTTTAGTTATCGATTAATGAATTATTGGGCGGTTTGGTGCCTTGGACCAGACCGAGGACCTTAAGATTTTGCATGAACCGAGGACTGGCAGCCAGGTAACACGAGAAATTGTGTAAAGTGTTAATATGTAGTAAAAACCTAAGAAAATCTCCCGTTTCCGTCATTTACTATCGAATCGACATAACGCCAGATCGTCACAGTGGTCGCTTTTCTCTCTGAAACGGTTACATTTATCGTCTGCAAGCCGTTGTCGCGTGATGCGGTATGCAGACACAGTACAAACAGCACACTAGAACACAGAATAAGGATCTACGTTGATGCAATCGGCCAGTAAGAAGAGCTACATTTCAAGTTTTAGTTATCGATTAATGAATTACTGGGCGGTTTGGTGCCTTGGACCAGACCGAGGACCTTAAGATTTTGCATGAACCGAGGACTGGCAGCCAGGTAACACGAGAAATTGTGTAAAGTGTTAATATGTAGTAAAAACCTAAGAAAATCTCCCGTTTCCGTAATTTACTATCGAATCGACATAACGCCAGATCGTCACAGTGGTCGCTTTTATCTCTGAAACGGTTACAGTTATCGTCTGCAAGCCCTTGTCGCGTGATGCGGTATGCAGACACAGTACAAGCAGCACACTAGAACACAGAATAAGAATCTACGTTGATGCAATCGGCCAGTAAGAAGAGCTACATTTCAAGTTTTAGTTATCGATTAATGAATTATTGGGCGGTTTGGTGCCTTGGACCAGACCGAGGACCTTAAGATTTTGCATGAACCGAGGACTGGCAGCCAGGTAACACGAGAAATTGTGTAAAGTGTTAATATGTAGTAAAAACCTAAGAAAATCTCCCGTTTCCGTCATTTACTATCGAATCGACATAACGCCAGATCGTCACATTGGTCGCTTTTCTCTCTGAAACGGTTACATTTATCGACTGCAAGCCCTTGTCGCGTGATGCGGTATGCAGAAACAGTACAAGCAGCACACTAGAACACAGAATAAGAATCTACGTTGATGCAATCGGCCACTAAGAAGAGCTACATTTCAAGTTTTAGTTATCGATTAATGAATTATTGGGCGGTTTGGTGCCTTGGACCAGACCGAGGACCTTAAGATTTTGCATGAACCGAGGACTGGCAGCCAGGTAACACGAGAAATTGTGTAAAGTGTTAATATGTAGTAAAAACCTAAGAAAATCTCCCGTTTCCGTCATTTACTATCGAATCGACATAACGCCAGATCGTCACAGTGGTCGCTTTTCTCTCTGAAACGGTTACATTTATCGTCTGCAAGCCGTTGTCGCGTGATGCGGTATGCAGACACAGTACAAGCAGCACACTAGAACACACAATAAGAATCTACGTTGATGCAATCGGCCAGTAAGAAGAGCTACATTTCAAGGTTTAGTTATCGATTAATGAATTATTGGGCGGTTTGGTGCCTTGGTCCAGACCGAGGACCTTAAGATTTTGCATGAACCGAGGACTGGCAGCCAGGTAACACGAGAAATTGTGTAAAGTGTTAATATGTAGTAAAAACCTAAGAAAATCTCCCGTTTCCGTCATTTACTGTCGAATCGACATAACGCCAGATCGTCACAGTGGTCGCTTTTCTCTCTGAAACGGTTACATTTATCGTCTGCAAGCTGTTGTCGCGTGATGCGGTCTGCAGACACAGTACAAGCAGCACACTAGAACACACAATAAGAATCTACGTTGATGCAATCTGCCAGTAACAAGAGCTACATTTCAAGTTTTAGTTATCGATTAATGAATTATTGGGCGGTTTGGTGCCTTGGACCAGACCGAGGACCTTAAGATTTTGCATGAACCGAGGACTGGCAGCCAGGTAACACGAGAAATTGTGTAAAGTGTTAATATGTAGTAAAAACCTAAGAAAATCTCCCGTTTCCGTCATTTACTATCGAATCGACATAACGCCAGATCGTCACAGTGGTCGCTTTTCTCTCTGAAACGGTTACATTTATCGTCTGCAAGCCCTTGTCGCGTGATGCGGTATGCAGAGTCACTACAAGCGGCATAGTAGAACACTGAAGAAGCATCTAAGTTTATGCAATCGCCCAGTAAGAAGAGCTACATTTCAAGTTTTAGTTATCGATTAATGAATTATTGGGCGGTTTGGTGCCTTGGACCAGACCGAGGACCTTAAGATTTTGCATGAACCGAGGACTGGCAGCCAGGTAACACGAGAAATTGTGTAAAGTGTAAATATGTAGTAAAAACCTAAGAAAATCTCCCGTTTCCGTCATTTACTATCGAATCGACATAACGCCAGATCGTCACAGTGGTCGCTTTTATCTCTGAAACGGTTACAGTTATCGTCTGCAAGCCCTTGTCGCGTGATGCGGTATGCAGACACAGTACAAGCAGCACACTAGAACACAGAATAAGAATCTACGTTGATGCAATCGGCCAGTAAGAAGAGCTACATTTCAAGTTTTAGTTATCGATTAATGAATTATTGGGCGGTTTGGTGCCTTGGACCAGACCGAGGACCTTAAGATTTTGCATGAACCGAGGACTGGCAGCCAGGTAACACGAGAAATTGTGTAAAGTGTTAATATGTAGTAAAAACCTAAGAAAATCTCCCGTTTCCGTCATTTACTATCGAATCGACATAACGCCAGATCGTCAAAGTGGTCGCTTTTCTCTCTGAAACGGTTACATTTATCGTCTGCAAGCCCTTGTCGCGTGATGCGGTATGCAGACACAGTACAAGCAGCACACTAGAACACAGAATAAGAATCTACGTTGATGCAATCGGCCAGTAAGAAGAGCTACATTTCAAGTTTTAGTTATCGATTAATGAATTATTGGGCGGTTTGGTGCCTTGGACCAGACCGAGGACCTTAAGATTTTGCATGAACCGAGGACTGGCAGCCAGGTAACACGAGAAATTGTGTAAAGTGTTAATATGTAGTAAAAACCTAAGAAAATCTCCCGTTTCCGTCATTTACTATCGAATCGACATAACGCCAGATCGTCACATTGGTCGCTTTTCTCTCTGAAACGGTTACATTTATCGTCTGCAAGCCCTTGTCGCGTGATGCGGTATGCAGACACAGTACAAGCAGCACACTAGAACACAGAATAAGAATCTACGTTGATGCAATCGGCCAGTAAGAAGAGCTACATTTCAAGTTTTAGTTATCGATTAATGAATTATTGGGCGGTTTGGTGCCTTGGACCAGACCGAGGACCTTAAGATTTTGCATGAACCGAGGACTGGCAGCCAGGTAACACGAGAAATTGTGTAAAGTGTTAATATGTAGTAAAAACCTAAGAAAATCTCCCGTTTCCGTCATTTACTATCGAATCGACATAACGCCAGATCGTCACATTGGTCGCTTTTCTCTCTGAAACGGTTACATTTATCGTCTGCAAGCCCTTGTCGCGTGATGCGGTATGCAGACACAGTACAAGCAGCACACTAGAACACAGAATAAGAATCTACGTTGATGCAATCGGCCAGTAAGAAGAGCTACATTTCAAGTTTTAGTTATCGATTAATGAATTATTGGGCGGTTTGGTGCCTTGGACCAGACCGAGGACCTTAAGATTTTGCATGAACCGAGGACTGGCAGCCAGGTAACACGAGAAATTGTGTAAAGTGTTAATATGTAGTAAAAACCTAAGAAAATCTCCCGTTTCCGTCATTTACTATCGAATCGACATAACGCCAGATCGTCACATTGGTCGCTTTTCTCTCTGAAACGGTTACATTTATCGTCTGCAAGCCCTTGTCGCGTGATGCGGTATGCAGACACAGTACAAGCAGCACACTAGAACACAGAATAAGAATCTACGTTGATGCAATCGGCCAGTAAGAAGAGCTACATTTCAAGTTTTAGTTATCGATTAATGAATTATTGGGCGGTTTGGTGCCTTGGACCAGACCGAGGACCTTAAGATTTTGCATGAACCGAGGACTGGCAGCCAGGTAACACGAGAAATTGTGTAAAGTGTTAATATGTAGTAAAAACCTAAGAAAATCTCCCGTTTCCGTCATTTACTATCGAATCGACATAACGCCAGATCGTCACAGTGGTCGCTTTTCTCTCTGAAACGGTTACAGTTATCGTCTGCAAGCCCTTGTCGCGTGATGCGGTATGCAGACACAGTACAAGCAGCACACTAGAACACAGAATAAGAATCTACGTTGATGCAATCGGCCAGTAAGAAGAGCTACATTTCAAGTTTTAGTTATCGATTAATGAATTATTGGGCGGTTTCGTGCCTTGGACCAGACCGAGGACCTTAAGATTTTGCATGAACCGAGGACTGGCAGCCAGGTAACACGAGAAATTGTGTAAAGTGTTAATATGTAGTAAAAACCTAAGAAAATCTCCCGTTTCCGTCATTTACTATCGAATCGACATAACGCCAGATCGTCACAGTGGTCGCTTTTCTCTCTGAAACGGTTACATTTATCGTCTGCAAGCCGTTGTCGCGTGATGCGGTATGCAGACACAGTACAAGCAGCACACTAGAACACAGAATAAGAATCTACGTTGATGCAATCGGCCAGTAAGAAGAGCTACATTTCAAGTTTTAGTTATCGATTAATGAATTATTGGGCGGTTTGGTGCCTTGGACCAGACCGAGGACCTTAAGATTTTGCATGAACCGAGGACTGGCAGCCAGGTAACACGAGAAATTGTGTAAAGTGTTAATATGTAGTAAAAACCTAAGAAAATCTCCCGTTTCCGTCATTTACTATCGAATCGACATAACGCCAGATCGTCACATTGGTCGCTTTTCTCTCTGAAACGGTTACATTTATCGTCTGCAAGCCCTTGTCGCGTGATGCGGTATGCAGACACAGTACAAGCAGCACACTAGAACACAGAATAAGAATCTACGTTGATGCAATCGGCCAGTAAGAAGAGCTACATTTCAAGTTTTAGTTATCGATTAATGAATTATTGGGCGGTTTGGTGCCTTGGACCAGACCGAGGACCTTAAGATTTTGCATGAACCGAGGACTGGCAGCCAGGTAACACGAGAAATTGTGTAAAGTGTTAATATGTAGTAAAAACCTAAGAAAATCTCCCGTTTCCGTCATTTACTATCGAATCGACATAACGCCAGATCGTCACATTGGTCGCTTTTCTCTCTGCAACGGTTACATTTATCGTCTGCAAGCCCTTGTCGCGTGATGCGGTATGCAGACACAGTACAAGCAGCACACTAGAACACAGAATAAGAATCTACGTTGATGCAATCGGCCAGTAAGAAGAGCTACATTTCAAGTTTTAGTTATCGATTAATGAATTATTGGGCGGTTTGGTGCCTTGGACCAGACCGAGGACCTTAAGATTTAGCATGAACCGAGGACTGGCAGCCAGGTAACACGAGAAATTGTGTAAAGTGTTAATATGTAGTAAAAACCTAAGAAAATCTCCCGTTTCCGTCATTTACTATCGAATCGACATAACGCCAGATCGTCACAGTGGTCGCTTTTATCTCTGAAACGGTTACAGTTATCGTCTGCAAGCCCTTGTCGCGTGATGCGGTATGCAGACACAGTACAAGCAGCACACTAGAACACAGAATAAGAATCTACGTTGATGCAATCGGCCAGTAAGAAGAGCTACATTTCAAGTTTTAGTTATCGATTAATGAATTATTGGGCGGTTTGGTGCCTTGGACCAGACCGAGGACCTTAAGATTTTGCATGAACCGAGGACCGGCAGCCAGGTAACACGAGAAATTGTGTAAAGTGTTAATATGTAGTAAAAACCTAAGAAAATCTCCCGTTTCCGTCATTTACTATCGAATCGACATAACGCCAGATCGTCACATTGGTCGCTTTTCTCTCTGAAACGGTTACACTTATCGTCTGCAAGCCCTTGTCGCGTGATGCGGTATGCAGACACAGTACAAGCAGCACACTAGAACACAGAATAAGAATCTACGTTGATGCAATCAGCCAGTAAGAAGAGCTACATTTCAAGTTTTAGTTATCGATTAATGAATTATTGGGCGGTTTGGTGCCTTGGACCAGACCGAGGACCTTAAGATTTTGCATGAACCGAGGACTGGCAGCCAGGTAACACGAGAAATTGTGTAAAGTGTTAATATGTAGTAAAAACCTAAGAAAATCTCCCGTTTCCGTCATTTACTATCGAATCGACATAACGCCAGATCGTCACAGTGGTCGCTTTACTCTCTGAAACGGTTACATTTACCGTCTGCAAGCCCTTGTCGCGTGATGCGGTATGCAGAGTCACTACAAGCGGCATAGTAGAACACTGAAGATGCATCTAAGTTTATGCAATCGCCCAGTAAGAAGAGCTACATTTCAAGTTTTAGTTATCGATTAATGAATTATTGGGCGGTTTGGTGCCTTGGACCAGACCGAGGACCTTAAGATTTTGCATGAACCGAGGACTGGCAGCCAGGTAACACGAGAAATTGTTTAAAGTGTTAATATGTAGTAAAAACCTAAGAAAATCTCCCGTTTCCGTCATTTACTATCGAATCGACATAACGCCAGATCGTCACAGTGGTCGCTTTTATCTCTGAAACGGTTACAGTTATCGTCTGCAAGCCCTTGTCGCGTGATGCGGTATGCAGACACAGTACAAGCAGCACACTAGAACACAGAATAAGAATCTACGTTGATGCAATCGGCCAGTAAGAAGAGCTACATTTCAAGTTTTAGTTATCGATTAATGAATTATTGGGCGGTTTGGTGCCTTGGACCAGACCGAGGACCTTAAGATTTTGCATGAACCGAGGACTGGCAGCCAGGTAACACGAGAAATTGTGTAAAGTGTTAATATGTAGTAAAAACCTAAGAAAATCTCCCGTTTCCGTCATTTACTATCGAATCGACATAACGCCAGATCGTCACAGTGGTCGCTTTTCTCTCTGAAACGGTTACATTTATCGTCTGCAAGCCGTTGTCGCGTGATGCGGTATGCAGACACAGTACAAGCAGCACACTAGAACACAGAATAAGAATCTACGTTGATGCAATCGGCCAGTAAGAAGAGCTACATTTCAAGTTTTAGTTATCGATTAATGAATTATTGGGCGGTTTGGTGCCTTGGACCAGACCGAGGACCTTAAGATTTTGCATGAACCGAGGACTGGCAGCCAGGTAACACGAGAAATTGTGTAAAGTGTTAATATGTAGTAAAAACCTAAGAAAATCTCCCGTTTCCGTCATTTACTATCGAATCGACATAACGCCAGATCGTCACATTGGTCGCTTTTCTCTCTGAAACGGTTACATTTATCGTCTGCAAGCCCTTGTCGCGTGATGCGGTATGCAGACACAGTACAAGCAGCACACTAGAACACAGAATAAGAATCTACGTTGATGCAATCGGCCAGTAAGAAGAGCTACATTTCAAGTTTTAGTTATCGATTAATGAATTATTGGGCGGTTTGGTGCCTTGGACCAGACCGAGGACCTTAAGACTTTGCATGAACCGAGGACTGGCAGCCAGGTAACACGAGAAATTGTGTAAAGTGTTAATATGTAGTAAAAACCTAAGAAAATCTCCCGTTTCCGTCATTTACTATCGAATCGACATAACGCCAGATCGTCACATTGGTCGCTTTTCTCTCTGAAACGGTTACATTTATCGTCTGCAAGCCCTTGTCGCGTGATGCGGTATGCAGACACAGTACAAGCAGCACACTAGAACACAGAATAAGAATCTACGTTGATGCAATCGGCCAGTAAGAAGAGCTACATTTCAAGTTTTAGTTATCGATTAATGAATTATTGGGCGGTTTGGTGCCTTGGACCAGACCGAGGACCTTAAGATTTTGCATGAACCGAGGACTGGCAGCCAGGTAACACGAGAAATTGTGTAAAGTGTTAATATGTAGTAAAAACCTAAGAAAATCTCCCGTTTCCGTCATTTACTATCGAATCGACATAACGCCAGATCGTCACAGTGGTCGCTTTTCTCTCTGAAACGGTTACAGTTATCGTCTGCAAGCCCTTGTCGCGTGATGCGGTATGCAGACACAGTACAAGCAGCACACTAGAACACAGAATAAGAATCTACGTTGATGCAATCGGCCAGTAAGAAGAGCTACATTTCAAGTTTTAGTTATCGATTAATGAATTATTGGGCGGTTTGGTGCCTTGGACCAGACCGAGGACCTTAAGATTTTGCATGAACCGAGGACTGGCAGCCAGGTAACACGAGAAATTGTGTAAAGTGTTAATATGTAGTAAAAACCTAAGAAAATCTCCCGTTTCCGTCATTTACTATCGAATCGACATAACGCCAGATCGTCACAGTGGTCGCTTTTCTCTCTGAAACGGTTACATTTATCGTCTGCAAGCCGTTGTCGCGTGATGCGGTATGCAGACACAGTACAAGCAGCACACTAGAACACAGAATAAGAATCTACGTTGATGCAATCGGCCAGTAAGAAGAGCTACATTTCAAGTTTTAGTTATCGATTAATGAATTATTGGGCGGTTTGGTGCCTTGGACCAGACCGAGGACCTTAAGATTTTGCATGAACCGAGGACTGGCAGCCAGGTAACACGAGAAATTGTGTAAAGTGTTAATATGTAGTAAAAACCTAAGAAAATCTCCCGTTTCCGTCATTTACTATCGAATCGACATAACGCCAGATCGTCACATTGGTCGCTTTTCTCTCTGAAACGGTTACATTTATCGTCTGCAAGCCCTTGTCGCGTGATGCGGTATGCAGACACAGTACAAGCAGCACACTAGAACACAGAATAAGAATCTACGTTGATGCAATCGGCCAGTAAGAAGAGCTACATTTCAAGTTTTAGTTATCGATTAATGAATTATTGGGCGGTTTGGTGCCTTGGACCAGACCGAGGACCTTAAGATTTTGCATGAACCGAGGACTGGCAGCCAGGTAACACGAGAAATTGTGTAAAGTGTTAATATGTAGTAAAAACCTAAGAAAATCTCCCGTTTCCGTCATTTACTATCGAATCGACATAACGCCAGATCGTCACATTGGTCGCTTTTCTCTCTGCAACGGTTACATTTATCGTCTGCAAGCCCTTGTCGCGTGATGCGGTATGCAGACACAGTACAAGCAGCACACTAGAACACAGAATAAGAATCTACGTTGATGCAATCGGCCAGTAAGAAGAGCTACATTTCAAGTTTTAGTTATCGATTAATGAATTATTGGGCGGTTTGGTGCCTTGGACCAGACCGAGGACCTTAAGATTTTGCATGAACCGAGGACTGGCAGCCAGGTAACACGAGAAATTGTGTAAAGTGTTAATATGTAGTAAAAACCTAAGAAAATCTCCCGTTTCCGTCATTTACTATCGAATCGACATAACGCCAGATCGTCACAGTGGTCGCTTTTATCTCTGAAACGGTTACAGTTATCGTCTGCAAGCCCTTGTCGCGTGATGCGGTATGCAGACACAGTACAAGCAGCACACTAGAACACAGAATAAGAATCTACGTTGATGCAATCGGCCAGTAAGAAGAGCTACATTTCAAGTTTTAGTTATCGATTAATGAATTATTGGGCGGTTTGGTGCCTTGGACCAGACCGAGGACCTTAAGATTTTGCATGAACCGAGGACTGGCAGCCAGGTAACACGAGAAATTGTGTAAAGTGTTAATATGTAGTAAAAACATAAGAAAATCTCCCGTTTCCGTCATTTACTATCGAATCGACATAACGCCAGATCGTCACATTGGTCGCTTTTCTCTCTGAAACGGTTACACTTATCGTCTGCAAGCCCTTGTCGCGTGATGCGGTATGCAGACACAGTACAAGCAGCACACTAGAACACAGAATAAGAATCTACGTTGATGCAATCAGCCAGTAAGAAGAGCTACATTTCAAGTTTTAGTTATCGATTAATGAATTATTGGGCGGTTTGGTGCCTTGGACCAGACCGAGGACCTTAAGATTTTGCATGAACCGAGGACTGGCAGCCAGGTAACACGAGAAATTGTGTAAAGTGTTAATATGTAGTAAAAACCTAAGAAAATCTCCCGTTTCCGTCATTTACTATCGAATCGACATAACGCCAGATCGTCACAGTGGTCGCTTTTCTCTCTGAAACGGTTACATTTACCGTCTGCAAGCCCTTGTCGCGTGATGCGGTATGCAGAGTCACTACAAGCGGCATAGTAGAACACTGAAGAAGCATCTAAGTTTATGCAATCGCCCAGTAAGAAGAGCTACATTTCAAGTTTTAGTTATCGATTAATGAATTATTTTGCGGTTTGGTGCCTTGGACCAGACCGAGGACCTTAAGATTTTGCATGAACCGAGGACTGGCAGCCAGGTAACACGAGAAATTGTTTAAAGTGTTAATATGTAGTAAAAACCTAAGAAAATCTCCCGTTTCCGTCATTTACTATCGAATCGACATAACGCCAGATCGTCACAGTGGTCGCTTTTATCTCTGAAACGGTTACAGTTATCGTCTGCAAGCCCTTGTCGCGTGATGCGGTATGCAGACACAGTACAAGCAGCACACTAGAACACAGAATAAGAATCTACGTTGATGCAATCGGCCAGTAAGAAGAGCTACATTTCAAGTTTTAGTTATCGATTAATGAATTATTGGGCGGTTTGGTGCCTTGGACCAGACCGAGGACCTTAAGATTTTGCATGAACCGAGGACTGGCAGCCAGGTAACACGAGAAATTGTGTAATGTGTTAATATGTAGTAAAAACCTAAGAAAATCTCCCGTTTCCGTCATTTACTATCGAATCGACATAACGCCAGATCGTCACAGTGGTCGATTTTCTCTCTGAAACGGTTACATTTATCGTCTGCAAGCCGTTGTCGCGTGATGCGGTATGCAGACACAGTACAAGCAGCACACTATAACACAGAATAAGAATCTACGTTGATGCAATCGGCCAGTAAGAAGAGCTACATTTCAAGTTTTAGTTATCGATTAATGAATTATTGGGCGGTTTGGTGCCTTGGACCAGACCGAGGACCTTAAGATTTTGCATGAACCGAGGACTGGCAGCCAGGTAACACGAGAAATTGTGTAAAGTGTTAATATGTAGTAAAAACCTAAGAAAATCTCCCGTTTCCGTCATTTACTATCGAATCGACATAACGCCAGATCGTCACATTGGTCGCTTTTCTCTCTGAAACGGTTACATTTATCGTCTGCAAGCCCTTGTCGCGTGATGCGGTATGCAGACACAGTACAAGCAGCACACTAGAACACAGAATAAGAATCTACGTTGATGCAATCGGCCAGTAAGAAGAGCTACATTTCAAGATTTAGTTATCGATTAATGAATTATTGGGCGGTTTGGTGCCTTGGACCAGACCGAGGACCTTAAGATTTTGCATGAACCGAGGACTGGCAGCCAGGTAACACGAGAAATTGTGTAAAGTGTTAATATGTAGTAAAAACCTAAGAAAATCTCCCGTTTCCGTCATTTACTATCGAATCGACATAACGCCAGATCGTCACATTGGTCGCTTTTCTCTCTGCAACGGTTACATTTATCGTCTGCAAGCCCTTGTCGCGTGATGCGGTATGCAGACACAGTACAAGCAGCACACTAGAACACAGAATAAGAATCTACGTTGATGCAATCGGCCAGTAAGAAGAGCTACATTTCAAGTTTTAGTTATCGATTAATGAATTATTGGGCGGTTTGGTGCCTTGGACCAGACCGAGGACCTTAAGATTTTGCATGAACCGAGGACTGGCAGCCAGGTAACACGAGAAATTGTGTAAAGTGTTAATATGTAGTAAAAACCTAAGAAAATCTCCCGTTTCCGTCATTTACTATCGAATCGACATAACGCCAGATCGTCACAGTGGTCGCTTTTATCTCTGAAACGGTTACAGTTATCGTCTGCAAGCCCTTGTCGCGTGATGCGGTATGCAGACACAGTACAAGCAGCACACTAGAACACAGAATAAGAATCTACGTTGATGCAATCGGCCAGTAAGAAGAGCTACATTTCAAGTTTTAGTTATCGATTAATGAATTATTGGGCGGTTTGGTGCCTTGGACCAGACCGAGGACCTTAAGATTTTGCATGAACCGAGGACTGGCAGCCAGGTAACACGAGAAATTGTGTAAAGTGTTAATATGTAGTAAAAACCTAAGAAAATCTCCCGTTTCCGTCATTTACTATCGAATCGACATAACGCCAGATCGTCACATTGGTCGCTTTTCTCTCTGAAACGGTTACACTTATCGTCTGCAAGCCCTTGTCGCGTGATGCGGTATGCAGACACAGTACAAGCAGCACACTAGAACACAGAATAAGAATCTACGTTGATGCAATCAGCCAGTAAGAAGAGCTACATTTCAAGTTTTAGTTATCGATTAATGAATTATTGGGCGGTTTGGTGCCTTGGACCAGACCGAGGACCTTAAGATTTTGCATGAACCGAGGACTGGCAGCCAGGTAACACGAGAAATTGTGTAAAGTGTTAATATGTAGTAAAAACCTAAGAAAATCTCCCGTTTCCGTCATTTACTATCGAATCGACATAACGCCAGATCGTCACAGTGGTCGCTTTTCTCTCTGAAACGGTTACATTTACCGTCTGCAAGCCCTTGTCGCGTGATGCGGTATGCAGAGTCACTACAAGCGGCATAGTAGAACACTGAAGAAGCATCTAAGTTTATGCAATCGCCCAGTAAGAAGAGCTACATTTCAAGTTTTAGTTATCGATTAATGAATTATTTTGCGGTTTGGTGCCTTGGACCAGACCGAGGACCTTAAGATTTTGCATGAACCGAGGACTGGCAGCCAGGTAACACGAGAAATTGTTTAAAGTGTTAATATGTAGTAAAAACCTAAGAAAATCTCCCGTTTCCGTCATTTACTATCGAATCGACATAACGCCAGATCGTCACAGTGGTCGCTTTTCTCTCTGAAACGGTTACATTTATCGTCTGCAAGCCGTTGTCGCGTGATGCGGTATGCAGACACAGTACAAGCAGCACACTAGAACACAGAATAAGAATCTACGTTGATGCAATCGGCCAGTAAGAAGAGCTACATTTCAAGTTTTAGTTATCGATTAATGAATTATTGGGCGGTTTGGTGCCTTGGACCAGACCGAGGACCTTAAGATTTTGCATGAACCGAGGACTGGCAGCCAGGTAACACGAGAAATTGTGTAAAGTGTTAATATGTAGTAAAAACCTAAGAAAATCTCCCGTTTCCGTCATTTACTATCGAATCGACATAACGCCAGATCGTCACATTGGTCGCTTTTCTCTCTGAAACGGTTACATTTATCGTCTGCAAGCCCTTGTCGCGTGATGCGGTATGCAGACACAGTACAAGCAGCACACTAGAACACAGAATAAGAATCTACGTTGATGCAATCGGCCAGTAAGAAGAGCTACATTTCAAGTTTTAGTTATCGATTAATGAATTATTGGGCGGTTTGGTGCCTTGGACCAGACCGAGGACCTTAAGAATTTGCATGAACCGAAGACTGGCAGCCAGGTAACACGAGAAATTGTGTAAAGTGTTAATATGTAGTAAAAACCTAAGAAAATCTCCCGTTTCCGTCATTTACTATCGAATCGACATAACGCCAGATCGTCACATTGGTCGCTTTTCTCTCTGAAACGGTTACATTTATCGTCTGCAAGCTCTTGTCGCGTGATGCGGTATGCAGACACAGTACAAGCAGCACACTAGAACACAGAATAAGAATCTACGTTGATGCAATCGGCCAGTAAGAAGAGCTACATTTCAAGTTTTAGTTATCGATTAATGAATTATTGGGCGGTTTGGTGCCTTGGACCAGACCGAGGACCTTAAGATTTTGCATGAACCGAGGACTGGCAGCCAGGTAACACGAGAAATTGTGTAAAGTGTTAATATGTAGTAAAAACCTAAGAAAATCTCCCGTTTCCGTCATTTACTATCGAATCGACATAACGCCAGATCGTCACAGTGGTCGCTTTTCTCTCTGAAACGGTTACAGTTATCGTCTGCAAGCCCTTGTCGCGTGATGCGGTATGCAGACACAGTACAAGCAGCACACTAGAACACAGAATAAGAATCTACGTTGATGCAATCGGCCAGTAAGAAGAGCTACATTTCAAGTTTTAGTTATCGATTAATGAATTATTGGGCAGTTTGGTGCCTTGGACCAGACCGAGGACCTTAAGATTTTGCATGAACCGAGGACTGGCAGCCAGGTAACACGAGAAATTGTGTAAAGTGTTAATATGTAGTAAAAACATAAGAAAATCTCCCGTTTCCGTCATTTACTATCGAATCGACATAACGCCAGATCGTCACATTGGTCGCTTTTCTCTCTGAAACGGTTACATTTATCGTCTGCAAGCCCTTGTCGCGTGATGCGGTATGCAGACACAGTACAAGCAGCACACTAGAACACAGAATAAGAATCTACGTTGATGCAATCGGCCAGTAAGAAGAGCTACATTTCAAGTTTTAGTTATCGATTAATGAATTATTGGGCGGTTTGGTGCCTTGGACCAGACCGAGGACCTTAAGATTTTGCATGAACCGAGGACTGGCAGCCAGGTAACACGAGAAATTGTGTAAAGTGTTAATATGTAGTAAAAACCTAAGAAAATCTCCCGTTTCCGTCATTTACTATCGAATCGACATAACGCCAGATCGTCACATTGGTCGCTTTTCTCTCTGCAACGGTTACATTTATCGTCTGCAAGCCCTTGTCGCGTGATGCGGTATGCAGACACAGTACAAGCAGCACACTAGAACACAGAAGAAGAATCTACGTTGATGCAATCGGCCAGTAAGAAGAGCTACATTTCAAGTTTTAGTTATCGATTAATGAATTATTGGGCGGTTTGGTGCCTTGGACCAGACCGAGGACCTTAAGATTTTGCATGAACCGAGGACTGGCAGCCAGGTAACACGAGAAATTGTGTAAAGTGTTAATATGTAGTAAAAACCTAAGAAAATCTCCCGTTTCCGTCATTTACTATCGAATCGACATAACGCCAGATCGTCACAGTGGTCGCTTTTCTCTCTGAAACGGTTACATTTACCGTCTGCAAGCCCTTGTCGCGTGATGCGGTATGCAGAGTCACTACAAGCGGCATAGTAGAACACTGAAGAAGCATCTAAGTTTATGCAATCGCCCAGTAAGAAGAGCTACATTTCAAGTTTTAGTTATCGATTAATGAATTATTTTGCGGTTTGGTGCCTTGGACCAGACCGAGGACCTTAAGATTTTGCATGAACCGAGGACTGGCAGCCAGGTAACACGAGAAATTGTGTCAAGTGTTAATATGTAGTAAAAACCTAAGAAAATCTCCCGTTTCCGTCATTTACTATCGAATCGACATAACGCCAGATCGTCACAGTGGTCGCTTTTCTCTCTGAAACGGTTACATTTATCGTCTGCAAGCCGTTGTCGCGTGATGCGGTATGCAGACACAGTACAAGCAGCACACTAGAACACAGAATAAGAATCTACGTTGATGCAATCTGCCAGTAAGAAGAGCTACATTTCAAGTTTTAGTTATCGATTAATGAATTATTGGGCGGTTTGGTGCCTTGGACCAGACCGAGGACCTAAAGATTTTGCATGAACCGAGGACTGGCAGCCAGGTAACACGAGAAATTGTGTAAAGTGTTAATATGTAGTAAAAACCCAAGAAAATCTCCCGTTTCCGTCATTTACTATCGAATCGACATAACGCCAGATCGTCACAGTGGTCGCTTTTCTCTCTGAAACGGTTACATTTATCGTCTGCAAGCCGTTGTCGCGTGATGCGGTATGCAGACACAGTACAAGCAGCACACTAGAACACAGAATAAGAATCTACGTTGATGCAATCGGCCAGTAAGAAGAGCTACATTTCAAGTTTTGGTTATCGATTAATGAATTATTGGGCGGTTTGGTGCCTTGGACCAGACCGAAGACCTTAAGATTTTGCATGAACCGAGGACTGGCAGCCAGGTAACACGAGAAATAGTGTAAAGTGTTAATATGTAGTAAAAACCTAAGAAAATCTTCCGTTTCCGTCCTTTACTATCGAATCGACATAACGCCAGATCGTCACAGTGGTCGCTTTTCTCTCTGAAACAGTTACATTTATCGTCTGCAAGCCGTTGTCACGTGATGCGGTATGCAGACACAGTACAAGCAGCACACTAGAACACAGAATAAGAATCTACGTTGATGCAATCGGCCAGTAAGAAGAGCTACATTTCAAGTTTTAGTTATCGATTACTGAATTATTGGGCGGTTTGGTGCCTTGGACCAGACCGAGGACCTTAAGATTTTGCATGAACCGAGGACTGGCAGCCAGGTAACACGAGAAATTGTGTAAAGTGTTAATATGTAGTAAAAACCTAAGAAAATCTCCCGTTTCCGTCATTTACTATCGAATCGACATAACGCCAGATCGTCACATTGGTCGCTTTTCTCTCTGAAACGGTTACATTTATCGTCTGCAAGCCCTTGTCGCGTGATGCGGTATGCAGACACAGTACAAGCAGCACACTAGAACACAGAATAAGAATCTACGTTGATGCAATCGGCCAGTAAGAAGAGCTACATTTCAAGTTTTAGTTATCGATTAATGAATTATTGGGCGGTTTGGTGCCTTGGACCAGACCGAGGACCTTAAGATTTTGCATGAACCGAGGACTGGCAGCCAGGTAACACGAGATATTGTGTAAAGTGTTAATATGTAGTAAAAACCTAAGAAAATCTCCCGTTTCCGTCATTTACTATCGAATCGACATAACGCCAGATCGTCACATTGGTCGCTTTTCTCTCTGAAACGGTTACATTTATCGTCTGCAAGCCCTTGTCGCGTGATGCGGTATGCAGACACAGTACAAGCAGCACACTAGAACACAGAATAAGAATCTATGTTGATGTAATCGGCCAGTAAGAAGAGCTACATTTCAAGTTTTAGTTATCGATTAATGAATTATTGGGCGGTTTGGTGCCTTGGACCAGACCGAGGACCTTAAGATTTTGCATGAACCTAGGACTGGCAGCCAGGTAACACGAGAAATTGTGTAAAGTGTTAATATGTAGTAAAAACCTAAGAAAATCTCCCGTTTCCGTCATTTACTATCGAATCGACATAACGCCAGATCGTCACAGTGGTCGCTTTTCTCTCTGAAACGGTTACATTTATCGTCTGCAAGCCGTTGTCGCGTGATGCGGTATGCATACACAGTACAAGCAGCACACTAGAACACAGAATAAGGATCTACGTTGATGCAATCGGCCAGTAAGAAGAGCTACATTTCAAGTTTTAGTTATCGATTAATGAATTATTGGGCGGTTTGGTGCCTTGGACCAGACCGAGGACCTTAAGATTTTGCATGAACCGAGGACTGGCAGACAGGTAACACGAGAAATTGTGTAAAGTGTTAATATGTAGTAAAAACCTAAGAAAATCTCCCGTTTCCGTCATTTACTATCGAATCGACATAACGCCAGATCGTCACAGTGGTCGCTTTTATCTCTGAAACGGTTACAGTTATCGTCTGCAAGCCCTTGTCGCGTGATGCGGTATGCAGACACAGTACAAGCAGCACACTAGAACACAGAATAAGAATCTACGTTGATGCAATCGGCCAGTAAGAAGAGCTACATTTCAAGTTTTAGTTATCGATTAATGAATTATTGGGCGGTTTGGTGCCTTGGACCAGACCGAGGACCTTAAGATTTTGCATGAACCGAGGACTGGCAGCCAGGTAACACGAGAAATTGTGTAAAGTGTTAATATGTAGTAAAAACCTAAGAAAATCTCCCGTTTCCGTCATTTACTATCGAATCGACATAACGCCAGATCGTCACAGTGGTCGCTTTTCTCTCTGAAACGGTTACATTTGTCGTCTGCAAGCCGTTGTCGCGTGATGCGGTATGCAGACACAGTACAAGCAGCACACTAGAACACAGAATAAGAATCTACGATGATGCAATCGGCCAGTAAGAAGAGCTACATTTCAAGTTTTAGTTATCGATTAATGAATTATTGGGCGGTTTGGTGCCTTGGACCAGACCGAGGACCTTAAGATTTTGCATGAACCGAGGACTGGCAGCCAGGTAACACGAGAAATTGTGTAAAGTGTTAATATGTAGTAAAAACCTAAGAAAATCTCACGTTTCCGTCATTTACTATCGAATCGACATAACGCCAGATCGTCACAGTGGTCGCTTTTCTCTCTGAAACGGTTACATTTATCGTCTGCAAGCCGTTCTCGCGTGATGCGGTATGCAGACACAGTACAAGCAGCACACTAGAACACAGAATAAGAATCTACGTTGATGCAATCGGCCAGTAAGAAGAGCTACATTTCAAGTTTTAGTTATCGATTAATGAATTATTGGGCGGTTTGGTGCCTTGGACCAGACCGAGGACCTAAAGATTTTGCATGAACCGAGGACTGGCAGCCAGGTAACACGAGAAATTGTGTAAAGTGTTAATATGTAGTAAAAACCCAAGAAAATCTCCCGTTTCCGTCATTTACTATCGAATCGACATAACGCCAGATCGTTACAGTGGTCGCTTTTCTCTCTGAAACGGTTACATTTATCGTCTGCAAGCCGTTGTCGCGTGATGCGGTATGCAGACACAGTACAAGCAGCACACTAGAACACAGAATAAGAATCTACGTTGATGCAATCGGCCAGTAAGAAGAGCTACATTTCAAGTTTTGGTTATCGATTAATGAATTATTGGGCGGTTTGGTGCCTTGGACCAGACCGAGGACCTTAAGATTTTGCATGAACCGAGGACTGGCAGCCAGGTAACACGAGAAATTGTGTAAAGTGTTAATATGTAGTAAAAACCTAAGAAAATCTCCCGTTTCCGTCATTTACTATCGAATCGACATAACGCCAGATCGTCACAGTGGTCGCTTTTATCTCTGAAACGGTTACAGTTATCGTCTGCAAGCCCTTGTCGCGTGATGCGGTATGCAGACACAGTACAAGCAGCACACTAGAACACAGAATAAGAATCTACGTTGATGCAATCGGCCAGTAAGAAGAGCTACATTTCAAGTTTTAGTTATCGATTAATGAATTATTGGGCGGTTTGGTGCCTTGGACCAGACCGAGGACCTTAAGATTTTGCATGAACCGAGGACTGGCAGCCAGGTAACACGAGAAATTGTGTAAAGTGTTAATATGTAGTAAAAACCTAAGAAAATCTCCCGTTTCCGTCATTTACTATCGAATCGACATAACGCCAGATCGTCACAGTGGTCGCTTTTCTCTCTGAAACGGTTACATTTATCGTCTGCAAGCCGTTGTCGCGTGATGCGGTATGCAGACACAGTACAAGCAGCACACTAGAACACAGAATAAGAATCTACGTTGATGCAATCGGCCAGTAAGAAGAGCTACATTTCAAGTTTTAGTTATCGATTAATGAATTATTGGGCGGTTTGGTGCCTTGGACCAGACCGAGGACCTTAAGATTTTGCATGAACCGAGGACTGGCAGCCAGGTAACACGAGAAATTGTGTAAAGTGTTAATATGTAGTAAAAACCTAAGAAAATCTCCCGTTTCCGTCATTTACTATCGAATCGACATAACGCCAGATCGTCACATTGGTCGCTTTTCTCTCTGAAACGGTTACATTTATCGTCTGCAAGCCGTTGTCGCGTGATGCGGTATGCAGACACAGTACAAGCAGCACACTAGAACACAGAATAAGAATCTACGTTGATGCAATCGGCCAGTAAGAAGAGCTACATTTCAAGTTTTAGTTATCGATTAATGAATTATTGGGCGGTTTGGTGCCTTGGACCAGACCGAGGACCTTAAGATTTTGCATGAACCGAGGACTGGCAGCCAGGTAACACGAGAAATTGTGTAAAGTGTTAATATGTAGTAAAAACCTAAGAAAATCTCCCGTTTCCGTCATTTACTATCGAATCGAAATAACGCCAGATCGTCACATTGGTCGCTTTTCTCTCTGAAACGGTTACATTTATCGTCGGCAAGCTCTTGTCGCGTGATGCGGTATGCAGACACAGTACAAGCAGCACACTAGAACACAGAATAAGAATCTACGTTGATGCAATCGGCCAGTAAGAAGAGCTACATTTCAAGTTTTAGTTATCGATTAATGAATTATTGGGCGGTTTGGTGCCTTGGACCAGACCGAGGTCCTTAAGATTTAGCATGAGCCGAGGACTGGCAGCCAGGTAACACGAGAAATTGTGTAAAGTGTTAATATGTAGTAAAAACCTAAGATAATCTCCCGTTTCCGTCATTTACTATCGAATCGACATAACGCCAGATCGTCACAGTGGTCGCTTTTCTCTCTGAAACGGATACATTTATCGTCTGCAAGCCCTTGTCGCGTGATGCGGTATGCAGACACAGTACAAGCAGCACACTAGAACACAGAATAAGAATCTACGTTGATGCAATCGGCCAGTAAGAAGAGCTACATTTCAAGTTTTAGTTATCGATTAATGAATTATTGGGCGGTTTGGTGCCTTGGACCAGACCGAGGACCTTAAGATTTTGCATGAGCCGAGGACTGGCAGCCAGGTAACACGAGAAATTGTGTAAAGTGTTAATATGTAGTAAAAACCTAAGAAAATCTCCCGTTTCCGTCATTTACTATCGAATCGACATAACGCCAGATCGTCACATTGGTCGCTTTTCTCTCTGAAACGGTTACATTTATCGTCTGCAAGCCCTTGTCGCGTGATGCGGTATGCAGACACAGTACAAGCAGCACACTAGAACACAGAATAAGGATCTACGTTGATGCAATCGGCCAGTAAGAAGAGCTACATTTCAAGTTTTAGTTATCGATTAATGAATTATTGGGTGGTTTGGTGCCTTGGACCAGACCGAGGACCTTAAGATTTTGCATGAACCGAGGACTGGCAGCCAGGTAACACGAGAAATTGTGTAAAGTGTTAATATGTAGTAAAAACATAAGAAAATCTCCCGTTTCCGTCATTTACTATCGAATCGACATAACGCCAGATCGTCACAGTGGTCGCTTTTCTCTCTGAAACGGTTACATTTATCGTCTGCAAGCTCTTGTCGCGTGATGCGGTATGCAGAGTCACTACAAGCGGCATAGTAGAACACTGAAGAAGCATCTAAGTTTATGCAATCGCCCAGTAAGAAGAGCTACATTTCAAGTTTTAGTTATCGATTAATGAATTATTTGTCGGTTTGGTGCCTTGGACCAGACCGAGGACCTTAAGATTTTGCATGAACCGAGGACTGGCAGCCAGGTAACACGAGAAATTGTGTAAAGTGTTAATATGTAGTAAAAACCTAAGAAAATCTCCCGTTCCGTCATTTACTATCGAATCGACATAACGCCAGATCGTCACAGTGGTCGCTTTTCTCTCTGAAACGGTTACATTTATCGTCTGCAAGCCGTTGTCGCGTGATGCGGTATGCAGACACAGTACAAGCAGCACACTAGAACACAGAATAAGAATCTACGTTGATGCAATCGGCCAGTAAGAAGAGCTACATTTCAAGTTTTAGTTATCGATTAATGAATTATTGGGCGGTTTGGTGCCTTGGACCAGACCGAGGACCTTAAGATTTTGCATGAACCGAGGACTGGCAGCCAGGTAACACGAGAAATTGTGTAAAGTGTTAATATGTAGTAAAAACCTAAGAAAATCTCCCGTTTCCGTCATTTACTATCGAATCGACATAACGCCAGATCGTCACATTGGTCGCTTTTCTCTCTGAAACGGTTACATTTATCGTCGGCAAGCCCTTGTCGCGTGATGCGGTATGCAGACACAGTACAAGCAGCACACTAGAACACAGAATAAGAATCTACGTTGATGCAATCGGCCAGTAAGAAGAGCTACATTTCAAGTTTTAGTTATCGATTAATGAATTATTGGGCGGTTTGGTGCCTTGGACCAGACCGAGGACCTTAAGATTTTGCATGAACCGAGGACTGGCAGCCAGGTAACACGAGAAATTGTGTAAAGTGTTAATATGTAGCAAAAACTTAAGAAAATCTCCCATTTCCGTCATTTACTATCGAATCGACATAACGCCAGATCGTCACAGTGGTCGCTTTTCTCTCTGAAACGGTTATATTTATCGTCTGCAAGCCCTTGTCGCGTGATGCGGTATGCAGACACAGTACAAGCAGCACACTAGAACACAGAATAAGAATCTACGTTGATGCAATCGGCCAGTAAGAAGAGCTACATTTCAAGTTTTAGTTATCGATTAATGAATTATTGGGCGGTTTGGTGCCTTGGACCAGACCGAGGACCTTAAGATTTTGCATGAGCCGAGGACTGGCAGCCAGGTAACACGAGAAATTGTGTAAAGTGTTAATATGTAGTAAAAACCTAAGAAAATCTCCCGTTTCCGTCATTTACTATCGAATCGACATAACGCCAGATCGTCACATTGGTCGCTTTTCTCTCTGAAACGGTTACATTTATCGTCTGCAAGCCCTTGTCGCGTGATGCGGTATGCAGACACAGTACAAGCAGCACACTAGAACACAGAATAAGGATCTACGTTGATGCAATCGGCCAGTAAGAAGAGCTACATTTCAAGTTTTAGTTATCGATTAATGAATTATTGGGCGGTTTGGTGCCTTGGACCAGACCGAGGACCTTAAGATTTTGCATGAACCGAGGACTGGCAGCCAGGTAACACGTGAAATTGTGTAAAGTGTTAATATGTAGTAAAAACCTAAGAAAATCTCCCGTTTCCGTCATTTACTATCGAATCGACATAACGCCAGATCGTCACAGTGGTCGCTTTTCTCTCTGAAACGGTTACATTTATCGTCTGCAAGCCCTTGTCGCGTGATGCGGTATGCAGACACAGTACAAGCAGTACACTAGAACACAGAATAAGAATCTACGTTGATGCAATCGGCCAGTAAGAAGAGCTACATTTCAAGTTTTAGTTATCGATTAATGAATTATTGGGCGGTTTGGTGCCTTGGACCAGACCGAGGACCTTAAGATTTTGCATGAACCGAGGACTGGCAGCCAGGTAACACGAGAAATTGTGTAAAGTGTTAATATGTGGTAAAAACATAAGAAAATCTCCCGTTCCGTCATTTACTATCGAATCGACATAACGCCAGATCGTCACATTGGTCGCTTTTCTCTCTGAAACGGTTACATTTATCGTCTGCAAGCCGTTGTCGCGTGATGCGGTATGCAGACACAGTACAAGCAGCACACTAGAACACAGAATAAGAATCTACGTTGATGCAATCGGCCAGTAAGAAGAGCTACATTTCAAGTTTTAGTTATCGATTAATGAATTATTGGGCGGTTTGGTGCCTTGGACCAGACCGAGGACCTTAAGATTTTGCATGAACCGAGGACTGGCAGCCAGGTAACACGAGAAATAGTGTAAAGTGTTAATATGTAGTAAAAAGCTAAGAAAATTTCCCGTTTCCGTCATTTACTATCGAATCGACATAACGCCAGATCGTCACATTGGTCGCTTTTCTCTCTGAAACGGTTACATTTATCGTCTGCAACCCCTTGTCGCGTGATGCGGTATGCAGACACAGTACAAGCAGCACACTAGAACACAGAATAAGAATCTACGTTGATGCAATCGGCCAGTAAGAAGAGCTACATTTCAAGTTTTAGTTATCGATTAATGAATTATTGGGCGGTTTGGTGCCTTGGACCAGACCGAGGACCTTAAGATTTTGCATGAACCGAGGACTGGCAGCCAGGTAACACGAGAAATTGTGTAAAGTGTTAATATGTAGTAAAAACCTAAGAAAATCTCCCGTTTCCGTCATTTACTATCGAATCGACATAACGCCAGATCGTCACATTGGTCGCTTTTCTCTCTGAAACGGTTACATTTATCGTCTGCAAGCCCTTGTCGCGTGATGCGGTATGCAGACACAGTACAAGCAGCACACTAGAACACAGAATAAGAATCTACGTTGATGCAATCGGCCAGTAAGAAGAGCTACATTTCAAGTTTTAGTTATCGATTAATGAATTATTGGGCGGTTTGGTGCCTTGGACCAGACCGAGGACCTTAAGATTTTGAATGAGCCGAGGACTGGCAGCCAGGTAACACGAGAAATTGTGTAAAGTGTTAATATGTAGTAAAAACCTAAGAAAATTTCCCGTTTCCGTCATTTACTATCGAATCGACATAACGCCAGATCGTCACATTGGTCGCTTTTCTCTCTGAAACGGTTACATTTATCGTCTGCAAGCCCTTGTCGCGTGATGCGGTATGCAGACACAGTACAAGCCGCACACTAGAACACAGAATAAGGATCTACGTTGATGCAATCGGCCAGTAAGAAGAGCTACATTTCAAGTTTTAGTTATCGATTAATGAATTATTGGGCGGTTTGGTGCCTTGGACCAGACCGAGGACCTTAAGATTTTGCATGAACCGAGGACTGGCAGCCAGGTAACACGAGAAATTGTGTAAAGTGTTAATATGTAGTAAAAACCTAAGAAAATCTCCCGTTTCCGTCATTTACTATCGAATCGACATAACGCCAGATCGTCACAGTGGTCGCTTTTCTCTCTGAAACGGTTACATTTATCGTCTGCAAGCCCTTGTCGCGTGATGCGGTATGCAGAGTCACTACAAGCGGCATAGTAGAACACTGAAGAAGCATCTAAGTTTATGCAATCGCCCAGTAAAAAGAGCTACATTTCAAGTTTTAGTTATCGATTAATGAATTATTGGGCGGTTTGGTGCCTTGGACCAGACCGAGGACCTTAAGATTTTGCATGAACCGAGGACTGGCAGCCAGGTAACACGAGAAATTGTGTAAAGTGTTAATATGTAGTAAAAACCTAAGAAAATCTCCCGTTTCCGTCATTTACTATCGAATCGACATAACGCCAGATCGTCACAGTGGTCGCTTTTCTCTCTGAAACGGTTACATTTATCGTCTGCAAGCCCTTGTCGCGTGATGCGGTATGCAGACACAGTACAAGCAGCACACTAGAACACAGAATAAGAATCTACGTTGATGCAATCGGCCAGTAAGAAGAGCTACATTTCAAGTTTTAGTTATCGATTAATGAATTATTGGGCGGTTTGGTGCCTTGGACCAGACCGAGGACATTAAGATTTTGCATGAACCGAGGACTGGCAGCCAGGTAACACGAGAAATTGTGTAAAGTGTTAATATGTAGTAAAAACCTAAGAAAATCTCCCGTTTCCGTCATTTACTATCGAATCGACATAACGCCAGATCGTCACAGTGGTCGCTTTTCTCTCTTAAACGGTTACATTTATCGTCTGCAAGCCCTTGTCGCGTGATGCGGTATGCAGACACAGTACAAGCAGCACACTAGAACACAGAATAAGAATCTACGTTGATGCAATTGGCCAGTAAGAATAGCTACATTTCAAGTTTTAGTTATCGATTAATGAATTATTGGGCGGTTTGGTGCCTTGGACCAGACCGAGGACCTTAAGATTTTGCATGAACCGAGGACTGGCAGCCAGGTAACACCAGAAATTGTGTAAAGTGTTATTATGTAGTAAAAACCTAAGAAAATCTCCCGTTTCCGTCATTTACTATCGAATCGACATAACGCCAGATCGTCACATTGGTCGCTTTTCTCTCTGAAACGGTTACATTTATCGTCTGCAAGCCCTTGTCGCGTGATGCGGTATGCAGACACAGTCCAAGCAGCACACTAGAACACAGAATAAGAATCTACGTTGATGCAATCGGCCAGTAAGAAGAGCTACATTTCAAGTTTTAGTTATCGATTAATGAATTATTGGGCGGTTTGGTGCCTTGGACCAGACCGAGGACCTTAAGATTTTGCATGAACCGAGGACTGGCAGCCAGGTAACACGAGAAATTGTGTAAAGTGTTAATATGTAGTAAAAACCTAAGAAAATCTCCCGTTTCCGTCATTTACTATCGAATCGACATAACGCCAGATCGTCACAGTGGTCGCTTTTCTCTCTGAAACGGTTACATTTATCGTCTGCAAGCCCTTGTCGCGTGATGCGGTATGCAGACACAGTACAAGCAGCACACTAGAACACAGAATAAGAATCTACGTTGATGCAATCGGCCAGTAAGAAGAGCTACATTTCAAGTTTTAGTTATCGATTAATGAATTATTGGGCGGTTTGGTGCCTTGGACCAGACCGAGGACCTTAAGATTTTGAATGAGCCGAGGACTGGCAGCCAGGTAACACGAGAAATTGTGTAAAGTGTTAATATGTAGTAAAAACCTAAGAAAATTTCCCGTTTCCGTCATTTACTATCGAATCGACATAACGCCAGATCGTCACATTGGTCGCTTTTCTCTCTGAAACGGTTACATTTATCGTCTGCAAGCCCTTGTCGCGTGATGCGGTATGCAGACACAGTACAAGCCGCACACTAGAACACAGAATAAGGATCTACGTTGATGCAATCGGCCAGTAAGAAGAGCTACATTTCAAGTTTTAGTTATCGATTAATGAATTATTGAGCGGTTTGGTGCCTTGGACCAGACCGAGGACCTTAAGATTTTGCATGAACCGAGGACTGGCAGCCAGGTAACACGAGAAATTGTGTAAAGTGTTAATATGTAGTAAAAACCTAAGAAAATCTCCCGTTTCCGTCATTTACTATCGAATCGACATAACGCCAGATCGTCACAGTGGTCGCTTTTCTCTCTGAAACGGTTACATTTATCGTCTGCAAGCCCTTGTCGCGTGATGCGGTATGCAGAGTCACTACAAGCGGCATAGTAGAACACTGAAGAAGCATCTAAGTTTATGCAATCGGCCAGTAAGAAGAGCTACATTTCAAGTTTTAGTTATCGATTAATGAATTATTGGGCGGTTTGGTGCCTCGGACCAGACCGAGGACCTTAAGATTTTGCATGAACCGAGGACTGGCAGCCAGGTAACACGAGAAATTGTGTAAAGTGTTAATATGTAGTAAAAACCTAAGAAAATCTCCCGTTTCCGTCATTTACTATCGAATCGACATAACGCCAGATCGTCACAGTGGTCGCTTTTCTCTCTGAAACGGTTACATTTATCGTCTGCAAGCCCTTGTCGCGTGATGCGGTATGCAGACACAGTACAAGCAGCACACTAGAACACAGAATAAGAATCTACGTTGATGCAATCGGCCAGTAAGAAGAGCTACATTTCAAGTTTTAGTTATCGATTAATGAATTATTGGGCGGTTTGGTGCCTTGGACCAGACCGAGGACCTTAAGATTTTGCATGAACCGAGGACTGGCAGCCAGGTAACACGAGAAATTGTGTAAAGTGTTAATATGTAGTAAAAACCTAAGAAAATCTCCCGTTTCCGTCATTTACTATCGAATCGACATAACGCCAGATCGTCACATTGGTCGCTTTTCTCTCTGAAACGGTTACATTTATCGTCTGCAAGCCCTTGTCGCGTGATGCGGTATGCAGACACAGTACAAGCAGCACACTAGAACACAGAATAAGAATCTACGTTGATGCAATCGGCCAGTAAGAAGAGCTACATTTCAAGTTTTAGTTATCGATTAATGAATTATTGGGCGGTTTGGTGCCTTGGACCAGACCGAGGACCTTAAGATTTTGAATGAGCCGAGGACTGGCAGCCAGGTAACACGAGAAATTGTGTAAAGTGTTAATATGTAGTAAAAACCTAAGAAAATTTCCCGTTTCCGTCATTTACTATCGAATCGACATAACGCCAGATCGTCACATTGGTCGCTTTTCTCTCTGAAACGGTTACATTTATCGTCTGCAAGCCCTTGTCGCGTGATGCGGTATGCAGACACAGTACAAGCCGCACACTAGAACACAGAATAAGGATCTACGTTGATGCAATCGGCCAGTAAGAAGAGCTACATTTCAAGTTTTAGTTATCGATTAATGAATTATTGGGCGGTTTGGTGCCTTGGACCAGACCGAGGACCTTAAGATTTTGCATGAACCGAGGACTGGCAGCCAGGTAACACGAGAAATTGTGTAAAGTGTTAATATGTAGTAAAAACCTAAGAAAATCTCCCGTTTCCGTCATTTACTATCGAATCGACATAACGCCAGATCGTCACAGTGGTCGCTTTTCTCTCTGAAACGGTTACATTTATCGTCTGCAAGCCCTTGTCGCGTGATGCGGTATGCAGAGTCACTACAAGCGGCATAGTAGAACACTGAAGAAGCATCTAAGTTTATGCAATCGCCCAGTAAGAAGAGCTACATTTCAAGTTTTAGTTATCGATTAATGAATTATTGGGCGGTTTGGTGCCTTGGACCAGACCGAGGACCTTAAGATTTTGCATGAACCGAGGACTGGCAGCCAGGTAACACGAGAAATTGTGTAAAGTGTTAATATGTAGTAAAAACCTAAGAAAATTTCCCGTTTCCGTCATTTACTATCGAATCGACATAACGCCAGATCGTCACATTCGTCGCTTTTCTCTCTGAAACGGTTACATTTATCGTCTGCAAGCCCTTGTCGCGTGATGCGGTATGTAGACACAGTACAAGCAGCACACTAGAACACAGAATAAGAATCTACGTTGATGCAATCGGCCAGTAAGAAGAGCTACATTTCAAGTTTTAGTTATCGATTAATGAATTATTGGGCGGTTTGGTGCCTTGGACCAGACCGAGGACCTTAAGATTTTGCATGAGCCGAGGACTGGCAGCCAGGTAACACGAGAAATTGTGTAAAGTGTTAATATGTAGTAAAAACCTAAGAAAATCTCCCGTTTCCGTCATTTACTATCGAATCGACATAACGCCAGATCGTCACATTGGTCGCTTTTCTCTCTGAAACGGTTACATTTATCGTCTGCAAGCCCTTGTCGCGTGATGCGGTATGCAGACACAGTACAAGCAGCACACTAGAACACAGAATAAGAATCTACGTTGATGCAATCGGCCAGTAAGAAGAGCTACATTTCAAGTTTTAGTTATCGATTAATGAATTATTGGGCGGTTTGGTGCCTTGGACCAGACCGAGGACCTTAAGATTTTGCATGAACCGAGGACTGGCAGCCAGGTAACACGAGAAATTGTGTAAAGTGTTAATATGTAGTAAAAACCTAAGAAAATTTCCCATTTCCGTCATTTACTATCGAATCGACATAACGCCAGATCGTCACATTGGTCGCTTTTCTCTCTGAAACGGTTACATTTAGCGTCTGCAAGCCCTTGTCGCGTGATGCGGTATGCAGACACAGTACAAGCAGCACACTAGAACACAGAATAAGAATCTACGTTGATGCAATCGGCCAGTAAGAAGAGCTACATTTCAAGTTTTAGTTATCGATTAATGAATTATTGGGCGGTTTGGTGCCTTGGACCAGACCGAGGACCTTAAGATTTTGCATGAACCGAGGACTGGCAGCCAGGTAACACGAGAAATTGTGTAAAGTGTTAATATGTAGTAAAAACCTAAGAAAATTTTCCGTTTCCGTCATTTACTATCGAATCGACATAACGCCAGATCGTCACATTGGTCGCTTTTCTCTCTGAAACGGTTACATTTATCGTCTGCAAGCCCTTGTCGCGTGATAAGGTATGCAGACACAGTACAAGCAGCACACTAGAACACAGAATAAGAATCTACGTTGATGCAATCGGCCAGTAAGAAGAGCTACATTTCAAGTTTTAGTTATCGATTAATGAATTATTGGGCGGTTTGGTGCCTTGGACCAGACCGAGGACCTTAAGATTTTGCATGAACCGAGGACTGGCAGCCAGGTAACACGAGAAATTGTGTAAAGTGTTAATATGTAGTAAAAACCTAAGAAAATCTCCCGTTTCCGTCATTTACTATCGAATCGACATAACGCCAGATCGTCACATTGGTCGCTTTTCTCTCTGAAACGGTTACATTTATCGTCTGCAAGCCCTTGTCGCGTGATGCGGTATGCAGACACAGTACAAGCAGCACACTAGAACACAGAATAAGAATCTACGTTGATGCAATCGGCCAGTAAGAAGAGCTACATTTCAAGTTTTAGTTATCGATTAATGAATTATTGGGCGGTTTGGTGCCTTGGACCAGACCGAGGACCTTAAGATTTTGAATGAGCCGAGGACTGGCAGCCAGGTAACACGAGAAATTGTGTAAAGTGTTAATATGTAGTAAAAACCTAAGAAAATTTCCCGTTTCCGTCATTTACTATCGAATCGACATAACGCCAGATCGTCACATTGGTCGCTTTTCTCTCTGAAACGGTTACATTTATCGTCTGCAAGCCCTTGTCGCGTGATGCGGTATGCAGACACAGTACAAGCCGCACACTAGAACACAGAATAAGGATCTACGTTGATGCAATCGGCCAGTAAGAAGAGCTACATTTCAAGTTTTAGTTATCGATTAATGAATTATTGGGCGGTTTGGTGCCTTGGACCAGACCGAGGACCTTAAGATTTTGCATGAACCGAGGACTGGCAGCCAGGTAACACGAGAAATTGTGTAAAGTGTTAATATGTAGTAAAAACCTAAGAAAATCTCCCGTTTCCGTCATTTACTATCGAATCGACATAACGCCAGATCGTCACAGTGGTCGCTTTTCTCTCTGAAACGGTTACATTTATCGTCTGCAAGCCCTTGTCGCGTGATGCGGTATGCAGAGTCACTACAAGCGGCATAGTAGAACACTGAAGAAGCATCTAAGTTTATGCAATCGCCCAGTAAGAAGAGCTACATTTCAAGTTTTAGTTATCGATTAATGAATTATTGGGCGGTTTGGTGCCTTGGACCAGACCGAGGACCTTAAGATTTTGCATGAACCGAGGACTGGCAGCCAGGTAACACGAGAAATTGTGTAAAGTGTTAATATGTAGTAAAAACCTAAGAAAATTTCCCATTTCCGTCATTTACTATCGAATCGACATAACGCCAGATCGTCACATTGGTCGCTTTTCTCTCTGAAACGGTTACATTTATCGTCTGCAAGCCCTTGTCGCGTGATGCGGTATGCAGACACAGTACAAGCAGCACACTAGAACACAGAATAAGAATCTACGTTGATGCAATCGGCCAGTAAGAAGAGCTACATTTCAAGTTTTAGTTATCGATTAATGAATTATTGGGCGGTTTGGTGCCTTGGACCAGACCGAGGTTATTAAGATTTTGCATGAACCGAGGACTGGCAGCCAGGTAACACGAGAAATTGTGTAAAGTGTTAATATGTAGTAAAAACCTAAGAAAATCTCCCGTTTCCGTCATTTACTATCGAATCGACATAACGCCAGATCGTCACATTGGTCGCTTTTCTCTCTGAAACGGTTACATTTATCGTCTGCAAGCCCTTGTCGCGTGATGCGGTATGCAGACACAGTACAAGCAGCACACTAGAACACAGAAGAAGAATCTACGTTGATGCAATCGGCCAGTAAGAAGAGCTACATTTCAAGTTTTAGTTATCGATTAATGAATTATTGGGCGGTTTGGTGCCTTGGACCAGACCGAGGACCTTAAGATTTTGCATGAACCGAGGACTGGCAGCCAGGTAACACGAGAAATTGTGTCAAGTGTTAATATGTAGTAAAAACCTAAGAAAATCTCCCGTTTCCGTCATTTACTATCGAATCGACATAACGCCAGATCGTCACAGTGGTCGCTTTTCTCTCTGAAACGGTTACATTTATCGTCTGCAAGCCCTTGTCGCGTGATGCGGTATGCAGACACAGTACAAGCAGCACACTAGAACACAGAATAAGAATCTACGTTGATGCAATCGGCCAGTAAGAAGAGCTACATTTCAAGTTTTAGTTATCGATTAATGAATTATTGGGCGGTTTGGTGCCTTGGACCAGACCGAGGACATTAAGATTTTGCATGAACCGAGGACTGGCAGCCAGGTAACACGAGAAATTGTGTAAAGTGTTAATATGTAGTAAAAACCTAAGAAAATCTCCCGATTCCGTCATTTACTATCGAATCGACATAACGCCAGATCGTCACAGTGGTCGCTTTTCTCTCTTAAACGGTTACATTTATCGTCTGCAAGCCCTTGTCGCGTGATGCGGTATGCAGACACAGTACAAGCAGCACACTAGAACACAGAATAAGAATCTACGTTGATGCAATTGGCCAGTAAGAATAGCTACATTTCAAGTTTTAGTTATCGATTAATGAATTATTGGGCGGTTTGGTGCCTTGGACCAGACCGAGGACCTTAAGATTTTGCATGAACCGAGGACTGGCAGCCAGGTAACACCAGAAATTGTGTAAAGTGTTATTATGTAGTAAAAACCTAAGAAAATCTCCCGTTTCCGTCATTTACTATCGAATCGACATAACGCCAGATCGTCACATTGGTCGCTTTTCTCTCTGAAACGGTTACATTTATCGTCTGCAAGCCCTTGTCGCGTGATGCGGTATGCAGACACAGTCCAAGCAGCACACTAGAACACAGAATAAGAATCTACGTTGATGCAATCGGCCAGTAAGAAGAGCTACATTTCAAGTTTTAGTTATCGATTAATGAATTATTGGGCGGTTTGGTGCCTTGGACCAGACCGAGGACCTTAAGATTTTGCATGAACCGAGGACTGGCAGCCAGGTAACACGAGAAATTGTGTAAAGTGTTAATATGTAGTAAAAACCTAAGAAAATCTCCCGTTTCCGTCATTTACTATCGAATCGACATAACGCCAGATCGTCACAGTGGTCGCTTTTCTCTCTGAAACGGTTACATTTATCGTCTGCAAGCCCTTGTCGCGTGATGCGGTATGCAGACACAGTACAAGCAGCACACTAGAACACAGAATAAGAATATACGTTGATGCAATCGGCCAGTAAGAAGAGCTACATTTCAAGTTTTTGTTATCGATTAATGAATTATTGGGCGGTTTGGTGCCTTTGACCAGACCGAGGACCTTAAGATTTTGAATGAGCCGAGGACTGGCAGCCAGGTAACACGAGAAATTGTGTAAAGTGTTAATATGTAGTAAAAACCTAAGAAAATTTCCCGTTTCCGTCATTTACTATCGAATCGACATAACGCCAGATCGTCACATTGGTCGCTTTTCTCTCTGAAACGGTTACATTTATCGTCTGCAAGCCCTTGTCGCGTGATGCGGTATGCAGACACAGTACAAGCCGCACACTAGAACACAGAATAAGGATCTACGTTGATGCAATCGGCCAGTAAGAAGAGCTACATTTCAAGTTTTAGTTATCGATTAATGAATTATTGGGCGGTTTGGTGCCTTGGACCAGACCGAGGACCTTAAGATTTTGCATGAACCGAGGACTGGCAGCCAGGTAACACGAGAAATTGTGTAAAGTGTTAATATGTAGTAAAAACCTAAGAAAATCTCCCGTTTCCGTCATTTACTATCGAATCGACATAACGCCAGATCGTCACAGTGGTCGCTTTTCTCTCTGAAACGGTTACATTTATCGTCTGCAAGCCCTTGTCGCGTGATGCGGTATGCAGAGTCACTACAAGCGGCATAGTAGAACACTGAAGAAGCATCTAAGTTTATGCAATCGCCCAGTAAGAAGAGCTACATTTCAAGTTTTAGTTATCGATTAATGAATTATTGGGCGGTTTGGTGCCTTGGACCAGACCGAGGACCTTAAGATTTTGCATGAACCGAGGACTGGCAGCCAGGTAACACGAGAAATTGTGTAAAGTGTTAATATGTAGTAAAAACCTAAGAAAATCTCCCGTTTCCGTCATTTACTATCGAATCGACATAACGCCAGATCGTCACAGTGGTCGCTTTTCTCTCTGAAACGGTTACATTTATCGTCTGCAAGCCCTTGTCGCGTGATGCGGTATGCAGCGTCACTACAAGCGGCATAGTAGGACACTGAAGAAGCATCTAAGTGTATGCAATCGCCCAGTAAGTAGAGCTACATTTCAAGTTTTAGTTATCGATTAATGTATTATTGGGCGGTTTTGTGCCTTGGACCAGACCGAGGACCTTAAGATTTTGCATGAACCGAGGACTGGCAGCCAGGTAACACGAGAAATTGTGTAAAGTGTTAATATGTAGTAAAAACCTAAGAAAATCTCCCGTTTCCGTCATTTACTATCGAATCGACATAACGCCAGATCGTCACAGTGGTCGCTTTTCTCTCTGAAACGGTTACATTTATCGTCTGCAAGCCCTTGTCGCGTGATGCGGTATGCGGAGTCACTACAAGCGACACTGTAGAACACTGAAGAAGCATCTAAAGTTATGCAATCGCCCAGTAAGAAGAGCTACATTTCAAGTTTTAGTTATCGATTAATGAATTATTGGGCGGTTTGGTGCCTTGGACCAGACCGAGGACCTTAAGATTTTGCATGAACCGAGGACTGGCAGCCAGGTAACACGAGAAATTGTGTAAAGTGTTAATATGTAGTAAAAACCTAAGAAAATCTCCCATTTCCGTCATTTACTATCGAATCGACATAACGCCAGATCGTCACAGTGGTCGCTTTTCTCTCTGAAACGGTTACATTTATCGTCTGCAAGCCCTTGTCGCGTGATGCGGTATGCAGCGTCACTACAAGCGGCATAGTAGGACACTGAAGAAGCATCTATGTGTATGCAATCGCCCAGTAAGTAGAGCTACATTTCAAGTTTTAGTTATCGATTAATGAATTATTGGGCGGTTTTGTGCCTTGGACCAGACCGAGGACCTTAAGATTTTGCATGAACCGAGGACTGGCAGCCAGGTAACACGAGAAATTGTGTAAAGTGTTAATATGTAGTAAAAACATAAGAAAATCTCCCGTGTCCGTCATTTACTATCGAATCGACATAACGCCAGATCGTCACAGTGGTCGCTTTTCTCTCTGAAACGGTTACATTTATCGTCTGCAAGCCCTTGTCGCGTGATGCGGTATGCAGACACAGTACAAGCAGCACACTAGAACACAGAATAAGAATCTACGTTGATGCAATCGGCCAGTAAGAAGAGCTACATTTCAAGTTTTAGTTATCGATTAATGAATTATTGGGCGGTTTGGTGCCTTGGACCAGACCGAGGACCTTAAGATTTTGCATGAACCGAGGACTGGCAGCCAGGTAACACGAGAAATTGTGTAAAGTGTTAATATGTAGTAAAAACATAAGAAAATCTCCCGTTTCCGTCATTTACTATCGAATCGACATAACGCCAGATCGTCACAGTGGTCGCTTTTCTCTCTGAAACGGTTACATTTATCGTCTGCAAGCCCTTGTCGCGTGATGCGGTATGCAGACACAGTACAAGCAGCACACTAGAACACAGAATAAGAATCTACGTTGATGCAATCGGCCAGTAAGAAGAGCTACATTTCAAGTTTTAGTTATCGATTAATGAATTATTGGGCGGTTTGGTGCCTTGGACCAGACCGAGGACCTTAAGATTTTGCATGAACCGAGGACTGGCAGCCAGGTAACACGAGAAATTGTGTAAAGTGTTAATATGTAGTAAAAACCTAAGAAAATCTCCCGTTTCCGTCATTTACTATCGAATCGACATAACGCCAGATCGTCACAGTGGTCGCTTTTCTCTCTGAAACGGTTACATTTATCGTCTGCAAGCCCTTGTCGCGTGATGCGGTATGCGGAGTCACTACAAGCGGCACTGTAGAACACTGAAGAAGCATCTAAAGTTATGCAATCGCCCAGTAAGAAGAGCTACATTTCAAGTTTTAGTTATCGATTAATGAATTATTGGGCGGTTTGGTGACTTGGACCAGACCGAGGACCTTAAGATTTTGCATGAACCGAGGACTGGCAGCCAGGTAACACGAGAAATTGTGTAAAGTGTTAATATGTAGTAAAAACCTAAGAAAATCTCCCGTTTCCGTCATTTACTATCGAATCGACATAACGCCAGATCGTCACAGTGGTCGCTTTTCTCTCTGAAACGGTTACATTTATCGTCTGCAAGCCCTTGTCGCGTGATGCGGTATGCAGCGTCACTACAAGCGGCATAGTAGGACACTGAAGAAGCATCTAAGTGTATGCAATCGCCCAGTAAGTAGAGCTACATTTCAAGTTTTAGTTATCGATTAATGAATTATTGGGCGGTTTTGTGCCTTGGACCAGACCGAGGACCTTAAGATTTTGCATGAACCGAGGACTGGCAGCCAGGTAACACGAGAAATTGTGTAAAGTGTTAATATGTAGTAAAAACCTAAGAAAATCTCCCGTTTCCGTCATTTACTATCGAATCGACATAACGCCAGATCGTCACAGTGGTCGCTTTTCTCTCTGAAACGGTTACATTTATCGTCTGCAAGCCCTTGTCGCGTGATGCGGTATGCGGAGTCACTACAAGCGGCACTGTAGAACACTGAAGAAGCATCTAAAGTTATGCAATCGCCCAGTAAGAAGAGCTACATTTCAAGTTTTAGTTATCGATTAATGAATTATTGGGCGGTTTGGTGACTTGGACCAGACCGAGGACCTTAAGATTTTGCATGAACCTAGGACTGGCAGCTAGGTAACACGAGAAATTGTGTAAAGTGTTAATATGTAGTAAAAACCTAAGAAAATCTCCCGTTTCCGTCATTTACTATCGAATCGACATAACGCCAGATCGTCACAGTGGTCGCTTTTCTCTCTGAAACGGTTACATTTATCGTCTGCAAGCCCTTGTCGCGTGATGCGGTATGCAGCGTCACTACAAGCGGCATAGTAGGACACTGAAGAAGCATCTAAGTGTATGCAATCGCCCAGTAAGTAGAGCTACATTTCAAGTTTTAGTTATCGATTAATGAATTATTGGGCGGTTTTGTGCCTTGGACCAGACCGAGGACCTTAAGATTTTGCATGAACCGAGGACTGGCAGCCAGGTAACACGAGAAATTTTGTAAAGTGTTAATATGTAGTAAAAACCTAAGAAAATCTCCCGTTTCCCTCATTTACTATCGAATCGACATAACGCCAGATCGTCACATTGGTCGCTTTTCTCTCTGAAACGGTTACATTTATCGTCTGCAAGCCCTTGTCGCGTGATGCGGTATGCAGACACAGTACAAGCAGCACACTAGAACACAGAATAAGAATCTACGTTGATGCAATCGGCCAGTAAGAAGAGCTACATTTCAAGTTTTAGTTATCGATTAATGAATTATTGGGCGGTTTGGTGCCTTGGACCAGACCGAGGACCTTAAGATTTTGCATGAACCGAGGACTGGCAGCCAGGTAACACGAGAAATTGTGTAAAGTGTTAATATGTAGTAAAAACCTAAGAAAATCTCCCGTTTCCGTCATTTACTATCGAATCGACATAACGCCAGATCGTCACAGTGGTCGCTTTTCTCTGTGAAACGGTTACATTTATCGTCTGCAAGCCCTTGTCGCGTGATGCGGTATGCAGACACAGTACAAGCAGCACACTAGAACACAGAATAAGAATCTACGTTGATGCAATCGGCCAGTAAGAAGAGCTACATTTCAAGTTTTAGTTATCGATTAATGAATTATTGGGCGGTTTGGTGCCTTGGACCAGACCGAGGACCTTAAGATTTTGCATGAACCGAGGACTGGCAGCCAGGTAACACGAGAAATTGTGTAAAGTGTTAATATGTAGTAAAAACATAAGAAAATCTCCCGTTTCCGTCATTTACTATCGAATCGACATAACGCCAGATCGTCACAGTGGTCGCTTTTCTCTCTGAAACGGTTACATTTATCGTCTGCAAGCCCTTGTCGCGTGATGCGGTATGCAGACACAGTACAAGCAGCACACTAGAACACAGAATAAGAATCTACGTTGATGCAATCGGCCAGTAAGAAGTGCTACATTTCAAGTTTTAGTTATCGATTAATGAATTATTGGGCGGTTTGGTGCCTTGGACCAGACCGAGGACCTTAAGATTTTGCATGAACCGAGGACTGGCAGCCAGGTAACACGAGAAATTGTGTAAAGTGTTAATATGTAGTAAAAACCCAAGAAAATCTCCCGTTTCCGTCATTTACTATCGAATCGACATAACGCCAGATCGTCACAGTGGTCGCTTTTCTCTCTGAAACGGTTACATTTATCGTCTGCAAGCCCTTGTCGCGTGATGCGGTATGCAGACACAGTACAAGCAGCACACTAGAACACAGAATAAGAATCTACGTTGATGCAATCAGCCAGTAAGAAGAGCTACATTTCAAGTTTTAGTTATCGATTAATGAATTATTGGGCGGTTTGGTGCTTTGGACCAGACCGAGGACCTTAAGATTTTGCATGAGCCGAGGACTGGCAGCCAGGTAACATGAGAAATTGTGTAAAGTGTTAATATGTAGTAAAAACCTAAGAAAATCTCCCGTTTCCGTCATTTACTATCGAATCGACATAACGCCAGATCGTCACAGTGGTCGCTTTTCTCTCTGAAACGGTTACATTTATCGTCTGCAAGCCCTTGTCGCGTGATGCGGTATGCAGACACAGTACAAGCAGCACACTAGAACACAGAATAGGAATCTACGTTGATGCAATCGGCCAGTAAGAAGAGCTACATTTCAAGTTTTAGTTATCGATTAATGAATTATTGGGCGGTTTGGTGCCTTGGACCAGACCGAGGACCTTAAGATTTTGCATGAACCGAGGACTGGCAGCCAGGTAACGCGAGAAATTGTGTAAAGTGTTAATATGTAGTAAAAACCTAAGAAAATCTCCGGTTTCCGTCATTTACTATCGAATCGACATAACGCCAGATCGTCACAGTGGTCGCTTTTCTCTCTGAAACGGTTACATTTATCGTCTGCAAGCCGTTGTCGCGTGATGCGGTATGCAGACACAGTTCAAGCAGCACACTAGAACACAGAATAAGAATCTACGTTGATGCAATCAGCCAGTAAGAAGAGCTACATTTCAAGTTTTAGTTATCGATTAATGAATTATTGGGCGGTTTGGTGCTTTGGACCAGACCGAGGACCTTAAGATTTTGCATGAGCCGAGGACTGGCAGCCAGGTAACACGAGAAATTGTGTAAAGTGTTAATATGTAGTAAAAACCTAAGAAAATCTCCCGTTTCCGTCATTTACTATCGAATCGACATAACGCCAGATCGTCACAGTGGTCGCTTTTATCTCTGAAACGGTTACATTTATCGTCTGCAAGCCCTTGTCGCGTGATGCGGTATGCAGACACAGTACAAGCAGCACACTAGAACACAGAATAGGAATCTACGTTGATGCAATCGGCCAGTAAGAAGAGCTACATTTCAAGTTTTAGTTATCGATTAATGAATTATTGGGCGGTTTGGTGCCTTGGACCAGACCGAGGACCTTAAGATTTTGCATGAACCGAGGACTGGCAGCCAGGTAACGCGAGAAATTGTGTAAAGTGTTAATATGTAGTAAAAACCTAAGAAAATCTCCCGTTTCCGTCATTTACTATCGAATCGACATAACGCCAGATCGTCACAGTGGTCGCTTTTCTCTCTGAAACGGTTACATTTATCGTCTGCAAGCCGTTGTCGCGTGATGCGGTATGCAGACACAGTACAAGCAGCACACTAGAACACAGAATAAGAATCTACGTTGATGCAATCGGCCAGTAAGAAGAGCTACATTTCAAGTTTTAGTTATCGATTAATGAATTATTGGGCGGTTTGGTGCCTTGGACCAGACCAAGGACCTTAAGATTTTGCATGAACCGAGGACTGGCAGCCAGGTAACACCAGAATTTGTGTATAGTGTTAATATGTAGTAAAAACCTAAGAAAATCTCCCGTTTCCGTCATTTACTATCGAATCGACATAACGCCAGATCGTCACAGTGGTCGCTTTTCTCTCTGAAACGGTTACATTTATCGTCTGCAAGCCGTTGTCGCGTGATGCGGTATGCAGACACAGTACAAGCAGTACACTAGAACACAGAATAAGAATCTACGTTGATGCAATCGGCCAGTAAGAAGAGCTACATTTCAAGTTTTAGTTATCGATTAATGAATTATTGGGCGGTTTGGTGCCTTGGACCAGACCGAGGACCTTAAGATTTTGCATGAACCGAGGACTGGCAGCCAGGTAACACGAAAAATTGTGTAAAGTGTTAATATGTGGTAAAAACATAAGAAAATCTCCCGTTCCGTCATTTACTATCGAATCGACATAACGCCAGATCGTCACATTGGTCGCTTTTCTCTCTGAAACGGTTACATTTATCGTCTGCAAGCCGTTGTCGCGTGATGCGGTATGCAGACACAGTACAAGCAGCACACTAGAACACAGAATAGGAATCTACGTTGATGCAATCGGCCAGTAAGAAGAGCTACATTTCAAGTTTTAGTTATCGATTAATGAATTATTGGGCGGTTTGGTGCCTTGGACCAGACCGAGGACCTTAAGATTTTGCATGAACCGAGGACTGGCAGCCAGGTAACACGAGAAATTGTGTAAAGTGTTAATATGTAGTAAAAACCTAAGAAAATTTCCCGTTTCCGTCATTTACTATCGAATCGACATAACGCCAGACCGTCACATTGGTCGCTTTTCTCTCTGAAACGGTTACATTTATCGTCTGCAAGCCCTTGTCGCGTGATGCGGTATGCAGACACAGTACAAGCAGCACACTAGAACACAGAATAAGAATCTACGTTGATGCAATCGGCCAGTAAGAAGAGCTACATTTCAAGTTTTAGTTATCGATTAATGAATTATTGGGCGGTTTGGTGCCTTGGACCAGACCGAGGACCTTAAGATTTAGCATGAACCGAGGACTGGCAGCCAGGTAACACGAGAAATTGTGTAAAGTGTTAATATGTAGTAAAAACCTAAGAAAATCTCCCGTTTCCGTCATTTACTATCGAATCGACATAACGCCAGATCGTCACATTGGTCGCTTTTCTCTCTGAAACGGTTACATTTATCGTCTGCAAGCCCTTGTCGCGTGATGCGGTATGCAGACACAGTACAAGCAGCACACTAGAACACAGAAGAAGAATCTACGTTGATGCAATCGGCCAGTAAGGAGAGCTACATTTCAAGTTTTAGTTATCGATTAATGAATTATTGGGCGGTTTGGTGCCTTGGACCAGACCGAGGACCTTAAGATTTTGCATGAACCGAGGACTGGCAGCCAGGTAACACGAGAAATTGTGTAAAGTGTTAATATGTAGTAAAAACCTAAGAAAATCTCCCGTTTCCGTCATTTACTATCGAATCGACATAACGCCAGATCGTCACAGTGGTCGCTTTTCTCTCTGAAACGGTTACATTTATCGTCTGCAAGCCGTTGTCGCGTGAAGCGGTATGCAGACACAGTACAAGCAGCACACTAGAACACAGAATAAGAATCTACGTTGATGCAATCGGCCAGTAAGAAGAGCTACATTTCAAGTTTTAGTTATCGATTAATGAATTATTGGGCGGTTTGGTGCCTTGGACCAGACCGAGGACCTTAAGATTTTGCATGAACCGAGGACTGGCAGCCAGGTAACACGAGAAATTGTGTAAAGTGTTAATATGTAGTAAAAACCTAAGAAAATCTCCCGTTTCCGTCATTTACTATCGAATCGACATAACGCCAGATCGTCACAGTGGTCGCTTTTCTCTCTGAAACGGTTACATTTATCGTCTGCAAGCCCTTGTCGCGTGATGCGGTATGCGGAGTCACTACAAGCGGCACTGTAGAACACTGAAGAAGCATCTAAAGTTATGCAATCGCCCAGTAAGAAGAGCTACATTTCAAGTTTTAGTTATCGATTAATGAATTATTGGGCGGTTTGGTGACTTGGACCAGACCGAGGACCTTAAGATTTTGCATGAACCGAGGACTGGCAGCCAGGTAACACGAGAAATTGTGTAAAGTGTTAATATGTAGTAAAAACCTAAGAAAATCTCCCGTTTCCGTCATTTACTATCGAATCGACATAACGCCAGATCGTCACAGTGGTCGCTTTTCTCTCTGAAACGGTTACATTTATCGTCTGCAAGCCCTTGTCGCGTGATGCGGTATGCAGCGTCACTACAAGCGGCATAGTAGGACACTGAAGAAGCATCTAAGTGTATGCAATCGCCCAGTAAGTAGAGCTACATTTCAAGTTTTAGTTATCGATTAATGAATTATTGGGCGGTTTGGTGCCTTGGACCAGGCCGAGGACCTTAAGATTTTGCATGAACCGAGGACTGGCAGCCAGGTAACACGAGAAATTGTGTAAAGTGTTAATATGTAGTAAAAACATAAGAAAATCTCCCGTTTCCGTCATTTACTATCGAATCGACATAACGCCAGATCGTCACAGAGGTCGCTTTTCTCTCTGAAACGGTTACATTTATTATCTGCAAGCCCTTGTCGCGTGATGCGGTATGCAGACACAGTACAAGCAGCACACTAGAACACAGAATAAGAATCTACGTTGATGCAATCGGCCAGTAAGAAGAGCTACATTTCAAGTTTTAGTTATCGATTAATGAATTATTGGGCGGTTTGGTGCCTTGGACCAGACCGAGGACCTTAAGATTTTGCATGAACCGAGGACTGGCAGCCAGGTAACACGAGAAATTGTGTAAAGTGTTAATATGTAGTAAAAACATAAGAAAATCTCCCGTTTCCGTCATTTACTATCGAATCGACATAACGCCAGATCGTCACAGTGGTCGCTTTTCTCTGTGAAACGGTTACATTTATCGTCTGCAAGCCCTTGTCGCGTGATGCGGTATGCAGACACAGTACAAGCAGCACACTAGAACACAGAATAAGAATCTACGTTGATGCAATCGGCCAGTAAGAAGAGCTACATTTCAAGTTTTAGTTATCGATTAATGAATTATTGGGCGGTTTGGTGCCTTGGACCAGACCGAGGACCTTAAGATTTTGCATGAACCGAGGACTGGCAGCCAGGTAACACGAGAAATTGTGTAAAGTGTTAATATGTAGTAAAAACCCAAGAAAATCTCCCGTTTCCGTCATTTACTATCGAATCGACATAACGCCAGATCGTCACAGTGGTCGCTTTTCTCTCTGAAACGGTTACATTTATCGTCTGCAAGCCGTTGTCGCGTGATGCGGTATGCAGACACAGTTCAAGCAGCACACTAGAACACAGAATAAGAATCTACGTTGATGCAATCAGCCAGTAAGAAGAGCTACATTTCAAGTTTTAGTTATCGATTAATGAATTATTGGGCGGTTTGGTGCTTTGGACCAGACCGAGGACCTTAAGATTTTGCATGAGCCGAGGACTGGCAGCCAGGTAACACGAGAAATTGTGTAAAGTGTTAATATGTAGTAAAAACCTAAGAAAATCTCCCGTTTCCGTCATTTACTATCGAATCGACATAACGCCAGATCGTCACAGTGGTCGCTTTTATCTCTGAAACGGTTACATTTATCGTCTGCAAGCCCTTGTCGCGTGATGCGGTATGCAGACACAGTACAAGCAGCACACTAGAACACAGAATAGGAATCTACGTTGATGCAATCGGCCAGTAAGAAGAGCTACATTTCAAGTTTTAGTTATCGATTAATGAATTATTGGGCGGTTTGGTGCCTTGGACCAGACCGAGGACCTTAAGATTTTGCATGAACCGAGGACTGGCAGCCAGGTAACGCGAGAAATTGTGTAAAGTGTTAATATGTAGTAAAAACCTAAGAAAATCTCCCGTTTCCGTCATTTACTATCGAATCGACATAACGCCAGATCGTCACAGTGGTCGCTTTTCTCTCTGAAACGGTTACATTTATCGTCTGCAAGTCCTTGTCGCGTGATGCGGTATGCAGACACAGTACAAGCAGCACACTAGAACACAGAATAAGAATCTACGTTGATGCAATCGGCCAGTAAGAAAAGTTACATTTCAAGTTTTAGTTATCGATTAATGAATTATTGGGCGGTTTGGTGCCTTGGACCAGACCAAGGACCTTAAGATTTTGCATGAACCGAGGACTGGCAGCCAGGTAACACCAGAAATTGTGTATAGTGTTAATATGTAGTAAAAACCTAAGAAAATCTCCCGTTTCCGTCATTTACTGTGGAATCGACATAACGCCAGATTGTCACATTGGTCGCTTTTCTCTCTGAAACGGTTACATTTATCGTCTGCAAGCCCTTGTCGTGTGATGCGGTATGCAGACAGTCCAAGCAGCACACTAGAACACAGAATAAGAATCTACGTTGATGCAATCGGCCAGTAAGAAGAGCTACATTTCAAGTTTTAGTTATCGATTAATGAATTATTGGGCGGTTTGGTGCCTTGGACCAGACCGAGGACCTTAAGATTTTGCATGAACCGAGGACTGGCAGCCAGGTAACACGAGAAACTGTGTGAAGTGTTAATATGTAGTAAAAACCTAAGAAAATATCCCGTTTCCGTCATTTACTATCGAATCGACATAACGCCAGATCGTCACATTGGTCGCTTTTCTCTCTGAAACGGTTACATTTATCGTCTGCAAGCCGTTGTCGCGTGATGCGGTATGCAGACACAGTACAAGCAGCACACTAGAACACAGAATAAGAATCTACGTTGATACAATCGGCCAGTAAGAAGAGCTACATTTCAAGTTTTAGTTATCGATTAATGAATTATTGGGCGGTTTGGTGCCTTGGACCAGACCGAGGACCTTAAGATTTTGCATGAACCGAGGACTGGCAGCCAGGTAACACGAGAAATTGTGTAAAGTGTTAATATGTAGTAAAAACCTAAGAAAATCTCCCGTTTCCGTCATTTACTATCGAATCGACATAACGCCAGATCGTCACAGTGGTCGCTTTTCTCTCTGAAACGGTTACATTTATCGTCTGCAAGCCCTTGTCGCGTGATGCGGTATGCAGAGTCACTACAAGCGGCATAGTAGAACACTGAAGAAGAATCTAAGTTTATGCAATCGCCCAGTAAGAAGAGCTACATTTCAAGTTTTAGTTATCGATTAATGAATTATTGGGCGGTTTGGTGCCTTGGACCAGACCGAGGACCTTAAGATTTTGCATGAACCGAGGACTGGCAGCCAGGTAACACGAGAAATTGTGTAAAGTGTTAATATGTAGTAAAAACCTAAGAAAATCTCCCGTTTCCGTCATTTACTATCGAATCGACATAACGCCAGATCGTCACAGTGGTCGCTTTTCTCTCTGAAACGGTTACATTTATCGTCTGCAAGCCCTTGTCGCGTGATGCGGTATGCAGACACAGTACAAGCAGCACACTAGAACACAGAATAAAAATCTACGTTGATGCAATCGGCAAGTAAGAAGAGTTACATTTCAAGTTTTAGTTATCGATTAATGAATTATTGGGCGGTTTGGTGCCTTGGACCAGACCGAGGACCTTAAGATTTTGCATGAACCGAGGACTGGCAGCCAGGTAACACGAGAAATTGTGTAAAGTGTTAATATGTAGTAAAAACCCAAGAAAATCTCCCGTTTCCGTCATTTACTATCTAATCGACATAACGCCAGATCGTCACAGTGGTCGCTTTTCTCTCTGAAACGGTTACATTTTTCGTCTGCAGGCCGTTGTCGCGTGATGCGGTATGCAGACACAGTACAAGCAGCACACTAGAACACAGAATAAGAATCTACGTTGATGCAATCGGCCAGTAAGAAGAGCTACATTTCAAGTTTTAGTAATCGATTAATGAATTATTGGGCGGTTTGGTGCCTTGGACCCGACCGAGGACCTTAAGATTTTGCATGAACCGAGGACTGGCAGCCAGGTAACACGAGAAATTGTGTAAAGTGTTAATATGTAGAAAAACCTAAGAAAATCTCCCGTTTCCGTCATTTACTATCGAATCGACATAACGCCAGTTCGTCACAGTGGTCGCTTTTCTCTCTGAAACGGTTACATTTATCGTCTGCAAGCCCTTGTCGCGTGATGCGGTATGCAGACACAGTACAAGCAGCACACTAGAACACAGAATAGGAATCTACGTTGATGCAATCGGCCTGTAAGAAGAGCTACATTTCAAGTTTTAGTTATCGATTAATGAATTATTGGGCGGTTTGGTGCCTTGGACCAGACCGAGGACCTTAAGATTTTGCATGAACCGAGGACTGGCAGCCAGGTAACGCGAGAAATTGTGTAAAGTGTTAATATGTAGTAAAAACCTAAGAAAATCTCCCGTTTCCGTCATTTACTATCGAATCGACATAACGCCAGATCGTCACAGTGGTCACTTTTCTCTCTGAAACGGTTACATTTATCGTCTGCAAGCCGTTGTCGCGTGATGCGGTATGCAGACACAGTACAAGCAGCACACTAGAACACAGAATAAGAATCTACGTTGATGCAATCGGCCAGTAAGAAGAGCTACATTTCAAGTTTTAGTTATCGATTAATGAATTATTGGGCGGTTTGGTGGCTTGGACCAGACCGAGGACCTTAAGAAATGCATGAACCGAGGACTGGCAGCCAGGTAATACCAGAAATTGTGTAAAGTGTTAATATGTAGTAAAAACCTAAGAAAATCTCCCGTTTCCGTCATTTACTATCGAATCGACATAACGCCAGATCGTCACATTGGTCGCTTTTCTCTCTGAAACGGTTACATTTATCGTCTGCAAGCCCTTGTCGCGTGATGCGGTATGCAGAGACAGTCCAAGCAGCACACTAGAACACAGAATAAGAATCTACGTTGATGCAATCGGCCAGTAAGAAGAGCTACATTTCAAGTTTTAGTTATCGATTAATGAATTATTGGGCGGTTTGGTGCCTTGGACCAGACCGAGGACCTTAAGATTTTGCATGAACCGAGGACTGGCAGCCAGGTAACACGAGAAATTGTGTAAAGTGTTAATATGTAGTAATAACCTAAGAAAATCTCCCGTTTCCGTCATTTACTATCGAATCGACATAACGCCAGATCGTCACATTGGTCGCTTTTCTCTCTGAAACGGTTACATTTATCGTCTGCAAGCCCTTGTCGCGTGATGCGGTATGCAGAGTCACTACAAGCGGCATAGTAGAACACTGAAGAAGAATCTAAGTTTATGCAATCGCCCAGTAAGAAGAGCTACATTTCAAGTTTTAGTTATCGATTAATGAATTATTGGGCGGTTTGGTGCCTTGGACCAGACCGAGGACCTTAAGATTTTGCATGAACCGAGGACTGGCAGCCAGGTAAAACGAGAAATTGTGTAAAGTGTTAATATGTAGTAAAAACCTAAGAAAATCTCCCGTTTCCGTCATTTACTATCGAATCGACATAACGCCAGATCGTCACAGTGGTCGCTTTTCTCTCTGAAACGGTTACATTTATCGTCTGCAAGCCCTTGTCGCGTGATGCGGTATGCAGACACAGTACAAGCAGCACACTAGAACACAGAATAAGAATCTACGTTGATGCAATCGGCCAGTAAGAAGAGCTACATTTCAAGTTTTAGTTATCGATTAATGAATTATTGGGCGGTTTGGTGCCTTGGACCAGACCGAGGACCTTAAGATTTTGCATGAACCGAGGACTGGCAGCCAGGTAACACGAGAAATTGTGTAAAGTGTTAATATGTAGTAAAAACCCAAGAAAATCTCCCGTTTCCGTCATTTACTATCGAATCGACATAACGCCAGATCGTCACATTGGTCGCTTTTCTCTCTGAAACGGTTACATTTATCGTCTGCAAGCCCTTGTCGCGTGATGCGGTATGCAGACACAGTCCAAGCAGCACACTAGAACACAGAATAAGAATCTACGTTGATGCAATCGGCCAGTAAGAAGAGCTACATTTCAAGTTTTAGTTATCGATTAATGAATTATTGGGCGGTTTGGTGCCTTGGACCAGACCGAGGACCTTAAGATTTTGCATGAACCGAGGACTGGCAGCCAGGTAACACCAGAAATTGTGTAAAGTGTTAATATGTAGTAATAACCTAAGAAAATCTCCCGTTTCCGTCATTTACTATCGAATCGACATAACGCCAGATCGTCACATTGGTCGCTTTTCTCTCTGAAACGGTTACATTTATCGTCTGCAAGCCCTTGTCGCGTGATGCGGTATGCAGACACAGTACAAGCAGCACACTAGAACACAGAATAAGGATCTACGTTGATGCAATCGGCCAGTAAGAAGAGCTACATTTCAAGTTTTAGTTATCGATTAATGAATTATTGGGCGGTTTGGTGCCTTGGACCAGACCGAGGACCTTAAGATTTTGCATGAACCGAGGACTGGCAGCCAGGTAACACGAGAAATTGTGTAAAGTGTTAATATGTATTAAAAACCTAAGAAAATCTCCCGTTTCCTTCATTTACTATCGAATCGACATAACGCCAGATCGTCACATTGGTCGCTTTTCTCTCTGAAACGGTTACATTTATCGTCTGCAAGCCGTTGTCGCGTGATGCGGTATGCAGACACAGTACAAGCAGCACACTAGAACACAGAATAAGAATCTACGTTGATGCAATCGGCCAGTAAGAAGAGCTACATTTCAAGTTTTAGTTATCGATTAATGAATTATTTGGCGGTTTGGTGCCTTGGACCAGACCGAGGACCTTAAGATTTTGCATGAACCGAGGACTGGCAGCCAGGTAACATCAGAAATTGTGGAAAATTTTAATATGTTGTAAAAACCTAAGAAAATCTCCCGTTTCCGTCATTTACTATCGAATCGACATAACGCCAGATCGTCACATTGGTCGCTTTTCTCTCTGAAACGGTTACATTTATCGTCTGCAAGCCCTTGTCGCGTGATGCGGTATGCAGACACAGTACAAGCAGCACACTAGAACACAGAATAAGGATCTACGTTGATGCAATCGGCCAGTAAGAAGAGCTACATTTCAAGTTTTTGTTATCGATTAATGAATTATTGGGCGGTTTGGTGCCTTGGACCAGACCGAAGACCTTAAGATTTTGCATGAACCGAGGACTGGCAGCCAGGTAACACGAGAAATTGTGTAAAGTGTTAATATGTAGTAAAAACCTAAGAAAATCTCCCGTTTCCGTCATTTACTATCGAATCGACATAACGCCAGATCGTCACAGTGGTCGCTTTTCTCTCTGAAACGGTTACATTTATCGTCTGCAAGCCCTTGTCGCGTGATGCGGTATGCAGACACAGTACAAGCAGCACACTAGAACACAGAATAAGAATCTACGTTGATGCAATCGGCCAGTAAGAAGAGCTACATTTCAAGTTTTAGTTATCGATTAATGAATTATTGGGCGGTTTGGTGCCTTGGACCAGACCGAGGACCTTAAGATTTTGCATGAACCGAGGACTGGCAGCCAGGTAACACGAGAAATTGTGTAAAGTGTTAATATGTAGTAAAAACCTAAGAAAATCTCCCGTTTCCGTCATTTACTATTGAATCGACATAACGCCAGATCGTCACATTGGTCGCTTTTCTCTCTGAAACGGTTACATTTATCGTCTGCAAGCCCTTGTCGCGTGATGCGGTATGCAGACACAGTCCAAGCAGCACACTAGAACACAGAATAAGAATCTACGTTGATGCAATCGGCCAGTAAGAAGAGCTACATTTCAAGTTTTAGTTATCGATTAATGAATTATTGGGCGGTTTGGTGCCTTGGACCAGACCGAGGGCCTTAAGATTTTGCATGAACCGAGGACTGGCAGCCAGGTAACACGAGAAATTGTGTAAAGTGTTAATATGTAGTAATAACCTAAGAAAATCTCCCGTTTCCGTCATTTACTATCGAATCGACATAACGCCAGATCGTCACAGTGGTCGCTTTTCTCTCTGAAACGGTTACATTTATCGTCTGCAGGCCGTTGTCGCGTGATGCGGTATGCAGACACAGTACAAGCAGCACACTAGAACACAGAATAAGAATCTATGTTGATGCAATCTGCCAGTAAGAAGAGCTACATTTCAAGTTTTAGTTATCGATTAATGAATTATTGGGCGGTTTGGTGCCTTGGACCAGACCGAGGACCTTAAGATTTTGCATGAACCGAGGACTGGCAGCCAGGTAACACGAGAAATTGTGTAAAGTGTTAATATGTAGTAAAAACCTAAGAAAATCTCCCGTTTCCGTCATTTACTATCGAATCGACATAACGCCAGATCGTCACAGTGGTCGCTTTTCTCTCTGAAACGGTGACATTTATCGTCTGCAAGCCGTTGTCGCGTGATGCGGTATGCAGAGACAAAACAAGCAGCACACTAGAACACAGAATAAGAATCTACGTTGATGCAATCGGCCAGTAAGAAGAGCTACATTTCAAGTTTTAGTTATCGATTAGTGAATTATTGGGCGGTTTCGTGCCTTGGACCAGACCGAGGACCTTAAGATTTTGCATGAACCGAGGACTGGCAGCCAGGTAACACGAGAAATTGTGTAGAGTGTTAATATGTAGTAAAAACCTAAGAAAATCTCCCGTTTCCGTCATTTACTATCGAATCGACATAACGCCAGATCGTCACATTGGTCGCTTTTCTCTCTGAAACGGTTACATTTATCGTCTGCAAGCCCTTGTCGCGTGATGCGGTATGCAGACACAGTACAAGCAGCACACTAGAACACAGAATAAGAATCTACGTTGATGCAATCGGCCAGTAAGAAGAGCTACATTTCAAGATTTAGTTATCGATTAATGAATTATTGGGCGGTTTGGTGCCTTGGACCAGACCGAGGACCTTAAGATTTTGCATGAACCGAGGACTGGCAGCCAGGTAACACGACAAATTGTGTAAAGTGTTAATATGTAGTAAAAACCTAAGAAAATCTCCCGTTTCCGTCATTTACTATCGAATCGACATAACGCCAGATCGTCACATTGGTCGCTTTTCTGTCTGAAACGGTTACATTTATCGTCTGCAAGCCCTTGTCGCGTGATGCGGAATGCAGAGTCACTACAAGCGGCATAGTAGAACATTGAAGAAGCATCTAGGTTTATGCAATCGCCCAGTAAGAAGAGCTACATTTCAAGTTTTAGTTATCGATTAATGAATTATTGGGCGGTTTGGTGCCTTGGACCAGACCGAGGACCTTAAGATTTTGCATGAACCGAGGACTGGCAGCCAGGTAACACGAGAAATTGTGTAAAGTGTTAATATGTAGTAAAAACCTAAGAAAATCTCCCGTTTCCGTCATTTACTATCGAATCGACATAACGCCAGATCGTCACAGTGGTCGCTTTTCTCTCTGAAACGGTTACATTTATCGTCTGCAAGCCCTTGTCGCGTGATGCGGTATGCAGACACAGTACAAGCAGCACACTAGAACACAGAATAAGAATCTACGTTGATGCAATCGGCCAGTAAGAAGAGCTACATTTCAAGTTTTAGTTATCGATTAATGAATTATTGGGCGGTTTGGTGCCTTGGACCAGACCGAGGACCTTAAGATTTTGCATGAACCGAGGACTGGCAGCCAGGTAACACGAGAAATTGTGTAAAGTGTTAATATGTAGTAAAAACCCAAGAAAATCTCCCGTTTCCGTCATTTACTATCGAATCGACATAACGCCAGATCGTCACAGTGGTCGCTTTTCTCTCTGAAACGGTTACATTTATCGTCTGCAAGCCCTTGTCGCGTGATGCGGTATGCAGAGTCACTACAAGCGGCATAGTAGAACACTGAAGAAGCATCTAGGTTTATGCAATCGCCCAGTAAGAAGAGCTACATTTCAAGTTTTAGTTATCGATTAATGAATTATTGGGCGGTTTGGTGCCTTGGACCAGACCGAGGACCTTAAGATTTTGCATGAACCGAGGACTGGCAGCCAGGTAACACGAGAAATTGTGTAAAGTGTTAATATGTAGTAAAAACCTAAGAAAATCTCCCGTTTCCGTCATTTACTATCGAATCGACATAACGCCAGATCGTCACAGTGGTCGCTTTTCTCTCTGAAACGGTTACATTTATCGTCTGCAAGCCCTTGTCGCGTGATGCGGTATGCAGACACAGTACAAGCAGCACACTAGAACACAGAATAAGAATCTACGTTGATGCAATCGGCCAGTAAGAAGAGCTACATTTCAAGTTTTAGTTATCGATTAATGAATTATTGGGCGGTTTGGTGCCTTGGACCAGACCGAGGACCTTAAGATTTTGCATGAACCGAGGACTGGCAGCCAGGTAACACGAGAAATTGTGTAAAGTGTTAATATGTAGTAAAAACCCAAGAAAATCTCCCGTTTCCGTCATTTACTATCGAATCGACATAACGCCAGATCGTCACAGTGGTCGCTTTTCTCTCTGAAACGGTTACATTTATCGTCTGCAAGCCCTTGTCGCGTGATGCGGAATGCAGAGTCACTACAAGCGGCATAGTAGAACATTGAAGAAGCATCTAGGTTTATGCAATCGCCCAGTAAGAAGAGCTACATTTCAAGTTTTAGTTATCGATTAATGAATTATTGGGCGGTTTGGTGCCTTGGACCAGACCGAGGACCTTAAGATTTTGCATGAACCGAGGACTGGCAGCCAGGTAACACGAGAAATTGTGTAAAGTGTTAATATGTAGTAAAAACCTAAGAAAATCTCCCGTTTCCGTCATTTACTATCGAATCGACATAACGCCAGATCGTCACAGTGGTCGCTTTTCTCTCTGAAACGGTTACATTTATCGTCTGCAAGCCCTTGTCGCGTGATGCGGTATGCAGACACAGTACAAGCAGCACACTAGAACACAGAATAAGAATCTACGTTGATGCAATCGGCCAGTAAGAAGAGCTACATTTCAAGTTTTAGTTATCGATTAATGAATTATTGGGCGGTTTGGTGCCTTGGACCAGACCGAGGACCTTAAGATTTTGCATGAACCGAGGACTGGCAGCCAGGTAACACGAGAAATTGTGTAAAGTGTTAATATGTAGTAAAAACCCAAGAAAATCTCCCGTTTCCGTCATTTACTATCGAATCGACATAACGCCAGATCGTCACAGTGGTCGCTTTTCTCTCTGAAACGGTTACATTTATCGTCTGCAAGCCCTTGTCGCGTGATGCGGAATGCAGAGTCACTACAAGCGGCATAGTAGAACATTGAAGAAGCATCTAGGTTTATGCAATCGCCCAGTGAGAAGAGCTACATTTCAAGTTTTAGTTATCGATTAATGAATTATTGGGCGGTTTGGTGCCTTGGACCAGACCGAGGACCTTAAGATTTTGCATGAACCGAGGACTGGCAGCCAGGTAACACGAGAAATTGTGTAAAGTGTTAATATGTAGTAAAAACCTAAGATAATCTCCCGTTTCCGTCATTTACTATCGAATCGACATAACGCCAGATCGTCACAGTGGTCGCTTTTCTCTCTGAAACGGTTACATTTATCGTCTGCAAGCCCTTGTCGCGTGATGCGGTATGCAGACACAGTACAAGCAGCACACTAGAACACAGAATAAGAATCTACGTTGATGCAATCGGCCAGTAAGAAGAGCTACATTTCAAGTTTTAGTTATCGATTAATGAATTATTGGGCGGTTTGGTGCCTTGGACCAGACCGAGGACCTTAAGATTTTGCATGAACCGAGGACTGGCAGCCAGGTAACACGAGAAATTGTGTAAAGTGTTAATATGTGGTAAAAACCTAAGAAAATCTCCCATTTCCGTCATTTACTATCGAATCGACATAACGCCAGATCGTCACAGTGGTCGCTTTTCTCTCTGAAACGGTTACATTTATCGTCTGCAAGCCGTTGTCGCGTGATGCGGTATGCAGACACAGTACAAGCAGCACACTAGAACACAGAATAAGAATCTACGTTGATGCAATCGGCCAGTAAGAAGAGCTACATTTCAAGTTTTAGTTATCGATTAATGAATTATTGGGCGGTTTGGTGCCTTGGACCAGACCGAGGACCTTAAGATTTTGCATGAACCGAGGACTGGCAGCCAGGTAACACGAGAAATAGTGTAAAGTGTTAATATGTAGTAAAAACCTATGAAAATCTCCCGTTTCCGTCATTTACTATCGAATCGACATAACGCCAGATCGTCACAGTGGTCGCTTTTCTCTCTGAAACGGTTACATTTATCGTCTGCAAGCCGTTGTCGCGTGATGCGGTATGCAGAGTCACTACAAGCGGCATAGTAGAACACTGAAGAAGCATCTAAGTTTATGCAATCGCCCAGTAAGGAGAGCTACATTTCAAGTTTTAGTTATCGATTAATGAATTATTGGGCGGTTTGGTGCCTTGGACCAGACCGAGGACCTTAAGATTTTGCATGAACCGAGGACTGGCAGCCAGGTAACACGAGAAATTGTGTAAAGTGTTAATATGTAGTAAAAACCTAAGAAAATCTCCCGTTTCCGTCATTTACTATCGAATCGACATAACGCCAGATCGTCACAGTGGTCGCTTTTCTCTCTGAAACGGTTACATTTATCGTCTGCAAGCCCTTGTCGCGTGATGCGGTATGCAGACACAGTACAAGCAGCACACTAGAACACAGAATAAGAATCTACGTTGATGCAATCGGCCAGTAAGAAGAGCTACATTTCAAGTTTTAGTTATCGATTAATGAATTATTGGGCGGTTTGGTGCCTTGGACCAGACCGAGGACCTTAAGATTTTGCATGAACCGAGGACTGGGAGCAAGGTAATACGAGAAATTGTGTAAAGTGTTAATATGTAGTAAAAACCCAAGAAAATCTCCCGTTTCCGTCATTTACTATCGAATCGACATAACGCCAGATCGTCACAGTGGTCGCTTTTCTCTCTGAAACGGTTACATTTATCGTCTGCAAGCCGTTGTCGCGTGATGCGGTATGCAGACACAGTACAAGCAGCACACTAGAACACAGAATAAGAATCTACGTTGATGCAATCGGCCAGTAAGAAGAGCTACGTTTCAAGTTTTAGTTATCGATTAATGAATTATTGGGCGGTTTGGTGCCTTGGACCAGACCGAGGACCTTAAGATTTTGCATGAACCGAGGAATGGCAGCCAGGTAACACGAGAAATTGTGTAAAGTGTTAATATGTAGTAAAAACCTAAAAAAATCTCCCGTTTCCGTCATTTACTATCGAATCGACATAACGCCAGATCGTCAAAGTGGTCGCTTTTCTCTCTGAAACGGTTACATTTATCGTCTGCAAGCCCTTGTCGCGTGATGCGGTATGCAGACACAGTACAAGCAGCACACTAGAACACAGAATAAGAATCTACGTTGATGCAATCGGCCAGTAAGAAGAGCTACATTTCAAGTTTTAGTTATCGATTAATGAATTATTGGGCGGTTTGGTGCCTTGGACCAGACCGAGGACCTTAAGATTTTGCATGAACCGAGGACTGGCAGCCAGGTAACACGAGAAATTGTGTAAAGTGTTAATATGTAGTAAAACCCTAAGAAAATCTCCCGTTTCCGTCATTTACTATCGAATCGACATAACGCCAGATCGTCACAGTGGTCGCTTTTCTCTCTGAAACGGTTACATTTATCGTCTGCTAGCCGTTGTCGCGTGATGCGGTATGCAGACACAGTACAAGCAGCACACTAGAACACAGAAAAAGAATCTACGTTGATGCAATCGGCCAGTAAGAAGAGCTACATTTCAAGTTTTAGTTATCGATTAATGAATTATTGGGCGGTTTGGTGCCTTGGACCAGACCGAGGACCTTAAGATTTTGCATGAACCGAGGACTGGCAGCCAGGTAACACGAGATATTGTGTAAAGTGTTAATAAGTAGTAAAAATCTAAGAAAATCTCCCGTTTCCGTCATTTACTATCGAATCGACATAACGCCAGATCGTCACAGTGGTCGCTTTTCTCTCTAAAACGGTTACATTTATCGTCTGCAAGCCCTTGTCGCGTGATGCGGTATGCAGACACAGTACAAGCAGCACACTAGAACACAGAATAAGAATCTACGTTGATGCAATCGGCCAGTAAGAAGAGCTACATTTCAAGTTTTAGTTATCGATTAATGAATTATTGGGCGGTTTGGTGCCTTGGACCAGACCGAGGACCTTAAGATTTTGCATGCGCCGAGGACTGGCAGCCAGGTAACACGAGAAATTGTGTAAAGTGTTAATATGTAGTAAAAACCTAAGAAAATCTCCCGTTTCCGTCATTTACTATCGAATCGACATAACGCCAGATCGTCACAGTGGTCGCTTTTCTCTCTGAAACGGTTACATTTATCGTCTGCAAGCCCTTGTCGCGTGATGCGGTATGCAGACACTGTACAAGCAGCACACTAGAACACAGAATAAGAATCTACGTTGATGCAATCGGCCAGGAAGAAGAGCTACATTTCAAGTTTTAGTTATCGATTAATGAATTATTGGGCGGTTTGGTGCCTTGGACCAGACCGAGGACCTTAAGATTTTGCATGAACCGAGGACTGGCAGCCAGGTAACACGAGAAATTGTGTAAAGTGTTAATATGTAGTAAAAACCCAAGAAAATCTCCCGTTTCCGTCATTTACTATCGAATCGACATAACGCCAGATCGTCACAGTGGTCGCTTTTCTCTCTGAAACGGTTACATTTATCGTCTGCAAGCCCTTGTCGCGTGATGCGGTATGCAGACACAGTACACGCAGCACACTAGACCACAGAATAAGAATCTACGTTGATGCAATCGGCCAGTAAGAAGAGCTACATTTCAAGTTTTAGTTATCGATTAATGAATTATTGGGCGGTTTGGTGCCTTGGACCAGACCGAGGACCTTAAGATTTTGCATGAACCGAGGACTGGCAGCCAGGTAACACCAGAAATTGTGTAAAGTGTTAATATGTAGTAAAAACCTAAGAAAATCTCCCGTTTCCCTCATTTACTATCGAATCGACATAACGCCTGATCGTCACAGTGGTCGCTTTTCTCTCTGAAACGGTTACATTTATCGTCTGCAAGCCCTTGTCGCGTGATGCGGTATGCAGACACAGTACAAGCAGCACACTAGAACACAGAATAAGAATCTACGTTGATGCAATCGGCCAGTAAGAAGAGCTACATTTCAAGTTTTAGTTATCGATTAATGAATTATTGGGCGGTTTGGTGCCTTGGACCAGACCGAGGACCTTAAGATTTTGCATGAACCGAGGACTGGCAGCCAGGTAACACGAGAAATTGTGTAAAGTGTTAATATGTAGTAAAAACCTAAGAAAATCTCCCGTTTCCGTCATTTACTATCGAATCGACATAACGCCAGATCGTCACAGTGGTCGCTTTTCTCTCTGAAACGGTTACATTTATCGTCTGCAAGCCGTTGTCGCGTGATGCGGTATGCAGACACAGTACAAGCAGCACACTAGAACACAGAATAAGAATCTACGTTGATGCAATCGGCCAGTAAGAAGAACTACATTTCAAGTTTTAGTTATCGATTAATGAATTATTGGGCGGTTTGGTGCCTTGGACCAGACCGAGGACCTTAAGATTTTGCATGAAAAGGGGACTGGCAGCCAGGTAACACGAGAAATTGTGTAAAGTGTTAATATGTAGTAAAAACCTAAGAAAATCTCCCGTTTCCGTCATTTACTATCGAATCGACATAACGCCAGATCGTCACAGTGGTCGCTTTTCTCTCTGAAACGGTTACATTTATCGTCTGCAAGCCCTTGTCGCGTGATGCGGTATGCAGACACAGTACAAGCAGCACACTAGAACACAGAATAAGAATCTACGTTGATGCAATCGGCCAGTAAGAGGAGCTACATTTCAAGTTTTAGTTATCGATTAAAGAATTATTGGGCGGTTTGGTGCCTTGGACCAGACCGAGGACCTTAAGATTTTGCATGAACCGAGGAATGGCAGCCAGGTAACACGAGATATTGTGTAAAGTGTTAATAAGTAGTAAAAATTTAAGAAAATCTCCCGTTTCCGTCATTTACTATCGAATCGACATAACGCCAGATCGTCACAGTGGTCGCTTTTCTCTCTAAAACGGTTACATTTATCGTCTGCAAGCCCTTGTCGCGTGATGCGGTATGCAGACACAGTACAAGCAGCACACTAGAACACAGAATAAGAATCTACGTTGATGCAATCGGCCAGTAAGAAGAGCTACATTTCAAGTTTTAGTTATCGATTAATGAATTATTGGGCGGTTTGGTGCCTTGGACCAGACCGAGGACCTTAAGATTTTGCATGCGCCGAGGACTGGCAGCCAGGTAACACGAGAAATTGTGTAAAGTGTTAATATGTAGTAAAAACCTAAGAAAATCTCCCGTTTCCGTCATTTACTATCGAATCGACATAACGCCAGATCGTCACAGTGGTCGCTTTTCTCTCTGAAACGGTTACATTTATCGTCTGCAAGCCCTTGTCTCGTGATGCGGTATGCAGACACAGTACAACCAGCACACTAGAACACAGAATAAGAATCTACGTTGATGCAATCGGCCAGTAAGAAGAGCTACATTTCAAGTTTTTGTTATCGATTAATGAATTATTGGGCGGTTTGGTGCCTTGGACCAGACCGAGGACATTAAGATTTTGCATGAGCCGAGGACTGGCAGCCAGGTAACACGAGAAATTGTGTAAAGTGTTAATATGTAGTAAAAACCTAAGAAAATCTCCCGTTTCCGTCATTTACTATAGAATCGACATAACGCCAGATCGTCACATTGGTCGCTTTTCTCTCTGAAACGGTTACATTTATCGTCTGCAAGCCCTTGTCGCGTGATGCGGTATGCAGACACAGTACAAGCAGCACACTAGAACACAGAGTAAGAATCTACGTTGATGCAATCGGCTAGGAAGAAGAGCTACATTTCAAGTTTTAGTCATCGATTAATGAATTATTGGGCGGTTTGGTGCCTTGGACCAGACCGAGGACCTTAAGAATTTGCATGAACCGAGGACTGGCAGCCAGGTAACACGAAAAATTGTGTAAAGTGTTAATATGTAGTAAAAACCTAAGAAAATCTCCCGTTTCCGTCATTTACTATTGAATCGACATAACGCCAGATCGTCACATTGGTCGCTTTTCTCTCTGAAACGGTTACATTTATCGTCTGCAAGCCCTTGTCGCGTGATGCGGTATGCACACAGTACAAGCAGCACACTAGAACACAGAATAAGAATCTACGTTGATGCAATCGGCCAGTAAGAAGAGCTACATTTCAAGTTTTAGTTATCGATTAATGAATTATTGGGCGGTTTGGTGCCTTGGACCAGACCGAGGACCTTAAGATTTTGCATGAACCGAGGACTGGCAGCCAGGTAACACGAGAAATTGTGTAAAGTGTTAATATGTAGTAAAAACCTAAGAAAATCTCCCGTTTCCGTCATTTACTATCGAATCGACATAACGCCAGATCGTCACATTGGTCGCTTTTCTGTCTGAAACGGTTACATTTATCGTCTGCAAGCCCTTGTCGCGTGATGCGGAATGCAGAGTCACTACAAACGGCATAGTAGAACATTGAAGAAGCATCTAGGTTTATGCAATCGCCCAGTAAGAAGAGCTACATTTCAAGTTTTAGTTATCGATTAATGAATTATTGGGCGGTTTGGTGCCTTGGACCAGACCGAGGACCTTAAGATTTTGCATGAACCGAGGACTGGCAGCCAGGTAACACGAGAAATTGTGTAAAGTGTTAATATGTAGTAAAAACCTAAGAAAATCTCCCGTTTCCGTCATTTACTATCGAATCGACATAACGCCAGATCGTCACAGTGGTCGCTTTTCTCTCTGAAACGGTTACATTTATCGTCTGCAAGCCCTTGTCGCGTGATGCGGTATGCAGACACAGTACAAGCAGCACACTAGAACACAGAATAAGAATCTACGTTGATGCAATCGGCCAGTAAGAAGAGCTACATTTCAAGTTTTAGTAATCGATTAATGAATTATTGGGCGGTTTGGTGCCTTGGACCAGACCGAGGACCTTAAGATTTTGCATGAACCGAGGACTGGCAGCCAGGTAACACGAGAAATTGTGTAAAGTGTTAATATGTAGTAAAAACCTAAGAAAATCTCCCGTTTCCGTCATTTACTATCGAATCGACATAACGCCAGATCGTCACAGTGGTCGCTTTTCTCTCTGAAACGGTTACATTTATCGTCTGCAAGCCGTTGTCGCGTGATGCGGTATGCAGACACAGTACAAGCAGCACACTAGAACACAGAATAAGAATCTACGTTGATGAAATCGGCCAGTAAGAAGAGCTACATTTCAAGTTTTAGTTATCGATTAATGAATTATTGGGCGGTTTGGTGCCTTGGACCAGACCGAGGACCTTAAGATTTTGCATGAACCGAGGACTGGCAGCCAGGTAACACGAGAAATTGTGTAAAGTGTTAATATGTAGTAAAAACCTAAGAAAATCTCCCGTTTCCGTCATTTACTATCGAATCGACATAACGCCAGATCGTCACAGTGGTCGCTTTTCTCTCTGAAACGGTTACATTTATCGTCTGCAAGCCGTTGTCGCGTGATGCGGTATGCAGAGTCACTACAAGCGGCATAGTAGAACACTGAAGAAGCATCTAAGTTTATGCAATCGCCCAGTAAGGAGAGCTACATTTCAAGTTTTAGTTATCGATTAATGAATTATTGGGCGGTTTGGTGCCTTGGACCAGACCGAGGACCTTAAGATTTTGCATGAACCGAGGACTGGCAGCCAGGTAACACGAGAAATTGTGTAAAGTGTTAATATGTAGTAAAAACCCAAGAAAATCTCCCGTTTCCGTCATTTACTATCGAATCGACATAACGCCAGATCGTCACAGTGGTCGCTTTTCTCTCTGAAACGGTTACATTTATCGTCTGCAAGCCGTTGTCGCGTGATGCGGTATGCAGACACAGTACAAGCAGCACACTAGAACACAGAATAAGAATCTACGTTGATGCAATCGGCCAGTAAGAAGAGCTACGTTTCAAGTTTTAGTTATCGATTAATGAATTATTGGGCGGTTTGGTGCCTTGGACCAGACCGAGGACCTTAAGATTTTGCATGAACCGAGGACTGGCAGCCAGGTAACACGAAAAATTGTGTAAAGTGTTAATATGTAGTAAAAACCTAAGAAAATCTCCCGTTTCCGTCATTTACTATCGAATCGACATAACGCCAGATCGTCAAAGTGGTCGCTTCTCTCTCTGAAACGGTTACATTTATCGTCTGCAAGCCCTTGTCGCGTGATGCGGTATGCAGACACAGTACAAGCAGCACACTAGAACACAGAATAAGAATCTACGTTGATGCAATCGGCCAGTAAGAAGAGCTACATTTCAAGTTTTAGTTATCGATTAATGAATTATTGGGCGGTTTGGTGCCTTGGACCAGACCGAGGACCTTAAGATTTTGCATGAACCGAGGACTGGCAGCCAGGTAACACGAGAAATTGTGTAAAGTGTTAATATGTAGTAAAAACCTAAGAAAATCTCCCGTTTCCGTCATTTACTATCGAATCGACATAACGCCAGATCGTCACAGTGGTCGCTTTTCTCTCTGAAACGGTTACATTTATCGTCTGCAAGCCGTTGTCGCGTGATGCGGTATGCAGACACAGTACAAGCAGCACACTAGAACACAGAAAAAGAATCTACGTTGATGCAATCGGCCAGTAAGAAGAGCTACATTTCAAGTTTTAGTTATCGATTAATGAATTATTGGGCGGTTTGGTGCCTTGGACCAGACCGAGGACCTTAAGATTTTGCATGAACCGAGGACTGGCAGCCAGGTAACACGAGATATTGTGTAAAGTGTTAATAAGTAGTAAAAATCTACGAAAATCTCCCGTTTCCGTCATTTACTATCGAATCGACATAACGCCAGATCGTCACAGTGGTCGCTTTTCTCTCTAAAACGGTTACATTTATCGTCTGCAAGCCCTTGTCGCGTGATGCGGTATGCAGACACAGTACAAGCAGCACACTAGAACACAGAATAAGAATCTACGTTGATGCAATCGGCCAGTAAGAAGAGCTACATTTCAAGTTTTAGTTATCGATTAATGAATTATTGGGCGGTTTGGTGCCTTGGACCAGACCGAGGACCTTAAGATTTTGCATGAACCGAGGACTGGCAGCAAGGTAACACGAGAAATTGTGTAAAGTGTTAATATGTAGTAAAAACCCAAGAAAATCTCCCGTTTCCGTCATTTACTATCGAATCGACATAACGCCAGATCGTCACAGTGGTCGCTTTTCTCTCTGAAACGGTTACATTTATCGTCTGCAAGCCGTTGTCGCGTGATGCGGTATGCAGACACAGTACAAGCAGCACACTAGAACACAGAATAAGAATCTACGTTGATGCAATCGGCCAGTAAGAAGAGCTACGTTTCAAGTTTTAGTTATCGATTAATGAATTATTGGGCGGTTTGGTGCCTTGGACCAGACCGAGGACCTTAAGATTTTGCATGAACCGAGGACTGGCAGCCAGGTAACACGAAAAATTGTGTAAAGTGTTAATATGTAGTAAAAACCTATCAAAATCTCCCGTTTCCGTCATTTACTATCGAATCGACATAACGCCAGATCGTCAAAGTGGTCGCTTTTCTCTCTGAAACGGTTACATTTATCGTCTGCAAGCCCTTGTCGGGTGATGCGGTATGCAGACACAGTACAAGCAGCACACTAGAACACAGAATAAGAATCTACGTTGATGCAATCGGCCAGTAAGAAGAGCTACATTTCAAGTTTTAGTTATCGATTAATGAATTATTGGGCGGTTTGGTGCCTTGGACCAGACCGAGGACCTTAAGATTTTGCATGAACCGAGGACTGGCAGCCAGGTAACACGAGAAATTGTGTAAAGTGTTAATATGTAGTAAAAACCTAAGAAAATCTCCCGTTTCCGTCATTTACTATCGAATCGACATAACGCCAGATCGTCACAGTGGTCGCTTTTCTCTCTGAAACGGTTACATTTATCGTCTGCAAGCCGTTGTCGCGTGATGCGGTATGCAGACACAGTACAAGCAGCACACTAGAACACAGAAAAAGAATCTACGTTGATGCAATCGGCCAGTAAGAAGAGCTACATTTCAAGTTTTAGTTATCGATTAATGAATTATTGGGCGGTTTGGTGCCTTGGACCAGACCGAGGACCTTAAGATTTTGCATGAACCGAGGAATGGCAGCCAGGTAACACGAGATATTGTGTAAAGTGTTAATAAGTAGTAAAAATCTACGAAAATCTCCCGTTTCCGTCATTTACTATCGAATCGACATAACGCCAGATCGTCACAGTGGTCGCTTTTCTCTCTAAAACGGTTACATTTATCGTCTGCAAGCCCTTGTCGCGTGATGCGGTATGCAGACACATTACAAGCAGCACACTAGAACACAGAATAAGAATCTACGTTGATGCAATCGGCCAGTAAGAAGAGCTACATTTCAAGTTTTAGTTATCGATTAATGAATTATTGGGCGGTTTGGTGCCTTGGACCAGACCGAGTACCTTAAGATTTTGCATGCGCCGAGGACTGGCAGCCAGGTAACACGAGAAATTGTGTAAAGTGTTAATATGTAGTAAAAACCTAAGAAAATCTCCCGTTTCCGTCATTTACTATCGAATCGACATAACGCCAGATCGTCACAGTGGTCGCTTTTCTCTCTGAAACGGTTACATTTATCGTCTGCAAGCCCTTGTCGCGTGATGCGGTATGCAGACACTGTACAAGCAGCACACTAGAACACAGAATAAGAATCTACGTTGATGCAATCGGCCAGGAAGAAGAGCTACATTTCAAGTTTTAGTTATCGATTAATGAATTATTGGGCGGTTTGGTGCCTTGGACCAGACCGAGGACCTTAAGATTTTGCATGAACCGAGGACTGGCAGCCAGGTAACACGAGAAATTGTGTAAAGTGTTAATATGTAGTAAAAACCCAAGAAAATCTCCCGTTTCCGTCATTTACTACCGAATCGACATAACGCCAGATCGTCACAGTGGTCGCTTTTCTCTCTGAAACGGTTACATTTATCGTCTGCAAGCCCTTGTCGCGTGATGCGGTATGCAGACACAGTACACGCAGCACACTAGACCACAGAATAAGAATCTACGTTGATGCAATCGGCCAGTAAGAAGAGCTACATTTCAAGTTTTAGTTATCGATTAATGAATTATTGGGCGGTTTGGTGCCTTGGACCAGACCGAGGACCTTAAGATTTTGCATGAACCGAGGACTGGCAGCCAGGTAACACCAGAAATTGTGTAAAGTGTTAATATGTAGTAAAAACCTAAGAAAATCTCCCGTTTCCGTCATTTACTATCGAATCGACATAACGCCAGATCGTCACAGTGGTCGCTTTTCTCTCTGAAACGGTTACATTTATCGTCTGCAAGCCCTTGTCGCGTGATGCGGTATGCAGACACAGTACAAGCAGCACACTAGAACACAGAATAAGAATCTACGTTGATGCAATCGGCCAGGAAGAAGAGCTACATTTCAAGTTTTAGTTATCGATTAATGAATTATTGGGCGGTTTGGTGCCTTGGACCAGACCGAGGACCTTAAGATTTTGCATGAACCGAGGACTGGCAGCCAGGTAACACGAGAAATTGTGTAAAGTGTTAATATGTAGTAAAAACCTAAGAAAATCTCCCGTTTCCGTCATTTACTATCGAATCGACATAACGCCAGATCGTCACAGTGGTCGCTTTTCTCTCTGAAACGGTTACATTTATCGTCTGCAAGCCGTTGTCGCGTGATGCGGTATGCAGACACAGTACAAGCAGCACACTAGAACACAGAATAAGAATCTACGTTGATGCAATCGGCCAGTAAGAAGAACTACATTTCAAGTTTTAGTTATCGATTAATGAATTATTGGGCGGTTTGGTGCCTTGGACCAGACCGAGGACCTTAAGATTTTGCATGAACCGAGGACTGGCAGCCAGGTAACACGAGAAATTGTGTAAAGTGTTAATATGTAGTAAAAACCTAAGAAAATCTCCCGTTTCCGTCATTTACTATCGAATCGACATAACGCCAGATCGTCACAGTGGTCGCTTTTCTCTCTGAACCGGTTACATTTATCGTCTGCAAGCCCTTGTCGCGTGATGCGGTATGCAGACACAGTACAAGCAGCACACTAGAACACAGAATAAGAATCTACGTTGATGCAATCGGCCAGTAAGAAGAGCTACATTTCAAGTCTTAGTTATCGATTAATGAATTATTGGGCGGTTTGGTGCCTTGGACCAGACCGAGGACCTTAAGATTTTGCATGAACCGAGGACTGGCTGCCAGGTAACACGAGAAATTGTGTAAAGTGTTAATATGTAGTAAAAACCTAAGAAAATCTCCCGTTTCCTTCATTTACTATCGAATCGACATAACGCCAGATCGTCAAAGTGGTCGCTTTTCTCTCTGAAACGGTTACATTTATCGTCTGCAAGCCGTTGTCGCGTGATGCGGTATGCAGACACAGTACAAGCAGCACACTAGAACACAGAATAAGAATCTACGTTGGTGCAATCGGCCAGTAAGAAGAGCTACATTTCAAGTTTTAGTTATCGATTAATGAATTATTGGGCGGTTTGGTGCCTTGGACCAGACCGAGGACCTTAAGATTTTGCATGCGCCGAGGACTGGCAGCCAGGTAACACGAGAAATTGTGTAAAGTGTTAATATGTAGTAAAAACCTAAGAAAATCTCCCGTTTCCGTCATTTACTATCGTATCGACATAACGCCAGATCGTCACAGTGGTCGCTTTTCTCTCTGAAACGGTTACATTTATCGTCTGCAAGCCCTTGTCGCGTGATGCGGTATGCAGACACTGTACAAGCAGCACACTAGAACACAGAATAAGAATCTACGTTGATGCAATCGGCCAGGAAGAAGAGCTACATTTCAAGTTTTAGTTATCGATTAATGAATTATTGGGCGGTTTGGTGCCTTGGACCAGACCGAGGACCTTAAGATTTTGCATGAACCGAGGACTGGCAGCCAGGTAACACGAGAAATTGTGTAAAGTGTTAATATGCAGTAAAAACCCAAGAAAATCTCCCGTTTCCGTCATTTACTATCGAATCGACATAACGCCAGATCGTCACAGTGGTCGCTTTTCTCTCTGAAACGGTTACATTTATCGTCTGCAAGCCCTTGTCGCGTGATGCGGTATGCAGACACAGTACACGCAGCACACTAGACCACAGAATAAGAATCTACGTTGATGCAATCGGCCAGTAAGAAGAGCTACATTTCAAGTTTTAGTTATCGATTAATGAATTATTGGGCGGTTTGGTGCCTTGGACCAGACCGAGGACCTTAAGATTTTGCATGAACCGAGGACTGGCAGCCAGGTAACGCCAGAAATTGTGTAAAGTGTTAATATGTAGTAAAAACCTAAGAAAATCTCCCGTTTCCGTCATTTACTATCGAATCGACATAACGCCAGATCGTCACAGTGGTCGCTTTTCTCTCTGAAACGGTTACATTTATCGTCTGCAAGCCCTTGTCGCGTGATGCGGTATGCAGACACAGTACAAGCAGCACACTAGAACACAGAATAAGAATCTACGTTGATGCAATCGGCCAGTAAGAAGAGCTACATTTCAAGTTTTAGTTATCGATTAATGAATTATTGGGTGGTTTGGTGCCTTGGACCAGACCGAGGACCTTAAGATTTTGCATGAACCGTGGACTGGCAGCCAGGTAACACAAGAAATTGTGTAAAGTGTTAATATGTAGTAAAAACCTAAGAAAATCTCCCGTTTCCGTCATTTACTATCGAATCGACATAACGCCAGATCGTCACATTGGTCGCTTTTCTCTCTGAAACGGTTACATTTATCGTCTGCAAGCCCTTGTCGCGTGATACGGTATGCAGACACAGTACAAGCAGCACACTAGAACACAGAATAAGAATCTACGTTGATGCAATCGGCCAGTAAGAAGAGCTACATTTCAAGTTTTAGTTATCGATTAATGAATTATTGGGCGGTTTGGTGCCTTGGACCAGACCGAGGACCTTAAGATTTTGCATGAACCGAGGACTGGCAGCCACGTAACACGAGAAATTGTGTAAAGTGTTAATATGTAGTAAAAACCTAAGAAAATCTCCCGTTTCCGTCATTTACTATCGAATCGACATAACGCCAGATCGTCACAGTGGTCGCTTTTATCTCTGAAACGGTTACATTTATCGTCTGCAAGCCGTTGTCGCGTGATGCGGTATGCAGACACAGTACAAGCAGCACACTAGAACACAGAATAAGAATCTACGTTGATGCAATCGGCCAGTAAGAAGAGCTACATTTCAAGTTTTAGTTATCGATTAATGAATTATTTGGCGGTTTGGTGCCTTGGACCAGACCGAGGACCTTAAGATTTTGCATGAACCGAGGACTGGCAGCCAGGTAACACGAGAAATTGTGTAAAGTGTTAATATGTAGTAAAAACCTAAGAAAATCTCCCGTTTCCGTCATTTACTATCGAATCGACATAACGCCAGATCGTCACAGTGGTCGCTTTTCTCTCTGAACCGGTTACATTTATCGTCTGCAAGCCCTTGTCGCGTGATGCGGTATGCAGACACAGTACAAGCAGCACACTAGAACACAGAATAAGAATCTACGTTGATGCAATCGGCCAGTAAGAAGAGCTACATTTAAAGTTTTAGTTATCGATTAATGAATTATTGGGCGGTTTGGTGCCTTGGACCAGACCGAGGACCTTAAGATTTTGCATGAGCCGAGGACTGGCAGCCAGGTAACACGAGAAATTGTGTAAAGTGTTAATATGTAGTAAAAACCTAAGAAAATCTCCCGTTTCCGTCATTTACTATCGAATCGACATAACGCCAGATCGTCACATTGGTCGCTTTTCTCTCTGAAACGGTTACATTTATCGTCTGCAAGCCCTTGTCGCGTGATGCGGTATGCAGACACAGTACAAGCAGCACACTAGAACACAGAATAAGAATCTACGTTGATGCAATCGGCCAGGAAGAAGAGCTACATTTCAAGTTTTAGTTATCGATAATGAATTATTGGGCGGTTTGGTGCCTTGGACCAGACCGAGGACCTTAAGATTTTGCATGAACCGAGGACTGGCAGCCAGGTAACACCAGAAATTGTGTAAAGTGTTAATATGTAGTAAAAACCTAAGACAATCTCCCGTTTCCGTCATTTACTATCGAATCGACATAACGCCAGATCGTCACAGTGGTCGCTTTTCTCTCTGAAACGGTTACATTTATCGTCTGCAAGCTCTTGCCGCGTGATGCGGTATGCAGACACAGTACAAGCAGCACACTAGAACACAGAATAAGAATCTACGTTGATGCAATCGGCCAGTAAGAAGAGCTACATTTCAAGTTTTAGTTATCGATTAATGAATTATTGGGCGGATTGGTGCCTTGAACCAGACCGAGTACCTTAAGATTTTGCATGAACCGAGGACTGGCAGCCAGGTAACACGAGAAATTGTGTAAAGTGTTAATATGTAGTAAAAACCCAAGAAAATCTCCCGTTTCCGTCATTTACTATCGAATCGACATAACGCCAGATCGTCACATTGGTCGCTTTTCTCTCTGAAACGGTTACATTTATCGTCTGCAAGCCCTTTTCGCGTGATGCAGTATGCAGACACAGTACAAGCAGCACACTAGAACACAGAATAAGAATCTACGTTGATGCAATCGGCCAGTAAGAAGAGCTACATTTCAAGTTTTAGTTATCGATTAATGAATTATTGGGCGGTTTGGTGCCTTGGACCAGCCCGAGGACCTTAAGATTTTGCATGAACCGAGGACTGGCAGCCAGGTAACACGAGAAATTGTGTAAAGTGTTAATATGTAGTAAAAACCTAAGAAAATCTCCCGTTTCCGTCATTTACTATCGAATCGACATAACGCCAGATCGTCACAGTGGTCGCTTTTCTCTCTGAAACGGTTACATTTATCGTCTGCAAGCCCTTGTCGCGTGATGCGGTATGCAGACACAGTACAAGCAGCACACTAGAACACAGAATAAGAATCTACGTTGATGCTATCGGCCAGTAAGAAGAGCTACATTTCAAGTTTTAGTTATCGATTAATGAATTATTGGGCGGTTTGGTGCCTTGGACCAGACCGAGGACCTTAAGATTTTGCATGAACCGAGGACTGGTAGCCAGGTAACACGAGAAATTGTGTAAAGTGTTAATATGTAGTAAAAACCTAAGAAAATCTCCCGTTTCCGTCATTTACTATCGAATCGACATAACGCCAGATCGTAACAGTGGTCGCTTTTCTCTCTGAAACGGTTACATTTATCGTCTGCAAGCCCTTGTCGCGTGATGCGGTATGCAGACACAGTACAAGCAGCACACTAGAACACAGAATAAGAATCTACGTTGATGCAATCGGCCAGTAAGAAGAGCTACCTTTCAAGTTTTAGTTATTGATTAATGAATTATTGGGCGGTTTGGTGCCTTGGACCAGACCGAGGACCTTAAGATTTTGCATGAACCGAGGACTGGCAGCCAGGTAACACGAGAAATTGTGTAAAGTGTTAATATGTAGTAAAAACCTTAGAAAATCTCCCGTTTCCGTCATTTACTATCGAATCGACATAACGCCAGATCGTCACATTGGTCGCTTTTCTCTCTGAAACGGTTACATTTATCGTCTGCAAGCCCTTTTCGCGTGATGCAGTATGCAGACACAGTACAAGCAGCACACTAGAACACAGAATAAGAATCTACGTTGATGCAATCGGCCAGTAAGAAGAGCTACATTTCAAGTTTTAGTTATCGATTAATGAATTATTGGGCGGTTTGGTGCCTTGGACCAGACCGAGGACCTTAAGATTTTGCATGAACCGAGGACTGGCAGCCACGTAACACGAGAAATTGTGTAAAGTGTTAATATGTAGTAAAAACCCAAGAAAATCTCCCGTTTCCGTCATTTACTATCGAATCGACATAAAGCCAGATCGTCACAGTGGTCGCTTTTCTCTCTGAAACGGTTACATTTATCGTCTGCAAGCCGTTGTCGCGTGATGCGGTATGCAGACACAGTACAAGCAGCACACTAGAACACAGAATAAGAATCTACGTTGATGCAATCGGCCAGTAAGAAGAGCTACATTTCAAGTTTTAGTTATCGATTAATGAATTATTGGGCGGTTTGGTGCCTTGGACAAGACCGAGGACCTTAAGATTTTGCATGAACCGAGGACTGGCAGCCAGGTAACACGAGAAATTGTGTAAAGTGTTAATATGTAGTAAAAACCTAAGAAAATCTCCCGTTTCCGTCATCTACTATCGAATCGACATAACGCCAGATCGTCACATTGGTCGCTTTTCTCTCTGAAACGGTTACATTTATCGTCTGCAAGCCCTTGTCGCGTGATGCGGTATGCAGACACAGTACAAGCAGCACACTAGAACACAGAATAAGAATCTACGTTGATGCAATCGGCCAGTAAGAAGAGCTACATTTCAAGTTTTAGTTATCGATTAATGAATTATTGGACGGTTTGGTGCCTTGGACCAGACCGAGGACCTTAAGATTTTGCATGAACCGAGGACTGGCAGCCAGGTAACACGAGAAATTGTGTAAAGTGTTAATATGTAGTAAAAACCTAAGAAAATCTCCCGTTTCCGTCATTTACTATCGAATCGACATAACGCCAGATCGTCACATTGGTCGCTTTTCTCTCTGAAACGGTTACATTTATCGTCTGCAAGCCGTTGTCGCGTGATGCGGTATGCAGACACAGTACAAGCAGCACACTAGAACACAGAATAAGAATCTACGTTGATGCAATCGGCCAGTAAGAAGAGCTACATTTCAAGTTTTAGTTATCGATTAATGAATTATTGGGTGGTTTGGTGCCTTGGACCAGACCGAGTACCTTAAGATTTTGCATGAACCGAGGACTGGCAGCCAGGTAACACGAGAAATTGTGTAAAGTGTTAATATGTAGTAAAAACCTAAGAAAATCTCCCGTTTCCGTCATTTACTATCGAATCGACATAACGCCAGATCGTCACATTGGTCGCTTTTCTCTCTGAAACGGTTACATTTATCGTCTGCAGGCCCTTTTCGCGTGATGCAGTATGCAGACACAGAACAAGCAGCACACTAGAACACAGAATAAGATTCTACGTTGATGCAATCGGCCAGTAAGAAGAGCTACATTTCAAGTTTTAGTTATCGATTAATGAATTATTGGGCGGTTTGGTGCCTTGGACCAGACCGAGGACCTTAAGATTTTGCATGAACCGAGGACTGGCAGCCAGGTAACACGAGAAATTGTGTAAAGTGTTAATATGTAGTAAAAACCTAAGAAAATCTCCCGTTTCCGTCATTTATTATCGAATCGACATAACGCCAGATCGTAACAGTGGTCGCTTTTCTCTCTGAAACGGTTACATTTATCGTCTGCAAGCCCTTGTCGCGTGATGCGGTATGCAGACACAGTACAAGCAGCACACTAGAACACAGAATAAGAATCTACGATGATGCAATCGGCCAGTAAGAAGGGCTACATTTCAAGTTTTAGTTATCGATTAATGAATTATTGGGCGGTTTGGTGCCTTGGACCAGACCGAGTACCTTAAGATTTTGCATGAACCGAGGACTGGCAGTCAGGTAACACGAGAAATTGTGTAAAGTGTTAATATGTAGTAAAAACCTAAGAAAATCTCCCGTTTCCGTCATTTACTATCGAATCGACATAACGCCAGATCGTCACATTGGTCGCTTTTCTCTCTGAAACAGTTACATTTATCGTCTGCCAGCCCTTTTCGCGTGATGCAGTATGCAGACACAGAACAAGCAGCACACTAGAACACAGAATAAGAATCTACGTTGATGCAATCGGCCAGTAAGAAGAGCTACATTTCAAGTTTTAGTTATCGATTAAAGAATTATTGGGCGGTTTGGTGCCTTGGACCAGACCGAGTACCTTAAGATTTTGCATGAACCGAGGACTGGCAGCCAGGTAACACGAGAAATTGTGTAAAGTGTTAATATGTAGTAAAAACCTAAGAAAATCTCCCGTTTCCGTCATTTACTATCGAATCGACATAACGCCAGATCGTCACATTGGTCGCTTTTCTCTCTGAAACGGTTACATTTATCGTCTGCAAGCCCTTTTCGCGTGTTGCAGTATGCAGACACAGAACAAGCAGCACACTAGAACACAGAATAAGAATCTACGTTGATGCAATCGGCAAGTAAGAAGAGCTACATTTTAAGTTTTAGTTATCGATTAATGAATTATTGGGCGGTTTGGTGCCTTGGACCAGACCGAGGACCTTAAGATTTTGCATGAACCGAGGACTGGCAGCCAGGTAACACGAGAAATTGTGTAAAGTGTTAATATGTAGTAAAAACCTAAGAAAATCTCCCGTTTCCGTCATTTACTATCGAATCGACATAACGCCAGATCGTCACAGTGGTCGCTTTTCTCTCTGAAACGGTTACATTTATCGTCTGCAAGCCCTTGTCGCGTGATGCGGTATGCAGACACAGTACAAGCAGCACACTAGAACACAGAATAAGAATCTACGTTGATGCTATCAGCCAGTAAGAAGAGCTACATTTCAAGTTTTAGTTATCGATTAATGAATTATTGGGCGGTTTGGTGCCTTGGACCAGACCGAGTACCTTAAGATTTTGCATGAACCGAGGACTGGCAGCCAGGTAACACGAGAAATTGTGTATAGTGTTAATATGTAGTAAAAACCTAAGAAAATCTCCCGTTTCCGTCATTTACTATCGAATCGACATAACGCCAGATCGACACATTGGTCGCTTTTCTCTCTGAAACGGTTACATTTATCGTCTGCAAGCCCTTTTCGCGTGATGCAGTATGCAGACACAGAACAAGCAGCACACTAGAACACAGAATAAGAATCTACGTTGATGCAATCGGCCAGTAAGAAGAGCTACATTTCAAGTTTTAGTTATCGATTAATGAATTATTGGGCGGTTTGGTGCCTTGGACCAGACCGAGGACCTTAAGATTTTGCATGAACCGAGGACTGGCAGCCAGGTAACACAAGAAATTGTGTAAAGTGTTAATATGTAGTAAAAACCCAAGAAAATCTCCCGTTTCCGTCATTTACTATCGAATCGACATAACGCCAGATTGTCACAGTGGTCGCTTTTCTCTCTGAAACGGTTACATTTATCGTCTGCAAGCCCTTGTCGCGTAATGCGGTATGCAGACACAGTACAAGCAGCACACTAGAACACAGAATAAGAATCTACGTTGATGCTATCGGCCAGTAAGAAGAGCTACATTTCAAGTTTTAGTTATCGATTAATGAATTATTGGGCGGTTTGGTGCCTTGGACCAGACCGAGGACCTTAAGATTTTGCATGAACCGAGGACTGGCAGCCAGGTAACACGAGAAATTGTGTAAAGTGTTAATATGTAGTAAAAACCTAAGAAAATCTCCCGTTTCCGTCATTTACTATCGAATCGACATAACGCCAGATCGTCACAGTGGTCGCTTTTCTCTCTGAAACGGTTACATTTATCGTCTGCAAGCCCTTGTCGCGTAATGCGGTATGCAGACACAGTACAAGCAGCACACTAGAACACAGAATAAGAATCTACGATGATGCAATCGGCCAGTAAGAAGAGCTACATTTCAAGTTTTAGTTATCGATTAATGAATTATTGGGCGGTTTGGTGCCTTGGACCTGACCGAGGACCTTAAGATTTTGCATGAACCGAGGACTGGCAGCCAGGTAACACGAGAAATTGTGTAAAGTGTTAATATGTAGTAAAAACCTAAGAAAATCTCCCGTTTCCGTCATTTACTATCGAATCGACATAACGCCAGATCGTCACATTGGTCGCTTTTCTCTCTGAAACGGTTACATTTATCGTCTGCAAGCCCTTTTCGCGTGATGCAGTTTGCAGACACAGTACAAGCAGCACACTAGAACACAGAATAAGAATCTACGTTGTTGCAATCGGCCAGTAAGAAGAGCTACATTTCAAGTTTTAGTTATCGATTAATGAATTATTGGGCGGTTTGGTGCCTTGGACCAGACCGAGGACCTTAAGATTTTGCATGAACCGAGGACTGGCAGCCAGGTAACACGAGAAACTGTGTAAAGTGTTAATATGTAGTAAAAACCCAAGAAAATCTCCCGTTTCCGTCATTTACTATCGAATCGACATAACGCCAGATCGTCACAGTGGTCGCTTTTCTCTCTGAAACGGTTACATTTATCGTCTGCAAGCCCTTGTCGCGTGATGCGGTATGCAGACACAGTACAAGCAGCACACTAGAACACAGAATAAGAATCTACGTTGATGCAATCGGCCAGTAAGAAGAGCTACATTTCAAGTTTTAGTTATCGATTCATGAATTATTGGGCGGTTTGGTGCCTTGGACCAGACCGAGGACCTTAAGATTTTGCATGAACCGAGGACTGGCAGCCAGGTAACACGAGAAATTGTGTAAAGTGTTAATATGTAGTAAAAACCTAAGAAAGTCTCCCGTTTCCGTCATTTACTATCGAATCGACATAACGCCAGATCGTCACATTGGTCGCTTTTCTCTCTGAAACGTTTACATTTATCGTCTGCAAGCCCTTATCGCGTGATGCGGTATGCAGACACAGTACAAGCAGCACACTAGAACACAGAATAAGAATCTACGTTGATGCAATCGGCCAGTAAGAAGAGCTACATTTCAAGTTTTAGTTATCGATTAATGAATTATTGGACGGTTTGGTGCCTTGGACCAGACCGAGGACCTTAAGATTTTGCATGAACCGAGGACTGGCAGCCAGGTAACACGAGAAATTGTGTAAAGTGTTAATATGTAGTAAAAACCTAAGAAAATCTCCCGTTTCCGTCATTTACTATCGAATCGACATAACGCCAGATCGTCACAGTGGTCGCTTTTCTCTCTGAAACGGTTACATTTATCGTCTGCAAGCCGTTGTCGCGTGATGCGGTATGCAGACACAGTACAAGCAGCACACTAGAGCACAGAATAAGAATCTACGTTGATGCAATCGGCCAGTAAGAAGAGCTACATTTCAAGTTTTAGTTATCGATTAATGAATTATTGGGCGGTTTGGTGCCTTGGACCAGACCGAGGACCTTAAGATTTTGCATGAACCGAGGACTGGCAGCCAGGTAACACGAGAAATTGTGTAAAGTGTTAATATGTAGTAAAAACCTAAGAAAATCTCCCGTTTCCGTCATTTACTATGGAATCGACATAACGCCAGATCGTCACAGTGGTCGCTTTTCTCTCTGAAACGTTTACATTTATCGTCTGCAAGCCCTTGTCGCGTGATGCGGTATGCAGACACAGTACAAGCAGCACACTAGAACACAGAATAAGAATCTACGTTGATGCAATCGGCCAGTAAGAAGAGCTACATTTCAAGTTTTAGTTATCGATTAATGAATTATTGGGCGGTTTGGTGCCTTGGACCAGACCGAGGACTTTAAGATTTTGCATGAACCGAGGACTGGCAGCCAGGTAACACGAGAAATTGTGTAAAGTGTTAATATGTAGTAAAAACCTAAGAAAATCTCCCGTTTCCGTCATTTACTATCGAATCGACATAACGCCAGATCGTCACAGTGGTCGCTTTTCTCTCTGAAACGGTTACATTTATCGTCTGCAAGCCGTTGTCGCGTGATGCGGTATGCAGACACAGTACAAGCAGCACACTAGAACACACAATAAGAATCTACGTTGATGCAATCGGCCAGTAAGAAGAGCTACATTTCAAGTTTTAGTTATCGATTAATGAATTATTGGGCGGTTTGGTGCCTTGGACCAGACCGAGGACCTTAAGATTTTGCATGAACCGAGGACTGGCAGCCAGGTAACACCAGAAATTGTGTAAAGTGTTAATATGTAGTAAAAACCTAAGAAAATCTCCCGTTTCCGTCATTTACTATCGAATCGACATAACGCCAGATCGTCACATTGGTCGCTTTTCTCTCTGAAACGGTTACATTTATCGTCTGCAAGCCCTTTTCGCGTGATGCAGTTTGCAGACACAGTACAAGCAGCACACTAGAACACAGAATAAGAATCTACGTTGTTGCAATCGGCCAGTAAGAAGAGCTACATTTCAAGTTTTAGTTATCGATTAATGAATTATTGGGCGGTTTGGTGCCTTGGACCAGACCGAGGACCTTAAGATTTTGCATGAACCGAGGACTGGCATCCAGGTAACACGAGAAATTGTGTAAAGTGTTAATATGTAGTAAAAACCTAAGAAAATCTCCCGTTTCCGTCATTTACTATCGAATCGACATAACGCCAGATCGTCACATTGGTCGCTTTTCTCTCTGAAACGGTTACATTTATCGTTTGCAAGCCGTTGTCGCGTGATGCGGTATGCAGACACAGTACAAGCAGCACACTAGAACACAGAATAAGAATCTACGTTGATGCAATCGGCCCATAAGAAGAGCTACATTTCAAGTTTTAGTTATCGATTAATGAATTATTGGGCAATTTGGTGCCTTGGACCAGACCGAGGACCTTAAGATTTTGCATGAACCGAGGACTGGCAGCCAGGTAACACGAGAAATTGTGTAAAGTGTTAATATGTAGTAAAAACCTAAGAAAATCTCCCGTTTCCGTCATTTACTATCGAATCGACATAACGCCATATCGTCACAGTGGTCGCTTTTCTCTCTGAAACGGTTACATTTATCGTCTGCAAGCCGTTGTCGCGTGATGCGGTATGCAGACACAGTACAAGCAGCACACTAGAACACAGAATAAGAATCTACGTTGATGCAATCGGCCAGTAAGAAGAGCTACATTTCAAGTTTTAGTTATCGATTAATGAATTATTGGGCGGTTTGGTGCCTTGGACCAGACCGAGGACCTTAAGATTTTGCATGAACCGAGGACTGGCAGCCAGGTAACACGAGAAATTGTGTAAAGTGTTAATATGTAGTAAAAACCCAAGAAAATCTCCCGTTTCCGTCATTTACTATCGAATCGACATAACGCCAGATCGTCACAGTGGTCGCTTTTCTCTCTGAAACGGTTACATTTATCGTCTGCAAGCCCTTGTCGCGTGATGCGGTATGCAGAGTCACTACAAGCGGCATAGTAGAACACTGAAGAAGCATCTAAGTTTATGCAATCGCCCAGTAAGAACAGCTACATTTCAAGTTTTAGTTTTCGATTAATGAATTATTGGGCGGTTTGGTGCCTTGGACCAGACCGAGGACCTTAAGATTTTGCATGAACCGAGGACTGGCGGCCAGGTAACACGAGAAATTGTGTGAAGTGTTAATATGTAGTAAAAACCTAAGAAAATCTCCCGTTTCCGTCATTTACTATCGAATCGACATAACGCCAGATCGTCACATTGGTCGCTTTTCTCTCTGAAACGGTTACATTTATCGTCTGCAAGCCCTTATCGCGTGATGCGGTATGTAGACACAGTACAAGCAGCACACTAGAACACAGAATAAGAATCTACGTTGATGCAATCGGCCAGTAAGAAGAGCTACATTTCAAGTTTTAGTTATCGATTAATGAATTATTGGACGGTTTGGTGCCTTGGACCAGACCGAGGACCTTAAGATTTTGCATGAACCGAGGACTGGCAGCCAGGTAACACGAGAAATTGTGTAAAGTGTTAATATGTAGTAAAAACCTAAGAAAATCTCCCGTTTCCGTCATTTACTATCGAATCGACATAACGCCAGATCGTCACAGTGGTCGCTTTTCTCTCTGAAACGGTTACATTTATCGTCTGCAAGCCGTTGTCGCGTGATGCGGTATGCAGACACAGTACAAGCAGCACACTAGAGCACAGAATAAGAATCTACGTTGATGCAATCGGCCAGTAAGAAGAGCTACATTTCAAGTTTTAGTTATCGATTAATGAATTATTGGGCGGTTTGGTGCCTTGGACCAGACCGAGGACCTTAAGATTTTGCATGAACCGAGGACTGGCAGCCAGGTAACACGAGAAATTGTGTAAAGTGTTAATATGTAGTAAAAACCTAAGAAAATCTCCCGTTTCCGTCATTTACTATGGAATCGACATAACGCCAGATCGTCACAGTGGTCGCTTTTCTCTCTGAAACGTTTACATTTATCGTCTGCAAGCCCTTGTCGCGTGATGCGGTATGCAGACACAGTACAAGCAGCACACTAGAACACAGAATAAGAATCTACGTTGATGCAATCGGCCAGTAAGAAGAGCTACATTTCAAGTTTTAGTTATCGATTAATGAATTATTGGGCGGTTTGGTGCCTTGGACCAGACCGAGGACTTTAAGATTTTGCATGAACCGAGGACTGCCAGCCAGGTAACACGAGAAATTGTGTAAAGTGTTAATATGTAGTAAAAACCTAAGAAAATCTCCCGTTTCCGTCATTTACTATCGAATCGACATAACGCCAGATCGTCACAGTGGTCGCTTTTCTCTCTGAAACGGTTACATTTATCGTCTGCAAGCCGTTGTCGCGTGATGCGGTATGCAGACACAGTACAAGCAGCACACTAGAACACACAATAAGAATCTACGTTGATGCAATCGGCCAGTAAGAAGAGCTACATTTCAAGTTTTAGTTATCGATTAATGAATTATTGGGCGGTTTGGTGCCTTGGACCAGACCGAGGACCTTAAGATTTTGCATGAACCGAGGACTGGCAGCCAGGTAACACCAGAAATTGTGTAAAGTGTTAATATGTAGTAAAAACCTAAGAAAATCTCCCGTTTCCGTCATTTACTATCGAATCGACATAACGCCAGATCGTCACATTGGTCGCTTTTCTCTCTGAAGCGGTTACATTTATCGTCTGCAAGCCCTTTTCGCGTGATGCAGTTTGCAGACACAGTACAAGCAGCACACTAGAACACAGAATAAGAATCTACGTTGTTGCAATCGGCCAGTAAGAAGAGCTACATTTCAAGTTTTAGTTATCGATTAATGAATTATTGGGCGGTTTGGTGCCTTGGACCAGACCGAGGACCTTAAGATTTTGCATGAACCGAGGACTGGCATCCAGGTAACACGAGAAATTGTGTAAAGTGTTAATATGTAGTAAAAACCTAAGAAAATCTCCCGTTTCCGTCATTTACTATCGAATCGACATAACGCCAGATCGTCACATTGGTCGCTTTTCTCTCTGAAACGGTTACATTTATCGTTTGCAAGCCGTTGTCGCGTGATGCGGTATGCAGACACAGTACAAGCAGCACACTAGAACACAGAATAAGAATCTACGTTGATGCAATCGGTCAATAAGAAGAGCTACATTTCAAGTTTTAGTTATCGATTAATGAATTATTGGGCGATTTGGTGCCTTGGACCAGACCGAGGACCTTAAGATTTTGCATGAACCGAGGACTGGCAGCCAGGTAACACGAGAAATTGTGTAAAGTGTTAATATGTAGTAAAAACCTAAGAAAATCTCCCGTTTCCGTCATTTACTATCGAATCGACATAACGCCATATCGTCACAGTGGTCGCTTTTCTCTCTGAAACGGTTACATTTATCGTCTGCAAGCCGTTGTCGCGTGATGCGGTATGCAGACACAGTACAAGCAGCACACTAGAACACAGAATAAGAATCTACGTTGATGCAATCGGCCAGTAAGAAGAGCTACATTTCAAGTTTTAGTTATCGATTAATGAATTATTGGGCGGTTTGGTGCCTTGGACCAGACCGAGGACCTTAAGATTTTGCATGAACCGAGGACTGGTAGCCAGGTAACACGAGAAATTGTGTAAAGTGTTAATATGTAGTAAAAACCCAAGAAAATCCCCCGTTTCCGTCATTTACTATCGAATCGACATAACGCCAGATCGTCACAGTGGTCGCTTTTCTCTCTGAAACGGTTACATTTATCGACTGCAAGCCCTTGTCGCGTGATGCGGTATGCAGAGTCACTACAAGCGGCATAGTAGAACACTGAAGAAGCATCTAAGTTTATGCAATCGCCCAGTAAGAACAGCTACATTTCAAGTTTTAGTTTTCGATTAATGAATTATTGGGCGGTTTGGTGCCTTGGACCAGACCGAGGACCTTAAGATTTTGCATGAACCGAGGACTGGCGGCCAGGTAACACGAGAAATTGTGTAAAGTGTTAATATGTAGTAAAAACCTAAGAAAATCTCCCGTTTCCGTCATTTACTATCGAATCGACATAACGCCAGATCGTCACAGTGGTCGCTTTTCTCTCTGAAACGGTTACATTTATCGTCTGCAAGCCGTTGTCGCGTGATGCGGTATGCAGACACAGTACAAGCAGCACACTAGAACACAGAATAAGAATCTACGTTGATGCAATCGGCCAGTAAGAAGAGCTACATTTCAAGTTTTAGTTATCGATTAATCAATTATTGGGCGGTTTGGTGCCTTGGACAAGACCGAGGACCTTAAGATTTTGCATGAACCGAGGACTGGCAGCCAGGTAACACCAGAAATTGTGTAAAGTGTTAATATGTAGTAAAAACCTAAGAAAATCTCCCGTTTCCGTCATTTACTATCGAATCGACATAACGCCAGATCGTCACATTGGTCGCTTTTCTCTCTGAAACGGTTACATTTATCGTTTGCAAGCCGTTGTCGCGTGATGCGGTATGCAGACACAGTACAAGCAGCACACTAGAACACAGAATAAGAATCTATGTTGATGCAATCGGCCAATAAGAAGAGCTACATTTCAAGTTTTAGTTATCGATTAATGAATTATTGGGCGATTTGGTGCCTTGGACCAGACCGAGGACCTTAAGATTTTGCATGAACCGAGGACTGGCAGCCAGGTAACACGAGAAATTGTGTAAAGTGTTAATATGTAGTAAAAACCTAAGAAAATCTCCCGTTTCCGTCATTTACTATCGAATCGACATAACGCCAGATCGTCACAGTGGTCGCTTTTCTCTCTGAAACGGTTACATTTATCGTCTGCAAGCCGTTGTCGCGTGATGCGGTATGCAGACACAGTACAAGCAGCACACTAGAACACAGAATAAGAATCTACGTTGATACAATCGGCCAGTAAGAAGAGCTACATTTCAAGTTTTAGTTATCGATTAATGAATTATTGGGCGGTTTGGTGCCTTGGACCAGACCGAGGACCTTAAGATTTTGCATGAACCGAGGACTGGCAGCCAGGTAACACGAGACATTGTGTAAAGTGTTAATATGTAGTAAAAACCCAAGAAAATCTCCCGTTTCCGTCATTTACTATCGAATCGACATAACGCCAGATCGTCACAGTGGTCGCTTTTCTCTCTGAAACGGTTACATTTATCGTCTGCAAGCCGTTGTCGCGTGATGCGGTATGCAGACACAGTACAAGCAGCACACTAGAACACAGAATAAGAATCTACGTTGATGCAATCGGCCAGTAAGAAGAGCTACATTTCAAGTTTTAGTTATCGATTAATGAATTATTGGGCGGTTTGGTGCCTTGGACCAGACCGAGGACCTTAAGATTTTGCATGAACCGAGGACTGGCAGCCAGATAACACCAGAAATTGTGTAAAGTGTTAATATGTAGTAAAAACCTAAGAAAATCTCCCGTTTCCGTCATTTACTATCGAATCGACATAACGCCAGATCGTCACATTGGTGCGCTTTTCTCTCTGAAACGGTTACATTTATCGTTTGCAAGCCGTTGTCGCGTGATACGGTATGCAGACACAGTACAAGCAGCACACTAGAACACAGAATAAGAATCTACGTTGATGCAATCGGCCAGTAAGAAGAGCTACATTTCAAGTTTTAGTTATCGATTAATGAATTATTGGGCGGTTTGGTGCCTTGGACCAGACCGAGGACCTTAAGATTTTGCATGAACCGAGGACTGGCAGCCAGGTAACACGAGAAATTGTGTAAAGTGTTAATATGTAGTAAAAACCTAAGAAAATCTCCCGTTTCCGTCATTTACTATCGAATCGACATAACGCCATATCGTCACAGTGGTCGCTTTTCTCTCTGAAACGGTTACATTTATCGTCTGCAAGCCGTTGTCGCGTGATGCGGTATGCAGACACAGTACAAGCAGCACACTAGAACACAGAATAAGAATCTACGTTGATGCAATCGGCCAGTAAGAAGAGCTACATTTCAAGTTTTAGTTATCGATTAATGAATTATTGGGCGGTTTGGTGCCTTGGACCAGGCCGAGGACCTTAAGATTTTGCATGAACCGAGGACTGGCAGCCAGGTAACACGAGAAATTGTGTAAAGTGTTAATATGTAGTAAAAACCTAAGAAAATCTCCCGTTTCCGTCATTTACTATCGAATCGACATAACGCCAGATCGTCACAGTGGTCGCTTATCTCTCTGAAACGGTTACATTTATCGTCTGCAAGCCCTTGTCGCGTGATGCGGTATGCAGACACAGTACAAGAAGCACACTAGAACACAGAATAAGAATCTACGTTGATGCAATCGGCCAGTAAGAAGAGCTACATTTCAAGTTTTAGTTATCGATTAATGAATTATTGGGCGGTTTGGTGCCTTGGACCAGACCGAGGACCTTAAGATTTTGCATGAACCGAGGACTGGCAGCCAGGTAACACGAGAAATTGTGTAAAGTGTTAATATGTAGTAAAAACCCAAGAAAATCTCCCGTTTCCGTCATTTACTATCGAATCGACATAACGCCAGATCGTCACATTGGTCGCTTTTCTCTCTGAAACGGTTACATTTATCGTCTGCAAGCCCTTGTCGCGTAATGCGGTATGCAGACACAGCACAAGCAGCACACTAGAACACAGAATAAGAATCTACGTTGATGCAATCGGCCAGTAAGAAGAGCTACATTTCAAGTTTTAGTTATCGATTAATGAATTATTGGGCGGTTTGGTGCCTTGGACCAGACCGAGGACCTTAAGATTTTGCATGAACCGAGGACTGGCAGCCAGGTAACACGAGAAATTGTGTAAAGTGTTAATATGTAGTAAAAACCTAAGAAAATCTCCCATTTCCGTCATTTACTATCGAATCGACATAACGCCAGATCGTCACAGTGGTCGCTTTTCTCTCTGAAACGGTTACATTTATCGTCTGCAAGCCGTTGTCGCGTGATGCGGTATGCAGACACAGTACAAGCAGCACACTAGAACACAGAATAAGAATCTACGTTGATGCAATCGGCCAGTAAGAAGAGCTACATTTCAAGTTTTAGTTATCGATTAATGAATTATTGGGCGGTTTGGTGCCTTGGACCAGACCGAGGACCTTAAGATTTTGCATGAACCGAGGACTAGCAGCCAGGTAACACGAGAAAATGTGTAAAGTGTTAATATGTAGTAAAAACCTAAGAAAATCTCCCGTTTCCGTCATTTACTATCGAATCGACATAACGCCAGATCGTCACAGTGGTCGCTTTTCTCTCTGAAACGGTTACATTTATCGTCTGCAAGCCCTTGTCGCGTGACGCGGTATGCAGACACAGTACAAGCAGCACAATAGAACACGGAATAAGAATCTACGTTGATGCAATCGGCCAGTAAGAAGAGCTACATTTCAAGTTTTAGTTATCGATTAATGAATTATTGGGCGCTTTGGTGCCTTGGACCAGACCGAGGACCTTAAGATTTTGCATGAGCCGAGGACTGGCAGCCAGGTAACACGAGAAATTGTGTAAAGTGTTAATATGTAGTAAAAACCTATGAAAATCTCCCGTTTCCGTCATTTACTATCGAATCGACATAACGCCAGATCGTCACATTGGTCGCTTTTCTCTCTGAAACGGTTACATTTATCGTCTGCAAGCCGTTGTCGCGTGATGCGTTATGCAGACACAGTACAAGCAGCACACTAGAACACAGAATAAGGATCTACGTTGATGCAATCGGCCAGTAAGAAGAGCTACATTTCATGTTTTAGTTATCGATTAATGAATTATTGGGCGGTTTGGTGCCTTGGACCAGACCGAATACCTTAAGATTTTGCATGAACCAAGGACTGGCAGCCAGGTAATACGAGAAATTGTGTAAAGTGTTAATATGTAGTAAAAACCTAAGAAAATCTCCCGTTTCCGTCATTTACTATCGAATCGGCATAACGCCAGATCGTCACATTGGTCGCTTTACTCTCTGAAACGGTTACATTTATCGTCTGCAAGCCCTTGTCGCGTGATGCGGTATGCAGACACAGTACAAGCAGCACACTAGAACACAGAATAAGAATCTACGTTGATGCAATAGGCCAGTAAGATGAGCTACATTTCAAGTTTTAGTTATCGATTAATGAATTATTGGGCGGTTTGGTGCCCTGGACCAGACCGAGGATCTTAAGATTTTGCATGAATAGAGGACTGGCAGCCAGGTAACACGAGAAATTGTGTAAAGTGTTAATATGTAGTAAAAACCTAAGAAAATCTCCCGTTTCCGTCATTTACTATCGAATCGACATAACGCCAGATCGTCACATTGGTCGCTTTTCTCTCTGAAACGGTTACATTTATCGTCTGCAAGCCCTTGTCGCGTGATGCGGTATGCAGACACAGTACAAGCAGCACACTAGAACACAGAATAAGAATCTACGTTGATGCAATCGGCCAGTAAGAAGAGCTACATTTCAAGTTTTAGTTATCGATTAATGAATTATTGGGCGGTTTGGTGCCATGGACAAGACAGAGGACCTTAAGATTTTGCATGAACCGAGGACTGGCAGCCAGGTAACACGAGAAATTTTGTAAAGTGTTAATATGTAATAAAAACCTAAGAAAATCTCCCGTTTCCGTCATTTACTATCGAATCGACCTAACGCCAGATCGTAACAGTGGTCGCTTTTCTCTCTGAAACGGTTACATTTATCGTCTGCAAGCCGTTGTCGCGTGATGCGGCATGCAGACACAGTACAAGCAGCACACTAGAACACAGAATAAGAATCTACGTTGATGCAATCGGCCAGTAAGAAGAGCTACATTTCAAGTTTTAGTTATCGATTAATGAATTATTGGGCGGTTTGGTGCCTTGGACCAGACCGAGGACCTTAAGATTTTGCATGAACCGAGGACTGGCAGCCAGGTAACACGAGAAATTGTGTAAAGTGTTAATATGTAGTAAAAACCTAAGAAAATCTCCCGTTTCCGTCATTTACTATCGAATCGACATAACGCCAGATCGTCACAGTGGTCGCTTTTCTCTCTGAAACGGTTACATTTATCGTCTGCAAGCCGTTGTCGCGTGATGCGGTATGCAGACACAGTACAAGCAGCACACTAGAACACAGAATAAGAATCTACGTTGATGCAATCGGCCAGTAAGAAGAGCTACATTTCAAGTTTTAGTTATCGATTAATGAATTATTGGGCGGTTTGGTGCCTTGGACCAGACCGAGGACCTTAAGATTTTGCATGAACCGAGGACTCGCAGCCAGGTAACACGAGAAATTGTGTAAAGTGTTAATATGTAGTAAAAACCTAAGAAAATCTCCCGTTTCCGTCATTTACTATCGAATCGACATAACGCCAGATCGTCACATTGGTCGCTTTTCTCTCTGAAACGGTTACATTTATCGTCTGCAAGCCCTTGTCGCGTGATGCGGTATGCAGACACAGTACATGCAGCACACTAGAACACAGAATAAGAATCTACGTTGATGCAATCGGCCAGTAAGAAGAGCTACATTTCAAGTTTTAGTTATCGATTAATGAATTATTGGGCGGTTTGGTGCCTTGGACCAGACCGAGGACCTTAAGATTTTGCATGAACCGAGGACTGGCAGCCAGGTAACACGAGAAATTGTGTAAAGTGTTAATATGTAGTAAAAACCTAAGAAAATCTCCCGTTTCCGTCATTTACTATCGAATCGACATAACGCCAGATCGTCACAGTGGTCGCTTTTCTCTCTGAAACGGTTACATTTATCGTCTGCAAGCCCTTGTCGCGTGATGCGGTATGCAGACACAGTACAAGCAGCACACTAGAACACAGAATAAGAATCTACGTTGATGCAATCGGCCAGTAAGAAGAGCTACATTTCAAGTTTTAGTTATCGATTAATGAATTATTGGGCGGTTTGGTGCCTTGGACCAGACCGAGGACCTTAAGATTTTGCATGAACCGAGGACTGGCAACCAGGTAACACGAGAAATTGTGTAAAGTGTTAATAGTAGTAAAAACCTAAGAAAATCTCCCGTTTCCGTCATTTACTATCGAATCGACATAACGCCAGATCGTCACATTGGTCGCTTTTCTCTCTGAAACGGTTACATTTATCGTCTGCAAGCCCTTGTCGCGTGATGCGGTATGCAGACACAGTACAAGCAGCACACTAGAACACAGAATAAGAATCTACGTTGATGCAATCGGCCAGTAAGAAGAGCTACATTTCAAGTTTTAGTTATCGATTAATGAATTATTGGGCGGTTTGGTGCCTTGGACCAGACCGAGGACCTTAAGATTTTGCATGAACCGAGGACTGGCAGCCAGGTAACACGAGAAATTGTGTAAAGTGTTAATATGTAGTAAAAACCCAAGAAAATCTCTCGTTTCCGTCATTTACTATCGAATCGACATAACGCCAGATCGTCACAGTGGTCGCTTTTCTCTCTGAAACGGTTACATTTATCGTCTGCAAGCCCTTGTCGCGTGATGCGGTATGTAGAGTCACTACAAGCGGCATAGTAGAACACTGAAGAAGCATCTAAGTTTATGCAATCGCCCAGTAAGAAGAGCTACATTTCAAGTTTTAGTTATCGATTAATGAATTATTGGGCGGTTTGGTGCCTTGGACCAGACCGAGGACCTTAAGATTTTGCATGAACCGAGGACTGGCATCCAGGTAACACGAGAAATTGTGTAAAGTGTTAATATGTAGTAAAAACCTAAGAAAATCTCCCGTTTCCGTCATTTACTATCGAATCGACATAACGCCGGATCGTCACATTGGTCGCTTTTCTCTCTGAAACGGTTACATTTATCGTGTGCAAGCCCTTGTCGCGTGATGCGGTATGCAGACACAGTACAAGCAGCACACTAGAACACAGAATAAGAATCTACGTTGATGCAATCGGCCAGTAAGAAGATCTACATTTCAAGTTTTAGTTATCGATTAATGAATTATTGGGCGGTTTGGTGCCTTGGACCAGACCGAGGACCTTAAGATTTTGCATGAACCGAGGACTGGCAGCCAGGTAACACGAGAAATTGTGTAAAGTGTTAATATGTAGTAAAAACCTAAGAAAATCTCCCGTTTCCGTCATTTACTATCGAATCGACATAACGCCAGATCGCCACAGTGGTCGCTTTTCTCTCTGAAACGGTTACATTTATCGTCTGCAAGCCGTTGTCGCGTGATGCGGTATGCAGACACAGTACAAGCAGCACACTAGAACACAGAATAACAATCTACGTTGATGCAATCGGCCAGTAAGAAGAGCTACATTTCAAGTTTTAGTTATCGATTAATGAATTATTGGGCGGTTTGGTGCCTTGGACCAGACCGAGGACCTTAAGATTTTGCATGAACCGAGGACTGGCAGCCAGGTAACACGAGAAATTGTGTAAAGTGTTAATATGTAGTAAAAACCTAAGAAAATCTCCCGTTTCCGTCATTTACTATCGAATCGACATAACGCCAGATCGTCACAGTGGTCGCTTTTCTCTCTGAAACGGTTACATTTATCGTCTGCAAGCCTTTGTCGCGTGATGCGGTATGCAGACACAGTACAAGCAGCACACTAGAACACAGAATAAGAATCTACGTTGATGCAATCGGCCAGTAAGAAGAGCTACATTTCAAGTTTTAGTTATCGATTAATGAATTATTGGGCGGTTTGGTGCCTTGGACCAGACCAAGGACCTTAAGATTTTGCATGAACCGAGGACTGGCAGCCAGGTAACACCAGAAATTGTGTATAGTGTTAATATGTAGTAAAAACCTAAGAAAATCTCCCGTTTCCGTCATTTACTGTCGAATCGACATAACGCCAGATTGTCACATTGGTCGCTTTTCTCTCTGAAACGGTTACATTTATCGTCTGCAAGCCCTTGTCGTGTGATGCGGTATGCAGACAGTCCAAGCAGCACACTAGAACACAGAATAAGAATCTACGTTGATGCAATCGGCCAGTAAGAAGAGCTACATTTCAAGTTTTAGTTATCGATTAATGAATTATTGGGCGGTTTGGTGCCTTGGACCAGACCGAGGACCTTAAGATTTTGCATGAACCGAGGACTGGCAGCCAGGTAACACGAGAAACTGTGTAAAGTGTTAATATGTAGTAAAAACCTAAGAAAATATCCCGTTTCCGTCATTTACTATCGAATCGACATAACGCCAGATCATCACATTGGTCGCTTTTCTCTCTGAAACGGTTACATTTATCGTCTGCAAGCCGTTGTCGCGTGATGCGGTATGCAGACACAGTACATGCAGCACACTAGAACACAGAATAAGAATCTACGTTGATGCAATCGGCCAGTAAGAAGAGCTACATTTCAAGTTTTAGTTATCGATTAATGAATTATTGGGCGGTTTGGTGCCTTGGACCAGACCGAGGACCTTAAGATTTTGCATGAACCGAGGACTGGGAGCCAGGTAACACGAGAAATTGTGTAAAGTGTTAATATGTAGTAAAAACCCGAGAAAATCTCCCGTTTCCGTCATTTACTATCGAATCGACATAACGCCAGATCGTCACAGTGGTCGCTTTTCTCTCTGAAACGGTTACATTTATCGTCTGCAAGCCGTTGTCGCGTGATGCGGTATGCAGACGCAGTACAAGCAGCACACTAGAACACAGAATAAGAATCTACGTTGATGCAATCGGCCAGTAAGAAGAGCTACATTTCAAGTTTTAGTTATCGATTAATGAATTATTGGGCGGTTTGGTGCCTTGGACCAGACCGAGGACCTTAAGATTTTGCATGAACCGAGGACTGGCAGCCAGGTAACACGAGAAATTGTGTAAAGTGTTAATATGTAGTAAAAACCTAAGAAAATCTCCCGTTTCCGTCATTTACTATCGAATCGACATAACGCCAGATCGTCACAGTGGTCGCTTTTCTCTCTGAAACGGTTACATTTATCGTCTGCAAGCCCTTGTCGCGTGATGCGGTATCCAGAGGCACTACAAGCGGCATAGTAGAACACTGAAGAAGCATCTAAGTTTATGCAATCGCCCAGTAAGAAGAGCTACATTTCAAGTTTTAGTTATCGATTAATGAATTATTGGGCGGTTTGGTGCCTTGGACCAGACCGAGGACCTTAAGATTTTGCATGAACCGAGGACTGGCAGCCAGGTAACACCAGAAATTGTGTAAAGTGTTAATATGTAGTAAAAACTCAAGAAAATCTCCCGTTTCCGTCATTTACTATCGAATCGACATAACGCCAGATCGTCACAGTGGTCGCTTTTCTCTCTGACACGGTTACATTTATAGTCTGCAAGCCCTTGTCGCGTGATGCGGTATCCAGAGGCACTACAAGCGGCATAGTAGAACACTGAAGAAGCATCTAAGTTTATGCAATCGGCCAGTAAGAAGAGCTACATTTCAAATTTTAGTTATCGATTAATGAATTATTGGGCGGTTTGGTGCTTTTGACCAGACCGAGGACCTTAAGATTTTGCATGAGCCGAGGACTGGAAGCCAGGTAACACGAGAAATTGTGTAAAGTGTTAATATGTAGTAAAAACCTAAGAAAATCTCCAGTTTCCGTCATTTACTATCGAATCGACATAACGGCAGATCGTCACATTGGTCGCTTTTCTCTTTGAAACGATTACATTTATCGTCTGCAAGCCCTTGTCGCATGATGCGGTATGCAGACACAGTACAAGCAGCACACTAGAACACAGAATAAGGATCTACGTTGATGCAATCGGCCAGTAAGAAGAGCTACATTTCAAGTTTTAGTTATCGATTAATGAATTATTGGGCGGTTTGGTGCCTTGGACCAGACCGAGGACCTTAAGATTTTGCATGAACCGAGGACTGGCAGCCAGGTAACACGAGAAATTGTGTAAAGTGTTAATATGTAGTAAAAAGCTAAGAAAATCTCCCGTTTCCGTCATTTACTATCGAATCGACATAACGCCAGATCGTCACAGTGGTCGCTTTTCTCTCTGAAACGGTTACAGTTATCGTCTGCAAGCCGTTGTCGCGTGATGCGGTATGCAGGCACAGTACAAGCAGCACACTAGAACACAGAATAAGAATCTTCGTTGATGCAATCGGCCAGTAAGAAGAGCTACATTTCAAGTTTTAGTTATCGATTAATGAATTATTGGGCGGTTTGGTGCCTTGGACCAGACCGAGGACCTTAAGATTTTGCATGAACCGAGGACTGGCAGCCAGGTAACACGAGAAATTGTGTAAAGTGTTAATATGTAGTAAAAACCTAAGAAAATCTCCCGTTTCCGTCATTTACTATCGAATCGACATAACGCCAGATCGTCACATTGGTCGCTTTTCTCTCTGAAACGGTTACATTTATCGTCTGCAAGCCCTTGTCGCATGATGCGGTATGCAGACACAGTACAAGCAGCATACTAGAACACAGAATAAGAATCTACGTTGATGCAATCGGCCAGTAAGAAGAGCTACATTTCAAGTTTTAGTTATCGAGTAATGAATTATTGGGCGGTTTGGTGCCTTGGAGCAGACCGAGGACCTTAAGATGTTGCATGAACCGAGGACTGGCAGCCAGGTAACACCAGAAATTGTGTAAAGTGTTAATATGTATAAAAACCTAAGAAAATCTCCCGTTTCCGTCATTTACTATCGAATCGACATAACGCCAGATCGTCACATTGGTTGCTTTTCTCTCTGAAACGGTTACATTTATCGTCTGCAAGCCCTTGTCGCGTGATGCGGTATGCAGAGTCACTACAAGCGGCATAGTAGAACACTGAAGAAGCATCTAAGTTTATGCAATCGCCCAGTAAGACGAGCTTCATTTCAAGTTTTAGTTATCGATTAATGAATTATTGGGCGGTTTGGTGCCTTGGACCAGACCGAGGACCTTAAGATTTTGCATGAACCGAGGACTGGCAGCCAGGTAACACGAGAAATTGTGTAAAGTGTTAATAAGTAGTAAATACCTAAGAAAATCTCCCGTTTCCGTCATTTACTATCGAATCGACATAACGCCAGATCGTCACATTGGTCGCTTTTCTCTCTGAAACGGTTACACTTATCGTCTGCAAGCCCTTGTCGCGTGATGCGGTATGCAGACACAGTACAAGCAGCACACTAGAACACAGAATAAGAATCTACGTTGATGCAATCGGCCAGTAAGAAGAGCTACATTTCAAGTTTTAGTTATCGATTAATGAATTATTGGGCGGTTTGGTGCCTTGGACCAGACCGAGGACCTTAAGATTTTGCATGAACCGAGGACTGGCAGCCAGGTAACACGAGAAATTGTGTAAAGTGTTAATATGTAGTAAAAACCTAAGAAAATCTCCCGTTTCCGTCATTTACTATCGAATCGACATAACGCCAGAACGTCACAGTGGTCGCTTTTCTCTCTGAAACGGTTACATTTATCGTCTGCAAGCCCTTGTCGCGTGATGCGGTATCCAGAGGCACTACAAGCGGCATAGTAGAACACTGAAGAAGCATCTAAGTTTATGCAATCGCCCAGTAAGAAGAGCTACATTTCAAGTTTTAGTTATCGATTAATGAATTATTGGGCGGTTTGGTGCCTTGGACCAGACCGAGGACCTTAAGATTTTGCATGAACCGAGGACTGGCAGCCAGGTAACACCAGAAATTGTGTAAAGTGTTAATATGTAGTAAAAACTCAAGAAAATCTCCCGTTTCCGTCATTTACTATCGAATCGACATAACGCCAGATCGTCACAGTGGTCGCTTTTCTCTCTGACACGGTTACATTTATAGTCTGCAAGCCCTTGTCGCGTGATGCGGTATCCAGAGGCACTACAAGCGGCATAGTAGAACACTGAAGAAGCATCTAAGTTTATGCAATCGGCCAGTAAGAAGAGCTACATTTCAAATTTTAGTTATCGATTAATGAATTATTGGGCGGTTTGGTGCTTTGGACCAGACCGAGGACCTTAAGATTTTGCATGAGCCGAGGACTGGCAGCCAGGTAACACGAGAAATTGTGTAAAGTGTTAATATGTAGTAAAAACCTAAGGAAATCTCCAGTTTCCGTCATTTACTATCGAATCGACATAACGGCAGATCGTCACATTGGTCGCTTTTCTCTTTGAAACGGTTACATTTATCGTCTGCAAGCCCTTGTCGCATGATGCGGTATGCAGACACAGTACAAGCAGCACACTAGAACACAGAATAAGGATCTACGTTGATGCAATCGGCCAGTAAGAAGAGCTACATTTCAAGTTTTAGTTATCGATTAATGAATTATTGGGCGGTTTGGTGCCTTGGACCAGACCGAGGACCTTAAGATTTTGCATGAACCGAGGACTGGCAGCCAGGTAACACGAGAAATTGTGTAAAGTGTTAATATGTAGTAAAAAGCTAAGAAAATCTCCCGTTTCCGTCATTTACTATCGAATCGACATAACGCCAGATCGTCACAGTGGTCGCTTTTCTCTCTGAAACGGTTACATTTATCGTCTGCAAGCCGTTGTCGCGTGATGCGGTATGCAGGCACAGTACAAGCAGCACACTAGAACACAGAATAAGAATCTTCGTTGATGCAATCGGCCAGTAAGAAGAGCTACATTTCAAGTTTTAGTTATCGATTAATGAATTATTGGGCGGTTTGGTGCCTTGGACCAGACCGAGGACCTTAAGATTTTGCATGAACCGAGGACTGGCAGCCAGGTAACACGAGAAATTGTGTAAAGTGTTAATATGTAGTAAAAACCTAAGAAAATCTCCCGTTTCCGTCATTTACTATCGAATCGACATAACGCCAGATCGTCACATTGGTCGCTTTTCTCTCTGAAACGGTTACATTTATCGTCTGCAAGCCCTTGTCGCATGATGCGGTATGCAGACACAGTACAAGCAGCATACTAGAACACAGAATAAGAATCTACGTTGATGCAATCGGCCAGTAAGAAGAGCTACATTTCAAGTTTTAGTTATCGAGTAATGAATTATTGGGCGGTTTGGTGCCTTGGACCAGACCGAGGACCTTAAGATGTTGCATGAACCGAGGACTGGCAGCCAGGTAACACCAGAAATTGTGTAAAGTGTTAATATGTATAAAAACCTAAGAAAATCTCCCGTTTCCGTCATTTACTATCGAATCGACATAACGCCAGATCGTCACATTAGTTGCTTTTCTCTCTGAAACGGTTACATTTATCGTCTGCAAGCCCTTGTCGCGTGATGCGGTATGCAGAGTCACTACAAGCGGCATAGTAGAACACTGAAGAAGCATCTAAGTTTATGCAATCGCCCAGTAAGACGAGCTTCATTTCAAGTTTTAGTTATCGATTAATGAATTATTGGGCGGTTTGGTGCCTTGGACCAGACCGAGGACCTTAAGATTTTGCATGAACCGAGGACTGGCAGCCAGGTAACACGAGAAATTGTGTAAAGTGTTAATATGTAGTAAAAACCTAAGAAAATCTCCCGTTTCCGTCATTTACTATCGAATCGACATAACGCCAGATCGTCACATTGCTCGCTTTTCTCTCTGAAACGGTTACACTTATCGTCTGCAAGCCCTTGTCGCGTGATGCGGTATGCAGACACAGTACAAGCAGCACACTAGAACACAGAATAAGAATCTACGTTGATGCAATCGGCCAGTAAGAAGAGCTACATTTCAAGTTTTAGTTATCGATTAATGAATTATTGGGCGGTTTGGTGCCTTGCACCAGACCGAGGACCTTAAGATTTTGCATGAACCGAGGACTGGCAGCCAGGTAACACGAGAAACTGTGTAAAGTGTTAATATGTAGTAAAAACCTAAGAAAATCTCCCGTTTCCGTCATTTACTATCGAATCGACATAACGCCAGATCGTCACTGTGGTCGCTTTTCTCTCTGAAACGGTTACATTTATCGTCTGCAAGCCCTTGTCGCGTGATGCGGTATGCAGACACAGTACAAGCAGCACACTAGAACACAGAATAAGAATCTACGTTGATGCAATCGGCCAGTAAGAAGAGCTACATTTCAAGTTTTAGTTATCGATTAATGAATTATTGGGCGGTTTGGTGCCTTGGACCAGACCGAGGACCTTAAGATTTTGCATGAACCGAGGACTGGCAGCCAGGTAACACGAGAAATTGTGTAAAGTGTTAATATGTAGTAAAAACCTAAGAAAATCTCGCGTTTCCGTCATTTACTATCGAATCGATATAACGCCAGATCGTCACAGTGGTCGCTTTTCTCTCTGAAACGGTTACATTTATCGTCTGCAAGCCGTTGTCGCGTGATGCGGTATGCAGACACAGTACAAGCAGCACACTAGAACACAGAATAAGAATCTACGTTGATGCAATCGGCCAGGAAGAAGAGCTACATTTCAAGTTTTAGTTATCGATTAATGAATTATTGGGCGGTTTGGGGCCTTGGACCAGACCGAGGACCTTAAGATTTTGCATGAGCCGAGGACTGGCAGCCAGGTAACACGAGAAATTGTGTAAAGTGTTAATATGTAGTAAAAACCTAAGAAAATCTCCCGTTTCCGTCATTTACTATCGAATCGATATAACGCCAGATCGTCACAGTGGTCGCTTTTCTCTCTGAAACGGTTACAATTATCGTCTGCAAGCCCTTGTCGCGTGATGCGGTATGCAGACACAGTACACGCAGCACACTAGAACACAGAATAAGAATCTACGTTGATGCAATCGGCCAGTAAGAAGAGCTACATTTCAAGTTTTAGTTATCGATTAATGAATTATTGGGCGGTTTGGTGCCTTGGACCAGACCGAGGACCTTAAGATTTTGCATGAACCGAGGACTGGCAGCCAGGTAACACCAGAAATTGTGTAAAGTGTTAATATGTAGTAAAAACCTAAGAAAATCTCCCGTTTCCGTCATTTACTATCGAATCGACATAACGCCAGATCGTCACATTGGTCGCTTTTCTCTCTGAAACGGTTACATTTATCGTCTGCAAGCCCTTGTCGCGTGATGCGGTATGCAGACACAGTACAAGCAGCACACTAGAACACAGAATAAGAATCTACGTTGATGCAATCGGCCAGTAAGAAGAGCTACATTTCAAGTTTTAGTTATCGATTAATGAATTATTGGGCGGTTTGGTGCCTTGGACCAGACCGAGGACCTTAAGATTTTGCATGAACCGAGGACTGGCAGCCAGGTAACACGAGAAATTGTGTAAAGTGTTAATATGTAGTAAAAACCTAAGAAAATCTCCCGTTTCCGTCATTTACTATCGAATCGACATAACGCCAGATCGTCACATTGGTCGCTTTTCTCTCTGAAACGGTTACATTTATCGTCTGCAAGCCCTTGTCGCATGATGCGGTATGCAGACACAGTACAAGCAGCACACTAGAACACAGAATAATAATCTACGTTGATGCAATCGGCCAGTAAGAAGAGCTACATTTCAAGTTTTAGTTATCGATTAATGAATTATTGGGCGGTTTGGTGCCTTGGACCAGACCGAGGACCTTAAGATTTTGCATGTACCGAGGACTGGCAGCCAGGTAACACGAGAAATTGTGTAAAGTGTTAATATGTAGTAAAAACCTAAGAAAATCTCCCGTTCCGTCATTTACTATCGAATCGACATAACGCCAGATCGTCACATTGGTCGCTTTTCTGCCTGAAACGGTTACATTTATCGTCTGCAAGCCCTTGTCGCGTGATGCGGTATGCAGAGTCACTACAAGCGGCATAGTGGGACACTGAAGAAGCATCTAAGTTTATGCAATCGCCCAGTAAGAAGAGCTTCATTTCAAGTTTTAGTTATCGATTAATGAATTATTGGGCGGTTTGGTGCCTTGGACCAGACCGAGGACCTTAAGATTTTGCATGAACCGAGGACTGGCAGCCAGGTAACACGAGAAATTGTGTAAAGTGTTAATATGTAGTAAATACCTAAGAAAATCTCCCGTTTCCGTCATTTACTATCGAATCGACATAACGCCAGATCGTCACATTGGTCGCTTTTCTCTCTGAAACGGTTACACTTATCGTCTGCAAGCCCTTGTCGCGTGATGCGGTATGCAGACACAGTACAAGCAGCACACTAGAACACAGAATAAGAATCTACGTTGATGCAATCGGCCAGTAAGAAGAGCTACATTTCAAGTTTTAGTTATCGATTAATGAATTATTGGGCGGTTTGGTGCCTTGGACCAGACCGAGGACCTTAAGATTTTGCATGAACCGAGGACTGGCAGCCAGGTAACACGAGAAATTGTGTAAAGTGTTAATATGTAGTAAAAACCTAAGAAAATCTCCCGTTTCCGTCATTTACTATCGAATCGACATAACGCCAGATCGTCACAGTGGTCGCTTTTCTCTCTGAAACGGTTACATTTATCGTCTGCAAGCCCTTGTCGCGTGATGCGGTATGCAGACACAGTACAAGCAGCACACTAGAACACAGAATAAGAATCTACGTTGATGCAATCGGCCAGTAAGAAGAGCTACATTTCAAGTTTTAGTTATCGATTAATGAATTATTGGGCGGTTTGGTGCCTTGGACCAGACCGAGGACCTTAAGATTTTGCATGAACCGAGGACTGGCAGCCAGGTAACACGAGAAATTGTGTAAAGTGTTAATATGTAGTAAAAACCTAAGAAAATCTCCCGTTTCCGTCATTTACTATCGAATCGACATAACGCCAGATCGTCACAGTGGTCGCTTTTCTCTCTGAAACGGTTACATTTATCGTCTGCAAGCCGTTGTCGCGTGATGCAGTATGCAGACACAGTACAAGCAGCACACTAGAACACAGAATAAGAATCTACGTTGATGCAATCGGCCAGTAAGAAGAGCTACATTTCAAGTTTTAGTTATCGATTAATGAATTATTGGGCGGTTTGGTGCCTTGGACCAGACCGAGGACCTTAAGATTTAACATGCGCCGAGGACTGGCAGAAAGGTAACACGAGAAATTGTGTAAAGTGTTAATATGTAGTAAAAACCTAAGAAAATCTCCCGTTTCCGTCATTTACTATCGAATCGATATAACGCCAGATCGTCACAGTGGTCGCTTTTCTCTCTGAAACGGTTACAATTATCGTCTGCAAGCCCTTGTCGCGTGATGCGGTATGCAGACACAGTACACGCAGCACACTAGAACACAGAATAAGAATCTACGTTGATGCAATCGGCCAGTAAGAAGAGCTACATTTCAAGTTTTAGTTATCGATTAATGAATTATTAGGCGGTTTGGTGCCTTGGACCAGACCGAGGACCTTAAGATTTTGCATGAACCGAGGACTGGCAGCCAGGTAACACGAGAAATTGTGTAAAGTGTTAATATGTAGTAAAAACCTAAGAAAATCTCCCGTTTCCGTCATTTACTATCGAATCGACATAACGCCAGATCGTCTCAGTGGTCGCTTTTCTCTCTGAAACGGTTACATTTATCGTCTGCAAGCCCTTGTCGCGTGATGCGGTATGCAGACACAGTACAAGCAGCACACTAGAACACAGAATAAGAATCTACGTTGATGCAATCGGCCAGTAAGAAGAGCTACATTTCAAGTTTTAGTTATCGATTAATGAATTATTGGGCGGTTTGGTGCCTTGGACCAGACCGAGGACCTTAAGATTTTGCATGAACCGAGGACTGGCAGCCAGGTAACACCAGAAATTGTGTAAAGTGTTAATATGTAGTAAAAAACTAAGAAAATCTCCCGTTTCCGTCATTTACTATCGAATCGACATAACGCCAGATCGTCACATTGGTCGCTTTTCTCTCTGTAACGGTTACATTTATCGTCTGCAAGCCCTTGTCGCGTGATGCGGTATGCAGACACAGTACAAGCAGCACACTAGAACACAGAATAAGAATCTACGTTGATGCAATCGGCCAGTAAGAAGAGCTACATTTCAAGTTTTAGTTATCGATTAATGAATTATTGGGCGGTTTGGTGCCTTGGACCAGACCGAGGACCTTAAGATTTTGCATGAACCGAGGACTGGCAGCCAGGTAACACGAGAAATTGTGTAAAGTGTTAATATGTAGTAAAAACCTAAGAAAATCTCCCGTTTCCGTCATTTACTATCGAATCGACATAACGCCAGATCGTCACAGTGGTCGCTTTTCTCTCTGAAACGGTTACATTTATCGTCTGCAAGCCCTTGTCGCGTGATACGATGTGCAGAGTCACTACAAGCGGCATAGTAGAACACTGAAGAACCATCTAAGTTTATGCAATCGCCCAGTAAGAAGAGCTACATTTCAAGTTTTAGTTATCGATTAATGAATTATTGGGCGGTTTGGTGCCTTGGACCAGACCGAGGACCTTAAGATTTTGCATGAGCCGAGGACTGGCAGCCAGGTAACACGAGAAATTGTGTAAAGTGTTAATATGTAGTAAAAACCTAAGAAAGTCTCTCGTTTCCGTCATTTACTATCGAATCGACATAACGCCAGATCGTCACATTGGTCGTTTTTCTCTCTGAAACGGTTACATTTATCGTCTGCAAGCCCTTGTCGCGTGATGCGGTATGCAGACACAGTACAAGCAGCACACTAGAACACAGAATAAGGATCTACGTTGATGCAATCGGCCAGTAAGAAGAGCTACATTTCAAGTTTTAGTTATCGATTAATGAATTATTGGGCGGTTTGGTGCCTTGGACCAGACCGAGGACCTTAAGATTTTGCATGAACCGAGGACTGGCAGCCAGGTAACACGAGAAATTGTGTAAAGTGTTAATATGTAGTAAAAACCTAAGAAAATCTCCCGTTTCCGTCATTTACTATCGAATCGACATAACGCCAGATCGTCACAGTGGTCGCTTTTCTCTCTGAAACGGTTACATTTATCGTCTGCAAGCCCTTGTCGCGTGATGCGGTATGCAGAATCACTACAAGCGGCATAGTAGAACACTGAAGAAGCATCTAAGTTTATGCAATCGCCCAGTAAGAAGAGCTACATTTCAAGTTTTAGTTATCGATTAATGAATTATTGGGCGGTTTGGTGCCTTGGACCAGACCGAGGACCTTAAGATTTTGCATGAACCGAGGACTGGCAGCCAGGTAACACGAGAAATTGTGCAAAGTGTTAATATGTAGTAAAAACCTAAGAAAATCTCCCGTTTCCGTCATTTACTATCGAATCGATATAACGCCAGATCGTCACAGTGGTCGCTTTTCTCTCTGAAACGGTTACATTTATCGTCTGCAAGCCCTTGTCGCGTGATGCGGTATGCAGACACAGTACAAGCAGCACACTAGAACACAGAATAAGAATCTACGTTGATGTAATCGGCCAGTAAGAAGAGCTACATTTCAAGTTTTAGTTATCGATTAATGAATTATTGGGCGGTTTGGTGCCTTGGACCAGACCGAGGACCTTAAGATTATGCATGAACCGAGGACTGGCAGCCAGGTAACACGAGAAATTGTGTAAAGTGTTAATATGTAGTAAAAACCTAAGAAAATCTCCCGTTTCCGTCATTTACTATCGAATCGACATAACGCCAGATCGTCACAGTGGTCGCTTTTCTCTCTGAAACGGTTACATTTATCGTCTGCAAGCCCTTGTCGCGTGATGCGGTATGCAGAGTCACTACAAGCGGCATAGTAGAACACTGAAGAAGCATCTAAGTTTATGCAATCGCCCAGTAAGAAGAGCTACATTTCAAGTTTTAGTTATCGATTAATGAATTATTGGGCGGTTTGGTGCCTTGGACCAGACCGAGGACCTTAAGATTTTGCATGAACCGAGGACTGGCAGCCAGGTAACACGAGAAATTGTGTAAAGTGTTAATATGTAGTAAAAACCTAAGAAAATCTCCCGTTTCCGTCATTTACTATCGAATCGACATAACGCCAGATCGTCACAGTGGTCGCTTTTCTCTCTGAAACGGTTACATTTATCGTCTGCAAGCCGTTGTCGCGTGATGCAGTATGCAGACACAGTACAAGCAGCACACTAGAACACAGAATAAGAATCTACGTTGATGCAATCGGCCAGTAAGAAGAGCTACATTTCAAGTTTTAGTTATCGATTAATGAATTATTGGGCGGTTTGGTGCCTTGGACCAGACCGAGGACCTTAAGATTTTGCATGAACCGAGGACGGGCAGCCAGGTAACACGAGAAATTGTGTAAAGTGTTAATATGTAGTAAAAACCTAAGAAAATCTCCCGTTTCCGTCATTTACTATCGAATCGACATAACGCCAGATCGTCACAGTGGTCGCTTTTCTCTCTGAAACGGTTACATTTATCGTCTGCAAGCCCTTGTCGCGTGATGCGGTATGCAGACACAGTACAAGCAGCACACTAGAACACAGAATAAGAATCTACGTTGATGCAATCGGCCAGTAAGAAGAGCTACATTTCAAGTTTTAGTTATCGATTAATGAATTATTGGGCGGTTTGGTGCCTTGGACCAGACCGAGGACCTTAAGATTTTGCATGAACCGAGGACTGGCAGCCAGGTAACACGAGAAATTGTGTAAAGTGTTAATATGTAGTAAAAACCTAAGAAAATCTCCCGTTTCCGTCATTTACTATCGAATCGACATAACGCCAGATCGTCACATTGGTCGCTTTTCTCTCTGAAACGGTTACATTTATCGTCTGCAAGCCCTTGTCGCGTGATGCGGTATGCAGACACAGTACAAGCAGCACACTAGAACACAGAATAAGAATCTACGTTGATGCAATCGGCCAGTAAGAAGAGCTACATTTCAAGTTTTAGTTATCGATTAATGAATTATTGGGCGGTTTGGTGCCTTGGACCAGACCGAGGACCTTAAGATTTTGCATGAGCCGAGGACTGGCAGCCAGGTAACACGAGAAATTGTGTAAAGTGTTAATATGTAGTAAAAACCTAAGAAAATCTCCCGTTTCCGTCATTTACTATCGAATCGACATAACGCCAGATCGTCACATTGGTCGCTTTTCTCTCTGTAACGGTTACATTTATCGTCTGCAAGCCCTTGTCGCGTGATGCGGTATGCAGACACAGTACAAGCAGCACACTAGAACACAGAATAAGAATCTACGTTGATGCAATCGGCCAGTAAGAAGAGCTACATTTCAAGTTTTAGTTATCGATTAATGAATTATTGGGCGGTTTGGTGCCTTGGACCAGACCGAGGACCTTAAGATTTTGCATGAACCGAGGACTGGCAGCCAGGTAACACGAGAAATTGTGTAAAGTATTAATATGTAGTAAAAACCTAAGAAAATCTCCCGTTTCCGTCATTTACTATCGAATCGACATAACGCCAGATCGTCACAGTGGTCGCTTTTCTCTCTGAAACGGTTACATTTATCGTCTGCAAGCCCTTGTCGCGTGATGCGGTATGCAGAGTCACTACAAGCGGCATAGTAGAACACTGAAGAATCATTTAAGTTTATGCAATCGCCCAGTAAGAAGAGCTACATTTCAAGTTTTAGTTATCGATTAATGAATTATTGGGCGGTTTGGTGCCTTGGACCAGACCGAGGACCTTAAGATTTTGCATGAGCCGAGGACTGGCAGCCAGGTAACACGAGAAATTGTGTAAAGTGTTAATATGTAGTAAAAACCTAAGAAAGTCTCTCGTTTCCGTCATTTACTATCGAATCGACATAACGCCAGATCGTCACATTGGTCGTTTTTCTCTCTGAAACGGTTACATTTATCGTCTGCAAGCCCTTGTCGCGTGATGCGGTATGCAGACACAGTACAAGCAGCACACTAGAACACAGAATAAGGAACTACGTTGATGCAATCGGCCAGTAAGAAGAGCTACATTTCAAGTTTTAGTTATCGATTAATGAATTATTGGGCGGTTTGGTGCCTTGGACCAGACCGAGGACCTTAAGATTTTGCATGTACCGAGGACTGGCAGCCAGGTAACACGAGAAATTGTGTAAAGTGTTATTATGTAGTAAAAACCTAAGAAAATCTCCCGTTTCCGTCATTTACTAACGAATCGACATAACGCCAGATCGTCACAGTGGTCGCTTTTCTCTCTGAAACGGCGGTTAGATTTATCGTCTGCAAGCCGTTGTCGCGTGATGCGGTATGCAGACACAGTACAAGCAGCACACTAGAACACAGAATAAGAATCTACGTTGATGCAATCGGCCAGTAAGAAGAGCTACATTTCAAGTTTTAGTTATCGATTAATGAATTATTGGGCGGTTTGGTGCATTGGACCAGACCGAGGACCTTAAGATTTTGCATGAGCCGAGGATGGGCAGCCAGGTAACACGAGAAATTTTGTAAAGTGTTAATATGTAGTAAAAACCTAAGAAAATCTCCCGTTTCCCTCATTTACTATCGAATCGACATAACGCCAGATCGTCACATTGGTCGCTTTTCTCTCTGAAACGGTTACATTTATCGTCTGCAAGCCCTTGTCGCGTGATGCGGTATGCAGACACAGTACAAGCAGCACACTAGAACACAGAATAAGAATCTACGTTGATGCAATCGGCCAGTAAGAAGAGCTACATTTCAAGTTTTAGTTATCGATTAATGAATTATTGGGCGGTTTGGTGCCTTGGACCAGACCGAGGACCTTAAGATTTTGCATGAACCGAGGACTGGCAGCCAGGTAACACGAGAAATTGTGCAAAGTGTTAATATGTAGTAAAAACCTAAGAAAATCTCCCGTTTCCGTCATTTACTATCGAATCGACATAACGCCAGATCGTCACAGTGGTCGCTTTTCTCTCTGAAACGGTTACATTTATCGTCTGCAAGCCCTTGTCGCGTGATGCGGTATGCAGAGTCACTACAAGCGGCATAGTAGAACACTGAAGAAGCATCTAAGTTTATGCAATCGCCCAGTAAGAAGAGCTACATTTCAAGTTTTAGTTATCGATTAATGAATTATTGGGCGGTTTGGTGCCTTGGACCAGACCGAGGACCTTCAGATTTTGCATGAACCGAGGACTGGCAGCCAGGTAACACGAGAAATTGTGTAAAGTGTTAATATGTAGTAAAAACCTAAGAAAATCTCCCGTTTCCGTCATTTACTATCGAATCGACATAACGCCAGATCGTCACAGTGGTCGCTTTTCTCTCTGAAACGGTTACATTTATCGTCTGCAAGCCCTTGTCGCGTGATGCGGTATGCAGACACAGTACAAGCAGCACACTAGAACATAGAATAAGAATCTACGTTGATGTAATCGGCCAGTAAGAAGAGCTACATTTCAAGTTTTAGTTATCGATTAATGAATTATTGGGCGGTTTGGTGCCTTGGACCAGACCGAGGACCTTAAGATTTTGCATGAACCGAGGACTGGCAGCCAGGTAACACGAGAAATTGTGTAAAGTGTTAATATGTAGTAAAAACCTAAGAAAATCTCCCGTTTCCGTCATTTACTATCGAATCGACATAACGCCAGATCGTCACAGTGGTCGCTTTTCTCTCTGAAACGGTTACATTTATCGTCTGCAAGCCCTTGTCGCGTGATGCGGTATGCAGACACAGTACAAGCAGCACACTAGAACACAGAATAAGAATCTACGTTGATGCAATCGGCCAGTAAGAAGAGCTACATTTCAAGTTTTAGGTATCGATTAATGAATTATTGGGCGGTTTGGTGCCTTGGACCAGACCGAGGACCTTAAGATTTTGCATGAACCGAGGACTGGCAGCCAGGTAACACGAGAAATTGTGTAAAGTGTTAATATGTAGTAAAAACCTAAGAAAATCTCCCGTTTCCGTCATTTACTATCGAATCGACATAACGCCAGATCGTCACAGTGGTCGCTTTTCTCTCTGAAACGGTTACATTTATCGTCTGCAAGCCCTTGTCGCGTGATGCGGTATGCAGACACAGTACAAGCAGCACACTAGAACACAGAATAAGAATCTACGTTGATGCAATCGGCCAGTAAGAAGAGCGACATTTCAAGTTTTAGTTATCGATTAATGAATTATTGGGCGGTTTGGTGCCTTGGACCAGACCGAGGACCTTACGATTTTGCATGAACCGAGGACTGGCAGCCAGGTAACACGAGAAATTGTGTAAAGTGTTAATATGTAGTAAAAACCTAAGAAAATCTCCCGTTTCCGTCATTTACTATCGAATCGACATAACGCCAGATCGTCACATTGGTCGCTTTTCTCTCTGAATCGGTTACATTTATCGTCTGCAAGCCCTTGTCGCGTGATGCGGTATGCAGACACAGTACAAGCAGCACACTAGAACACAGAATAAGAATCTACGTTGATGCAATCGGCCAGTAAGAGGAGCTACATTTCAAGTTTTAGTTATCGATTAATGAATTATTGGGCGGTTTGGTGCCTTGGACCAGACCGAGGACCTTAAGATTTCGCATGAACCGAGCACTGGCAGCCAGGTAACACGAGAAATTGTGTAAAGTGTTAATATGTAGTAAAAATCTAAGAAAATCTCCCGTTTCCGTCATTTACTATCGAATCGACATAACGCCAGATCGTCACATTGGTCGCTTTTCTCTCTGAAACGGTTACATTTATCGTCTGCAAGCCCTTGTCGCGTGATGCGGTATGCAGACACAGTACAAGCAGCACACTAGAACACAGAATAAGAATCTACGTTGATGCAATCGGCCAGTAAGAAGAGCTACATTTCAAGTTTTAGTTATCGATTAATGAATTATTGGGCGGTTTGGTGCCTTGGACCAGACCGAGGACCTTAAGATTTTGCATGAGCCGAGGACTGGCAGCCAGGTAACACGAGAAATTGTGTAAAGTGTTAATATGTAGTAAAAACCTAAGAAAATCTCCCGTTTCCGTCATTTACTATCGAATCGACATAACGCCAGATCGTCACAGTGGTCGCTTTTTTCTCTGAAACGGTTACATTTATCGTCTGCAAGCCCTTGTCGCGTGATGCGGTATGCAGAGTCATTACAAGCGGCATAGTAGAACACTGAAGAAGCATCTAAGTTTATGCAATCGCCCGGTAAGAAGAGCTACATTTCAAGTTTTAGTTATCGATTAATGAATTATTGGGCGGTTTGGTGCCTTGGACCAGACCGAGGACCTTAAGATTTTGCATGAACCGAGGACTGGCAGCCAGGTAACACGAGAAATTGTGTAAAGTGTTAATATGTAGTAAAAACCTAAGAAAATCTCCCGTTTCCGTCATTTACTATCGAATCGACATAACGCCAGATCGTCACATTGGTCGCTTTTCTCTCTGAAACGGTTACATTTATCGTCTGCAAGCCGTTGTCGCGTGATGCGGTGTGCAGACACAGTACAAGCAGCACACTAGAACACAGAATAAGAATCTACGTTGATGCAATCGGCCAGTAAGAAGAGCTACATTTCAAGTTTTAGTTATCGATTAATGAATTATTGGGCGGTTTGGTGCCTTGGACCAGACCGAGGACCTTAAGATTTTGCATGAACCGAGGACTGGCAGCCAGGTAACACGAGAAATTGTGCAAAGTGTTAATATGTAGTAAAAACCTAAGAAAATCTCCCGTTTCCGTCATTTACTATCGAATCGATATAACGCCAGATCGTCACAGTGGTCGCTTTTCTCTCTGAAACGGTTACATTTATCGTCTGCAAGCCCTTGTCGCGTGATGCGGTATGCAGACACTGTACAAGCAGCACACTAGAACACAGAATAAGAATCTACGTTGATGCAATCGGCCAGTAAGAAGAGCTACATTTCAAGTTTTAGTTATCGATTAATGAATTATTGGGCGGTTTGGTGCCTTGGACCAGACCGAGGACCTTAAGATTTTGCATGAACCGAGGACTGGCAGCCAGGTAACACGAGAAATTGTGTAAAGTGTTAATATGTAGTAAAAACCTAAGAGAATCTCCCGTTTCCGTCATTTACTATCGAATCGACATAACGCCAGATCGTCACAGTGGTCGCTTTTCTCTCTGAAACGGTTACATCTATCGTCTGCAAGCCCTTGTCGCGTGATGCGGTATGCAGAGTCACTACAAGCGGCATAGTAGAACACTGAAGAAGCATCTAAGTGTATGCAATCGCCCAGTAAGAAGAGCTACATTTCAAGTTTTAGTTATCGATTAATGAATTATTGGGCGGTTTGGTGCCTTGGACCAGACCGAGGACCTTAAGATTTTGCATGAACCGAGGACTGGCAGCCAGGTAACACGAGGAATTGTGTAAAGTGTTAATATGTAGTAAAAACCTAAGAAAATCTCCCGTTTCCGTCATTTACTATCGAATCGACATAACGCCAGATCGTCACATTGGTCGCTTTTCTCTCTGAAACGGTTACATTTATCGTCTGCAAGCCGTTGTCGCGTGATGCGGTGTGCAGACACAGTACAAGCAGCACACTAGAACACAGAATAAG